>NC_141610.1:28087751-28687751 GCF_047967505.1 Dipteris shenzhenensis
CTCTCTCTTCCCCCCCTCAGTGGAACTGTGGAGCGAGTGAATCAGAGGCCCTTCCCAGATCAACTCGTCCCTCTCTCTCTCTCTCTCTCTCTCTCTCTCTCTCTCTCTCTCTTCCTCTTTTCCCAAATCAACTCGTCCCTCTAATGGTAATTCTCACGAGCACTTGTACTCGCTTGTTATGAGACCTTCATAGATGTCAAAACAAACATCATCGTCATCATCATCATCATCATCATCATCATCATCTCTTGCTCTCTCTCTCTCTCTCTCTCTCTCTCTCTCTCTCTCTCTCTCTCTTGTAGAGAGATAGCGTAAGCTCCATATTTCATGTGTTCTTCTTCAATTATATGAAATGTATCATGATGTTTTCTAATTATATAAAATTTCTAAATGCATGAGGCGCATATTATCAAGATTATGTCTCACGATATTGTATTAAATGGTCTCAATGCATATAATTATATTATATCTCTCATGATGGGCTTCTATAATTATATGAAGTTTTATCATATTAGATGTAGGTGTGTCATGATATGTTTTTAAATTTCATCAAATATCTCATGTTTCTTTAACGTCTCATGACCATTTTAATTATTCTTTTTCTGATGATCTTTTTAATTATGTTAAATGTCTACTCATGGACAATTATAATTCTTTTAAATTATAGCAAGTATCCTATATGCTCTTTTTTAGGGTGTTTAGAGAGAGAGAGGTTGAGGAGAGATTTAAGAGAACATCTAATTTTGTTATAGGTACTTAATTGCTATAATATGCTTGAATGAAGAGGATATAAAAGTCTCTATAAGATGTTACATCAAATTTTATAATTTTTATTTTATTTGCTTTGAATATGCTTTGAAGATGGCTATATGGATCTTCATCATCAGTACCCTTAAAATTCTAAAACTTTACCTTGCTATTTAATAAAGCCTTAGATTTCACTGGTCCTTGTGCTCATGCTCTTGTTGGACACTTGATGCTTTTGCTTGCCTCCTTTGGAAAGCCAGATCTGGCTTTGAGATTGCACCAGTTCTCATGGTGGATGTAGCTGATTTCTTTGACTCAAGAATTCTTCTTGCTTTGTCATGTATCTTTGTTTTCTTTCTGAGTATGTATCAGACAATGGCTAAGTCGGGGATTAACCATTGAGTGGCATGAGTACTTTCCATAATCCACACTCTGGTCTTCAAACACAACAGCAGACTATGCCACTCATCTATGGATACTCAGAGAAACTTCTTGTAGTAGCTCATGACACCCATCAACTACTTTAGGTCGTCTCGCTAGTTAGCATGAACCTCTCTCCATTGCTATGCACTCAATCCTAGGCTTGCTATGCTCAATCCACTAAATTTCACAAACGAACATTATGTCAACTCGCAAATTCAATTGACCCCTCCCCATCATGATTGCCAAATATTGATGCTCTGATTTGCTCACTCTCCAACTATTGACTCACGAGTGCTCAGTGTGTGTTGCTCGTGAACTGTGAATCCAAC
This sequence comes from Dipteris shenzhenensis, assembly GCF_047967505.1. Lineage (NCBI taxonomy): Eukaryota > Viridiplantae > Streptophyta > Polypodiopsida > Gleicheniales > Dipteridaceae > Dipteris > Dipteris shenzhenensis. The sequence goes on from NC_141610.1 coordinate 28,089,251, forward strand.
TATGCAGTGCTCGAATGAAGATGCTGGCTCTTGCAATCCTTAGGAAGTTGTGTACATGAGTGCTCGATTGTGTCAAACACAGATGACAACAAAATAACTCGGAGGTCGGGGTTGTTACTGAAAGGCAAAACCATGTGATGATGGGCCGCGAATCAAGTTATTAACAATTAACAAACAAAAGAAAGCACAAGAGACAATGGAGTAAAAGCCACACTTGTATTAAGAAAAGTATGTTGCAACGAAGCCGCCTCCATTTGATTTAATTGCTCATCTCAGTAGTAAACTCCATCCTAGTAAGCCAGGTGAGAGAGAGCATAAACTCCACACTATGACTCACCTACTCTCCTCTCCCTGTAACAACACTTCTTCTACAACATTGTAGAACCAACTTCTAATTTACTAATGCACTCAGGTCGGGGAATCCCATTACTCGCCATTAGTCTATCGCCCTTAATTTGTGGTTACCCCTGCTCCAAATGCGGGATCACAACTTCTTGTTACTGGTGCTCGCCATTAAAAAATTAACGAACTCACACTATTTGCTGTTGCTCGCCATTCAAAAGTTAACCAAGAGAGGAGTGCCGCCTGATCGCCCAAGATGGGTGCCACTTGCTCTTACACCTGTATTGGCAAGTTTGCATGTTGGCCTAACTCGAGGGCTAACAGCTATTTTTTTAAAATTTAATCCACATACTTATAAAAATAAATTTGGAGAGTGCACCAGTCCAAAATTAATGAAATACATGTTGTAGGAAATTATCATGAGTATCTTATATATCAGTGTGATGCTTGCTAGCTAAGCAATGCATTTAGCTTACGTTAAATTCATTGATGGCAAAAGGCAAAATTTTTAATCACCTACACACAATCATTGCAAAATGCATGCCATCATAAACGTGGTATTAGGTAGTGGCATGCAAATCATTGCACTCTAAAAGTGAATCCATTGTACAAGCCCCAGTATTACTTGTATATACCAATCATACATGTGCGTGTGTGTGTGTGTGTGTATACACACACACACATGTATGTATCTATACAAACACACACATATATACATGTATGTATCAGAACTTAATGTCTTAATATTTGTATTGCTCACCTTTGTGCTTTGAAGAGGTCACATATGCTTGCTACTTTCACAATATTACGTTCCTTTTTGCACAATATTACGTTCTTTTTCTTTTATGTACTACTAAAGGAGTAAAAAGAAGGTATGAGATGACATAGAATGGAAGTGCATTGTAGCATCTTTGCATTTTTTGGAATACTACAAAGAAATAGTATAGAGAGTTAAACTTTTGTTAGAATAAGGAGGCCAACCAATCTACAAGCTTCATTTGTTCTTTTTTCATCTAAGCCTACCCGTAGCGCCAGCTGGGAGAGGAGCTGGTACGAGCTCGTAGAGCACATGGTGAGAGACCAAAGGCTCGAACTACTATGTTTTGTTTTGAGAGCCGGCTTTACTATGGAAAGTTGGTGCCGCCCGCCAGTTATTTATTTACATATTACTCTGAGCTTCGTGACTAAACATTACAAAACCGAGTTCATTACGCTATCCTATGGAGACTCTCGACCGGCGGATAATGCAACTCCACCTCAAACGAAAACGTTGCAGAGACCAAGCTCAGTATTGCTTGCCCCCGCGCGAAGGAGAAGTCCCCCGTTCCCCCTACCACTGATACCGCTCCGTCCGAAACCCTGCAGTCCACCTTGCCCATCACCATTATCGCTCCAGTCCGACCCTCCCACTCCAGTTTCGCAGTGAAGAGGAAGAACCGGACGTCACCCGACTTAGCGTCGTACAGATACATCCCGTTTGCATTGCCCAACCTTGTAGAAGCCGAATCAGACGTGAGCGTGAGGGGCATCTCATCAAAGGCTTCTGGCACGCCTCCGGAATGGCGAGGGTCGGCGTCGGAGAATGAAGAATTCTTGGTGCTGGAGCTGCAGGTGTTCACGTCGATCGTCGGGTGATGGAGATGAAGGTGAAAGGTAAGCGAGTCGATGGGCTGGCAGGATGCGAGGGACGAGGAAGCTGCCATGACGAGGGCAGATACGAAGAAGAGCAAGTGGGCATCGAGCTCGAGCTTACCCATCTCCACAGACGGTCTTTCTCCCTCAGTCTCAATTCTGGAGCAAAATGCAAGATATAACAGAGACGTTTCTGAGCTGCAACTTATAACTAAGGCGAGGACGCGGACGTGGACCTGTCAAAGCCCTTCCAGAAGTCGGTGGTAGATTGAGATCGCGTAGATGGAGGCTACGAATAACCCATCGCGTAGAGGGACCGGTGGAAGTAAATGTGACGACCATTCATCTTCTGTTCATTGTTTCGTAAGTGAGTGCATTTGACGAGTCTTCACCTGTTAATGCTTTCGTTCTCGATTGCGATTTGCTTGCATCGGAGCTCACGCATCCAACAATAATATAATGCCATCAAAACAACTTTTTCTCGGAGCCACAAAACGAGAGGACTTCAGATCTCCAGCATCACATGATCCGTGTTTCTGTTTGCTTTGGAGGGCAATACGGGTTTCTTTTGTCTTTTGGAGTACTTAATTAATTATTTCTTGGATTTACCTCTAGCCCACTACCACACTAAAATAGTACATGTTTTTCAATGGGGGCACACAATGTCAATACAAAATTTTTGCTCAATCGCTTACTTTCAACGCATGATATAATAGGATAGGACATGTTTTTAAATTTAGGCACATCATATGGATAGAAAAATCTTGCTCCTTTTTCTCCCTCACCTGCTTGCATTAAAACAAGTGCATTTCATTCTCTTAAAGACTTAGCCCAACCATGATAACGTATTAAGCATTTGTTTTCTTTACATTTTTTATTCTTTTCCCTCCAATGGGAGAACACGAATTGCAAAATCCATGTGGCCCATGCTTATGCAAAGAGTTGAGGCTGATGGCTAAGGGGAGCCATGCCAAACTATGTGAGCATACACCTAATTGAAGTACTGATAATATCTCAAGCTTTACGTGGACTAGGAAAGTTGGCGATCACCTCCTTTGGGCCTTAACCTTAGCATTATCTATGGCCAAGCCTAAAGGTGGCACATGTCCTAATAATACCCCTAGTTGCATGGCTAAGAAAACGCCTTTATCGTCCATTTATCATGGTAACTGTGAAAAAGCTTCACTAGATAACCAATTTGGATGATTTGGTTGATGTGAAAGGCAACAAGGATTTGTAATCACCTGACTTGTTATGTGATTTATGTATGTGAATACTTTTTCATGAAATGATGCATGCAATCATGATGAAAACGTTTTGTCAATACTTACCTAGAAACCACTGGACTATTGCCAGTAATGGCCTTACTACTGTGAGAGCACTACCGTTGGTAATAGCCAGTTAAATTGCAAATAACAAGTTTGAGTATTGTCAGTAAAGGGCCTACTATATACCGGTAGTCATCACATTACCTTTAGAAAAAGGCTATTGTCAGTAAAAGGCTTACTACTGCCAGTAGTATGTCAATTACCACCGGTAGTCATCGCATTACCCTCAGAAAACCCTAAGGATGATAACAAGTTGCTTATGGTTTTGGGTATTTTGTATTTGTACCCAAATGTCTATTACTCTATGGCATGTGAATACCTGAATCAATTGGTTTCTCTTTGATCATGAACAACTATGTATAAAACGTTTGAATCTATGTATCATTCAAAGAAACACAAAAAGATTGAATTGCACTCCTTTGCATTCAATCTAACACAGTAGGTACATGAGCTATGGACTACAATGTGCCAAAAGAAGAGCTTGTCCCAACCATGCTTTGTTGGTGAAACTACCTTGAAGAGCCTATAAAGAAGGGGTCAACACTTTCGCACCTTGTCTCGGATTGAGGAGCTATAAAAAAGGAAAGTCACTCACAATTCATGGTCTATCTAATGGTAGAATTAAAAATATATAATTTCAATAGATATGAAACTAATTTTTTTAAAATAATGGATGAAGTTAAAGCTTGTTTTGCCAATGATGAAACATGGTTGGTACAAGCTCTCTAACCTTATTTCATTGAGCCTCACCCATCGGTCCATGTTTACAATTGCATTCATTTTCTTATAGTTGTGGTAAAATGTTAGCCCACATGCAAGATATTGGAGAAATCAACTACTTCTACAAGAACAATAAACACTCACTCTATCACTCGCTCCCTCTCTTAGATTCTTGTGACTCAATTCTAGTCCACCTTACCCCATCACACTAGGTGCAAGAGCTATGGACTACAAACTTACCAAAGGAAACCAAAACAACAATGAATCTTCACTCTCTCCCTCTCTTAGATTCTTGTGACTCAATTGTGGTCCATTCTTATCCCACCACACTAGGTGTAGGAGCTATGGCCTACAATCTTGCTAAAAGAAACCAAAAGAATAATGAACATCTTCCTCTCTTAAATTCTAGCAACTCAATTGTGGTCTTATTGCGGTCCCCCTTACCCCACCACACTAGGTGTAGGAGCTATGGACTACAATATTGCCGAAAGAAATCAAAAGAAAAATGAACCCCAACTATCTCACTTTCTTCCTCTCATAGATTCTTATGACTCAATTGTAGTCCACTTCACCCCACCACACTAGATGCACACAGGAGATGCAAGAGCTATGGACTACAATCTTTACAAATGAAAAGTGCTTGCGGCTCTTGCAAGTATTCTATTGTAAAATTAAAGTGAGAAACTAAAAAAATTACCGCCAATAGTGGCCTTATTACCACTTATAATAGGACTTTTACTGTTGGTTTTAGGCCTACTACCACCGAGAATAGGCCTACTACCATTGGTACTAGGATTAGTACTGCTAGTAGTAGGCTTACTAGCACCAAATATGCCTTGTACCATCAATAATAGCCTTATTACTGTTGGTAATAGGTCCACTACTAGCGGTAGCACTATTTCATTTACCTGTTGTTTTTTTTCAATCACCAATGCAATGATGTTATTATCATGCTATTTGGGACCAAACATCACATTCATGAATGATGCACTAATGTAAACATGAGGCACCCTTAACATTGTTAGAACATAAGTCATCCAAAAATAGTTAGTTGTAGGAATCTTTTGGTCATTATAACAAACACTAAAAAAAATATTGGTAATATTATCTCATTAGCTTTGGACCAAAGTCTCACCGAAGTACTCTTTTTTTTAATGAATCCCAAAGTTTAAATAACTAGCACAATTATTAAAATTAAGAAGATTTCTAGGAGATATTTATACATGCTCTTGATCTCTTATCAAAACATGTACTAAGGATTTTCTATCTCTACGCAAAATATGTATCGTCACAACTACAGAGGAAGAAGGTAGATACAATTAAAAATGGGGTCAGGGCAAGACAACCAAAAATGTTTCTTCTAGTCTTGTATTTGCCCCCAATTATCACTCAAATAATTTATTTGCACTGGATGTTTGCCTAATTTTAACTATCTCCAACACGAGTCCTAACAGACACCTCATGGTAGGCTAAACAACATGATGTGCTTTTGATGTGTCATGCAATTCATCATGTTTTCCCCACCTTGAAAATTGTATTGCTCAAGTGTGAAAAGGCTTAATGCAAGAAACATGTGTTATAGTTTAGTTTTTCCTCAATTAACATGAGAGCATCATTGCAATGTGAAGGTTTTTCTTTCTGCAAGCCTTATGAGTTAGTAAGACCCAACCCAATGTGCCAAAATTTCCAAGTGGCCAACACTTTATTCTCGGGGGGGTCACTCATCATATGTAACCCTATCACGTGAGTTCAACAAAAGGATTTTTTTTATTTCTAAAATTTATAGAAATAAATATACATAAGGGACTATTTAAAATAGTTTTGGAAAAAATTTATAGATTTGTATAGAAAAGGGGTACATTTTATTAATGAAATTTTTTACAGATAAGGGACTTTAAATATAGGCCTTGAATGCACATGATATAGAGGGTTTATACATAGTGACCCCCCCAAGACTTTATTTTAGACTAGTTAATGTACCATCATGATGTCTCCTAGTTATAAGGATATTGGTCAATGTTTTTTTGTTATAGTGAACTATTTGTCAATGTTGAGCCTTTCTCAGATGATCAGCAACATTTTGTCACAAGAAAGTGAGAACTTCTTGGAAATTTCTCCCATTGTGCAGCACCTTTATGTTTCATCTATTCCCTATCAATTAAATCAAATTCATTTGGGAACTTAGGAGGGTCATTTAACTTCATTTGTATTTTTAGTCTTGTCTATTTGCCAATGTTTCAAGACACCTACTTTGAAACTTGTAGGTGATGATGATACACACTTAATTATTATATTACAACAATTTGAGTTGGTTGCTTATGACATTATGGGACCATTTCCAACCTCATCTTAAGGCAATAACTATGTAATTCTATTAATAGATTACTTGACTCACTGGGAAATATCTCAGCCATTAAAGGCACAAGCAACATCTAATATAGCTTAGGTTCTCATTCTACATTTGGTTCTACCTCATGTTTCCCACGATACTTATTCTTAATGAACATAGCAACTTCAAGTTTAAAGTACTGAAAATTGTGGTAGATAGATTAAACATGAAGCAATAATTCATAAGCCCAAATCATCCCAACTATAATGGCCTCACTAAACGATTAAACAAAACCATTATTTGATCCTAGCAATATATATTGATCCTAGTCACTCAAACTAGGATATTCCATTACCTTATATAGTACTTGCATATAATATACTACATCACATGATTTGACTTGGATCAGCCCCTTTAATGCATTTTGGGACACCAAAAAAAAAAAGAAGCTTGGTTAAGACTATGAGGAGTATAAAATGGCCACAAAAAATGATGAAGCTTGGTTGATGATTTGAGAAGACTGAAATGGCCACCAAAAATGTCATTATGATATGCATGGAGATAATTGTCATGAAGTATTTAGGGCACATTTATTGTGGTTTGAAAAGGAGTCTTGTGATAACATAAAATAAAATCTATTAAATTCAAGAAAAGGTTTTGTTTACCCTACTACAAAAAAAGATAAAAAAAACCTAGGCTAATGATGCCTTTTCAAGAAATACAAAAGAGCATCATAATACGATGCAGATTAAAATTTTTTAAAACATAGTTGCTGTTAGCATCATATATTTTGAGTCTCATAATAGCTAGTAACACTTGTATTGTAGGTGAAGTGGTGCATTATATGCATTGCTTGCCATGGTAATTTATTTTAATTTTGAGGCTCTCTTGAGTTAGCTCCTTGTAGCCATTTTTCTTGACCCTTCTCTGACACAATCCTTCCAACCTTATGCACGCGATACCTAGGATTTCTTAGTAGTGCACCCCCCAAGTTATACCCTAAAAAAGGCATGTAGATTATCTTTGCATTGGTTGCCTAGGTTGGAGCTATGTGTGTTGTTAAAGCATTATTAGTAGTCTTGTAAGAATTTGTTAAACCTATGTGTGTTGTTAAAGCCTCGTTAAAGCATTATTAGTAGTCTTGTAAGAATTTGCACGTTTTGAAGTAACGAGCACGACTTTGGACATAGCAAGATTCCATAGGTCTGCAAGAAATTGATGGAGGTTATTTACTACCTTAGTAAGCCCTCAAATTCTTTGCAAGTTCAATGTCTTCCTTACATCACATGAGAAGTTTTAACATATCAGCTTAATCCCAACATGTTGCACATCATGATGAGCACTACACACACATCTTCAATAATGCATGCAAGACTACAGTGCACGTGGTTTCAACAACCCAACATGTGGCACATCATGATGAGCACTACACACTCATCTTCAAGATGCATACAATGAGAGTGCTCTCAACAGAAGCAAGAACGGAAGAAGGAGAGAGAGAGAGACAGAGTGCCACAAGTTTTGGTGGGTGCAGAACCACCCTTATCTTCTTTTTCATTCATTTATATATGTGTTTGAGTATTGTACATAACCAGGGTAAAGGCACAGTGACCTTTAACCCCCACAACCTCCCACTTAAAGGACAATGTACCTTTAAGGGAGAACAACCAGTGAGCATACTATCCAATGCCCATCAATACACGACAATACTCAAACCGCTGACTAGGTAGACTCTTCGTCAACATATCTGCAGGGTTATCATCTGTATGAACCTTGACAAGCTCTATGCGCTTGTACTCAAGTACCTCCTTGATGAAATGGTACGTGACCTCAATGTGTTTGGTCTTTGCATGAAAGACCGGCTAGCTGAATAGCACTCATGGAATCACTATGCAATGTCGGTACACCTGTATGAATCCCCAAATCTCCCACTAGCCGATCAAGCCATATAGCCTCCTTGCAACCCTCTGTGGCTGCAACATACTCAGTCTCTGTGGTAGACAAAGCAATACACTTCTGTGCGCGAGACATCCACGACACTTCACCACCTGCAAAGGTGAACACATAACCAAAAGTGGATCTCCTACTATCCACATGCCCTGCATAATCTGAATCTGTGTACCCAAGTACATGCATGTCTCCTCTACCAAAGCAGATGCACATCTCCTTGGTACCCTTCATGTACCTCATGATGTACTTAACTGCCTCCCAATGCCTCTTTCCTGGATTAGCCATATACCGGCTTACAACTCCCACTGCAAATGCAATGTCTGGTCTAGTAGCTATCATAGCATACATAAGACTCCCAACCGCTGATGCATAAGGAACCTTGGCCATCATGGCCCTTTCCTCATCTGATTTGGGACTATCTGTATGACTCAGTTTCACATATAGAGGCAATGGAGTACTCACTGCCTTCCCCCCCTCCATATTGAAATGCTGTAATACTTTTGTAACATACTCTTTTTGTGAAAGCCAAAGGAGTTTCCTACTCCGATCATGCATGATGCGCATACCAAGAATATGACCTGCAAGTCCCAAATCCTTCATATCAAAGGCCTCATGCAACTTGGCCTTTAATGCATCTAGCTCATAAGTATTCTTGCTAGCCAATAGCATATCATCCACATATAGTGCCAAGATTATCAGGCTATTATCCTTAGCCCTTTTAGTGTAGAGGCAATGATCAATTTCACTCCTTCTAAAACCCTGGGACCGAATGAAAGCATCAAACTTTTGATACCATTCTCTAGGTGCTTGCTTAAGACCATAGAGACTCTTCTTCAGCTTGCAAACTAAATGCTCTTTGCCCTTTTCTTCAAAGCCTTCCGGCTGCACCATGTAAATTTCCTCATGCAAATCCCCATGCAAGAAAGCTGTCTTGACATCCATCTGCATAAGCTCCATATCCTCTGATGCCACTAGTCCAAGCATGCATCTAAGTGTGGTCATCTTCACAACCGGAGAGAATATCTCATCAAAGTCCACACCCTTCTCTTGCTTGAACCCTTTAGTGACCAAACGGGCCTTGTACCTAGGCACATCATCACCTGTGACCTTCATTTTGTAGACCCATTTACATGGCAATGCTTTCTTTCCATGTGGTAAAGAAACCAAGCTGTCCCACCTGCATATCAGCCACATTTGGCTCATCATTTCCACCAATAGATGATCCATCATCTACCCTTGATTGTATACCTGTGGGAGTACTTGGTGGTACCATTTCTTGCACATTTGGTGCATGGACAGCTTGCTGTCTATCAACATATGCAGGTGGATTCACATCCTGGAAAGTGATTCTCCTCATTTCCACATCCCTCATGGGTGTCTTATGCATCTTCTTCTCATTGAAGACTACATCATGGCTGCGTATGATCTTCTTTGCTTCTGGATCCCAGAGACGCTAGCCCATCTCTCCACTTTCACCATAACCCAGAAAGATGCATTTCCTAGACTTAGGATCTAGCTTCTTTCGAAGCTCTTTCGGCACATGTGCATATGCCTCACACCCAAATATATGCAAATGAGAGTAAGAGGGCTTCTTGCCACTCCATGCCTCTTTAGGAATACCACCATCCAAACTCTTACTAGGTGATCTATTGATCACATGTACTGCAGTCTTCATTGCCTCAGCCCAAAAACCACCAGAAAGACTTGCATTGGAAAGCATGCATTGCAACCTTTCTTGAATGGTACGATTCATCTTTTCTGCAACTGGATTTTGCTCTGGAGTATGAGGGGATGTGAGCTCCCTCTTAATCCCACGTGTATCACATAAATGCTAAAAGTCATGAGAGAGATACTCTCCATCATTGTCAGTCCGTAGGCATTTAAGCGTTCTACCTGACTGATTCTCAACCAAGGCCAGCCATTTCTGAAATACCTGGAACACATCACTCTTCCGAGCTATAGCATAAGCCCACACTTTCCTAGTTGCATCATCAATGAATGTCACATAGTATTCAGCCTCACCTAATGAGCGTGTAGGCATGGGACCACATACGTCTGAATGCACCAAATCAAGCTTTTCAAACTCTTTCTTTCCCCTTCTGATTTAGTCTGCTTCTCATAGAGACAATGCTCACAAAATTCAAAATCAGAGGAACTCAAATGCGGTACATAACCCAAATGGCATAAGAGTTTCATTCCATTCTGGCTCATGTGCCCCAACTTGCAATGCCACAAAGAAGTGCTTGGCTACTCGGTTATTGCAACAACATGATAAAATACCCCTGATACATGTAAGGGATACAAAGTCCCACACTTGGCACCCCTGGCCAAAAGCATAGAGCCCTTCTAAATTTTCCAACTCTGAAAGCCAAAAGTGGTGTGAAAACCAGCATCATCTAGCTAACCCACTGAAATAAGACTCTTGGTCAGCTTAGGCACATGTCTCATATGTTTCAAAACAAATGCAGACCCATTTGAAAAAGAAAACTTTATGTCACCTGCTCCCACTATGTCACATGCATAGTCATTTCCAAGATGCACACAACCTGTCTTTCCACTGTCATAAGTGGAGAACCATTCCCTATGGGGAGTAACATGGAATGAAGCACCAGAATCCAAAATCCAATCCTGGGAATATGCATCATCTGAAGTGGTAAGCAACTCTGCAGATAAACTAGACATGAAGAGAACGTCATTGTCACTATTATGTGCGATTGCATTGATCTCCTCGATCTTCACTTTTCCTTTGTCCTCCCTTGGACTCTCTTCCTTTTGATTTGCACCCCAATTTGCATTCTTTTTCTTATCCTTTTGCTCTCTTTTCAGCTTGTAGCAATCCTTTTTCATATGGCCCTTCTTCCCACAGTGGTAACACTCAATGTTCCGTGCCCTGGATTTGCTACGAGACTTCCCTCTTTCTTGGGACTTCCCCCTGAACTGTGATCTGCCCCTTTGCACATTTAAGGCTGCATCTTGCTTGTTGCCATCCATAGACTTCCGTCTAATCTCCTCGGCCAACAAGCTACCCACAACATCATCAAATTTCAGTACTCCACTAGGTGCAGAGTTATTGACAGCTGTACGGAAGGTATCCCATGAGGATGGCAATGAACATAAGAGAAATATTGCCTTAGTCTCCACATCAAAATTCACTTCTGAGCCTAAAGCTGGCTGAAAATAATATTGAATTCATTCAAGTGAGAAGCAATGGAGACCCCTTCCTTCATCTATAGCTCAAACAACCTCTTCATGAGGTAAACTTTATTAGAGGCAGTTTCCTTCTCATAAGTGGCACACAGTTTCTTCCACAAATCTTCCATAGTCTGCTCATTTACTACTATGAAATAAACTAACTCTGCAAGATAAAGTCTAATAGTAGGCTTTGCTAATGCATCCAACTCATTCCAATCATCCTCAGACATATTTGTAGGCTTAGCTTCAATCCCTACCAAGGTTTAATCTGCTTCTTTTGAATAAGCACATCCCTTATTTGTTCTTTCCACAAAGAAAAGTTTGTCCCATCAAATTTTTTAATGCTGAAAAACTCCTTTTTAGACATGGAAGAGGATGCCATGATGCAAATGAAACAAAATCCCAAATGCTAGTGCCTGCAAGAGAGAATCACACCAAATACCAGGTGCACCCAAATGTGTATGCCACAGTAGAGTGAAATATCACCAAAACTCAAAGCTCAAAGCATCAAAAGATGCATATGACTCATGTGCATATACTATGCATCCATATGAGCAAATCTGGCCCAAAAGAAAATGCCAATAAGTGCCAAATGACTCAAGCATAAACACCGTCCACTAGCATATGCATCAATAATATCTCATCTAAGAGAGCATAGCACTATCAGTGCATCACCTGCAATGTGTCAAAGCTGTCCCTCAGCATAAAATAGCATCCATGTGCAAAGCGTCCATAAAAAATAGCATCCCACAAGGCAATTTGGGCCTATCAGCGCATCCAATAAGGACCATAATGCATCCAAATGGCCTATAAATCATCCACCGCAACCCAATGTATACCACGAATGAGCGCACACTGCTCAAACTGCAACTAGAGTGATCTGCATAAGGTATGCTCAAGAAATCATGGTCCCATGGTAATGACCGCTACTGAAAATAGAACCTTAGATGCCTCAAAACATGGGTGCCATTGCATAATTGGACTCAGCAAGAAAATCTGCAAATATCTCTCTTATGCCAGAACTCCAAAATCCCAACCGATGAGTGAGAAATGGGAGTCAACACTTATCCACTGCCATGTGGCATAAACATAAGGTTTCAAAACCTTAGAATGAAAAATGCATAACAGAGAGACGAAATCGAATACACAGAGATCTATAACTCTAAAAATCCTCCATCGAATTGCGCAAGAACTGACAAGTAGGGGTTTTTGGGCGTCCGGAACGCAATGGGATAGACGGTATTGGAAATCGTGGTCTCAATCACTGGGTCCAACACATGGACTGAAAAACGTTTTTGGAAACAGAGCTGTTTGTAAACTCCACCAGAGTGCAAATGATGAGCAACATAGAAGTTTTAGGACCTTCTGAGTCCACTAAAACTGACAGATCTGCAAATGGTTGCTCCAAACTTGAGTTCCAACACCCGGGCAAAAAATGCACAAACTGACACAATGAGTCAGAAATCCAATGAAATGATTCCAGATTCAAGAATGAAGGTGTTTCCAAGCTCCTAAAGTGAAGTGGATACCAAAAGCAAGCAATAGTTGCCTCTACAAGTCAATACGGAGTCTCTGTCATCGAACGGAACAGGGAAAAGCTCAAAAAACGACTTTTCTTTGAAAACTCTTAACAGGCTCTCAAAACCACTTCGCAAAACCAAAGTGACTTTTCCAAAGGTTCCTTCAAGGTCTCTACATACTCAGATGCAAGTAAAGTCACCCACAAAGCTTCCCACAGAGCTTCTCCTTCCTCCCACAGAGCTGCTGAGCTTCCAAGCATTCACGCACGCTCAGCTAGATCACTCGGGCTCTGATACCAGTTGAGAGTGCTCTCAACGGAAGCAAGAACGGAAGAAGGAGAGAGAGACAGACAGAGAGCCACAAGTTTTGGTGGGTGCAGAACCACCCTAATCTTCTTTTTCATTCATTTATATATGTGTTTAAGTATCGTACATAACCGGGGTAAAGGCACAGTGACCTTTAACCCCCACATACAAGACTACAATGCATGTGTAGAGCACATGTTTCCAATGTCCCAATATCTCATGCATGCATGTGAGTCCTATTATAACGTAAGATTCCATCCTAGTTGTCATGCAATATGCTTCATGTGAAGATTTTAGCAAGGGAACAATATTAAAAGAAATGGTATGCCAATGGTGAACCTTTCTTCTTGTAAGTATTTTAGCATGGCAATAAAATTAAAACAATGGTATGCCAGATGGCCATCTAAGCCCCATGATGACGGTGATCCTTGCTTCATGTGAGGAATTTAGAGGGCAAAAAAATTTAAAAGAATGGATGATGACGTTGATCCTTGCTTCATGTTGTTTGGAAGTCAAAGTTCTAGGGCAAATGGTTGAGCTAGAAGGAAAATGTAAGCATAATTCTAGTTAGGGGTTATATTGGATGGGAGGAAAACAAGGAGGCCTCGCATGGTTAGGCCAGGCTTACAAAAGGTAATATTTTATTTTAAATCACCAATGATGTTTTTGTAGGGGGGAAAAAGTGGAATTTCCCATAGATTTGGGGAGCTTTTTACAAAGAAGTCCACATGGCACAATCTCCTTAAGGATTCCATATTCTCTTATCTAGGCCTCTAATATTTTAATAATTCTCTAAATGGCCCCTTTTTTAGTCCAAAATTGTAGTAATGAAAGAGTAGCAATTTCAAAGCCCTTTAATCCATTCATCATTTGAGAGATTTTTATTCATCTTTTGTTATGTACATTGGGATCTTCATCGGGTTAGTTGATGCGATGCAAGTGTTCTTAATTGCAAAAAAGGGGCTCTTTTACAAAATCATATTTGTTAGCTAGTCGAATTTGATCAATTACCATGTGCACCTTGCAAATACTTATGTATGAGTGATTCAATGTCTTCTTTTATTTGCATGAAAATGTGGTATTTTAAGAAGTCATACTTTGAACAATGGATTCAAAAATTAGCTCAAACCATCAAAACATCATTCCATATCATTTTGGGGTATGACTTTATCACAAGCGCATATGAATACTAGAAAAATACCAACATTGGCCTATCATAAGTATGCTATGAAAAGTGAGCCCATGGGGCACAAGAACTTGAGACTAGGGACACAAGGCTTCTTGGAATATAAAATCTAGATCCACTCTTAGCCGGAAAAGAAATGAAGACCAGAGGCTAGAGGCTAAGCATGGCGACGCTCGAGGGCCATAGAGGAAAGGAGATCGTGGGGGCGAAACATTATCATGGGAGGGAAAAAGAAATTAGAAGGGGGAGGGAATGAAGAGGGAAACTATGACACAAAGGGAAAGGGAGAGGGGGAAGAGAAGCATGTACATGATAGGAGGAGGAATGTAAAGATGGAGACATCAAGGGAAGAGGACCATACTTTATTTGAAAGAAAGGATGAGAGGGAAATATCAAACTACAAGCTAGGTGGCTTTACAAGAATGAGCGTGTCTCATCAAGGAATAGACCCCTTCTTTTATAGCCAAAAGAGGGGGTCTCTCCCAATTAATGCATCCTCCCACATGCATGGTGTGTGTGGAAAAGTCTCCCATGTGGGCTAGGCGGTTACGCACTCTCAATTATGTGCGACATACCTTTGCCTCAATTTTCCACATAAATCAAGCCCCATATCTCAAGTCTATGATACTCCCTTGGTCTCTTCCCAATTTTATAATATGTTCAAACCTCTAGGAGGACAAGTGGAGGGTTGGCATAAGGAATCTTGCCACCTCTTCCTACTTTCCCCATTATTTAACTTGCTCTCTTGGACCTTCTATACCTCCCCCACATGGGCCTATCCTATATGGAGGGAATAACCCAATATAATATCCATCTCCACCTATTTTATATTACTTCTCCCATGGACTTTGTGCCATAACTCACTAAATGCAGCCTAGGTGGAGGGGTGGCACATGGAGGAGCCATGCCACCTTACATTTTATAATATTGCTACCATGGATTATGTACAACACACCTTATGGGTCCTCTTACATGGAAGGGTGGCACATGGTCATGCCCTGCCACCTCAACCCTGGGCCCTATGCACACCATATTTTATTATACTATTGCCACATATACAAACACACACACACATATTAATGCCTTTTTCCTTAGACAATTTTATCCATAATAGTTTCCCCCCCAGGCAGGGAATGCACAGCATTGCCATGCCTGGGTCCATCACGCACAAAGAAAGGATTGAGGTAACACTTGTTGATCACCTTCTTGCCATATGGTTCATGCAATTCCTGAACTTATACAGACCCATTGCTACGTTCCTTGATGACTTTGTATGGACCAGTCCACAGTGGCAGAAACTTCTTATCCATTTGGTGGTCCAATCTGTTATCAAAGCATAGCACAACATCCCCCTCAGCAAAGTGGCTTTCCCATCCCTTGCAAATCTTAGCATCCAAGCGGGCCTTTTGTCGATTCTTTTGGATCTCTGTTTGGTGTAGTGCAAGGCATCGGGTTTCATCTAACTTCTCAAGTTGTACCAATCTGGCCTCTACATGTTCATCTTCTGTCATCCTCTGTTCTTGTGCCAATCTCAAAGCTGGAATCTCTATCTCTAGTGGCAAAACGGCCTCAGTACCATACACCAACTCAAAAGGAGTGTGACTTGTAGATGTTTTATGAGTGATATTGTAAGCCCATATGGCTTCAGTGACCTTTTGATCCCACTGGCTCCTGTTCCCTGTGGCCATTTTTCCCATGGTTTTACAAAGGAGGCCATTGGTTTGCTCTGTTTGACCCATGGATGCCGGATAATAGATACTAGAAGTGTGATGATCAATACCCATGCGATCCATGAGTAACTCCACTGCTTCATTTAAGAATGGACTCCCATGGTCAGAGACAATCTCCATGGGTGTCCCAAACTGTGTGCAGATACGTTCAAATATGAAATTTGAAACCGCCTTACCATTTGCAGTGGGGAGGGTGATAGCTTCAGCCCACTTAGTGACATACTGAGTGGCTACCAAAAGATACTTCTTTTTGCAGGCAGTCATGGGCAAGGGCCCGACAAAATCTATTCCCCACTTCTAAAACGGATGGATCGACATCACTGGGTGATGTTGCCTAGGACGCAAATCCTTCCTACCAAAGAATTGGCATGGTTCACAGGTTTTGCAATACAAAGTGACATCCTTGAACAAGGTCGGCCAATAGTATCCAGCATGTAAAATCTTCTTAGCCGTATAGTCACTGGCATAGTGGCCTCCACAAAATCCATCATGATAATGCTTCAATACATTAGGCACTTCATCTGCATCAATGGCCCGTCTTAGTACCCCATCCATGCCTTGACGGTACAACACCCCATCAAGGAGGGTGTAGCACCTACTATCTCTGCGGATCTTCTTTCTCTCATAGCTAGTACTTTCTGGAGGAAAGGAGAAAGCAGTCAGAAACCTGTAGATACCACCATACCATGGATCCCCAACTTCTATGGCTGCTACAAGGGTTACATCAAGCCACTCCTCTAAATCAATCAAAGCATTCTTCAAGTTGGAACAACCCCCTTTTACAATTTTGAAAGAAAAATCATATTCTTGTAGAACTGCCAGCCATTTGGCCAACCGGCCCATGGGATTTGGTGATTGAAGAACCTGCTTTACAAGACCAGTGCTACTGAGTATAATGAAGGACTTTCTAGCCACATAATGCTTAAATTTCTCAATGCAAAACACTAAAGACAAGGCATGCTTGTCAGCCTCTAATTAATAGCGTCGCTCAGTGTCGAGCAATTGTTGAGAAGTAAATTGAACGGGATACATGAACCGATCCTCCCCTTGCTGGAGAAGAATACCTGCGAGAGTGTGCTTACTAAACCCAGGATTGATATAGAAAGTCTTTGACCAATCTGGATTACGTAGAATGGGTTCTGAAGCTAGAGCATTCTTGATTTGTGCAAACCCATGATCACAATCCTCATCCCAAGAGAAATCAACCCCATCTTTTAATAGCATAGTCATGGGTCGTGTCAAAGCAGCATATTGATCAATGAAGCGGCGATAGTATCTTGCTAGATTGACAAATGAGTGTACCTGACGTTTGGTTGTTGCCCCTGAGTTAGACCCACCAGGTTGTTGTTGCAGGAATTGAGGGGGTTGCGGAGGGACAATCGTCTTCTTTGAAGCGGGGTCAGACTGAACTTTATCAAATTTTTTAGCAATCTCATGTGCTAGCACCATAGTTTCTAGATTCTCCCATTTAAGCTTGAGGCGGAATTCATCACTTGCTCCTGCTACAAGGTAGCCCAGCACATGTTGAGTCATTCCAACTCGAAATCAGGCATTGTCCTCCTGTGTGACAATTAAACGATCCAGGAGCACGGCCGCTCGATCCACATATCGACGCGCCGTCTCACCTTCTGACTGCTTCAAGTTTGCCACCTGCAACTACACATTCTCTGGCTCCTCTGCTTTGCCGAAATACTCAATCATTGCTGCTGTCAACCTTGGCCAGCTTTGGCGAATGTCTTCAGCTTGCTTCTCATACCATACTTGAGCCAAACCCTCCAGAAATGTGGGAAGAACCAACAGCCATTTGTCTTTAGTAAGAAAGTTGAGAGAAACACAACGGCGCTTGAAGGCCACAAGATACTCATTTGGATTTTCTTCCACTTGTCCACAAAACACGGGAATGTCAGCCATGCTTGGAAGATGGAAAAGAGAGTGGCAAGACGAGGCTTATCTATGGACAAAAAATAGAAAGAGGAAGCTTGAACTGAAAATCGGGTGAAGATACATCCACAAAGCACACATAGGCAGGGTAGGGTGTGACTGGTGTATTGTGAAATACTACACGGGAAGAATCTTCAGCATAGAATAGCACATAGAAAATCTTAAAAGGACCAACCCTCATGATATCACATCCATCTTTACAAGCGAGGGTTGGAGACGCGGCGCTGCATGAGGTTGTTCATCAAGGCAAACAAGAATGCCATGACAAATGTCAACAGTTGGAGAGCTTGCACATCACCTTCAGCTTCTTCCAGTTCTTGTAGTCGCCATGCTATTTCTTCAAGGGGTGTGCGGTCTGGCATCCTTCTTTTGAGCAATGTCTTTGAGGACCTTTCTGATGATCTTTCGAAGTCGGTGAACTCGTATCAAGTATGCCCAACACTTAGTTTCATGATGACCACAACCTTTGCATTCCTTACAAATGATCACCCTCCTTTGTGGCTTACGGCTTTGTTGGGATGGTGCTTCCACTCGCGTCATGCGTGATTGAAGTACAAGCTTCACATGCCAAGAAATCAGCAACTAGATTTCGAGCTCAAGGGATATGCTGAATTTTTACCTCTTCAAATTGGTTGCAAAGTTCCAATGCTTGTTGATGTCATGGAACCAAGCCTTTGCTCCGCACCTTCCACCTTCCACTAACTTGTTCACACACTAGTTGAGAATCTCCTTTCACTTCAAGTTGCTTGATGTGATGCTCTTGTGCCTTTTGTAGCCCAAAAATGAGCGCTGAGTACTCAGCTTGATTGCAAGTACTTGCAGGTGCAGACTTGCTGTAATAATACTCCTCACCACCCAGTGAAGTAAGCTTCACACCCACACCAGCAGCCTTGGTCGAAGGTTTGTAAGCTCCATCAAATTGAAGGATCCAAGATGTCATCACACCAAGACTAAAATTTGGACATCCCAAGTTTCTCGGTAGTCCAAGATAGGTAGAAGGAGAGGGTGGGGAGAATTCAACACTTGAGCCAATCGTTCAGCACCAAATAAACTTGCAATCCTTTGTTGATAGTTTATCTTTAGACAAAAAAGAATTACAACTTGAAGCTCAAAATGAGGCACAAAAGGTTGATTAGGTACAAATGGATTCCTTGGTCGAAACATTACCAACCATAGCTGAGGCCTAGAAACCTTGTAGTGAGATTGAGAATAAACCATTTAGGACGAGCTTATCCATAGGAATTAACAAGAAGATGCGCCAAATCTCCCCCAAGCTTGGGGAGCATCCCACCCTTTGATGGAGGACACCGTTTTAATTACCTCTGAAGTAGCAAGTAGTTCGATCACCGCACAATGAGTAGAAGTGAAATCAAAGTTCTCCCAGTGTATCAGTAGTTCTTCACCATGAATCATCCACGGTGTATCATTCCACCCGTCATCTCCTTGAACAATGCACTGGACAATTAGCTGTTGAAGGTCGACATGAAGATCAAGGAAGAGATCTCGTGCATTGGTAGCCATAAGGCGTGGAGGACCAGGCACCAAATTCTTAAACGCGTCGAGAAGTGACATAAATATCCACCCTCCTCATGTGGCGTGTGTCCGTGAAGTCAACTTGGAGAAGTTTTAAATCAGCGATCTAGTAGGAGATGTGAATAGAGCACATGAAATGAAGTACTTTTGCCTTTTACATTAAGAGCAAACTCCCCACGGTTACAGAGTTACAGTTCCCAAGATTTCAATATATAAACAAAAATCATTACATTTTCATCACTTCCAACTTGTTGGCCCAATGATAAGTCTCCCTTTTGTGAAGGGGGAGGTCTTGGGTTCAAATCCTACTCTTTAATAAAAAGAGAGGAGAGGAGAGGAGAAGGAGAAGAGAAACAGAAGGAGAAGAAGAAGAAGAGGAGAGAGGGGGGTGCGGGATCTGCTGTTACAGTTTTGCAGAAACTCAGAAGAATTGTCCATGACCAGAAGATGTAGCAGCCCAGAAAACTATCGCGCGGGTGAACACAGTAGATGTGCGAATCGAATGCACGCGCAGTAGCTTAGAAGGAGCACAGATGGTACAGTTTTGCAGATGCGACTGGTACGAGCAGAAGATTCACCACTAGCTGTGGAGATTTTGATCTTAGCAGCCACACCATTTCTATTAGCCGGAAAAGAAATCAAGACCAGAGGCTAGAGGCTAAGCATGGCGACGCTCAAGGGCCATAGAGGAAAGGAGATCGTGAGGGCGAAACGTTATCGTGGGAGGGGAAAAGAAATTAGAAGGGGGAGGGAATGAAGAGGGAGACTATGACACAAAGGGAAAGGCAGAGGGGGAAGAGAAGCATGTACATGATAGGAGGAGGAATGTAAAGATGGAGACATCAAGGGAAGAGGACCATACTTTATTTGAAAGAAAGGATGAGAGGGAAATATCAAAGTACTAGCTAGGTGGCTTTACAAGAATGAGCGTGTCTCATCAAGGAATAGCCCCCTCCTTTTATAGCCAAAAGAGGGGGTCTCTCCCAATTAATGCATCCTCCCACATGCATGGTGTGTGTGGAAAAGTCTCCCATGTGGGCTAGGTGGTTATGCACTCTCAATTATGTGCGACAACCCTTTGCCTTAATTTTACACATAAATCAAGCCCCATATCTCAAGTCTATGATACTCCCTTGGTCTCTTCCCAATTTTATAATATGTTCAAACCTCTAGGAGGACAAGTGGAGGGTTGGCACAAGGAATCTTGCCACCTCTTCCTACTTTCCCCATTATTTAACTTGCTCTCTCGGACCTTCTATACCTCCCCCACATGGGCCTATCCTATATGGAGGGAATAACCCAATATAATATCCATCTCCACCTATTTTATATTACTTCTCCCATAGAATTTGTGCCATAACTCACTAAATGCAGCCTAGGTGGAGGGGTGGCACATGGAGGAGCCATGCCACCTTACATTTTATAATATTACTACCATGGATTATGTACAACACACCTTATGGGTCCTCTTACGTGGAAGGGTGGCACATGGTCATGCCCTGCCACCTCAACCCTGGGCCCTATGCACACCATATTTTATTATACTATTGCCACATATACAAACACACACACATATTAATGCCTTTTTCCTTAGACAATTTTATGCATAACACCACTAAAATAAAACATGATATTTGCATACATTCTATCAAAGCAAACATTGCTAACAGAGGTAGCATACTCATGCTTGGAAATCTCCACCATTCAAAGAAGCGAGGGTGTGCATTTCATAGACTCATCTCCACCATCAATGCACCAAAATATCTTTAGGAGAATTGTATTTTAGTGATGCATCTAATAGATACATATTGTGTTTTCCTAGATGTAATTGAGAGCTTGAACTTCTAGAAATTTCAAAGACTTTACACCATGCAAAACCCTCCCAAAAGTCAAGGAAAAGAGATTCCACCAATAGTAAAACCATCATACCACCAATAGAACCATCATAGACTCTTTTGGTAATTTTGTATATCCCTCAATTCACATTGTAGGTTCCATGGATTACCATCCTACTCATCATTGTGTGGTTTATGCAAATTGCTTGTAATGTGCAAAAATTAGAGAGAAAGTGTGCCTGGTCTCCCTTCTCTCTGTGGTGATATTGCTATTTGCAAAATGCAAAGTGCTATCTAAGTATTTAATACAATAACATCTTATTTCATTTCTAATATTTGAAGTCAAGCTTACTTTCTTTAGTTTATAATATTTGTAAATGTGCAAACGTATTTTGTAGTTCCATTGAATTCACATATTATGAGTTGTTCATTGTCCTTTTCAATTTGTATTTGGCACATAGCAAGTTGCATTTAGCACATTGCTAATTTGAATTTGGCAAATAGGACTGCACCTAGAAGCTTGCATTTGATGAGGCAGTGGGAGAGTTGCTATGCTTTCTCTTAAAAATTATAAGACCAAGAATCATGCTCTTTCTTTCCTTCATATAAATGTGCATTCAACATATATATTTAGCACATAGCAATTCAAATTTGGCACATAACACTTTGCATTCCACACACATCAACTTTCATTCTACATATAGCACTTTGGGTTTAGCACATAACCACACATTTGTATGGAGGGAGAGTTAGCATGCTTTCTCTCCAAATTTTATAAGACCAAGGAATGTGCCCTTCCTTGGTTTCATAGCACTTTGCATTCAACACATAGAAATTCAAATTTGGCATAGCACTTTGCATTTGGCACATAACACTTTGCATTTAGTATATGACCACACATTTTTGGGGGGAAGTTGGCAAACTTGCTCTTTAATAATTATAATACCAAGGTGAGTGCCCTTTAGTACAGATAATTTTTCACTTAACACGTAGCAATTTGAATTTGGCACATGGCACTTTGAATTCTACACATAGCACTTTGCAATTTCACATAGTACTTTGAATTTAGTATATAACCACACATGTGTGGGGGGGGGAAGAGCTATCACAGTTCCTCTCTAAAAATTATAAGACCAAGGAATGTGCTCTTCCTTGGTTTCATATCAATTTGCATTTATGAAAGTAGTACCATGGAAGCCCAATCCCAAGCTTCCACGACTTTGCCCTATGATGTTGATGACCAAAATCATAGCATGATGGATTCACGTGGCAAAAGAATCGTCAACTACATGCACCAACTACACAGCCCTACATTCAAGAGAGTAATGGAGGACTTTTAGCACTAGCTTGAAAAGAAAAAGAATAAAGTTTTATAAATTTTCAGGTTAGAATTTACAGTATTGTATTAGCATGAATTTGACTTTGATTGGATGTAGATGAAGATGTCTCAAGTGCTTATTTATCAGAGAAAGATCAAATACATATGGAAAAAGAGATGGGGAAAGAAATCTTGCTTGGACCCACTAGGATGACTGAAATAAAGTGAGGAGATGAGGAAGGAGCCCAAAAAGTGTGACACAAAATGAATGGTGGTGGCTGTTAGGGTGGCTAAAGTGGGATTATTTCACTTAGGCTCAGCATGCAAGGATTCCTTCATTGAATACTTTGTCTATTCACTATTGGTTGCCTTCTTTTAATATGTTTTGATTGTGGCATCTACATCCTTCAAACTAGCATGTACTCTTGTAAATTTTAGCATTTCCAAATAGGTAGGAGGTGTATGGGAAAATAATATAGATATGCATATTAAGATGGTACAAAGGCACTCAAATGCTGTGTACGAAAGGGGGAATTCTTACCACTTAATGATTTAATCTCTTCAAACTACACATAATTATTTTCAAATTTTCAAATTGAAAAAGTAGATGTACTAACCTCTTACAAGTGTGCTTGTTGAGTAGCCCCAAGATGGAGATAAAGACTTGAAAGAGGCTTGTCATGCTGCGGAATCAAATGGAGGGAGAGATAATGATAATGAGGAGGGGGAGCACATCAATGACAATGAGGAAGGGGATGGTGAGAAAATGACAATGAGGATACCGGGGACAATGATATAAATTTTTATGGCTAATTCTAGACCATTTGTAGTAAGAAAATCATTGAATTATAGCTGGGGGTAATTATTGAAAAAGAGACATTTTCCTCAAGAGAGATAGGTAGCTAGTAGTAGGGAGCAAATCACCTTATTTCATTGAAATATTGCTAGAGAAAATGGGTAGTTTGAGCAAGGGATAGGTGGCTACATGAGGTATCAAGTCTGATGCCAAAGAGGGTTGCTATGAGTGACAATTGAAGGCTCCTTGATATGGCTACAAAAGAGTGCCAGTTTTTGCAAGAAAGATGGGCATACAACTTCAACTCATTTTTATACTTGTATGAGGCAACTTCAAGCAAGCTATAGGTTGAAGAAAGAGGCACACAACAGAAAGTGTGAGTTGCAAACTCAGAATTGGACTATAGAAACTACTCAAGGCACAACTCTTAACACAGCTGTCTTGACTGATATTAACTTTGGCACCCCTTTAGCTCTTCTCAACGTGCAAAACTTGTTTAGTGTAATGTTCCCCATCTCTTATCTCTACAATCGGACTCCAAAGATATTCCACATGTATCTCTTTACTTCATTGGACGATTTACATCTTCTCTTTGTTTTGATTTCTAGCGTGTTTTCTCCTACTTTCCACATTGACTCCTATAGATGCAACTAGTTCAAAATTTGCTACAGACTCTGGTTATCTTTGCATCCTTGTTCCTAGAATCATTGGCTTTGGAATTTTCTCCTTTATATAGTGGCTACGTGGAATCATATCCCATGGAGAAATCACTATATTCATCATGCCAATGGAAGATGCAAGGTCTTACTTTGGAAATCTGAAAAAAATTGCTTGAGCCAAAAGTAGCAAACAAATGCGAGATAAATTACACGTCTTAAGAACTCTCAAGGTAGGAGACTCATAAATCCCAAGGATCATAGCAATATGCTAAAACTTTGGGGTTGCGCTTCCTCCAAAGTTAGAAACCCATGAGCTCTTATTCATTAGTTGGGAGAAATCAAAAGCCTGGCATTCCATTTACCTTATCCTTTAGAGGAACTTCTGGATGTGTGACATGGCACAAACATGGTTCTTCTTTAATCCTCAGGACATAAAATTTTCCAATAGAGGATGTCTCAATTGCCAAACCAAGTCTGAGTATTAGAAATCCATGGGGATAGACAGGGCGATCCAGCAAAAGTGTAGTATAGTTACAAGCTTAAGACCTCGATTAAGAGCCATTGTTTGCAAAAGTATAATAGCACGAATGCAAGCACTCGCTTGAGCCTTAAAATCAATGCAGAACATTGAGTTCAAGGCTCAAATTTGATGCTTTGCATCAAGTTCAAGGATAAGGTTATGCAAAATCTCACTTAAAGTCCCTTCACATAATATGTATCACAAAGGACACCTCTCCGAACAAACCATTGCCATCCATAAATCTCCATTCATATGAGTTGCATAGCACCTTGTAAGCTCACACATTAGATGCATCCCTAGAGGCACATCTAGAGCCTAGATGAAGAGCCCAAAATAGTGGTTGGGAAAAAGCACACCAAGGAATTGCTACAATAAAGAGAAAATGCACCCCAAGGGGATCACAAAAAGAAGAAAGGAAGTGCAAGGTGGAAGGAAGAAGGAAAAGCATGCAAACAATTCTATGGCAATGTGTGTATGTAATTTATTTTTCATTTTTGCATCAGTTAACCTCTAACTTGATGCAAAGCATCAAATTAGAAGTTCACTCAATGCAAAAGTGAAAAATGTAGTGCATTCACATCCAATTTTCACTTAAGGACATCTCCTTAGCTCCTTAAGGACGTCCCTTAGCCCTATATCCTCCATGCTCTAGTTTTCATTAGATATAATGGGTATAAGCATGATAAGGTGGACTTGATACTTGTGTCCAGGACAGGTTGCTACTAGATTCTCCACTTGGTTAGTTATTTTACCATATGAATTCCAAATTTGGTGCTTAATAGCTCATATGAAGCTTCTTCATCATCTCTTTCTATAGTCATATCATAGGGTTTTGGTGAATTCTTGATGCTCCTTTTTTGTTTTTGTATGGAGGTTACTAGTGGTAGCTACCATTGCAAAATGTGGTAGCTAGTGTACCACCTTACCATATAGATTTCCAAGGTAATGAGACTTTTGAATTGATAGTAGTAAAGCTTTATGTAAGCCACTTCATGATGGTAGGAAGCCTAGAGTCATCTTTTGTTTCTTTATTACATAATGTTTGAAAGTATATACAAGCAAGGGCTTGATGTTAAGCATTGAGTTCAATCTACAATGTGATATCAAATGTCAACTTGAAGCTTGAACTCAATGCTAGAACATAGAATTCAAGCCCAACTTTATGCTCAATAGTAATTTGAAGGTTCAACTTGATTCTTAACATCAACTTGAAGGTTCAACTTGATGCTCAACATCAAGTTGAGACTTTAACTCAATGTATGACATCAAGTTGAAGGTTTAACTTAATGTTCTACATCAAGTTCAACCTTAGCTTGATGCCTAACACCAAGTTCATACATCAACATGAGTTTCAACATCAACTTGACATATACCTTATGAGCTCTTATTGTTTCATTGTTATGCAATTGATAGTTTGACAATAAAGATTATCAGAAAATAACTTATTGCCATGGATATTTATAAAATAATAAAAATGGAATCTTTTTATGAAATCAAGTAAAGAGTGCCTATACTATAAGATTATCCTCACTGAGAGTAGTCATATAATCAAGATCTACATGTTTCTTCTTGAGCACATGAGCCTACAAATGAGTATTCTCCAAAATATATAGCCTTGTTCTTTCAAAAATAATAATCATGTTAGGCTTTCACTTTCAGTGACCTTTCATAAATTTTTTAAATTAAAAATGATGTTGCATAAAGAGGGAAGTCATGGTCTTCATCTAGAAGAAACAATGTTATTGTTGATAGTGCAAAGGAAGATGCTTTTTCCACTTCATTTGGTGAAGCCAATATAACAAATGATAGTGATGCTCTGGAAATTGATAAAGAGTAGTCAATTTTGGATATGTAGTATCATCCATTTTATTGTTACTTATAGGTGATTATCATTTTTCAATGGTTTGTTTGACCTTAAAATATCATTGAATATCTTCTCTTCTAATAATAGCACAATTACCTTGCCAATTGAGATCCATGATTATGTTGAACTTAATTTCTTATGATATTTATGTCATTTCTTGGGAATTTTCTAAAATTTGTGTTTGGAAAGGTATGGGCTTTTTGGCTCATTTTAGAAAAGCCTTTACTCATGAGTAAAGAACTTCTCTAATTTGTTTAAGAAGGGCACTTTTTTGTGTAGAATATTTTAAAGATTTCCAAATGTTTCTCATTACCCAAACAGTCCGCAATGGTGATTTTTGCTTTGTCGATTTGTTTCTTTGAACTTTTAGGTGTTCGAGTATTAGGATTAGATTATCTTTCTTAAGTTTTCAATGGCAATAAGAAACCATTAAAGCACTTGTACAAATCATTGTGTCAAATCAAGGTGTTGGGGATGAAGATATAAATGTGAGCCCTTTACCTCATCAACCTATGTCTTCTATTTCTTCTATAAAAATTGCCAACAAGGTCACTATTGAAGGTTATTGGCAAACATTAACTATATCAAAAGGAAGCCAGGGTGTTAATGCAAATCGGTGGAAGAAGGAAGAGATGATGACGCAATCCGTTTTTGACATCTTGGAAGGGTAAGGTGAAATATTTTAGAAAAAGGATGGAAAAAAATTAAAAATGGAAATATTAATTCAGGATGTGTACATGCATAAAGACTTGTCTTATTGGATCATCCAAAGTTATCTTCCATAGCCTAGATTAGATTGTAAGTGACTTCTTTGAGACTTTATATAACATAACTAGAACTTTTTTGCTCCATATTTGACCCACTTGGTTTATTTTTTTGCTTCTGATATATGAGTAGTGGAGACCAATAGAATGGCCCAAGGATTGTTACTAGATTTTGTAAAATAAATATTTGTGTGGCAATCATAGTTTTTGTTGAGTTCTAGAATTATTATTTGGTGTTTGGGATAAAATAACATTTAACTCACTATATTGTGAGGTTGTGCCCAAAACACGATTCAACTAAAAGACATATTTTCCTTTTACTAGCCACAGTAGGTGGATTGGGAACCAACTTATTCCACTAGTTCAAGATGTCAACTTCTTTGGTCCTGACAATGAATCAATTGGCATTATGGTTAATGAGAATAGAAGCTTATTGAGTGTTATATCACTCAGACAAAGTTATACACTTGCTCATCATCCTTAGAGGGAAGTATAGAGTGTCATCTAGTCTAATGCTCAACTCATGTTTGAGGCTAGCCCTCGGCCATAAGCTCATCTTGAGGAGGGTCTTGAGGTGCAAGTTTCTGTGGAGACAATGGCTGATCCTATGGAGGGTCCTAAGGAAATTGCCGATCTTGAAGTGGAAGCTAAGGATCCAGGTAGAAGTTAAGTATCCTAAGGTGGAGGGTCTCATGGAATGTCTTAAAGTCGAGGCTGAGGGTCCTACACTTGTACATCAAGGGCCTTTTGTTGACCTACTCTAGCATAAAATCTCCCAGTGTATTTGAGCTTTGTACTTGTGTATTCTTCACTTTTGGCATAGAAGAAGCATATTAGAGAAGCTCCATAATTATCCTACCTTTAAAAAATTATACATAGTCTGCATCATAACTATCCTCCTTCATCTGAACAAATAGTAATGAAACCTCCATTTATATTATTATATATCAATTTTTAATACATAAATGGATAGCTAATGGTACATACAGTTGGTGGTGGAACATGGGCAAAAAAACTATCAAGAATATACTTTGCATTGATCAAAGTCTCCAACCACAAGAATGTGCATCTCTCTACTATGGTGTCTATACACCATGTAGAAGATCTTGAGCTTAAAGATCTTTTGCTAAAGTACAATGTTCACAAGACAAAGAGGAATTTAAGCCCTACCCCCATGTGCAAGGTTCAACTACACAAGAACTACACTTAACTTTTTGATATTGGGGGCAAATGATCGAATGCATCAAATAATATATTTAGAGCACTATAATTGAGAATCTTATTAGTAGATCTCCACAAAAGAATCTGTAAGAAAATAATACGACGTCTGTGCTCAACAGATAATAGGATCTCGTACGCAAGAGAGAAAACAAGATAGTATGGAGAATCAAAAGTTTGATTACTGTAGAATTGATACAATAGATGGCGCTGCCTCCCAACCGTGCACTCCTGTGAAAGAAGCTTTGATGGTGTGTTGGAAATAGTAGAAGACAGAGGCTGAATGCTAAGGAATCAAGGTTGCTGTAGCTAGTGATCGAATTGGGATTCACGAGCTTGCTCTTATATAGCCACCAGTCGTAATCGGTTAGGCTCCATTGGGTGGCCGACCCAGTCCACCCAAAATGGTCGACTGGGGGTCGGTCCCCAAATAGGCCACCGACCATATGATAGAATTGGTGCGCAAAATAGAGCAACTCACCTACGGTTTCCATTCGGCCCACAGCCATCCGAGATCATCTAAGGCTCCAAACGGGCCCCGCAACCCGAGAGTGGGCTGCCCCGAGAAATGCTCCGTCTACCGTCAATGCGGCCAGTCAAGGGATGCCTTCCCACACTTGCATGTAGCCTAGTTGGAGGTGTGCCAACTCTATCTAAAGCTGTCCAGCCATCAGGCCACACATGGCCCCCATCTGGTGTCCAAACCAGGACCTATCGAATAACTGCGCTACTCAAATGCCTTCTCCTCATATGGGGGGCTTACAAGTAGAGTTAGCTGGTTCCCGCGTAGTTACACGAGAGTGGAGCTGACCCATGACACAAGTCCAGATCCAAGTGAGAAACAGTACCCTGTCACTGATCTCTTGCTGTCCACGTCTCCTGCCCAATTTGAGTCACAGAATTCGGTCAAGATGTTGCCCTTGGTATAGGGGATGCCATAATCAAGTGTGCCTTTGATGTATTTCAGCACCCGCATCCCTACCCTCTAATGGTTCTCCCGGGGCTTATTGGAAAACCTGCTTAGTACACAAGTCGCAAAGCTGATGTCTGGCCGTGTGTTGCACAAGTAGATCAAGCTACCCACAAGCCTTTCGTACTTCGCTTCGTCCACTAGTGGTGATGAATCCTCGTTTGAGAGCTTTGCGTCAACCTCCATAGGGGTACCAACTGTTTTGCACTTAGCCATACCAAATGCTTTCAGTATCTCTCCAGCATATTTCAGCTATGAAATGAAGATCTGTTTCCACTCCTGCCAAACTTCAATCCCCAAACATAAATGCATCAGTCTGAGGTCTGTCATTTCAAACTCTCTTCCTAGCAAATGCTTCGTCTGCGAGATCTTCTCTTCATAGTTCCCTGTTATGACAAGGTCGTCCACATAAAGGACCATGATCATACACCTGCCTCCTTCTCTGAAGATATACAAATTTGCATCAGATGGACTCCTCCTGAACCTGTTTTCTAGAAAGTAGGCATCAATTTGCTGGTACCACACTCGTGGGGCCTGTTTCAGCCCGTAAAGTGCCTTCTTTAGTTTGTAGACTTTACCTTCTGAACCGGGGATCTCAAAACCTGGTGGTTGTTCCATGTATACCTCCTCCTTGAGATCTCCATTTAGAAAGGCGGATTTCACATCCATCTGAAACACGGGCCAACTTCCTTGGGCAGCTAAA
The DNA here is from genome assembly GCF_047967505.1 of Dipteris shenzhenensis. Classification (NCBI taxonomy): domain Eukaryota; kingdom Viridiplantae; phylum Streptophyta; class Polypodiopsida; order Gleicheniales; family Dipteridaceae; genus Dipteris; species Dipteris shenzhenensis. The sequence continues at coordinate 28,119,607 of NC_141610.1, forward strand.
GCCAAAACACTACGAATTGTGGTTAGTCGAGCTGTGGGAGCAAAAGTATCTTGATAATCAAAACCATCTACTTGTGCACATCCTTTTGCCATGAGCCGAGTCTTGTACTTATCCAACGTGCCATCGGACTTGTACTTGATCTTGTACTTATCCAACGTGCCGTCGGACTTGTACTTGATCTTGTACACCCACTTGGTTCCGATTACCTTGCGTTTTGGTAGTCGATCCACAAGGTCCCAAGTGTTGTTCTTCATTATGGAGCCATACTCCGACTGCATAGCCTCCATCCACCTATCATCGCCTTGTGCCTCTTCAAGACACTTGGGTTCATCAGCACGGATCACTTCTATCATCAAAGCATAGTTGACCAAGTGTTCCTGCGCCCTTCTTTGCTCCTCTAATCTCTTGGACTGGTGGTGTTCGGATGGTTCCTCCTCAATTTTTGGAGGTTCTCTGTCATCCAAAAGTTGCTTTACTCGCTTCGGGAATGGCCGTTGCCATTGTGGTTCTGTAGGCTCTTCTTCATCTTCTTTGTCTTGAATCCTCCCAAGCACCCTTGGGGGAGTTTGCTCTGCTGTTGGTGGCGGTACTGGATGGATATCCTGGTCCTGGTTGTCTAGGAAGGAATCATCCTCCTCCAATTGATGCGGTTGTTCTGAGAAGACCACATCGCGACTTACAATTACCTTCTTGGTAACAAGGTTATAGAGATGGTAACCCTTCGCCTCTTCACTGTAGCCCAAGAAAATACACTTCTGGCTCTTCGGTTCCCATTTGGTCCTGGTAGCATCAGGGACATGCACAAAATAGTCACATCCAAAAACTCTGAAATGTGCAGCTGAAGGTTTCTTACTAGAAAAGGCTTGCAGTGGAGTCATCCCGTTCACAGCATTCGTGTAGCTACGATTGAGGATGTAAACTGCAGTGTTACATGCTTCAGCCCAGAAAGTCTTTGGCAAATCTTTCCCTTTCATCATACTGCAGCCCATTTTGCAGATGATGTGCATCTTGCATTCTGCTACTCCATTTTTGCTGTGATGTATGTGGCGGGGGTTTCTGCCTCTTGATTCTATGATGTTTGCAGTAACTTTTGAATTTAGTCGATGTGAACTCTCCATCTCTATCTGATCTCAGCTTCTTCACCTTCCTCCCCGATTCTTTCTCGACCATTACATGCCATTCCTTGAACCTACTGAAAGCCTCGTCTTTCCTCTTCAGGAAGTATATCCATATCCTTCTACTGTAGTCGTCGATCAGCGTCATGAAGTAGAAGGAACCACCCAAAGCTTCCGTCTCCATCTTTTCGTAGAGGTCCGTGTGAACGAGCTCTAGAGGAGCCTTTGCCCTGCTGGCCTCTTTAGGAAAGGGCTGCCGATGCTGCTTGCCCATCATGCAAGCTTCACATACATCGGGCAGATCTGAAATTTTTGGTAGGTCTGCAATCATTCCACTTTTATGCATCTCCTTCAAAGAACTAAGGTTTAGATGACCAAACCTCTCATGCCACAGCTTAGTGTTCTTCACATCTGCTCGAGCACTGAAAGCTGAGAGTTTGTAAATGTTGTTGTGCCATGTACCTTTACCAATGACCTTTCCTTGAAGATCCAGGATCTGTGCACCATTCTTATTGAATTGAACTTTGAGGTCTCGATCCATGATCGCAGAAACGGACAACAAGTTCCTCTTGATATCTGGCACATAAAGAACATCGGACAACTGTTTTACAACTCCATTTGACTTGAGAGCAATCGTACCTTTTCCTTTTGCTGGACATTTTGCATCATTATTGACTGCTACCATGATGTCATTCCCTACCGGCTGTAGAGAGGTATACCAATCCTTCTGACTGGTCATGTGGCGCGATGCACCACTGTCAATGATCCAAGGTTCACCTTCAGGTACATGAACTGCCTCTGGGCAAATCTCCTCAATTGCGACAAACAGCTCTATGGGTACTGCATGCGCCATGATGAAATCACTAACACTGCAGACAATAGAACACAGTGCATCTGCATTTCTTCTTGTCCATGCAAGAATCTCATCCGCAGTTGGTACTATCTGTTGTCCTGCATTGGTTGGATTCGGTCTCGGAACCGGCCTCACGTCCAACCCAGTACCAGTGTCCCAAAGCTCATATATGCTTAGGATGGTCTTCATCTTGAACTTCTAGAGAGGATAGTTAGAGCCGTCCAACTTTTCGCTTTCGCCGAACGGTGGGATTCGCAGTCTTGCGGGCTGGGCCATCTCTCACAATCTACTCGCAAACACCCAAATCTTCTTGCTAGAGTCTAGGCTCTGATACCATGTAAGAAAATAATACAACGTCTGTGCTCAACTGATAACAGGATCTCATATGCAAGAGAGAAAACAAGATAGTATGGAGAATCAAAAATTTGATTACTGTAGAATTGATACAATAGATTCTGCCTCCCAGCCGTGCGCTCCTGTGAAAGAAGCTTCGATGGCATGCTGGAAATAGTAGAAGACAGAGGCTGAATGCTAAGGAATCAAGGTTGCTATAGCCAGTGATCGAATTGGGCTTCACGGGCTTGCTCTTATATAGCCACCAGTCGTAGTCGGTTAGGCTCAATTGGGTGGCCGACCCAGTCGACCCAAAACGGTCGACTGGGGGTCGACCTCCCGAAATAGGCCACCGACCATACGATAGAACCGGTGCGCAAAACAGAGCAACTAACCTACGGTTTCCGTTCGGCCCACATCCATCCGAGATCCTCTGAGGCTCCAAACAGGCCCTGCAACCCAAGAGTGGGCTGGCCCGAGAAATGCTCCGTCTACCCTTAGTGTGGCCAATCAAGGGATGCCTTCCCACACTTGCATGTAGCCTAGTTGGCGGTGTGCCAACTCTATCTGAAGCCGTCCAGCCATCAGGCCACACATGGCCCCCATCTGGTGTCCAAACCAGGACCTACTGGATAACCGAGCTACTCAAATGCCTTCTCCTCATATGGGGGGCTTACAAGTAGAGTTAGCTGGTTCCCGCATAGTTACACGAGAGTGGAGCATTGATATCTAACAGAATCCTCCATTGAATTTCAAACTCAAGATACTCCTGCTAGGCAATGGAGAACACATACATCCCAATCTCCCTATAAGTCTGTTTGAAGGAGTTGATACAAAAGAGCTCTTGTGATGATAGATCATGTGCTACCAAACTCCAATGTGGAGTGCAATTGAGGATGCATACATAGACTTCATAGCTTAAATAGACCCTTGAAGATTTTGTGTAGCATACATCACTAATCACTTACTTTGAGTGGTAGGGGAAAATCATCATCACAACAACTGCTTAGGAAATCAAAATACATGAACCATTTTGCAATTTTCTAAGTTGGCTCTCTTTGTGATTTCTCAATTTGAAAGAGATTGTAGGGTCCACAATATGTAGACATTGTAGAGCAGACTCATACAATTTTTTCTTAAACATATTGCAAAATCATTGAACTTGTTAGGAATGATATGAAAAAATAGTTGGATAGATTAAGTGCTCTAAAACAAAAAAAAACTTACCAAAGTACTGCAAGGATTCTTGTATATGTCACTTCTCCATCTCTATGCTTTCGTGCTTTTATAACAATCCTTTGTAAGCTCAAACTCTCTAATTGAAAATACATCTTGAAGATTAATAAAATTAAAATTTGGCCCTAGTGTCATTAACCTCTATAAAATATACAACTCTAAGGCCGTGGTTTCATTGAGGAGACTAGAGTAGGAAGGATGCCTCCAGTCCCTAATTTGTTCCCTTACTAATTATTCAAAATATATCTTTGCTCTAGTGTCTCTGTTGCATGTGACCTCTTGTACTTTCACATCATAATCTCTTGGATTTCTTACACGTGGTACAAGCAAAGTATCCCACATCTTGATGTCTAAAAATTTTGTAGCTTTAGGGAGATTGTCATATCTCCACCTCACTAATTTGAGGGTATCTATGTCCTCGACCATGACTATGACCCTATGGGTATGGGCAATATAAGAAGCATATTAGTGTCTTGAAAGAACTCTATAGAAAAATTCTCTATAGCGTAATGAATTTACCAAATATATATTCTCTACCATCGATAACTGAGGATCTAATAGTCATAAACTTCCTTAACAAGCCTCTAGAAAGTTGCTTTACTAAATTCAAAATGCCATTGCCTTTGAACTTTTTTTATCTCTCTTAATATTGTCACTTTTTGGTTGAATCTCCTCTCTCTCACTTATTTAAGAATGTGCATATGATTTCCTTTCCTAGCATAAGTTCTTTGTTTAGAGGGCACTGCTACCATTTGTGCTATTGGTGGTCCCTCTTCCTTTCTTGTCGCAATTTTCTTTGACCTTGCCATTGCTATAATCCCTAAACTAGGACTACAAAATGAAGAACATTACAAAGTAATGGTTACATGTAGAAGAAAATACTCAATAATAATAATTAGCAAAGTATGTGCTCAAAACATAAATGGCTAGATAATTATTAGTTATCAACATTAGAAACACACCATGCACCAATAACACAATCAAAACAAAATCCTTGCCAAGGAAAGGCCAATGATTTCAAAAGTAAGTAAGTGAACATTGAATGGAGAATGGCAAGGCAAAGAGGTTGGTCTCTCTCTGTCTCTCTCTGTCTCTGTCTCTCTCTCTCTCTCTCTCTCTCCCCCTTAGTCCCTATCAATCCATTATTTCTTTCTTTCTCTTATAGACATCCACAATTTTTCATTAGCCAAAATGTGTAGAAGAATGTGATTTGCAAGGTTGGGATCTTAACAACCTTGTAAATCTTGCCTAATGCCAACTTTTTTCTAGTTGGATTCTCTCTCTCTCTCTCCCTCTCTCTCTCTCTCTCTCTCTCTCCCCCTCCATACATTCTACCTAATTTCATTCCCTCCCTCCATCCATTATACCTTTCATTCCCTCCTTGACATCCAAAGATTGGCATTAGCCAAGATGTGCAATAGAATGCAATTTCCAAGATTCTTCCCAACTTGCAAATTTGCAAAGTTGGGAAGAATCTTGGAAATTGCATTCTATTGCACATCTTGGCTAATTCCAATATTTCGATGTCAAGGGTGGAAAGAAATGTAGAATGCATGGAGAGAGAGAGAGAGAGAGAGAGAGAGAGAGAATTATTTCATTTTTTGACGCAAGGTGAAGTGCACAAAGCCCAAACTCCTTCAAAGAGGAGATTGAATTTTGCAAGTACAGCCCATTAGAGAGAGGACATGCAAGAGGGAGTGGACACATGGAAAGGAGGAGGCTGGTGTCAGGGACATGTTCATCATAAAAATGAAAATCCACTTTAAGGGAAGGTCAATGAAAGAAGCTGAGAAGCCAAATACTTGATTCTTTTTGAGTTTCTTTAGAAAATGCAATTGTCAACATTAATTCTGCATTTTTATGACATGTGGAACAAAGACCTAGACTATGGTACCATATTGGATAAGCACAAGGATTTCTTAGTAGAGGAGCTCAAAGAAGTACAAAAGTTTATAGAGAAGTGTAGGCTAGTAATATCCAAAAATTCTTACATTTACATCAAGGATCTCATCAAAGATCATAAGCTCAAGATTTTTGTGAATAGAATGTTGGAGAGCCTCCCTCATTTACATAAGTAACATTGCTCTACTCACTCGAAAAGATACAAAATCTTGTCCAAGAGATTCTTTCTTTTGTTGTGTTCTTAAGGTTCAGTCATGGTGCTCATGAAGAGATGCTGGTAGAGGATGAGAAACATCTCAAAGAAGAAGCCAATATTGAAGAAGGGGACTAAAATATTGAATAAGTACAAGAGTTATAAGAGGAGGATATAAATCTTGAGTAGGAGGATAAAGAGGTTGTAGCTCTAGACCTTGTTGCACTAATGTCAGAAACACTCAAGGGAGTAGCCCAATTGAAAAGACTTGATATTGAGACCTATAGTCCAACTATCCCTATGCTTCTATCCTTCATTATTCAAGGTCAAGTGTACTATCTACTATCTGACATACTCATCCTCTTTGACATGAGGGAGGATTATGTGATTGCATTGATTTCTCAAGCTTGTAGTCTAGATCGTGACATTGGTATTAATGATGATGATTTGATGGTACTAGAATATAAGTTTAACCCCAAGGAAGCTACAAATTTTGAGGAGATGGATGATGAGACCTTCAAGTAGGTCCAAACAATAATGAGTTTATAGCCAAGGTTATAGGAGCACAAAAAAATAGAGAATGTCATAGAAAAAAGCATTGACCTTTGGAAGGAAAAGACAAAATTTTGGAATATTACAAGAACGTGAAGGTAATCTATCATTATTTTTTTGACTATATTATTTTTATTATGTTTTGTATTGTAGCTTTCTAATAATATTCAATTAGGCATTGTGGCTATATATTGAAGATGACAAGATCAATTGTCTTGGACAATTGTTTACCCTTTCACAATATACCATGAAGATGTCTTCTGCCAAGAACTTTATTTATCATAGACATTTCAGCAATGGTGAGGAGGCTGCCGTTCATTTCTTCAAATGTTTGCCAGAGTCTCTTGGTGGTTATCAGGTGAATCAATAGAAAGACAGAGTTATTTTAATTGTTTTTTTTCTTTGGACATTTTTGATATTATGCTGGGAGCAAGTGCTCAAGGGCAAGGTACTTTCTAACTTACATTGCATATGCACTAGCACATGGTTATGGAAGGTGCCATATTGTAAGGTTTAGAGAGGCTTTTTAACTAGTTAGGCCAAATAGATAGAAGGAGGGTATCTCAATGAGAAAAGAAGCAAAAGAGATAACCAAGGCAATAAAGTAAAGGCACAAAGGAGACAAGTCTCTCAACAAAAAATACTCAATCGTATATTATGTATTAAATTTCTTAGGGTACATCATAAAGTCACTATATTCCTTTAGTGAGTTGTACATTATACTATCTATTTTGAAGCTTTTAACCTCTATCAATCCACTTGTGGTCCACAAAGGTCGTTGACTGCCTTCATTCAACATGTTTCTATGTAGCTATCGAGTTGTCCAGGATTTGCCTTCTTCCTTTCATTTGTGCCACGTGGAAGGCTAGTTTAACTTGTGATAATGCAAATCTTTTCTTGTTTTTAGCCTTTGTAATATACCTCTATAGAATCATTGCAATACTTCTTGAGACTATTTGCCTTTTGTGCACCTTTGACATGTTTTGTGTGTCAAAAAGTACATTTCATGCAGTGTAGTTAGACTTCTCCATTCCTTGTGTGGACCAAATTGTAGGGCATCCGTATTTTTTGACAAAATACAAAAGGTCATTATAGATAATACATTGCAGCCATCTGGAAAAGAATAAGTCAATATTGGTGTGCTAGAAGATGCCAAAAAGATATGCCTAATAGGATGAATGAATTATTATTACTATGTAGTGTGTTATTTTGCAACTTGTCTAAGATTATTTCATTGATTTTCTAAGACTATTTAGCTCCTCTTCTAGTGCACAGTGATCATTCTTGCTTTAGGTCCTTTTTCCACACAATATGAATAGCTTGTCTAATGATTTCCATATTTCTACTTTAACATTTTGAGCAACACCATCAGCCGAGTCTGGCCCATGATCTTTGATAGCATTTTGTACAAGCTTCCAAAGGCCATACTTCACTCTCAAAACACATCTTGATTATCTGCCCCAAGCTTTCTTTCACTTTTTGGTTGTGATAAAGACCTTCTAGCTTTGATTCCACTATTAGATAGCTTGATAGGAATGTCCTTTCCTTTTTTTAACTCTTTAAGGTCTATTGTGATATGAACATCAGATCCATGCCTGACAATACATTTTCCAATGCTATAAGTGCCTCCTTCCCATGATTTTCTAGTAAAATCTTCTAAGAAAGTCCAATATTTTTTAAAAATCAACTTTTCAATGATCCGAGATAAGGCATGCAATGTCCATATATGTACATTGCACAAAGGAAGGCCAAGGAGAGCTTTGAACTCTAGATCAATATTTTCTCTATTAGGTGCTTTCCTCCACCATTTAGGATCCATGAAATGTGCTAGCTCCTTGCAATAAAGACATGGAGATTTTGAATTGCCTTCTTTTCTTCTATTGAAAATACACTTGAGGATCTTGTGGTCCCATGCTGTATGTCAATCAACCTAGAAATCACCTTTTCCTTTGACATGAAGGTGCCCTCCTTGAAATTGATTTTTGATGATTGTTGGTATTTGTGTATGGTGGAACACTAAATCAAAATTTTGGTGGCCCTATGTCTTAACTTTTGATTGGGTAGATATCAGGCAATCAAAAATTTGCATCCTTGTGTGGCTAGATAGCAGCCAGCATAAGTGAGTGCACCACTCACACACCGAACACTTTGAAAAAGGATAAATAAAACTTATAAATTTTTATGGAAGCTTTGTTTATCATTTTCGTTATTCCTTCTTGTTCTTATTGAGACTCTAGATACTTAGTGCTAGAATCTCAAGAATGTAAACGGTATGACTGGCTAATTTATATAGACAATTATATGGCATGGTAAACCGTTAGTACTGCATGGTATTCCATAAAAAACCATCCAATAATTAAAAATATTGTGTGGTGTATAGTCTAACTACCATGCAATATACTCATTTACTCTGTTGTAACCTCTAGTAGTAGCTGGTCCCAGTAGAAAATCATTATTGGACCATTTTAAAACGTTCTTGCATTGAAAACAAAACACTTTCAACATTTTAAAATGCTATCATAAAGCGTTCATCACTCCAACCCTCACAAGTTGCTCTGTTTAGTCTATCGTGTGGTGTCTATCAGGACTCACGTTTGAGGTAGTTAACCTAAGGTAGAGATCCATTACAAATAAGTTATCGATGGGGGGCAAATTCAAGTCCAAAGAAATTTTTTATTTGTCTTTATCTAACCCCATTTATTATCACGTCTGCATTCTTTCATTGTAGTTGTGATGATACATTTTTTAGCTGGACAGAAAAAATTTTAGTACAAGCGATAGAAACTCAAGAGGATGTATAAATCTCTCCTAAAGGATAATGGCTCCATGATATTGTAATCATGCAAATAGGATTTGATGGCCATGATACTTTGCAAATAGGATTTGATGCCCTTGCAAAACATCATGACCATTGTATCCCATGTGCATGGTCAAGAACGAACGTTAACATGTTTTTGCCCATGAATCCCCTCTTTTAGTTCAAAATAGTGCACTGGTGGTATTCTAGTGAGGCAAATACGATCCAATGGCCATGATACTTTGCAAGGGATTTAAAATAACCTATATTGAGGCCCGTGAAAATATCATGGCCATTGGATATCATTTGCATGGTCAAGGACGAATATTTCCATGTTCTTGCCCATGCATCCCCTCTTCGGGTTCAAAATAATTCCTCGATGGTATTCTAGTCATGCAAATGGGACCCGATGGCCACAATGCATTAGAAGGAACTTAAAATAACCTAGATTGAGGCATGTGAAAAATATCATGGTCATTCGATCTCATGTGCATGGTCAAGGATGAACATTTCCATATTTTTGCCCATGGATCCCCTCTTCTGGTTCAAAATAATGCCTCAATGGTTTTCTAGTCATGCAAATGGGATCGGATAGCCATGATACTTTGAAAAGGACTTAAAATCACCTAGATTGAGGCTCGTACAAATTATCACGGCCATCAGATCCCATTTGCATGGTCAAGGATGAACGTTTCCATGTTTTTGCCCATACATCCCCTGTTCTGGTTCAAAATAATGCATCGGTGGCATTCTAGTCATGCAAATCGGACCCAATGGCCATGATACTTTTCAAGGGACTTAAAATAACCTATATTGAGTCCCTTACAAAATATCATAGACATCGTATCCCATTTGCATAGTTAAGACCGAGCGCGCATTTTCGTGTTTTTGCCCATGCATCTTCTCTTTTGGTCCAAAATAATGCCTCGATGGTATTCTACTAATGCAAATAGGACTTGATGGCCACAATACTTTCAAAGGGATTTAAAATCACCTATATTGAGGCCCATAAAAATAATTATGGTCATTGGATCCCGCTTGCATGGTCAAGGATGAATATTTTCATGTTTTTGCCCATGCATCCCCTCTTATGGTTTAAAATAATTTTGGGGTAGTATTCTAGTCACGAGAATGGGACCTGATGGCCAAGATACTTGAAATAAACTCAAAATCACCTAGATTGAGTCTCGTGCTCGTCTCGTGAAATATTATGGTGATTGGATCTCATTTGCATAGTCAATGACAAACATTTCTATGCTTGTGCCCATGCATGGACCCTATTCTGATTCAAAATAATGCCTTGGTGGTTTTATAGTCATGAAAATGGGATTAGATAGCCACAATACTTTGCAAGGTATTTAAATGCATCTATATTTAGTCTTGTGCAAAATATCATGGCGATCAGATCCCATTTGTATGGTCAAGGATGAACATTTCCATGTTTTTGCCCATGCATCTCCTCTTCTAGTTCAAAATAATGCCTTGGGTGGTATTCTAGTCATGAAAATTGGATTGGATGGACAAGATAATCAAAAGGAACTTAAAATCACCTAGATAGAGTTCATACAAAATATCATGACCATCGGCGGATCCCCATTGGATGGTCAAGAAGGAACATTTTCATGTTTATGCCCATGCATCTCCTCTTTTGGTCAAAATAATGCCTCAGTGGTATTGTAGTCATCAAAATGGGACACGATGGCCATGATACTTTGAAATGGAATTAAAATCATCTATATTGAGTCCTGCAAAAAATATCATGGCCATCAGGTCCCATTTGCATGGTCAAGGATGAGCATTTCCATGTTTTTGCTTATTCATCCCCTCTTTTGGTTTAAAATAATGCCTTGGTGATATTATAGTCATGCAAATGGTAGATTATGGCCATGATTCTTTGAAAGGGACTTAAACTCACCTATATTGAGGCCCATACAAAAATATCATGACCATCGAATCCCATTTTCATGGTCAAGGATGAACATTTCCATGTTTTTTCCCATGCATCCCTCTTCTAGTTTAAAATAATGCACTGATGGTATTCTAGTTATGCAAATGGGACTCTATGTCAATGATACTTTACAAGGGACTTAAAATAACCTAGATTGAGATCCATGCAGAATATCATGGCCATCGGATCCTATTTGCATGGTCAAGAAAGATCATTTCCATGTTTATGCCCATGCATTCCCTCTTCTGGTTCAAAATAATGCACTGGTGGTATTCTAGTCATGCAAATGGGACCCAATGGCCACAAAACTTTGAAAGGGAGTTAAAATAGCCTATATTGAGGCCCTTGCAAAACATCATGGCCATCGGATCCATTTGCATGGTCAAGGGTGAATATTTCCATGTCTTGCCCTTGCATCCCCTCTTTTGGTTGAAAATAATGCCTCGGTGGTATTGTAGTCATGCAAATGGGACCTAATGGCCATGATACTTTTCAAGGGACTTAAAACCACCTAGTTTGAGGCCCGCACAAAATATCATCACCATAGGATCTCATTTTCATGGTCAAGCTTTGTAGATGTCTTCAAGCTCATTAGAGTCCGGAGAAGAGACTAGTAGAGCAAATATTTATGAACAAGTCTTGTGTGATTATGCATGATGCAAAGGACAAATAAGATGATTATGAAACATATCAATAACACACATAAATAGATATGTCACTTTCAACCATTACCAGAGATACAATTGAATGATGAGGTAGAAGTCATGTTTTAGCTTCTTTAGTGAGTGAATTCATTAAATTCATCTCATGTATTAGCTTTTCGTGCTTGTTATACGTGACTTATGTGAGAAAATTAACTAAATTATTCTAATGCAGGGAGATGAAATTGTTCCCAAAAGTTTGAGAGCACAAGCATTGCATAATCACCCTCACAAGTTGATGCTTACCCAAGGATATCGAAACACTCCAAGGGAAGATGGAGAGCTAAAAGAGCAACATAAAAGAAGTAGTGAAGATGAAGATGCCTTGAATGAGGATACAATAATGCAAGACATGATAAACACGTACTTTGGTGCTCCTTCACCACAGAATTAAAGACATGAAGATGTGGAAGTGAATAGGGAGGATAACATGAGTCCTGAAGAGGAGAGCTTATGATGTGAAGCAAGCACCATGTTGTATGAAGGGGTGAGCCATGCTCATCTTGCCTCCATTCTCCTCATCTTGGATTTACACAACTTATAGATAGTCAGACACTAGCATTATGTCCCTCCTTCGGTATGAGTTTGATGTAGTCTAAACTATAGTTTCAGGCGTGTACTTCCAAATTGTTGCTTCAAATTAATTGAAAGGGTTAATGTCCCAGGTTACTCTAAACACTACTTCCAAAAGGAAATACAATGCCCAACTCGAGAAAGGATGCAAAAAAGACGCTGGCATCATTATGAACGGATTACAAGTCAATTCATGCATGTCCCAATGATTGCATCTTTTACAGAGGAACATACGTTGCTCACTCTATAAGCTATCCACAATGTGGTGCATCTCGATACTGACAAGACACACAAGGAGACAAGATCCCAGGATAGGTACTATGACACATACCGATCCTAACACACATTGCACACTTGCTTCTTTGTGGATCGTTAGCTGGATTTATGGATTGGCATTCACACAACCTCTCAATGGATGGAATATTAAGGATCCTTGTAGAATTCTCCGCCCAACCATGGATTCATTTGAGCTCTCTATTCTATGTCAAATATTTTTACGTGAGGTCCCTTCTCTATGTGTGACCTCCTACTTAAGCTCTTTCTATAACCCTCCCCCCAAGTCGAGTTCTTGCCATATGGAGTCTACTGGAGTGCCATGTGTCCATATGGACCTTAGGATCTCTATGCCTCTTTAGATCTTATCATTGCAATCCATTTTATTGTTTACGCCTAAGATTATCCTTAAACTTTGACCCTCTAAGCTCCCATTGATGCAAGCACTATCGAGCCCTCCTAGTCTGCCGCCTAAGCCATGACTTACATAATTATGGCTGATGTAATAATTTCTATCTCAATTACTATGACAAATGCATCTTCTTAGCCATGTCACATCTTCTTTTGAGAAAATGCTACAAATGCACCTTCTCAGTTACTACGACAATGGACATATGCATCTCAGTTTCTATCTTAGTTACTACAACAAATGCATCTTCTTAGCCATGTGACTAGGGGTATTCTCAGGACCACTGTCACCTTTAGGTAGACTAGCATGCTAAGGTGAAGGCCCAAAGAAGGTCATTGTTAACCTTCCTAGTCCACATATGCCTTAAGATATTATAGGCAGTTCAATTAGGTGTATGCTAACTTTGTATGTCACTCACGTAGTTTGGAATGGCTCACCTTAGCCATCATCCTCCATGGACATGGGCTCTTTGCCTAGGCATGGCCACATGGGTTTTGCCAACTACTTGTTCTCCCATCGATGGGAAAAGAATATAAACTTTAGAAAAATAAATGCTCAATACGTTATAATGGTTGGGTTAAGAGAATGAAATGCACTTGTTTTAAGGCAAACAAGTGAGGGAGAAAAAGGAGCAAAAGTTTTTCTATCATATGATGTGCACCCATTAAAAAACATGTCCTATAATATCCCTTGTTTGAAACTCCGAGATTGAGCGCAATTTTCTGTATAGATATAGTGTGTCGCCATTGAAAAACATGTCCTGTCGTATCCCAAGTTTGAAACTCCGAGATTGAGCGAAGTCTCCGATGTGGTAGTGGGCTCTCATAAGTAATTTAGTATTAAAGTAGTTAATAAGTAGGACGGCTCCAAAAGATAAAAGAAACCCGTATTGCGCAAACAGAAACACGAGAAAAAGTCGTTTCGTGTTGGATGCGTGAGCTCCTATGCAAGCAAATCGCAAAAAAATTAACAGGTCACAGGTGAAGACTCGTCAAATGCACACTCGTACGAGACAATGAACGGACGATGAATGCCCGTCACATCCAGTCCAACCACCACCGACTTCTTGACTGTGTCTAAGACTCTCGAGTCTCAGCCTTCACGGACTTTGACAGGTCTGAGCCCGGTCCTCGTCTTATGTTACATAAGTTATATATTTTGCGCTAGAATTGAGAAGGAGCGTCTGTGGAGATGGGTAAGCTCGATGCCCGCCTGCTCTTCCTCGTATCTGCCCTCGTCGTGGCCAGTTCCTCCTCCCTCGCATCCAGGCAGCCCATCGAGTCGCTCTCATTTCACCTTCATCTCCATAACCCGACGATCGACGTGAACAGCTGCAGTTTCGGCACCAAGAATTCTTCACTGTTCGACGCCGATCCTCGGTATTCCGGAGGCGTGCCCCAAGCCTTTGAGGAGATGCCCCTTACGATCACGTCTGATTCGGCTTCTACGAAATTGGGCAATGCAAACGGGATGTATCTGTACGACGCTAAGTCGGGTGACATCCGGTTCTTCCTCTTCACTGCGAAACTGGAGTGGGAGGGTCGGAATGGCGCGATTGTGGTGATGGGCAAGGTGGACTGCAGGGTCTCGGACGGAGCCCTATCAGTGATAGGGGGAACGGGAGACTTCTCGTTCGCGCGCGGGCAAGCCATACTGAGCTTGGTCTATGCAACGTTTTCGTTCGAGGTGGAGTTGCTTTATCCGCCGGTGGAGAGCGTCCATAGCGCGGTTTTGTAATGTTTCGACGTGAAGCTGAAAATCGTACGTAAATAAATAACTGGGAGATGGCAACGTTCCACAGTAGTAGAGCACCAACTGGGAAATAAATAACCTGTCGTTGGTGTTGGGGCTCCTGTATACCATGTGCTCTACAAGCCTGAAACACGCTCCTCGACCACCTCGTCCTGCACACTCTCGGGAGCTATGGGTAGGATTAGATGAAAAGAAGAAGAAATGATGCATCGACTTACCTGCCTCCTTAATACAAGAAAAGTTTAACAGACACCAATACTTTGCAATGCTATTTCTTTTTGCTTACTTAGAATTCGAAAATTGCAAAGATGCCACGACGGAGTTCCATTCTATGTCATCTCGTACCTTAATTTTTACTCCTTTCTTAGTAGAGAAAAGAAAACGAACGTAATTTTGTGCAAGTAGCAAGCATCTTGGAAGCACACAGGTAAGTCATATAAATATTAAGAGATTATATATATATATATATATATATATGATTGGTAAGTATAATTAAGGGGCTTGTACATGGATTCACTCTTACAATGCAACGATTTCCATGTCACTACCTAATACCATGCTTATGATGGCATGCACATTGCAACGATTGTGTGTTAAAAACAAGTTTCTTTTTACACAACATTTTCACTTGTCTTCACTTTTCTCAATCCTTATTTCCTTAAGATGAGATTCAAGGAGAAAATTTTCCAATAAAGAAACTTGTCTATTTGCCATCAATTAATTTAAAGTCAGCTGAATGCATTGCTTAGCTAGTGCAAGCGTCACAAAAATCTATAAGATATTATTCTAATTGCCTGTAACATGTATTAATTGAAAGTAAGCTGAATGCATTCTAACATGTATTAATTGTAACATGTATTCTAATCTATTAATTGAAAGTAAGTTGAATGCATTGCTTAGCTAGTGCAAGCGTCACAAAAATCTATAAGATATTATTCTAATTGCCTGTAACATGTATTTCATTAATTTTGGATTGGTGCACTCTCCAAATTTATTTTAGAGGTACTTTTGGACTAAAATTAAAGAAAAAAGGACTCTTTCAAAAAAAAATCAAAATAGTCGATAAGCACTGTATCTGTCGTATCGGGGGTCTCGCTTATCAGCACGAAATCTTTCAGTCGCCTCTCGGGGGTGTGTGTGTGTGAGAGAGAGAGAGAGAGAGAGAGAGAGGGAGGGGGAGAGGGAGGGAGAGAGACATGGGAGAGACATGGGAGAGGGGAAGGGAGGGAGGGAGAGAGAGAGAGAGAGAGAGAGAGAGAGAGATGGGAGAGACATGGGAGAGGGGGGGGGAGAGAGAGAGAGAGAGAGAGATGCGAGAGGGGGAGGGAGAGAGGGAGATAGAGAGACATGGGAGAGGGGGAGGGAGGGAGGGAGGGAGAGAGAGAGATAGAGACAGAGAGACAGGGAGGGAGGGAGGGAGATCGGGGGAGTCAATCATCATATGTAACCCTATCTCGTGAGTTCAATAGAATGATATTTTTTATTTCTAAAATTTACAGAAATAAATATACATAAGGGACTATTTAAAATAGTTTCGAAAAAAAGTTACAGATTTGTATAGAAAATGGGTACATTTTATTAATGAAAAATTTACTCATAAGGGATTTTAAAAATAGGCCTTGAACGCACGTGATATTAAGGGTTTATACATAGTGACCCCCCCGAAGGAGGGAGGGAGGGAGAGAGAGGGAGAGAGAGAGAGAGAGAGAGAGGGAGAGGGAGGGAGGGAGAGAGAGAGAGATGGGAGTATGTGTGTGTGTGTGTGTGTGTGCGAGAGAGAGAGAGAGAGAGGTGGGAGTGTGTGTGTGTGCATGAGAGAGAGAGATAGAGAGATTGATTGTACAGGGGGAGGGAGAGAGGGACAAAGAGAGAGAGAGAGAGAGAGAGAGAGAGAGAGAGTTTATTAAAGTCTTCGGAAGAGCGATGGGTCTATGAGACTGTAAAAACCTGATACAATGAGCTGTGGTAGTGGAGCTACTAAATGAGCATCCACACCAATGCAGAATGCAAAAAATGCAAAATGGTAGTACAAAATCCTAAGTACAACATAGTCATATCTCGATTGTATATATCAATCAATCTCAGCATCATCGTCGACATCATCATAACCATCATCATCATCATCAGCACAACAGCAGGACATCAGGATGGATGAGGTTGTGGAGGTGGAGGCATGAGGTCATCAATAGAGCATTGTCGCCTCCCCAAGGGTGCAATCTTGGTATGTCTCCTGGTTGTAGCTCTACTCTAACTAGGGCCACTCTGACCCCCGTCAGTCGAGCTCCAACCCTAAATAAGGAGGGCAATAAAATGCAGCTCAAGCAAGAGTTGCATAATGTGCAGAGAGAAAATATGAGTATCAATGACTAAGGTGAAGAAGATTTCAGATGCACTTGCTTCCATTGGGTCGCTAGTGGAAGATGATGATTTGGTTTCTGTGACCCTGAATGGTCTAGGAAAGGATTATGCACAATTCCGGACATCCATTGCCGACCGTGAAAAATTTCCTGATTTTGAGGAGTTGATTGCTCTTCTAATTTCTGAAGAGCAGAGAAATGGTGGTGCATCTTCTTCAGGAGGAACTTCAAAGGAAACTAACCCCTTCTCAAATGCTGGAAGAGGTAGAGGTAGAGGTAGAGCAGGCTGATCTGGAGGCTGTGGTAGAAATCAGAATATGCAACAAATTCAAGAAAACCAATCCTATGGAGGAGGACGTGGTAACTTTAGAGGCAGGGGGAGCCAAAGAGATCGTGGTGGATGGCAGAGAGGCCAAAATGCAAACATCAATGTTGAATGCTACTACTATGGTAAAATGGGTCATATGGCTAAAGACTGCTACAAAAAGCAGAATGACATCATGAGTGGAAAATTGCAGCAAGGCAATTATGCATCCTCTAATAGACAGGGTGATGAAAGAAATGAGCATTTCTTTATGGTGCAACACATGACCAATTCTGTGACAAGTGCAGAAGAAAGCAATGATGTGTGGTATGTTGACTCAGGTGTGTCAAACCACATGACAGGTCATGTAGAATGGATGTAGGATGCAAGGAAAATGGAAAGAATAGGATTTGTGGAGACTGGTGATGATACTGCACATCCTATTGTGCAGATTGGTAAAATTCTTTTGTCTATGCAGGATGGGAAAAATAAATACATGTCTGATGTATTTCATGTCTCGAATATCACTAAGAACTTGGTTTCTATTGGTCAAATGGTTGAGTAGGGCTCGCAGGTCAAATTTAATCCTCATGGATGCTTTGTTGAGGATATGAAAAATAAAGGCTGCTTGATAGCAAAAGGGAAGAAGAAGGGCAGGATGTTTACGTTGGATGTGGACATGCCTAAATTGAGTGTAGCAATCTTTGCACATGGGACCGGTGTAGTTGCAAATATTAATATCTGGCATAAACACATTGGTCATGTTAATGTACAATGACTGAAATTAATGCAGGCCCAAAATGTTGTTGTAGGATTGCGTAAGTTCAAGGTTGTAGAAATGCATAAGGTATGTGATGCCTGTCAATTTGGAAAACAGGCAAGGAAACCATTTCCTAGACATGTTCAAGAGAGTAAGAGGCCATTGGAATTAATCCACTCTAATGTGTGGACTACTAAAGCTGCATCTATTGGAGGCTGTCATTATTTTGTCACTTTTATTGATGACTAAAGCAAAAAAGTTTGGGTGTATTTTATGAAAAACAAAAGGGAAGTGTTTGGACATTTCAAAGCTTTTAAAGCTATTGTTGAGAAAGAAACAGGCTTGAAATAAAATGCCTAAAGTCAGATGGAGGGGGAGAGTACCTCTCAAATGAGTTTGCAAGGTTCTTGCAGGAGCATGGCATAAAGCAGCAATATTCATGCAGTCATACCCCACAGCAAAATGGACTTGCAGAAAGGAAAAAGAGGCATATTGGAGAGGTATCTCATCCCATGCTCAACAAAAAAGACCTGCCAGATTATTATTAGGTGAAGCAATTGCTACAGTAGTCTACATAATGAACGGGACTCCCACTGCAGCAATACATGGCATAATGCCAGAGGAGAGGTATATTGGTAGGAAACCAGATATTTCTCATTTGAAAGTTTTTGATTGCATTGCCTATGTTCATGTGCCAGATGAGTTGAGATCCAAGTTGGTTCCAAAAGCTGAGAAGTGCATCTTTATTGGTTATTGTCTGCAGCATAAAGGGTATAGATGCTATAACCCTTCTACTAATAAGTTAACAATAACCAGAGATGTTGTTTTTTATGAAATGAGAAGCTGGTATAAACCAATAAATGTGATTGATGATGTAGATGCACAAAATGGTAATGCTGCACAAAATTCACAACAGCAATCACAAAATATTAGTGGACCTGTAGTGTCCTCTAGCAGTGGTTCACATACTTTGCCATGGACAGAGGCAAATTGAGATCAAGAGAATTTCCTCAAAGCAATGCAGATAGTGATATGCAAGTATCACAAAAAAAAAAAAAGAAAGTAGATCAGCCCATGTTTGATGTGAATGCAAGTCACTCTTATGTGGATGGTGAATCCAATGGCTCAAAACAGAGCCTTGATGATGAGTTGGGTATTCCTTCTGTTGTTACACCTAGAGTAAGGAAGACATGGGATGTTTTGAGAGCACCTAGTAGTGATCTTATTTTGCATAGATCTACCAGAGTTAAGTATCTTGTGGATAGGCCAAAATATGATGGATTTACAGCCATTCACTATGCCTATATGGTCAAAGTGATACAAGAACTAGAACCCACTTCTTTTGAGCAAGCCATGGGAAAAGAAAAATGGGAGAAAGCCATGGCTGAAGAAATGGATGCCTTGGAAGCAAATGCTACATGGGAATTGATGACTTTGCCTAAAGACAAGAATGCAATTGGCTACAAGTGGGTTTATAAGGTGAAGCACAATGCAGATGGTTCTGTGAATAGATACAAGGCAAGATTAGTTGTCAAAGGTATGCACATACATATGGCATTGATTATGAAGAAACATTCAATCTAGTTGCAAGGATGGCAACTGTAAGAGCAATCATTGCTATGGCTGCATCAAAGGGATGGTCTTTACATCAAATGGATGTAAAAAATGCCTTCTTGCATGGTGATTTGCAAGAAGAGGTCTATATGGAGCAGCCACCAGGTTATGTGCATGTTGTTCATCCTGTTTACAGGTTGAAAAAAGCCTTGTATGGCTTGAAGCAAGCACCCAGAGCATGGTTTGATAAGATAGGACAGTATCTTGTCACTATTGGCTTTCAAATTTCCAAGGAAAATTTCTCACTTTTTGTGAGAATAACAAAGAAAGGCATTATGCTGCTTGTCATTTATGTTGATGATTTGATCATCATAGGTGATAGTGTTGAAGATATCCTTCATGTGAAAATACTATTGAAGCAAAAGTTTGAGATAAAGGATTTGGGAGAGCTGCGTTACTTCTTGGGCATTGAGGTGATTAGATCCACAAGTGGGATATGGCTCTTGCAGAGGCAGTATGGATTGAACATGCTATCCAAATATGGGATGACAAGTTGTAAGCCTATTTTAGTTCCTTTGGAGCAGAATGTGAAGTTGAGCGCAGATGCAGGTGAGCTTCTTGAAGACCCTACGATGTACAGATGCATAGTAGGAAGTTTGATTTATATGACTATTACTAGGCCAGATTTGAGCTATGCTGTTGGGTTGGTAAGTCAGTTTGTGCAGGCTCCAAGGAAATCGCATTTGGATGCGGCTAGATGCATACTGAGGTATGTGAAGTCCACATTACAATACGGACTATTTTATGAGACTGGGGTTCAGATACAGTTGCATGGATACAGTGATGCTGATTGGGCTAGTAGTATTTCTGATAGATGATCTACCAGTGGATATGTGTTCTCTTTTGGTAGTGTTGTAGTCACTTGGAGCAGCAAGAAACAACCTACACTTGCTTTGTCACATATAGGGTTCACCTATTCCTTTTGTACTAAGAGAGAGATTCTTTTGGCTTTTACAACTAAGAAGAGGAAAACTGTTTTCAGCCTCCACCTTTGTGTGTATTCCCCCATTATGTATGTGAGAAAGCTGCAAGTGAGACTCCTTACTTCTCTCCCACTCTCTTCACATGGTTTGCTTCCCAATATCATATGTATGCAATACCTTCAAAACCCTTTTGTTTTTTATTTTTTGGAAAAAGGGCAAAATGTTAAAAAAAGAGAATTGCCTTCAAACCTCTTGCATATGCAAAACCTTTTTAAAAAGCCTACTTTCCTTCCCAACCTCTTGCTTACTTAATACCTTATAAGTACAATTTTCAAGTAAACTAAAATTACCTCATAAAATGTAGAGATATAATAAAAGTATAGTATATTTATAAGAATTTAAAATATATAAATATAATAATATAATATAATATATTTATAAATACATATGAATATGATTATTTTAAAAATTATAATATTATTGATAAAAATAGATAGATATGCACCTCAAAACACATGAAGAGTGGGAGCAATGACCTCCTCTAGTGATGATAGAAGAGATAGGGTTGCCGCCACCTCCAAATCTTCCCAATCTAAAGCCACCAAAGTTAATGACTCCACTAACAGAGATTTAGGGACAACACTCAATCATGAGATGGACACTACTAGGGAGCAAGATGCAGACATGCATGACATGACAAGAGACAAGATGACAAATCTATCCAATGTACCGAGTTTCACCTTACACTTGGACGATAGAGACATGCAAGACCTGTAGAAAGGCATAGTCAAAAAGGGCCTCAAGAGACTATTGGTAGACTTCAAGTCTGCACCATAATGTTTCTCAATTCTCCAACAAGACATGAATAGAATTTAGCCAACCATGATGCATTTATGTGGCTTAACATCCAACTTTCTACGATGACTATCATGTATGTGGACATATGTTATGCAAACAAATATGCAGAGATGCCCAATGCATGGCTTATATCTAGTGAATATCTCATAAGGTGTTATACCCTAGATCAATTCGATCAAAAGCCGATGAAGCAAGTAATTTGTAGTGGCAATTTCTTCCAACCAATATTAATTCAAAAGATGCTTCACACTTAGCATTCTTGTCCACTAAAGTACCATTCTTCCTTTCAGCTATTGCATTCTATCAAGGAGCATCTACACATGTACCCTCTAGCACTCCTACTTTTTGCTATAGCAATAGATGCACTTGGATGGCTCACAAGGCTAACAGTGGCACTCTAGAAGAAATATAAGTGGAAGAAGGGAGACAAATCACCTGCTAACAATTTGTTGATGAACCAACCTGACACCGCACAATGATGAGCAATCAGTGTGACTGATTCTTGGAATGCCTAAATGTTTTTTGTCTAGCCTTAAGCTCCAAAATCAAACATGGAAAAAAATGCATACACGGTACCAGGAGCCCACCTCCCATAACTCCTCTTAGATACCGAATGCAAAGTTATATGGAAAGAGAAATTTTTAGACTTCTTAGTATCCCGATGGGCTTTAAATGCTTGTTGCTAAATGATCGATGGGATTGGGTAATAGATAAAGTAAAGGATAAACTCAAGAAGTGGCAAGGCCTATAGCCAACAACACTAGCAAGAAGAAAGTTTGTTCTTAACCACTACATTTATCCCTTGATCCTTTACTATATATCCTGCTAGACCCAAGCCAAAAAGAGTTTGAGAAAAATCAACAATCTTTTTTTATCCTTCCTGTTGGGGGGGAATGTTGACCATCACAAGATGATTCAGGTCAAATGGCAAGTGTGCACGATGCCCAAAGAGGCAAGAGGGTTGGGGATTATGAACATTGAGGGGTCAGTGGTGGCAAGATTCATGAATCAGTGGATAAATAAGGAATTTCTAGACCCTGACCCAATCTGGGTGACCTTAATTTATGCAATCTTAAAAAAGCTAGACTCAAGAGATGTAGAAACTAGAAACATATTCCCTTTGAGGTGGCACTAGAGGGTAATAAAACATGTATCACCAAAGGGTCAAAACTATGGATGGGAATGTGGCAAGGTTGGGAGTCAATGTGCTTGTATATCAAGTGGAAGGGCTTGTGAAGAAGGACGAATACCTTCTATAGTCAAGACTTAGTATGATTCTCTATAATTTGGATGGATGCATAGGTAAGCAATGAAGACTTCAAATGAGCTCTCAAACTTAACTAGAAGGGAATCCAAATTTGTGGGGATTGATGGAACCAAGAGCAGGGTACCTTGATGGAAGATGGAAGCTTGATAGCCAAATTTTGACTCAACAGATTCGACCTGATACATAAGAGACAGCTTCTCATGTCAAGAGAAAGCCTATTGTGCATGGGATGTTAAATTACATGGCGCAGCAGAATAGAAACTGAACAAAGAATAGAGAGTACACATCAAACTAGAGAGGAACAAATTTTCCTTCAATACTAATGTAGTACAGATGATGGCTCCGTCCACCCGTGCGCTCCCACAATGGAGCTTAGATGGTGATCTAGACAGATACTAGGTGAAGAGCTACTAGCCAGAAGATCTGATCTGATCTGAATTGATCTGATACAATGGAGTGGGGAGGTCGCCTCAGTCAACCTAGTCGGTGGAACCGACTAGTCGTCCATGGCATATTCAAGGAATATTCCCTATACCGTCACAGTAGCAAGAATAAGGGATTCCCACACAATCACCTTTCTACCATCAACGGTCTCATTGATAAACCTCATCTGACATGCAAGTCAAGATCCATCCAATGTCCCGGGCTCAGACATGGCTTCTCCTTATATGGGGGCCTTACAACTTGAGCACCTTAGACCACTGGTGGTTACCAGGAGGGTGGGGCATTGAGCATATCTAACACCCCCCTCAATGTCCACCCGTAGGTGAACTACCTTTTTGGCCCAATGCTGAGTCTCTGAAGATGACCCTGAAGCTGATCCTTCTTGAGTGCCTTGGTGAAGATATATGTTCCATTTTGATCTATTGGATAGTAGACCAATTCCACTATCCCATCCTTGATCAAATCACACACATAGTGATACTGAATCTCTATATGTTTTGTGCGCACATGAAATGCTGGATTTTTAGCAATGGCCATGCAACTTTGATTGTCGCACCTCAGCACAATTGCCTCATCCTCGCACTCCCATGTGCCATAAGGTCCTCCTTAGCCACACTGCTTCACATGCAGCAAAAGATGCTGCCTTGTACTCAGCCTCAGTAGAAGATAATGCCACTGTTGGTTGTTTCTTACTGATCCAAGAGAAGATACCTGAACCTAAAGAGAAACAATATCCAAAAACTGATTTCCTGGAATCAACATCTCTAGCCCAATCTAAGTCACAATGACTAGCCAAGGAAGTGCTTATACCATAGGTGATGCCATAATCAAGAGTGCCTTCACATACCTAAGTACCCGCATCCTTGCATTCCAATGATTCTCCCAGGGCTTATTGGAGAACCTGCTCAAAATGCCAATAGCAAAACTGATGTGAGTCACCA
The DNA here is from genome assembly GCF_047967505.1 of Dipteris shenzhenensis. Taxonomy (NCBI): domain Eukaryota; kingdom Viridiplantae; phylum Streptophyta; class Polypodiopsida; order Gleicheniales; family Dipteridaceae; genus Dipteris; species Dipteris shenzhenensis. The sequence goes on from NC_141610.1 coordinate 28,143,712, forward strand.
ATCTGAGTCATAATGACCAGCCAAGGAAGTGCCCGTACTATAGATGATGCCATAATCAAGAGTGCCCTTCACATACCTGAGCACCTGCATCCCTGCATTCTAATGATTCTCCCAAGGCTTATTGGAGAACCTGCTCAAAATGCCAACAGCAAAACTAATGTCCGATTTGGTGTTGCAAAGATAGATGAGACTGCCAAACCAACTTTTGCATTTACCTCCATAGGTGTAGCTATAACTTGCACTTGGACATACCAAATGCCTTCAAGATCTCCCTTGCATATTTCTACTGAGAGATGAAGATCTTGCTTGGCTTGCTAGGCTTCAATCCCCAAACAGTAGTGCATCAAGCCTAAGTCTGTTATCTCAAACTCCGTGCTCAATGCCTTTCTGGATCATGTCTTCATAGTCACCAATAAGGAGATCATCCACATATAGAACAATAATAGCAAAATTTCCACCTTTCGTATACACATACAAGTTAGCATCTGAGGCACATCTTTTGAAGTTTAATTTAGGAAAGAATTTATCTATTCATTGGTACCATGCTCTTGGGTCCTGTTTTAGCCTGACCGTATAGAGCCTTCTTCAGCTTACATACCTTGTTATTAGAATGGGGGCCTCAAACCCTGGTGGCTGAGCCACGTACACCTCCTCCTTGAGGTCACCATTCAAGAATGCTGATTTAACATTCATTTGATAAACCGGCCACTTTTTATGAGTAACCACCGATAGTACCATGTGAAAAGTGGTCATTATGGTGGCAGTTGGAGCAAAAGATTCCTGAAAATCAAACCCTTCAACTTGTGAAAATCCTTATGCAACCAATCTGGCTTTGTACTTTTCCAAAATCCCATCGGCATTGTACTTTACCTTCCAAACCCACTTGGTCCTAATAACCTTTCTGTTAGGTGGTTGATCTACCAGCTCCCAGGTTTCATTCTTCATGATGCTATCATATTCTACTTGCATAGTGTTTTTCCAATCTTGGTCTATAAGTGCTTCCTCCAAACTCGTAGGCTCCTTTACTTTTGCAATAATCTCAGCCATCAAGGCCATATTGACTATGTGAGTAGAAGCCCTCCTTTGCTCCTCAATTCTCTGAGACCGCCTTGGTCCATCTGCATGCTGCTCAATAGACATAGGCATCTAATTATCATGGTCGAGAGCTACCTTACCCACCATCGTGGCAAAGGCTTTTCCGATGGTGTAACAATAGGTTGGTGACTTATACCTTCATTTTCTGATATTTCCTCCTCCTTTATAGCTCTTGGAATAGGTCCATAGTGAATTACCTCTTCACTTGATGAAGAGCCTCCACTGCATGTGAATGCTCCCTGAACACCACATTGTGGCTCGCTATGATCTTCTTTGCCTCTTGGTCATACAACTTATAGGCTTTTTTCTCATCACAATAGCCTAAGAAGATACATTTGGTGCTTTTTTGTTGTAGCTTATTTCTCTCTTTGTCTGGTACATGCGCATAGCATTCACACCCAAACATTTTGAAGTGGGAGACAGATGGCTTCTTATCGCTATAAGCCTCATGTGGTGTTTTAGCTTTGAGTGCCTTTGTATAGCGGCGATTAAGGATGTAAACTGTAGTATTGATAGCCTCAACCCAAAAGTGGTTTGGTAGTCTAGCACCTTTCAACATACACCTCCGCATCTCCATGGTGGTCTACATTTGGTGTTCAACAACCGAATTTTGTTGAGGCGTATGTGGTGTCATCATTTGTCACTTGATCCCTTTACTTTTGCAAAAATCTCCAAACTCTATAGAAACAAACTCACCACCACCATCCGATCTGATTTTCTTCACTTTTCTCCCCGTTTCATTCTCAACAAGCTGTAGCCATTCTTTCAATTTACCAAAAGCTTGAGCCTTTTCGTGAAGAAAGTACACCCACATCTTCCCACAATAGTCATTGACAATCAATAAAAAATAGGAAGATCCCCCCAAGGCCTCTGTAGGCATCTTACTGCACAAGTCAACATGCATCAACTCTAGAGGAGCATTTGCCCTATTCTTGCTTTCTTGTTGAAATGCCTTTCTCTGTTGCTTGCCCATCATGCAAGCTTCACATGGTTCTTTGATTTCTACTACTACAGGTAAGTGAGCCACCATACCTTGCTTCTGCATCTCTTTCAACACGGCCGAATCTTTTGTGCCAAAGTCTGCTTGTGCCCACTCCAGCGGTGGCTGTAAGAGTACTTAGCTCATACAGGTTGTTTCTCCTTACTCCTATGTCAACAATATTGCCTGCACTATCTAGAATTTTTGCTCCTATCTTGTTGAACCTCATCTCATGGTAAAGGTTAGTTATGGAAGCATTTGATAGCAAATTTCTCTTGATTTGTGGAACAAATAGCACATTAGATAGTTTCTTAACATCTCCATTTACAAAAACAAATGAAACCGTACCTGTACCCTCAATAGGGCATTTTGTGTTACTTTCAACTGTCATAGTGATGGGTTCCTGTAGAGGCTGCATTGAACAATATAGACCCTTCTTGCAAGTCATGTGATGGGAGGCACCACTATCCAACCATGAATCAGTGTGGTTGAAGCTTCTTGAACGGGGGAACACTCTTCCTCAATGGTCAGAAAAAGATCCCAATTCCACTTCCACTATGTTAGCTGTCTCTTTCCCTTTATCTGTCTTCTTCAAGGTGCCATTCTTTTCATCTGCTTTCTTGACCTAGCAATCTGCAATCACATGGCCCAGCAATCTGCAATCACATGGCCCTTCTTCTTGCAGTAGGAGCATTCTCCCTAAAACTTCTTCTTGCCGCCCTTCTTTTTGTTGCCACTAGTAGAGGACTCATGTTTGGTTGAGGAACCACCTATGCCTTTCGCAGTGGCAGAGAATGCAACATCCCCATTGCCGCCTCCATCTCGAGCTTTAAGACTCAATTCCTCCTCCATAGGTAAAGCACAGAACTCCTCAAATGACAATGGTTGGGATCTCACCTGAGTGTTAAGCACTGTTACCAGCCGATCAAACCTTGGTGGACATATCCGAAGACACTGCCGGGCTAGCTCTTTGCTAGTCTTTTGTATCCCAACACCAGCCATTTGGTCACACAGATTTTTGATTCGGGTTATGAATGCCTCCACTATCTCTCCTTCATTAAACTTCTCAGCTGCGAGCTAATTCTCTAGGTTCTGTATCCTTGTCTGATTCTACGTCTCATACTGACTCTTCAATATTTCCCCCTTCTCTCATTCTCTATTTGCGCATGAGCTTATGCGGAAATAGAGAATGAGAGAAGCATAAGCTTATGCTTATGCTTCTCTCATTCCCCCTCATCTCTTTCCCCCTTCTCTATTTCCCCCTTCTCTCATTCGCATAAGCTCATGCTTATGCTCATGCATGAGCATGAGCTTATGCTTAAGTTTCCCCCTTCTCTATTTATCTATTTCCGCATAAGCTTATGCTTATGCATGAGCTTATGCGGAAATAGAGAATGAGAGAAGCATAAGCTCATGCTTATGCTTCTCTCATTCTCTATTTCCGCATAAGCTCATGCTTATGCTTTTCTCATTCTCCCTTCTCTATTTCCGCATAAGCTCATGCTTATGCTTCTCTCTTTCCCCCTTCTCTATTTCCGCATAAGCTCATGCTTATGCTTCTCTCTTTCCCCCTTCTCTATTTCCCCCTTCTCTCATTCTCTATTTCCGCATAAGCTTATGCTTATGCATGAGCTTATGCGGAAATAGAGAATGAGAGAAGCATAAGCTCATGCTTATGCTTCTCTCCTTCTCTATTTCCGCATAAGCTCATTCCCTATTTCCGCATAAGCTTATGCTTATGCTTCTCTCATTCCCTCTCATCTCTTTCCCCCTTCTCTATTTCCCCCTTCTCTCATTTGCATAAGCTCATGCTCATGCATGAGCATAAGCATGAGCTCATGCTTATGCTTCTCTCTTTCCCCCTCTCTATTTCCCCCCTCTCATTCTCTATTTCCGCATAAGCTTATGCTTATGCATGAGCTTATGCGGAAATAGATAATGAGAGAAGCATAAGCTCATGCTTATGCTTCTCTCATTCTCTATTCCCGCATAAGCTCATTCTCTATTTCCGCATAAGCTTATGCTTATGCTTCTCTCATTCCCCCTCATCTCTTTCCCCCTTCTCTATTTCCCTCTTCTCTCATTTGCATAAGCTCATGCTCATGCATGAGCATAAGCATGAGCTTATGCTTAAGTTTCCCCCTTCTCTATTTCTCTATTTCCGCATAAGGTTATGCTTATGCATGAGCTTATGCGGAAATAGAGAATGAGAGAAGCATAAGCTCATGCTTATGCTTCTCTCATTCTCTATTTCCGCATAAGCTCATTCTCTATTTCCACATAAGCTCATGCTTATGCTTCTCTCATTCCCCCTTCTCTATTTCTGCATAAGCTCATGCTTATGCTTCTCTCTTTCCCCCTTCTCTATTTCCCCCTTCTCTATTTCCGCATAAGCTCATGCTTATGCTTCTCTCTTTCCCCCTTCTCTATTTTCCCCTTCTCTCATTCTCTATTTCCGCATAAGCTTATGCTTATGCATGCGCTTATGCGGAAATAGAGAATGAGAGAAGCATAAGCTCATGCTTATGCTTTTCTCCTTCTCTATTTTTGCATAAGCTCATTCCCTATTTCTGCATAAGCTTATGCTTATGCTTCTCTCATTCCCCCTCATCTCTTTCCCCCATCTCTATTTCCCCCTTCTCTCATTCGCATAAGCTCATGCTCATGCATGAGCATAAGCATGAGCTCATGCTTATGCTTCTCTCTTTCCCCCTTCTCTATTTCCCCCTTCTCTCATTCTCTATTTCCACATAAGCTTATGCTTATGCATGAGCTTATGCGGAAATAGATAATGAGAGAAGCATAAGCTCATGCTTATGCTTCTCTCATTCTCTATTTCCGCATAAGCTCATTCTCTATTTTCACATAAGGTTATGCTTATGCTTCTCTCATTCCCCCTCATCTCTTTCCCCCTTCTCTATTTCCCCCTTCTCTCATTTGCATAAGCTCATGCTCATGCATGAGCATAAGCATGAGCTTATGCATATGCTTATGCTTAAGCTCATTCTCTATTTCCGCATAAGCTTATGCTTATGCTTCTCTCATTTCCCCTTCTCTATTTCCACATAAGCTCATGCTTATGCTTCTCTCATTCCCCCTTATCTCTTTCCCCCTCATGCTTCTCTCATTCTTATGCTTATGCTTCTCTTTCCCCCTTCTCTATTTCCCCCTTCTCTCATTCTTTATTTCCGCATAAGCATAAGCATGAGCTTATTCTCTCTAACTCTTATTCTCTATTTCCCTCTTCTTCCTCTTCTCTTTCCTTTCCCTCTTCTTTCCCTCTTTCCTTTCCCTCTTCTTTCCTTTCCCTCTTCTTTCTTCTTGCCTATGCCTATGCCTATGGCTATGCTTATGTTTGTTTTTTTGTTTTTTGTTTTCATGTTTGTGTCTATGTTAGACATGGGATCACGTCGCTCATCCGATGAGTACGGACAGCCTCGCAGGAGAAGAGCTCATGATCTTTATGCTCCATAGGACTTTGATTCCTCTCAGGCGACTACCCCGAGGACTACCCCTGGTCCGACTCCTCTCGGACCTAGCACTACGACTACCCCTGGTCCGACTCCTCTTCCACATAGCACTGCGACTACCCCTCGGGGAACTCCTTTGCTAGCCGCGCATGGCTTTGTCGGGAGTCCCGACGAGTTTGTAGCGTAGATGAGCGATGAGGAGGCAGCGAGATTCTTCTCTCTGCTATCTCAGAGGACCTTAGCAATTCCCTCCCCTACACCGATGGGTGGACGTACTGCCCAGCCATCCCCTCGCACCCCTTCGACCGTAGGATCATCACCTGCGCATGCCTCTCGCAAGGGAAGGAAGAGTAGGATGGGCGGCTCATGTTGTGCTGACTCGGGAGATGTAGACGAGTTAGCACACTCACGCTCCTTTAGGTCTCCACTTGGTCCAGAGACACAGTATCAGTTAGGTCCCTTTCCCTCTCCTACTCCCACTGCTACTCCTCGCTTCGAAAGCGCTCGCACAGCTTCCACTCCTTCTGACTCTACTACCGTCAGTCCTCCTTACTCATCAGGGGATCTCTCCTATCAAATCACATCTGCCGGAGAGACAATAGAAGATAAAAAGGGCAAAGCAGTGATGGCCGCCATGAGGAGGTTGATGAGTCATCACTTCAAGAGCGGCATAAATACCAATTGGCGGTATCAAGATGCCCAAAAGAAGCAGGTGGTCATCGATGAGTTAAAACAAAGATACCCTAATCCACCAAATGTGGAGTTTAATGATGATTATATGCGAGAGTGCATGGGTTTGGTCTTGAAGCATCGTAGATCAACCTTGCGTACTTCCATCACAAAGGGGTTGGCTAAACCCAGCTAGGTAGACAAAGCTGATTGGAAGTACTTCAAGAAGCAACATAGGGACCATCCTAAAATGTTCGAGGGTCAGAGGAGGGCTGCGAAGAGATGGCTAGACGTCGTAGGTACTTCGCACTTTGGTGCAGGCGGACGGTATGCGTTCGAGGCAACCGTGATAAGTCTACTTCTTCTCATTTAATGTATTGTTCTATTTGTTTTACTACATATTACATGCACTTTAGCTAACTCTAACTCTCGTAAATTGGATCCACAACAAGCTGCGATGGGTCGTCTTCCTACAGATGCAGAGACGCGACGCGCATTTCAGATAGGAACAAAGCCGTGGTTCATTGAGCAAGAGGCAATGGGAGCGACGGTCGATTGGGCTGAGGTGGCTGCTCGCACGGTATAAGTTTACTCCTACTTGTAATCTCACTTTTTAATTTAAGTTTCAATCTAATTTTTGATTTATATGGTTCACTCTTAGGGTCAAAGCTCAACCGTCCCATCATCGGAGGCGAGCGATCAACAGGGCCAAGGATTAGACGCAGGTGGTGACGACGAGGGAGAAGACGCAGGTGTCGAGGACCAAGGAACAGGCCAACAAGACGAGGATGATTCGGATTCGAATGAGTAGTAGTGGTAGTAGCATTTTGTATATCCGCTCGTTTGAGCAATTTTGTATCGCTCTTTCGAAAGGGTAATTTTGTTACAAACAATGTTGTATATGTCCGACATGTATATGCTTTTGTTGCTCATCATTTCACAAGAACGATTTTGTATCACCCTTTTCGCAAGGGAAATTTTGTTATAAAAAAACTTTGTTTTGTAATTACAAAAAAAAAAAAGGATTAGTGGGGCTAAACAGGGCCAAAAGGAAGCCCTGTTTAGCCCCACTAACCCTTTTTTTTTACTTCTATTAATCATCGCTATATAGCGACGTTTACCAGTGTTGCTATATAGCGATGATTAACAGTGTCGCTATATAGCGACGTTTGCCAGTGTCGCTATATAGCGACGGTCCTTTTTCGATGCTTTTAGCGACACTTATAGCGACGTTTGCACCTGTGAAAAAAAAAATTTTAATGTAAAAAGCGTCGGTATTTTCATTGGAAAATGGCCTATGCCTTGTAGTGCTTAAAACACATGAAGAGTGGGAGCGATGACCTCCTCTAGTGATGATAGAAGAGATAGGGTTGCTGCCACCTCCAAATCTTCCCAATCTAAAGCCGCCAAAGACAACAACTCCATTAACAGAGATTTAGGGACAAGACCCAATCATGAGACAGACACTCCTAGGGAATAATATGTAGACATGCATGAAACGGCAAGAGACAAGATGATAGATCTATCCAATCTACTGATTTTTACCTTACACTTGGAGGATAAAGACATGCAAGACTTGTAGAAAGGCACAGTCAACAAGGGCGTGAAGAGACTATTGGTAGACTTCAAGTTCGCACCATACCACTTTTCAATTCTCCAAAAAGACACGAATAGAATACAAAATGCGAAAGCGATTTTGTTTGCGGCACAATCTCAAAAACGTCCTTCTCATGGAGCCCTCCCTAGTATACAATGCAGCAAAATTAGAAAGGGGTAAGCCTTGATGGAGGTGAAGAGAGGGACCTATGTGGGAGCTCTCCAAGGAGGCAATCGAAGCCTATTTAAATCCCCCATGCCCTCAAATCAATCAGCATGGGAGCAGCTCTCATAGAGAGCAAGGAGAATCTTCAACGATCACCCCCATAGAAGGACATCCTTAAAAAACTTGAGCAAATACTAGCTCTTTCAAAGGTAAACTTCCTATGGTGAAAGTTCACAAATGGTATTCTGATTGAGACCATGAAATGGCTCTGTTCTTGTGTGGTTGTAGGATATATCCACGGCCCCCAACCACCTGCACTGTTCCTCAAAGTATGGGTTAGGAAATTTTGGTGTCAAAAAGGGTTGAATGTCACTAGCGTTTGCTTCCTAAGGAACAGAGGCATTGAAAGTAGTTCATAAGGGCTCATGGATCATTCAAAGGTAGCCTTTGTGTGTAGTACAAATGTGGGAACCTTCCTTAAATCCCGACTTACCTCTGCCCACCAAAGCATCAATTTGGGTAGAATTCCCCAACCTCCCTCTCTCCCTCTTCCCGCAAGCTAAGCCTTTATGCACCCCACTAGGTCAATTCCTAGCCTTGGAAACAAAAAGGTTTTGTCAACTCAAGAGGTAACCCCCAACAATTCTATGTCTTGATGGACTTAGCGATAGACCCTCCTAATGCCATTTGAGTTCTATATGGGGATGGAGTGGAGTTGATCCAGGTCTTTTACAAGAACATCCCCAACTCTTGTTTCCTTTGTGGCCTGGGAGGACACTTCATCAAGAACTATCCATCCAAGAACAACCATCGTAGGAAAGAAAACACATAGACACCTAATCATCCCCCCCCCAGAATGTGCGAGTAGAAGAAGAATCCCCCTCATGTGAACCCAAAACCAAGGACCACGAGAAGGATAAAGTCCAGTGGAGGGAAGTTAGAAAAGAAAATCAAGTAAACCATTTAGACACAAGAGCGACCACTGATGAAAATCCAATAGATAGCTCAGAGAAAGAAGAGTTTGTAGAAAACACTTAGGACTTTGAAGCTCAACTAGAGTGAGCAGAACATGAAGCCCTGCATAGAGATGATCCCTACCTTATCTTGGTGAAAGGGAGAAATCTATACGGGCTGAAAGGAGAAGTCTACAATCACCCCCTATGAGTGAGAAGCTTAAGGACCTAAGCTCCACAAAAAGAGAGAAGAGAAGGCTATCAAGAGGCTGTACGCTAGTGCTCCAAGTTAATTTCAAGAAGAAAAGAAACAAAATAAGTAGCCCCTAATACCATTAGAGATAGAGTTCTCGTGCGGGAGGAAAACCTCTACAAGATAACACTATCCTCTTGGGGATTTCAAGTAGTTGAAAGTAGAAGAGATAGATGGAATGGGCTAGGAAATGCTCTAAGAGAGAGCAAGTTGACATCCTGGAACAACCTAAAGGATTAAGCATTCTTGTATCACACTTTAGAAGACCACTTTCACCTCGACAAACAACCAACTAGGACAGAACCATAGAAATCTCATTTGGACAGAGCCTACTTTTCTAGAAGGCTTTTGGAGGATGCCCTTTGTCACAAGCCCAGTGCCCTGCTATCTCTCCCCTTCTCTGACCACCATAAACCGGTGCTAATTTCCTTGAAAAGGGATAAGGGAGGAGATTCTGATCCCAGTTCAAAGCAAACCCTTATTTCTTTCAACTAAAATCTATGTATGCAACTAGGAACAAAATGATATTGAGCAGAAAATCTTCTCAACCAGATGCAGATATAGGTGTTCACTCGGAAAGAGGATGACCTGGCCAAAGAACAGAACAACCTACTCACTCAACTACAAGAACTTGCAAAGAAAGAAGCTTATGAAATAGAGTAGACACCTCTCCAAGAGCGAAGAAGCTCAGCTCCTCAAGGAATGCAACCGCTTAGCTCGAATTAAGGTGCTAGCCCTCCCCGTTTCTCTCCTGTCCCTATTGTTGTACCTTCCCATTCTCCAAAAGAGAGTGCAAAATTGCAAAATGTGCTACCCACACAAGCTTAGGAAATTAGGATTCCCACTAGACCCTCTACACTATCTATTGGTTGGAGTCACTTCCTTGTTGATATGGCACTCAAAACCACTTCTTGGTGAAAATCATTACCTCTCTTGATTGTTTTCTTTACTGCAATGGATCTACATCGATTCACATAGATTGATTTGTAACTCGTGTAGGAGGTAGTTAACCTTGGGCCTAAGAGCCATTATAAATAGGATAAATGGGGGGATAAATGCAAGCCCAAAATCAATGTTTCGTCTCTCTTGCTTGGACCCCATTTCTTGTCATGTTTGCCTTCTTCCTCTATAGTTGTTACAATACAATGTTTTGTTGGCTAGAGATAGAAAATTATTTTTGGCAAGAGATAGAAACTCAAGAGCATGTATAAATCTCTCTTAAATATCTTTTAGTTTTAGTAATTAAGGTGATTACCAACCTTCCTAGTCCACATATGTCTTAAGACATTACAAGTAGTTCAATCAAGAGTATGCTAACATTGTATGTCACTCACAAATTGTTCAGCTTAGCTATCATCCTCCATTGACATGGGCTCTTTTCCTAAGCATGGGCCACATGGGTTTTTGCATTTTGTGTTCTCCCATTAAAGGGAAAACAATATAAATTTTAGGAAAAGAAAAATGCTTGACCCGCTATCATGGTTGGGTTAAGTCTTTAAGAATGCAATACATAGATGATTTAATGCAAGCACTTGAAGGAGATAAAGGAGCAAACTTATACATTTTATAGTAAATGTATGGTTTTGATATGCACCCATTGAAAAACATGTCCCATTAGGTCTCGAGTTTGAAACTTCAAGATTGAGCTAACTATGCAATGTGGTAGTGAATCGTGATTAGAGCTCTAGATGAAAAATCAAAGTTCAATTAGTATTCGTATGTCTCCCCCTCAATATAGTTAACAAATAGAGGGCTGCAAAAGACAACCACAACAAGACAAAGCACCCATAGACGCGTGCACAGACGCGTTTCATGAACTAAATAAAAAACTTACGGGCGCGTCTATTTGCGCGTCTAATTGCGCATCTGGAGACCCGCGTCTAATTGCGCGTCTATATATCAAACTTATGCGCGTATAGACGCACACAAAGACGCATAAATAGACACGCTTATAAATGCTTTTATAGACGCACGTATAGACGCAAGTCAAACAGACAGACGCGAATATAAACGCGTTTTTAAATGCACTGATAGACGCGCTTTTTTTTTTTTTAAATTTTACAGAATACTGTGTATGTTGTGTATGCTATATAGTTACAAGAATCCCATATCCACATTCTGTAATTCAATTCTTACAGCCAACCGCATTTTAATTACAATTCCAAATAAAATATTACAACTCCAAAACGCAATAAAATTGAAAGCTCAAAAAGTGCTTGTATATACATATAGCACGAAGCTAAGCCACGTCATGTGGCTTCAAGTGCAAAAAATAAGGAAGCTAAGCCATGTCATGTGGCTTCAAGTACAAAAAATAAGAGGAGTCTATATACAAGAGGCACGAAGCCAAGCCAGTGGCTTTAAGTACAAAAAAGAATAGTAGCACTACTTCTACGACTAATCCTCGCTGCCTTCCACGCTCCCTTCTGTGCTCCCTTCTACGCCTCCTTCCTCGTCTTCCTCGTCGTCTTGTGCATGGGCCTGTAAACAAGGGACAACATATATCAATGTATGAAAAATCAAATCTTTACTTATAATTTTGGCATTATTTAATTACTTTCAAATACCTGGGGGGCCTGTCCAGTAGCTCGGGTATACTGCTCCTTAGTAATCAACCCGTCATCATAGAAGTGCCTCCATATATCTCCTCTGCGATGGTGGCGGTGGTAGGCTGTCTCCACTGGAGTAGGGTATCTGCCCACGATCTCAAGCTGCATGACCGTGATACACTTTGTGGAGGGATTAGTACAAAGAAACAACCAACCTCCTAATAAACTACATAAGCAATATAATTTGAGATCGATACTTACAAATTGGGCCTCCCATGATTCAACACCCCCTGCTCCAAAATGCGCGCTTCCATATTCCTCCATCTGGATCCTCCGTGCCTCCACGTGCTGCAGATTGGGCTCCTCCCTCGCTGACTTCATTGCCTTCTTCCACTCACGCTTGTGAGCGGTGTGGGGCGGGCCCCTTGGAGGTTGACCTGCCTCAAGCCTGGCAAGCTCCACTAGTGCCTGCCTCTTAATTAAGCAAAGATCTTTTATTGCTAAGTATCGTAACAATCTTTGACTTCCCCCATTTATCTGTGAACTGGCGATTGGGGGGGTTAGGATACCTAGAGCGAACAGTAGCGAGGGTCTCATCAGCCAACCTCTTTGGGTGGTCTTTATAGTGGATAAAGCAATCTCTGTAATTGTTAGCAATTACAGAGCGCATGAAGGCCATGATGTCCTTCCCTCGCGCATCCATCAAGATGCCTCCTGTTTGAGTGATGTCATAATAAATCGTACCATCACCCAGAGGCACGTCTAAATCATCTGAATCATCCTCCTCCTCACCGCCACAGGCCCAAAGCACTGTGCCATGCATCCGCCACCGCTCTCCCTGCTACTACGCCTGCTACCCTGTCGTGTCGAGCTCGTACGCTGGCCACTCGTAGCTGGGGACTGCATGGGACTACGCTGACCACTCGTAGCTGGAGAACCGAGTCTCGATGGTTGGGGAGTACGTCGATGGCTTGCCGAGACAGAAGGACCTCCTAACGGCATGGGGGAAGGGGCATAAGACGGGATGGCAGAAGGGACATAAGACGGCATGGGGGAAGGGGCATAAGATGGTACGGGGGAAGGGGCATAAGAAGGGGCATAAGACGGCTATGCTGACTCCGCTGGGGTGATCTCCGGCGGTGTGGGGTGGCTCGGAGTCTGTAGTGCCGACTCCTGGGGAGTGTTAAGGGTACCTGTCATATACCCGTATAACTCCGCAGGACTAGGAGGGTGCCCTAAAAGATTATATAAGTCCTTCCAAATCGATTCCCGCGGATCAGGTGAGCTAGAAGCACTTCCTGGCCACATGTTGAACTGGAAAAAAGAAAACAAATCTATTACTTTGGGAGCTGAGAAGAAAGGGGAAGAAAAAAGAGGCTCTGTCAGAGCGCGTCTATAGACCCGTCTGATTTGCGTATCTATAGACACATCTAACAGAGCGTTTAACAGTGCGTTTAACAGTCCGTCTAACAGTGCATTTAACAGTGCGTCTAACAGTGCGTTTAAAAGCGCGTCTAACAGTGCGTTTAAAAGTGCGTTTAATAGGGCGTCTGTGTGAGCATCTACAGACGCATTTGTGTGTGTCTGCAACAAGCCAGATGCGCCTATAGATGCGCTTTTAGACGTGCCCTGAGACGCACTTATAGACGCGCTCCGACAGGCGAGAATACTAAAAAGTCGAAAAGGACGTTGCACCCGACAAAAGAACGTGACGCTCATACCTAGATCCTGCGTTTCCTGGATGTGATAAAGTACAAAACTGGAAAGAGCAAGCAAGAACAACTTCAAAAGGACTTACTTGGATAAAGGTATGGAAGGTTCTTTCTTTTCCAAACTTGTTTCTTCTCCTTGTTCGTACTCCTCCTCTCCTTTAGGCTTGGAAGTAAGTGTAGGTACGGTCCCTTTCTCTTGAGTGAAAGCTTGGAACTATGTATGGGAGGCTCTCTCTTAAGCTTCAAATCTATGGAACTGCTAATAAAGAAGAAAGGAAGCCGCTCGCGAAGTTTAAGTAATGAAAAGAAAAGCAAAGCGAGCGGCATGCCGAAAAGCAGGTTTAAAAGCCGCGTCTATAATCGCGTCTATTAGCGCGTCTATAGGCACGTCTGAATACATAGATAGACGTTTAGATGCGCCATTAGACGCAATGTTAGACGCGACTATAGATGCGGCGATAGACGCAACACAGAGTTCAAATTAAGCATTTGAAGAATAGCAAATTTGGTGGGTTGTTTGTTTGTAGGATGTCTCCATCTTCAACAAGTAGCTCCAGTGAGGATGAATCCCTCCATATCCACCATCGCGAAATGTGGTTGGAGCAAAAAATCAAATGTCTGTGTGATCGATGTCGAGGAAACATGTATCGTGCATGCAGGATTACGCTCAATCATATCTCAAAGTATGGAGAATGGGATGTGACCGTAAATAGGGTAAGGGTTTGTAAGTTAAGGTTGATTGAGATACCTATGGGTGTTCATATGTTTGAGTTATGATCCCGTTTTAATTTGATACAGGATGCAGTGCCACACCCGCACATGTTACCCTATGCCCATCGTGAAGAGGCAAAGCGTCGGCGATATGAGGTGGGATCTTCAGGAGGGACCGTTACGGATGCATGGAGTGATGGTGATAGTAGCCCTCTGCCATTACCTCATGAAGCCGTGGAGGAGGAGGTGTTTGATGATATGGTGCGGGATTTATATGTCCATCAAGGGAGGGATAATAGCATGGAGCAGGATGATCTTTTTACCGCAGCATCGACTCCACTGTTTGAGGGGTGCACATTCTCTGTTCTACGTGCCTCCCTCGTTTACCATATTGGTCCCACCTTAAGATCAATCACCTGCTCGATCCCATGCATATCTTCAAGAATGTGGCATCTACCATTTGGGAGCATTTGAATGGGACACGAGATTCGGTAGGCATAAGGGAGGATCTACGTACCATAGGGAGGATGCGTGAAGCTTGGCCTCAAGAGAGACTAAATGGGCGTGTTTTTTTACCTCGTGCACCGTGGATGTTATCAAAGCTAGAGATGGCGATGGTGAAGCGTGCTATTACTACAATTCGTACTCCCACTAGATGCATGAGGTGTTTGAAGGGAGCCTTTACAAAGAGCAAGAAAAGAGGTGTAGAGCAATTATATGGCTTGAAATCTCATGATTGGCACAAGATGCTCCAAGTAAGTATTTTATATGCATAATATCTTTTTCCTTTCAAATTTGTGAGTGAATAGCTATAAGCAACTAATCAACCACCTCCTCGCAGGTTCAGTTCATACTACCTACTAGCATTTCACGTAGTGCATCAAAGGACATGAAAGATTGTATTTACAAGATGGGCGAGCTTGTGAGGTATGTGAGCTCAAAGGAAATAGATCCCACCACGCTTGAGAATGCTCGAGTTATGTCAGTGGAGGCGGTTTGTTTAGTGGAGGAGACATTTCCACGTTCTATTCTCACAAGCCAACTACATCTCATAGTACATTTGGTGGATGAGATTGCTATATGCGGTACTATACATGCACAATGGTTGTTCTTCCTCGAGCACTTCATGAAGACCTTGAAGGGCTTTGTGAGACAAAATGCAAGACCCGAAGGTAGCATGGCCGAGGGTTGGTTGGTACAAGAGTCACTTGTATATATTTTTGAGTTTCTTGTTGATGTGGATAGCTCTCTCCCACGACTATGGAGAGATGATGAAGACCTAAGGATGACCTCTATTGTGCCTCAAGGAAAAGGACGCAACAAAGTAATAGACATGGAGTTGCATAATAGTATCAACCTCTTTTGCGTGCTTAATAGTGATGTGATGAAAAGATGGGTGACAAGATACGAGGATGCAAAGGCAAAAAGACAAGAAGAGAGGGCCCTCTTTCGTACACACCACGGATCTCGTGTGCCATACCCTCAGCATCTAAGAGCACTTCCAAAGGATATTCATGTGGATTGGCTACTTGATGAAATGGAGAAAGCAGAGAAAGACGAGGGGATGCATATCACAATGGAAGAATGGGAGTATGCTAGGGGATGCATGAGCAAGGTCAGTATATATAATGTTATGCATAAGTTAGGAGCTTTTTATAATTTAGATTGCTTATTTAATTGATTTTTTCTTGGTGTAGTGCACTATGTTCAATGCTATATGGTGTGAGGGTAAGCATTTTCGAACACAACGGATTGATGATAAGAGAAACACACAAGATTGCGGCGTCATTGCTAGCTTTGAGGGAGCCAATGGAGCCATGGATGATTATTGTGGCATAATCCAAGATATCATTATGCTTGACTTTCGACGCTTCTTTGTGTATGTTTTGGATGTAAAGTGGTTTAAGGACATGGTGGAAAGAGGCCCTAATGCAATGATCAAATGCCATGCATGTGGCTTTGTAACTATTGACTCCACAAAGTTTTGGCAAAGTAGGAAGGACACACTAGTACTACCGCAACAATGTGAACAGGTACTGTGCACACACATAAAAATACTTGCTTTTAAATATTTGATGCAAGAAAAGTAACATGATTGTATTTGTGTTTGAATTAGGTTGTCTATCAACCAATGGTGGATAATAATAGATGGTGGCATGTCATACCTATTATGCCACGTTCCAAAGTGATGTATAGTACATTTACTAATATGGAGCGTATGGAGGATGATCATGGCCATGGACGTGATGATGACCATGATACAAGAGAGGAGGATGATCATGAGATAGGAGATATAGATATTGAGGCCGGCATTACCCGTGAGGACGAGCCTACCATTGGAGATGCTGATTTCGATGAGCACATGAGTGGCACAAGTAGTAGTGGGTTGAATGTATTTGTAGATCTAAACACTTGTTTGGATTTTGAAGTAGATAGTTTGGCAAGGGTTGATCTCATTGAGGATGAGATTGAACCGTAGCCCCACAATTGATATTGGCAAAACTATTTTACATATTGTCTCATTCTCCTCATTTCACTTAATTCTTGTATATGTGGGCTTGCAAAAAATTATGTGCTTTGGTAATCATGGGCAATGTTTGGAAAGCAATGATGTACACCAAAATCTCACTTTCTGTATTCTCTGGAGCGCGTCTATTTACGCGTCTAAATGCGCGTCTGAGTCTCAGTGTAAACGCGTAAATAAACGTGCAAATACACGCGCAAATAGACGCGCTAATAAATGAGATGTTAGACGGGCCCGTATTTTCTCAGGTCAAACGCGCAAATATACGCGGTGATTTACATGCAAAATGACGAGCGTTTAGCCGCGCATTTAGACGCGCCCGTAATTTCTCTACTAAAGCAACGCCTATAGACGCGCCCGCTATTTTGCGCGTCTACCAAGCGTGTCTATAGTTGCTTTGTGTTGTTGTGAACAAGATAAATTTCATTCATGTGGCCGACCAAGAGAGAGAAGAAGAAGGAGAAGAGAGAGAGAGAAGAAGGAGAAGAGAGAGAGAGAGAGAGAGAGAGAGAGAGAGAGAGAGAGAGGCTTGCCCAAATTGAGATTAGAGAGAGAGAGAGAATGAATGCACTTCCAAAAAAGCACACCCCAATTTGAAAGACATGCTCTAAAGACAACACACCACAAGTCTTGAAAATGCTAGAAATTATTTTTGGTTTCTGAAAGTTGAACCTTCACTAAGGCTACCTAAAGGCAGGCCAATGTTCTCAAAAGAAACCTGCATTACCCTCAAAAGCAAACATAAATACGGATGTCATGGTGGATATTCTCAAGTAGAACAAGTGAAAAAAGATGAACGACACGTCATTCAATGGGCTTGCCCAAAATAAATGGGGAGGCAAAGGGGGGGGGCTAGGGACAAGTGGTGGAGTGAGGGAAGCTAAGAGAAAGAGAAAGAGAGAGACTAATGGTGGAGTGAGGGAAGCTAAGAAGAGGCGAAGGGTGGGTGAGTGGTGGAGTGAGGGAAGCTGAGAGAGAAAGAAAGAGAGACCCAAAATCGTTAGTTGTGCATAATTGCCCCATTTATTGGGTTAACATCTTTAACAAAGGCCAACGAGAAAAAGCTAGAATTTATGAAATTTAAAAACTCTCCTATTTTATCTTTGCCAAAGTAGAACCATTGCCAAGGCTACCTTATAAGGGCAGGCCAAAAAAACAAACAAAAAAGAATCCGCTAGAAATGGTGTGGAGGAAGACTCCAGGGGATAAAGGAGAGAAAGAGAGAGAGAGAGGGGGGTAGGAACTTGGAAGACTTCAAGAGATAAAGAAGGGGAGAGAGGAAGAGAAACCACTCCATTCAAGTCCATGCTGAGGTCCAATAAGAAAAATGCACTTCCAAAAATTCTAAAAGTGCCTAATTTCTGCTTTGCCCAAATTGATACGTTGCTAAGGCAACCAAGAGGGCAGGCGAAAGAGTCGCTTAGACAGTATTGTTTTTGTTGGATACGTGAGCTTCTATGCAGGTGAAGACTTTGACAATGCATGCACTCGCTACGAAAACGATGAACGGAAGATGAATGCCCGTCACATCCAGTTACACCAGTCCATCTACCACCGACTTCTTGACTGTGTCTAAGAGTCTAAGACTCTCAACCTGAGGGCCTTTGACAGGACCAAGTCCCGGTCCTCGCGTTATGTATAAGTTTCAGCTCAGAAACGTCTCCGTGATATCTTGCACTTTGCCCTAGAATTGAGACTGAGGGAGAAGGAGCGTCTGTGGAGATGGGTAAGCTCGAGCTCGATGCCCGCATGCTCTTCTTCGTATCTGCCCTCGTCGTGGCAAGCTCCTCGTCCCTCGCATCCAGCCAGCCCATCGAGTCGCTCTCATTTCACCTTCACCTCCATCACCCGACGATCGACGTGAACAGCTGCAGCTCCAGTACCACAAAGAATTCTTCATGCTCCGACGCCGATCCTCGCCATTCCGGAGGCGTGCCCCAAGCCTTTGAGGAGATGCCCCTTACTCTCACGTCTGATTCGGCGTCTAAAATGTTAGGCAATGCAAACGGGATGTATCTGTACGACGCTAAGTCGGGCGCAATCCGGTTCTTCCTTTTCACGGCGAAACTGGAGTGGGAGGGTCGGAGTGGGGCGATTGTGGTAATGGGCAAGGTCGACTGCAGGGTCTCGGAAGGAGCGGTATCAGTGATAGGGGGAACGGGGGACTTCGCGTTCGCGCGCGGGCAAGCCATGCTGAGCTTGGTCTCTGCAACGTTTGCGTTCGAGGTGGAGTTACATTATCCGCAGGTGGAGAACGTACTGCACTCCGTTTTGTAATGTTTCGTCATGAAGCTCAAACTCCTATGTCCAAATGTCCAAATAAATAAATGGACTTTCTATCGTAGTTCTAGCACGAGCTCCTCTAGTGGGTCTCGCACATGTAATCGCAGCTCTACAACCTCGTAGAAGCTCCTCTACTTACTCTTCACTCTCCTTACCTCGAGTCTCTCCCCGAACCACCATCCTCTTGCCATCTCAGAGCTTCGGTAAACTTTTCCTTTATATATATAGAGATAGAGATAGAGATAGAGATAGTGATATAGATATGAGAAAACAAATAACATGCATAGCATCTATGGTGGGCTTATTTATACCAATGCTATGCTATACTATTTCTTTTTGCTTACTTCAGATAATGCAAAGATGCCAGAATGGAGTTCCATTTAGTGCCATCTCATCACTTATTTTAGTGCTTTCACAGTAAAGAAAAGAAAAAGAACATGATATTGTGCAAGTAGCAAGCATCCATGACCTCTTGAAAGCACAAAGGTACGCCACATAAATAGTAAAAAATGTGCACATGTGCATGTGTGCGTGCGTGTGTGTGTGTGTGTGTGTGTGATAGATCATAAGTGTAATCGAAATTGCCACTTGTACATAGATGTGTGCTCTTAGAGTGCAATGATTTGCATGTAGCTACCTAATACCATGTTTAGCAAAGAAATATGAGGCAATTATTCTAGTTATTGCTACTTATTATGATTGTCTATTGTATTTTTAAGATTTCTTAATATAAGTAAAAGCACTCAATCGAGGAGAGAGAAGGGTTTAAGGTTCGTTTTTTCATTAGAGTGCTCATTGCACTCATCTCAATAGTGGAACTCTCTTTTCAAATATAGTAGACCTATTTAATCTTTTTCATAGAGTAAGGAGGCCATTGCTTTCAAACAATGGTAGATTCCAAACCAACTAGGTTATTCTTCTTTTTGAATCTAGGACCATAACATAAAGAATAAGAGAATAAAATTATTTATTATTTTCAATGCATTTATGAGAGCTTGAGAGCTTCTATGTATCCAAGAGCTATTTTCTAAGTAGTCAATTGTTGTCTATGAGATCTTATGACAGCCTTGTGAATAGGATAAAGAATAAGAGGAGGACACATGAATTAGAAAATTGTAGGTCATTGGATAAATATTTCAACAACATATCTATGGAAGAGTATAAAATTGGAAAAAACTTTCTCCAGTATAAAAGTTAAAAATATTAGCTCCATTTTTAAGGCTTTAATTACTGTGGATGAGTATACTTTTAGTTCATAATAAATTTTTATATATGCTAGAACTTAAAAACTCGAAGATTATAGATGCCTTAAGATGATTTGTGCTAATTGATTTGGGTACTTGGATGGCTAAATTCAACATGTATGAGAAAATTATGCTAAGTTTTGAGAAATTTTATCAAATTTAAATCTGTAAATACTTGAAAGCTTGGAGAAGCTCTTAGATTTACCATTGGGCTAGTTTTTGCCCTATTTTTTTCTTCCTTGTGAGACATATTTTATTTTTAAAGCTTGTAAGAGCATTTTTTAACAAAAATAACTATTGAGGGGGGAGGAGAGTACAATTATCTCATTTAGCTTTGTAGAAGAACCCGTTATAGTTTCAAAGCATCTATTTCAAGTTTGGAGTAATCTAGTGCAGGTTACAATAGCTAGGATAAGAAATTTTATTTTTTCAATAATAATTAATGTTTTGAAGCTTGGAAATATCCCAATCAATTCCACCAACAAGAATGTGTTTTTTGAGTTTGAGCATGGTTGGGCCACAACTAGATTGACACACACTACAAGACACGGGCCTCTTTCTGACACTTTGCGGGTGTGGGTACGAAGATCGTTGATACAGTTGGCGGGCAAGGAAGGTGTCAGTGTAGACATCAAAATAGCAATCAGTATATATGTCGGTATAGGGATCGGTATAAACCAACCCCTATATCAACATATATACTGACTACCATATCGACTGCTACCAACCCTTGCACGGATGCTTTTACTGACGCTTTCATCGACTTCCAGGTACAATTCTCCATACCGACATTTTTACAGAATGTCATTTCCAAGGGTCCCAACATAATTTTGGACCACAAGTTTGGTCATTTAAAATATAAAAAATATAAGAGTATGTACACCGAAATTGAGATCAATGCACTCATATATTAATAGTTAACTTAACATACAAATTAATGTATAAAATGTCACTATAAGAATGTGAGGGCAGAATTACACATAGGAAGTCTCATCGATATCTAAACTATGAATCAGTATCATTTACATCGACGGCTTCATCTTGGGCCAAGTCTTGCATGCCAAATATGTCTATCTCAAGGTTTACATATAATTGATCACCTACATCATCATCCCCTATTGTCTGTCTACCTAAGACTTGATCCTCTAGTTCATTAGCCTCTAGTTCTCCCTCTTCTTCCCCAAAGTTGTGATCTCCACCTTCCTCCATTACAGTGTCATTATTGTCACCTTCTTCGTGGCCCATATTGACATCTTCATCCTGTTCCCTAGATCCATCAGCATCATTATTTGGATCTTTTGCCAGCATCTCTGTATCCACATTCCTATCTTCAAAAATATGTTTACTTCGAGGAGCGACTTGGACCACGTACCACCATCTTGGATCCAAACGATCCAAATGAAAGACCACCTATGTTGAAGATACAAATTGGGTGCTAGTAATTATATTCATTTATGCTCAAGTATAAATATATATGTATATAAACATCTACCAACATTTATTAAAAAATGAAGATATTAGCTTTTAATCAATTCATTAGTGTGTACCTAATCAAAATGCTCTAGAAGAACAAAAGTATCACTTTCATCGGCGGTCCAGGGCTAGTGAAGTCAATGGCAAAGAAACCACAGCTGTAGACTGGGTCATTGTTTGCTTGGGTGTAGCCATTTTTTTAAGGTTTAGGGAATTTTTTGTATATAGGTATCTTGCATGACCTATACTTATGCATTGCTCAACGAAATTTGGTAAACTTTGCCTTCAAGTTATAGTACATTCCAAACTTGAAAATGAGAGAAAAAAATTATCAAATAAGGATATGGAACGAGACCGTTAAAGCATTACAAGTGCTATGTTGCATGTCAAGCATGCATCCTGAAGACTATAGGATATAGCAATTTATTCAAAAACATCAAAATTTTATTATTTACATAAATGCAACCAAGTACTCATTCAAAAGTACAATATGTGAGTTTCTCCTCAACCCAAGGACACACCTAAATGAGAACACTAGGCATGGGTTAATAGGCCTCCAATGTTGTGCTAAAGTGATGCATACCCATTTGAGGGCACGCTCTATAACTTTTTTTTGATTTGTTGAAAACAAAATTGGATTGAATATTTGGAATCCAAACTAGTGGGACTACTACATGGGGGTCTTAGAACATTGATAGTTGTTGGTATTGGTATCTAGATTCACCCTAAAATGGAAGAAGTTGAAAAAGTGCAATTTGTGCATGTGCAAATATCTTTTATTAATACAACATTATTTACAATTTTGAATTGTTTCTTTTTCCATTCACTTGCTTCCTATATGGATCATAAGCATGCCAGAGGTCATTGCATTTCATAATGCATAGCATCAAACCCGATAGCATGCCCTTTGGCCTATTTGTGTTTTGAAGCATTTTAGTCCATATTGCAATTGTTTGGGATATCCAATTTTGTTGACGTGTATCATCCGAGGGGGGAAAACCGACAGCTGAAATTTTACTACTCCCACAAATTTTGAATTTTTACACCTACCGCCCATCAATCTTAGAAGATTGAGTACCTGCAACCTCGCGCCGCCCTGTAAATGCCTTGCAGCGCACGGACCTCGACGTGACCTTGCGCAGACTTTGGTTTGCCATTGTCTTCTTTTGGCTAAGTTGTCTTCTATCCTTTGCTTGCCTCATCAGCTAGGTTCTCTTGGCCTATCCTTTGCTTGCCTCATCAGCTAGGTTCTCTTGGCCTAATCATGGCCATCACATCAATGGCAACATGCAACTTGCCATGGCTTACAAGAGAAGCAGACAGAGGCTGCAAGATAGGAAAGTTGAAAATCCAGGTCAAGGTACAAGGAACAGAGTGTGAGTCGAGGAAAGCATTGGCACAGTATCGAAACGGCATCAAAAGACACTTTTGCAACATCTGCGAAGGGAGAAACATCGAGAAGAAAGAAGACTCCTTGCAAAGTAGTAGCAAGAAGCAGTTGCAGATGCACACATTCGATTATTGCCATCGGAGCGAAGAACACGAGCTGTGGTGTCAAGATTGGTGGGAGCATTCGAGGCAGCAACATCAAGCCATTCAAGTGATTACCAATCTTGAGTATTCACAGGCTTTAGCCTACACCCTATATTTTGTAAAGTAATAACCCTACCAACACCTTGGGAGATACACGCCCAAGAGGCAATGCTCTCTAACCTGAGAAATGGCATACAGAAAGTGAAAGGGGTGCATAGCTTAGATCAACTAGTTGCAGAGAGGGTGACATTAGCTATGTTGGTGTCACCTGAAACAAAGGAGAAATGGCTTGGGTACATAATGTCAAAGATGTTGTCAATCATAAGGACCAATGTGGCTCCAATGATTGAACGTAGAGCAAAAGCAATGCATGATCATTCGGATATGAGAAGTCTATGGGCTTCAACAAAATGCAAGAAAAGGAGAGACAGCCTAAGTGCAGAATTCATTACTACAATGATGACATTTTGGCACAAAAATACAAGAGTTTCTCCAAATATAAAGGACATATGTAAAAAGCGGGCGGGAGGCAAGGTGTTTGAGGAGTACATCATAAACATGCTAGATAGAATGCAGGTTAGTGGTGCCTAAACCAACCCAGTGGTTGTTTGTGGTTTGAGCCTTGGGATAGTTTCTCAGGGGGGGGATCACTCATCATATGTAACCCTATCACGTGAGTTCAACATACATAAGGGAGTATTTAAAATAGTTTTTGAAAACATTTACAAATTTGTATAGAAAAAGGGTACATTTTATTAACGAAAAAGATAAGGGATTTTAAAAATGGGCCCTAAATGCACGTAATATAGAGGGTTTGTATATAGTGACCCCCCCCAAGGATAGTTTACTTATTTCATTTCTTAAACCAGGCTTGGACTAAATGTGATTGTCCTAAACCAGCCCGGTGGTTGGAACATCAGGCAATCGTAGGCTGGTTCAGCTCAATTGCCAGTCATGTGATTATCCTAAACCAGTGTGGTTGATAGTTGTTGTCCAGCCTGGTGGCGTGGTTGAGTAAAAATTAGCAGTAATGTAGTGTTATTTTACTAAACCATCCCGATGGTTGGAACATCATGCAACTGTGGCTGCTTCAGCTCAATCACTAGTTATGTAATTGTCTTGAACCAGCGTGGTTGAGTAGATATTAGTTATTGACCAGCCTGATGGTTGAAATTATTGTGTTTCTTAGTACTTAAATTCGTTATATGTAATTTCATGTTATTTGGGTCACATACCACTATTTCTAGACTGAGATGGCTTGGAATTAATGTGATTTTCCTAAACCATCTCGATGCCAGTTCACGATAAACAATAAATAGTTACTGACACTATCACAATGATTGTTATTTTCTTATTGTGAAATTTGAAAATGAAAACCAATATACTTGTTACTATCTAATATGTGAAGTTGAGACCGTCATGCTAAACCAGCCCGATGGTTGAAATTATGACAGTGTCCTAAACCATCCCGATGGTTGAAATTGTGACTGTCCTATATTGGCCCTGTGGTTGACTATCCTAAATGTGTCCTAAACAAGCCCAGCGGCTGGATGTCCCAAATGTGTCCTAAACTAGTCTGGTGATTAAAACTGTATTGTCCTAAACTAGCGCAGTGGTTGAAAATTGCTTTGCTTCATTATAATGTACAAGTTTAATTAGACCGTGTTTTGTCTTCTTTTTGTGATCCAAAAAGGGGGCTCACTATTCTATTGTTCTTGCATGTTGGGTCAAAAAATGGAGTTTTATCCCTATTGTATCTCAAGTTTATGGATCAAAATCCATAGATTTCAATTGGGTAGAGGAGCTCTGAAAATTGTAAGCCCTGGTATGTCAGGAAACTCAAAGACAAGAATGTTTGTGATTGTAAAACACACATAGACTTTGACCTGGCCTATCAAGCTATGAATGACTTGAGATTTAGTTGTGTTGGAGTATTGCTCCATGGGGATCAGCCTCCCCAATGAGTGTGCAGTCTATAGGCCACCTGTCTCATCATGCATTGCAAGGGAGGGCAAGTTTTGTAGCCTAAGGTCTCTGTGAGAGCCAGTGGTTTGTCCAAAGGGAGACCGTGTGAGTGGCATTGTATTGAATGCATTGGATGCACATGCAAGCATTGCATTTTGAAGGTGAAGAAGAAGACATTCAATGTCTATCCAAATGAAATGAGGGAAGACAACCATGTTGCTCTAAAATGGAGGAGATTTGAAAATGTCAATGTTGAAGGATCCGATAAGAAGAGATGGCTACTGTCATATAAGAGCACTCAGCCAAGGGAGCTTATAGGTCACATGGCTCAATCCATCCCAAAATATGTGCTTCACAATTTCACAATTAGCTAGTAGGATAAGTAGTTCAGGATGTGCTTTGCCAATTTTCCCAGTGACACTATTGTCTCTGTCATAGATTTTGCTAAAAATTATTCATTTCAAGAACAAGATGAGATACAAAGTGCTAACTGGTACAACAATCAAATAACAATTCTTGTGCTTATCATGTACAATCATTTGCTTAATTCTTCTAAGCCTGATGTCAATCTTCTTGCTGACTCACAAGAGTCCAGGTCAGTGCAACACACATACCATTTCTACATCTCAGATGATAGGGAACATGACACCTTATTTGTGCAACATGCTTTTCTACTGCATTGGGAATGGCTGAAAAGGGAAAATCCCCACCCAAAAAATATATAACAACATTGGGTGTGGTCAGATGGTGCTCCCTCTCAATTTAAATCAGCCCATGGATTCTACTTCATCTCAAGATTCAAATCCCTGACCAATCTAGACATGATGTGGAATTTCTTTGGGTCTAGCCATGGCAAGGGTGGACATGATGGATGTGATGCTATTATTAAAGCAAGCTTTGTCTAAACACCAATTAGCATGCCCTCAAGAAAAACTCAATGATGCCCATGATGATGTAACATGGCTTACAACCAACCTCTCCATAGGTGTGCATTCAACATAAAGTAAACAAAGCCTTAAGAATACTATAGTATGTAGAGTATTCCATGAAGTGAAAGTGGATGAAGTGCAAAGGAGAAGCTAGGGGATCATGACGATTGTGAGAACATTGCAACTGTGAAGACATGGGAGCGAGTTCAAGTTTTCTCTCTACGTTCAGATGGAGTGACAAACAATGGAGAGACAAACTACTCACCACAGTTTGGGGAGAGTTTCAATAACCTCACTGACTATCTAGAAGAGGGGGATAACTTTGTAGTTGTCGATGCATCTGGGGAGAACGAGGAAGATGACCCATACTTTCTGTTTGCAATGCACAAAACTGAAGCACAAGGTTGAGGAAACATTTAAGGATTATTAAGGAACATGGATGATTTTTTCAAGTTAGTTTCGTTAAGAAGCTAAACTTTTATATTGGCGTCAAAAGTTTGTATGACCTAATAAAAATAAATGTTTGAAACATTCGCCAGAATTTGAAAATTTTATGCAAAACATTTTAAAGTTTTGCCAGGATTTACATTTTTCCTTCAAAATTTCAAAGAATATATATATAAAAGTACTACATTCTACTAATATTGTGAAACTTAAAAAATGATATTGAAAACTTTCGCCAAGATTTTATATTAATATATGAGCATAGCTTCGATAAAAACATCCATGCTGCGGAACAACCTATGAGAAGTGGGATGTAGTAGTCGAAGCTTTTTGGTACAAAAAAACATCCAAGAGAGGCTGCAATTACAAACTGCTACATAAGGGTCCACAAACGATTGTGTACTCTCATGTAGTATCAGCTATTAAGTTCCAAATACAACCTGTGCCACAAAGAAAGAAGTTCAAGAGTGTCTTCAAATTGGATTTACACATGCATGAGCACATCTTGGGGTGTCTTAGAGCAGTGGAAGAGCATGACTGAGATAGTATTAAGAAAATGTAGTCTCATTACAAGGAAACAATATTCCACTTATCCTAGAAAATGAAAAATGTGTTTGGCTGATGAGAGCCACCACCACCGTGCAGTAATTCCCACAAAAGTAAATTATGAAGCCTAATCACCTCTAGTCACTCAGTACCATGCACTAGATAGTACTCTACTGAGCATGCAAGCCCAGTGACTGGTAGTTTTTACTGCACTCATAGTGATCATGCATGCTTAAGCCGATGGTGGGGGTGAGCAGGCCACTGTGGTGCTTGGCTGGTAATTTTAACTGTTGCCAGCTTGGTGCAATCATAGCCATAATAGACGTGGTTGATGAGAGCCACCACCACTGAGTAGTAATTCCCACAAAAGTAAATCATGAAGCCTAATCACCTCTAATCCCTCCTTACCATGCACTCTAGTACTCTCTTGAGCATGCAAGCCCAATGATTGGTAATTTATTGCACTCATAGTAATCATGCATGCAAGCCTGTTGGTGGCATAACTAGAAGGTGAATAATTATGGGCCACTAATGTAGCTGGTAATTAACTGCCAACCTGGTGGTCTTAGCCGCCACTTCTGCCTTCTTGAATTAAACAAAATTTGGGCCAACCACCATGGTGGCTCTCACCTTGACAGTGTAGTCGGGCTACAAACTGAAGCCTCTGCTATTTCATTCCCTTAAGTGTTTTCTTTTCTATCCTCTTGACCTTTTGTTTCTCCCTTACACTCTTACTACGAACTCAAGCCTCCACTATTCCATTTCCTTCACTGTTTTATCTTCTATCCCTCAACCATTTCTATCTACCTTGCACTTTTCCTACAACTTCTATCCCCTCTCATAATGGACCCTGCATAGTTCGTAAGCTCCTTGCACAATCTTTCCTCCCCCTCTACAACACATTGTGAGAGCCTCTCCTCCCCTGATCTTGAAATCGTGACATATGGGAGATCCTCTCTCGCTCTTCAAAAGCCCAATTTGGATGCTCTCAAAAACTTCACCAGGTTGGTATAGGAGGTGAACGTGAAGGAGGGGCAACAAGTCTATCAAGGTCAGAAGATTACCATCACTAAAAGCGTGATTGAAAATGCTCTAGGAATTTCTGGAGGTAGTTTGCAAACCACACTTCTTCAAGAAGCAATGGAAGAGAAAAGATATTCTAGATGTATACCCCAGTGTGCATATTAGTAAAGATGGTGGAGTCAAGCTTTCTAGCTTGCCAAGAGACCTCCAAGATGTCTTGAAGAAGACCTTTCACTTCTTTCTCGATACGAGAGGAACTGTGAAGTTCTAGCAAGTTCAAGCAATAGTAGAGAAACTGAAAGGACATGATGTATCTTTCTCAAGGGCAATCTCCAAGAGCATGTCAACCAACCTGAAGAATTGTGTGGATGATAAATCCCAATTGTCATCTCAGTCCACTGGAGTTGCAATGCACTTGATGGCATCTACCCTTGAAGGGATTTTTGAGCAATACGATAAGCAGATGTCTCACAAGGTGAATTTTCTACAAGAGAAAGCTGCTGATGCAGCAAAGGCAACGCAACTTGAAAAAATTCTCAGGGAAGGTTTAGAAGCCAAGGTAGAGGAGACAAAAGCAAGGGCCTTGTAGGCAAAAGAGTGAGCTGAGGCTGTTGTAAAAATGGTCAACATGGAAAGGCATAAAAGAGAAGGAGCAGAGAAGCGCCGCATGAAGGAGCTTCAAGATAGGCTCGAAGAAGTGAGAAGTGATGGGGACATCGCCAGACAAGGGGCTAGCAATGATGTGAAAGGATCTTGAAGATTAGAAAGACAAAATGGAGGGTCTTTACAGATGACTTTGCAACATGCATGCCGAATTGAACATTGTAAAAGACCAGATGATAGAGGAGCTAAAAAGGGAGAATGCAAAAACCAAAAAGGTGATGCAAGAATATGAGAGAGCTTCAAGGCTAGTATGGATGGGGTAGAGAGAAGCCGGGGTGGAGAAGACAGCGAGGTAGCTCTCCAAGGCAAGAAGGATGCAGAGAGCAGCCATGGTGGAGCAAGTTGCAACAGCCACACGGTGAGGGTTGTTTTTTTGAAAAAGTATTGGAAGTCCAAAGAGTAAGCTATAAGACCCTACAACAAGATTATGATAGGGCTATGCACAAGCTTTTCGTGGCTTTCAATAATTATGAAAAGTAGTCGATCATCCTGAGAGATTTCCAAACTAGAGTGGAAGTCTTGGAAACAGCCCATATTGATGTTTTTGAGCAATTTAAACAGCTTCAATAGATGCTGAGGGATTCAAATGAAGCTATTGCATAGATTGAGCAAAGAGTGGAGGAGATGAAGGAGATCATCGGTAGCCTCAAGATGAGGGAGGAAGGAAGCAAGAAGCAATGCCATCATGTACAGAGCAAGACTGTGGTATTGTTGGATGCAATAGTTAAATTGGATGCCTATCATACTATGCAGTAGGGTCTGAAATGCATGGTTTGCCATACCCCCATCATAGATGATTGCATGATTTGATGACCTGCGTGCTACCACCCTGTGCACATTTTTTACTTTAGGGTGTTTGTGCATGCAAAATTGCTATGTAGAGAATGCCATTTGCCATTACCTAGGTCATGGAGAGATACCTACTATAGCTATCTACGACGAGAAAGTAGATGTTGCAGCTCAATTTTCCATTTGGGCAAAAGATGCAAAAGACAAGGAGTTCAAATGAAGAGGGCCAAGACCAAGCCTAACTGTGAGGAAAGGGAGCCCAAAGGGAGGAACCAGGCCCCTTCAAGAAAGAAGCAAAAAAGGGTTGAGCTTGCAACTAGGAAGCTCAAATCAAGGAAAGAGAAAGTGGCATTAAGGGAGGGGCTAAGCCCTTGAACGAAGGAACCAGCCCCATTCTCGAAAGGAGTAAGCAAGGCCGAGCCTACAATCAGGGAGCTCAACAAGGCGACCTGCACAAAGCAATGTGGAACCAGCCCCCTGAACGAAAGGAGTCCTTGAGATATAATCTAAAGGAAAGGAGTCTTTGAGATGTAATCTATGTAATCTGTGATCTATTGAATTGTTAATCTTCTCTAGAGTTTACTTGGGCAATATTTTCTCAGCTATGTGACTAGATAATGTCCTTGAGGGATGCACTCTTAAGAAACCAGGTGCGTTCAAGGGGTATTTAAAAAACCATTCAATTAAAATTTTCCCCCTAATAAAGGAAAAAAATCCCCCCAATAAAGATACCCCTCTTTACTTATGAACTAACAGATTTTTTCCTGAAGTTGAATTAAAAAACCCCTCCTATTACTGTAAATTTGTTAAAGTTTTTCCAAAAGTTCCATTAAAATACCCCTCCTTTTGAATGCACGTGGTATTCTAAAATTTTGTGAGGTGAACCCCCTGAGATAGTCTCCTTGGACATGCCAAGGACCATAATGTGAGACGAGAGATTTCAATTTGACAACAAATGTGAGACGAAAGATTTCGATCAGACAATTAATGTGAGATTGAAAGATTTCGAGTAGTCAACTAATGTGAGATGAAAGATTTTGATTAGTCAACTAATGTGAGATGAAAGATTTTAATTAGACAACTAATGTGAGATGAAAGCTTTCAATTAGACAACTAACATGAGACTGAAGAATGAGAAGGTCGTGCTTAATGAACTCTCTCCCTATTTAAGTGCAGTGTAGACACAACTAAGACCCCATTATGAATTATAGCCCCAAAACTCTATACACTGATCCGCCTACTGCAAATCTATGGCAGGCCCAAAAAACTTTGGAATGCTTTTGTTCTATCTGAAAACGATGTTGGATGACCTCCTTGCAGAAATAGACCCGAAGAAGGAGGAAAATAGCTACAAGGAGGACATGCTTCAGTGGTGGGTGTTTTATTGGAGTCGGCACAGATGGTGACTATTAATTTCCCTAGCTATTGTTTTTCCTGCTCCTTTAAGGTGCTTGTCAAGATCATGATGTAGGTTTCTTTTGGCAGGACATGATAGAGGCACAAAGATGTATAGCGTGCAAAGACTAGGATGAAGAGGACCCCCAGCGAAAGGAGGAGTTACTATGGGCATATAAGTTGACAGAGTCAAGCAAGAAATGTGTAATTCAAGTGTGTGAAGAGGTTTGCCATTGTGCATTAGACTGGCCTAAAGAGCTAGGAGATGCTTGCTATAGAGAGGTTGATAAGAAAGTTGGGAGTTTGGAATTTCCTTGAGCCACAAAATGTCATTGTATTTTGAAAAAGTAAAAATCTTGCAAACATTTCTTGAAGTTGTGGACTTTCTCATGGTGCTCGTAATTCGTAATTTTGTGTCGACCTGCTTCCATGTTAGTACTTAAATGTTTTAAGTAGCCCGGTGGTTGAAATCTAATGGTTAAAGATAACCAATCTAAAGGGGACTATTTTAGTATAGCACTATGCAACAAATTTTAGAATAGCACGGCAGTAGTGTAGGGATAGTACGATAGTAGTGCATGATAAGTGTTCGCCAGTGTGGTGGTTAGTTGCACTAGGATATTAATAGCCACTAGCATGGTGGTTCGCTTCTATTATTAAAAGATGAATGGATTTGTGGATGTGTGGATTCGTTACGGGAAACTAATGTAGTGGTTGTTGGGATATAACACATATTTCATTAATTTTGGACTCATATGTCTACATTTAGAATAATCCTAAAAATCCTTCCCAAATGGAAATTTTACTTTATGAAAATGTTGTTTGAGAATCAAATGTTTACTTTTTGGCACTGTCATTTCCACATAATCAATTTTAGAATCTCTCTCTATAATGTTGCACTTAATAAAAAATTTAAATTAATAATTTAATAAAAAATAATAGTTTAATTACATTTAAATTAATAAAAGTAATTTAAATGTATGAAAAAATTATATGTATGCATGCATGTATGTATGTATGTACATATGTATGTATTGAAGGACAAATTGATGTAATGGGATCTAGAGTCCTAAGGTCTAAGGTTGTGAGTGTGTGAACACATGGTGTGCCTAGATAGGTGTCAATAGGTGTGATTGAGTGAATCTAGGTGTGTGGTGTGTGATTGAGACAATCATGGAACTGATTGAGAGATTTGTGGATCTAGATGCTCTACTAAGCTCATATGTGATGTCACTTCTACTGGATGTAATTGGAGCCTATATATTGGGCTTGTCCCTCTTGAATAGAGGCTCTCTCTTTTGCTTCACTTACTCAATCCTTATTGCAACTCCAACATGTGGTATTAGAGCCTTGGTTCACTCTTCTTGAGGCCTCCTTGAGTGCCATGTCATCATCTTCTCCCTCACACTCTCTTCTTCTCCATTTTCTCCTCTTTTGAGCAAAATTTCCAAGCGCTTGTTCTCCCAATGTAGGCAAACATTCTCCAAACCCTTTTAGCCATACATTCCCTTCACATAGGCTCACTAGAAATTGTCCTTCTACAGCCTATACTGATACTCGCTTCATCTCGCACCATTTTTGTTAATACAGCTTCTTGGAGCCACCATTTCAAAAATGGTCTGAGGTGCACTTAGGTGACCCTATGGCTACCTTTTGGTGAATTTTGAGGGCAAATTGTCAAAGGAATGAGGAGAAACTAAAGAAAAACCAATCGGGTCTTGAAGAAGACATGTTTTTGGAGGTGGAGAAGATGCTGCTACCCTTGGAGGTGTGAAGCTTCACTTGGTCTGAGGCTTGCACTAAGTCTTCGACTCCCAACTACATTTGATTGTGCAGAAAATGCCCTCTACTTGATTCTTTGTGGAGTGAGGTAGAAACCCTCCAAGGTTCCTCTATTTTTTGAAAGCATTTTTAGACTATTTTTGAATTTTGATGCTACACTAAATGCTAAGCTAATTCTTAAGGAAAGTATAAATCAGAGATTCAGAGATTTATTTTTAAGTTCAATTGAATACATTTTTTACCTTTTATGTTGAGGATTGAGGCTATGATACTTTTAAGTGGATTTGAAGTCATACTATCTTGTTGACTAGTGAGGTTGACTATAACAAGAGCTTACATAAAGGAAGAATCTATCATGACTTGCAAGATGATTTACAATGGATATGATTGGAACAAAGGTTTTAACTACAACCATTATGATTCTTATTTTGAAGATGCCTTAGTTATGGTTTCAGTATCTTTCATGATGTATGAAATGTACTTGCATTTGGTTCACTATACCTTGCCATACAATCATGACCACCTCTTGTACAAGAGTAGACATTGCCCTTGCATGACAAGTGGTAAGACCCTCTATTCACAAAATGTTTTTAAGGCTTGGACACTCAAAGAAGGTGAAGGACTACAAGGATCTTGTATTGCAGAATATGGACAAGATACATTGAAGAGTGTAGAGAAGGAAAAAGAGCAAAGGAGTTACAAAATTGGCTACACCAAGAACCTCTCCAATGACAATGAAACTCACACTATGGTAGCTTTGAAGAGAAGGAGGAAAAGGACAAGATATGTCATCAAAGAGGGGTATTTCCCCACATCTTCCACTTAGAATGTTTTTGTGTGTGTGGTTAATAAGGGTTCTCTACCTTGAGATGTCCCCCTCAAATGATTGTTAGTCATATGTGTTACCTTCTTGGATCTAAGGGTATTCCCATGGATAGTCATTGTCTATCTCCCAATTGTAAACCAACAAACCAAAGTCAGAGTGAGATCATGTTGGGATGAGAATGGCCAAATGAGTCTACTACTAATGCAACTAGAGTGAGTACCAGGTTGTGGATCATGTGTGTTGCCACTAGAGGTGGGCAAGCCATGAAGTTTCCCATGGACTACTGCTAGGGTTGAGGTCATCAATTTGTGGGGGGGAATGAAGGACAAATTGATGTAATGGGATCTAGACTCCTAAGTCTAAGGTTGTGAGTGTGTGAACACATGGTGTGCCTGGATAGGTGGCCGCAGCCACCCAATTTGTGTTTTGGAATGGAAGGGGGAGGGATGAAGGGAAGAGAGAGGGGAGGGAGAACAGAGAGGGGGCAGGGAGGGGAAGAGAAGAGAGGGAGAGGGGAGGGAGAAAAGAGAGGGAGAGGGAAGCAGAAGGGAAGAGAGAAAGATGAGAAAGGGAGAGGGGAGAGGAAGAAGAGGGAAGAGAGGGAGAAGAGGGGACGAGAGGGGAGAAGAGAGAGAGAGGGGAGGGGAGAGGGAGAGGGGAGAGGAAGCACAAAGTGAAGGGAGGGAGAGAGAAGGGGAATGTGAGAGGGGACGGGGAATGCCAATATATAAGGCATGAAACCCTAAAAGTTTTTAATTCAAATGGGGAGAGGAGAAAGCGACAGGAAGTTTGAATTTTAGGAGAGGGAAGGGAGAAAATGACAAGGAGAGAGTGAGATGTTCGAATTCGAGGGAGGGAGAGGGAGCGGGAGAGGGAGAGAGAGAAAAGAGAGGGAAATCCAAAACTTTAGGGTTCTGTGCTTTATATATAGACTCTCACATCCCCCTCCCTTCGCTTTCCCCTTCCTCTTCCCTCTCCTTCTCCCCTCTCCTATCCCTCTCCCTTCTCCCCTCCCTTCCCCTCTCCTTTCTCTCTTCCCTTTTCTTTCTCTCCCCTCTCCCTCTCTCTTCTCGCTCTCTTCCCTTCCGCTCCCCTCTCCCTCTGTCTTATGGCTCTCTTCCTTCCGTTCCCCTCTCCCTCTCTCTTCTCCCTCCCTCTTCTTCCTCTTTCCTCTCTCCCTCTCTCTCCTCCCTTCCCTCTATCTTCCTTTCACCCCTCCCCCTTTTAATCCAAAACACAAATTAGGCGGCCGCGGCTGCCAAGCCCCACATTTTTAATTTCTTTTGTGGGGACTTGGTGTCAGTGGCAACGGCCTCCAGAGCATGTGTTTGTTGTTAGCCCCTCCCCTTTGCTTCCTTTCCTCACCCCTCCCCTCCCCTTCCCTTTCAAGAGCATGCATTAGGGGCTTGGCAGCTATGGCTACTAGAGCATGCATTAGGGAGTCCCCCTCCCTACTCCTTCCCTTCCTCACCTCTCCCCTCCCCTTATCCCTTGCATCCCCTCCCTTCCCCCTTCCTCTCCCCTCTACATCCTCCTTCCCCTCCCCTTCCCTTCCTCACCCCTCTCCCTTTCCCTCCCCTCCCCATCCCCATTCCGCTCCCCTTCCCTCCCCCCCCCTTCCTTCCTACCCTCCTTTCCCCTTTCCCCATTCTTGACCTTGCCCTTCCCTTCCCCTCAACTCCCCTCCCCTCCCCTTTCCCCCCCCCCTCTCTCTCTCTCTCTCTCTCTCTCTCTCCCTACTCTTCCCTGCCCCTTCTCCTTACCAACCCTTCCTTTCCTTCCTCCCTCCCCTAATCTTTTCCCTTCCTTTTCCTCTCTTTCTTACCTCCCTCCCTTTCTCTCTTGTCCCCTCCCTCCCTCTGTCAAATAGTCATAGTGTGAATCCCACATGGACACGAATCAACTAAAAGCCTTGTGGACATGCCCATGCCACGTGGACAACACAGGTCCCACCATATGTATCAATCGCCTTCCATTGATGAACCATGGACATGTACATTCCAGGCATGCATGTTTAGCGTCGTGTGTCATGCCATGTCTACGAGATTTGAGAGTTTTTAAACTCTCAAAAGGCATTATTGATAGCGTTATGATATCTTGAAGATTTTAGAGAACTCGTATGGTATATTAATGTCATACATGGGCCATACATACATACTACATATATGCATTAGAGGACTCTTATAGTAAATTAATGTCATGCATGGGCCATACATACATACATACATTAATTTATTTATTTATACATTTAAATTATTTTTATTAATTTAAATTATAATAAATTAAGTAAATAATTAAGGAAAAATTGAGTCTTTTGATGTAACTATTAATGAGAGTTTACAAGTGTCTTTTATGTATTAAAGTGTCGCGTTAAATTTTATAATTTTGATTTAATTTCCTTCAAAAAACTCTTAAAAACTGCTTGTTTTTATGTTTTCATCTTTGTTTTAAAGAGTGGGTTTTTTCTTAAATTTTATCCAAAATCTAGTCAAAAAGTCTCTATAAAAATGAATTTGTACATTGATAAGTCCAAAATTAATTAAATAAGTGTTATACACTGATTATGAAGAAACATTCAGTCTGGTTGCAAGGATGGCAACCGTAAGAGCAGTCATTGCTATGGCTGCATCAAAGGGATGGTCTTTACATCAGATGGATGTAAAGAATGCCTTCTTGCATTGTGATTTGCAAGAAGAGGTCTTTATGGAGTAGCCACCAGGTTATGTTCATGCTGTTCATCCTAAGTTTGTTTGCAGGTTGAAGAAAGCTTTATATGGCTTGAAGCAAGCACCTATAGCATGGTCTGACAAGATAGGATAGTATCTTGTCACTATTGGCTTTCAGATTTCCAAGGCAGATTTCTCACTTTATGTGAGAAAAACAGAGAAAGGTATTATGCTGATTGTCATTTATGTTGATGATTTGATCATCACACGTGATAGTGATGAAGATATCCTTCATGTGAAAATGCTATTGAAGTAGAAGTATGAGATGAAGGATTTGGGAGTGCTGCAGTCACTTGGAGTAGCAAGAAACAGCCTACAGTTGCCTTGTCGAGCACAAAGGCTGAGTACAGGGGTGCACCAATGGCTACATGTGAGGTAGCTTGGTTGCATAAGCTACTTTATGATATGCATCAGTCTACAGATGGGCCAGTTGTCATTTATTGTGACAACATGAGCAGTATACACTTGGCAAATAACCGAGTCTATCATGCTAGAACAAAGCACACTGAGGTGCATTATCACTATGTGCTGGAGAAGGTTTTACTAGGTCTTATTGATCTAGTTTATGTCAGCACAGAGGATCAGGTAGATGACATATTCACGAAGGCATTGGGCACAGAAAAGCTGCGCAAGATCAGAGACCTGCTTGGTATGCAGGAATTGGGATTGAGCTCGAGGGGGAGTGTTGAGATATCGAGCTCCACTCGTGATATGCCAAGGTGATCGTTGTGCATTTATGTCACTGACTTGTTAGCTACAGATGCAGTTGGTACACCACCCATGAATAATAGCTGGATGATAGCTATCCTTATCTACTCTAGTTCGTGGTTCAGTTAGTATGCCACCTTAGTTAACTGAGTTTGGTTTGAGACCCACATATAGGGTTCTCCTATTTCTTTGTACTAGAGTTCTTTTGGCTTTCACAACTAAGAAGAGGAAAACTGTTTTCAGCCTCCACCTTTGTGTGTATTCCCCCATTGTATATGTGAGAAAGCTGCAAGTGAGACTCCATCCTTGTCTCCCACTATCTTCATAGCTAGACCCCTGAAAAATTGGTCATTTGTGCACTTTCACTAAGAATTTGAAAATGCTTAGTGAATGTAGGCACATGACCAATTCTTGGGGGGTTTGGCTATGGCATTAGACCTATAAATGTGCCATATTTGTTTCCCAAAATTTGGGATTATTCTTGGAAATTTTGTCACCCTAATAGATACATTCTTCTGGAAACTTCACCATTTGTCCAAGCCACCACCCACCCCCCCCCTGACAAAATATGAAGAGGGGAGAGGAGAAGAATAGAGATGAGGAGAGAGGGCACAGCTAGAGAGCACACCACAAATGACTAACTGTATACTAGATTTAGTTGAAAAATAGAATATATACAAACCCTTTTAGGGTTAGGGTTAGGGGATCTAACCCTTTCCATTATAGCACTCTATAAGGTTAGTGCTATGCACATATGATCACATGATGGTGCTATGCACACATGATCACATGATGTTGAGCGTGAACTCTCAACACCTTCCCTCAAGATCAACATCATGAAGTAGGCCTTCCCTCAAGATGATGATTCTGGGGAATCGAAGAAGGACTGAGCATTACATTCCATCACACCCCTTTAATGGGAATGTCCTTCCTCTGTGTCAAACCAAGAGCTAGTCGGTGTTTCTCGAATAGCTCTTTACCGAGTGGTTTGGTAAAGATGTCTGCAACATTCTCTTTGCTATCACAATGCTGCAGTACGATGTCACCAAGTAACACTCTTTCTCTAATGAAGTGCTCTCTGACATCAATGTGCTTTGTCCTGGAGTGATATACTAGATTTTTGGCCAATGCTTGAGCCGATTTATTATCACAGTATATTGTTGTTGGATTTGACTCATCAAAGTAATCTGTTTCTGACAATAGTCTTCTGAGCCATATAGCCTCACATGCACCTGTAGTGAGTGCTCTATATTCTGCTTCAATCGAAGACAAAGAAACAGTTGGTTGTTTGTTTGACAACCATGATATAGCACCTTGACCAAGGAAAAACGCATATCCCTGTGTCGATCTCCTGGTCTCATGATCTCCAGCATAGTCACTGTCATAGTATCCATGCAACCGTGGATGACTTCCTCTATATTCTATCCCAAACTGTCTTGTACCTCTGATGTATCTCAAGACTCTTTGGGTGCATTCCAGTGAGACTGTTTTGGATTTGCCATAAACTGTGCTAGTGAGCTTACTGCATAACAAATATCTGGCCGTGTGATTGTCAGATATATAAGAGATCCAATGAGCTGCCTGTAGTATCTGTCATTGACTGTAGGCTTTTCTGAATCTTTAGTAAGTTTCAAACTCTATTCCATGGGAGTGGCTGCAATCTTGCAATCTGCCATATGAAACTTCTTCAGGAGACTGTCAACATACTTGAGTTGACTCATGAATGTGCTGTCTGAATCTCTCCAGAACTCAATTCCAAGATAATAGTGCATAAGTCCGAGATCTTTCATGTCGAACTCTGCAAATAAGTCTTGTTTTAATTTTGTGATGAAGCTATCCTTGCTTCCTGTCACAATCAGATCATCTACATACAAAAGTGCAATAGTAATGTCTTCCCCTTGAACTTTGTAGTAGAGAGTATGATCTGCATTGGAATTCATGTATCCCAGATCAGCAAAATACTTGTCAATTCTGCTGTACCAACTTCTGGGTGCTTGTTTTAAGCCGTAGAGACTTTTCTTGAGATGGCAAACCTTATTCTCCTATCCTGGTTCAACATAACTTGCTGGTTGTTGCATGTAGACTTCCTCGTCTAGGTAACCATTAAGAAATGCATTTTTGACATCGAGCTGATATACATTCCATTTGCTGGTGCTGAGTGTCGCTAGTGATATCAAGAACCGTATGGAATCCATCTTTGCTACTGGAGCATAAGTCTCATCATAATCTTGACAATATTGTCGTGCAAATCCTTTTGCAACTAATCTGGCTTTGTATCTTTGAATACTGCCATCTGGATTGTACTTCACTTTGTATACCCATTTGTTTGCCATGGCCTTCTTTCCTGGTGGAAGGTCGCATAATTCCCAAGTGTTATTTTTATACAAAGCATCCATTTCTTCATTCATAGCAGTTTGCCATTCTGGCTTGTCTACTGCGTCTTCGAAGTACACTGGCTCTTCTGTAGCCATGATGGTAGTCATAAGAGCATAGTTGGTGGTTTCCACCTGAATTGCTTTGCCTTTTTGAGCTTATGTCAATTTGGCTGGAGGTCTGCTTTCCCTAGTAGACCGTCTGAGCTGCTGTGGCTCTGCTTGGGGTGTTTCTAGCAATTATTGCTCTTCTTCATCAACCTATTCTGTAGATGACTGTGATGTCGATGCTTCTATCTCCTATATAGGTGAGGTTTTCCATTCTGATTCCTCATCAAAGATTACATGTCTGGAGATAATGACTTTGCGGTTGATGGGATCATACAATTTGTATGCTTTGCTTTCTTCACTGTAGCCAACCATGATGCATTTGCGTGACTTCGCATCCGATTTCCTATGATGATCATCATGTATGTGGGCATATGCCATGCAACCAAATATGCGAAGATGCCTAATGTGTGGCTTTTGTCTAGTGAATGCTTCATAAGGAGTCATACCTTGTATCGGTTTGGTAGGAGGCCGATTAAGCAAGCAGTTAGCTGTAGCTATTGCTTCTACCTAATACTGATTCGAAAGATGCTTTTCACTAAGCATTGCTCTAGCACTGTCTGCTAAAGTCCCATTCTTCCTTTCAGCTCTTGCATTCTACTCAGGAGTATCTGCACATGTGAATTTTCTTCAAATGCCGTGATTTTTGCAAAAGTTCATGAATGCTGAAGACATGTATTCACCTCCTCTGTCTGATCTCATGACCTTGATCTTTCTTCCTATCTGGTTTTATACCATGGCTTTGAATTCTTGAAATCTGGAAAACACTTCAGATTTCTCTTTGAGAAAGTAGACCCAACAATATCTGTTGTAGTCGTCGATGAAGGTCAAGTAGTAAAGTGAACCATTGATGCTGCAGGTCTGGGCATAACCCCATACATCTGCATGTATTAAATCAAGAATACCTTGTGCACAAGAGGTACTTTGACAAAGTTGGTTCGCTTTTGTTTGCCGAAGTAGCATGCTTCACAAACTTTTCCAAGAAACTGTAGCTTCAGAATCCCAATTGCCATATTCTGATTCCTGAGATCTAACAAGTACTTGAAGTTGATGTGACCATATCTCTTATGCCATTTTGTAGATAGTGGCATCTGTTGCATTTGAACTGACATGGCATGCTTTTTTAGTACTGTAGCTAGCATTCTGTATAAGCGTCCTTCCTTGACAGCTTTTGCTACTAGCTGACATCTTTTGGATTTGTCTCTGATAGTGCATTCATCACCATCGAAGATGACTTTGTAATTGTGTTCCATCATTTGACCTACTGACAAAAGGTTCTTGCTAAGCTTCGGAACATAGAGCACATCTTTGACTAATCCTTTTCTACTAGTGAAATTCTTCATAGGAATAACACCTGTCCCTTGAACTAGATTTGGTGTATTGTTTGCAATGTAGATGACATTTTTCTGTCCTTCTAATGGCTTCATTTTTGTGAACCATTCTTGATGATTTGTCATATGAGATGATGCACCGCTGTCGATGTACCAAGGATCCTGTTCCACTTGGTTGACTTGATAACTGAAATCCTCTTTGGGATTGAAATCAGTGTCTAGGTGCATTATATCAGTTTGATGCAATTCCTCGCTTGCAAGAAACATATTTCCATGTTCATTTGCAAAATGACTATGACTAGAATGTCCACCACAATGATTTCCTCTACCTCGAGAATTCCCTCGATTACTGCTGGATTGACCGCCTTGGTCGTATTGCTTCTTGCAGCAATCTCTTTCATAGTGTCCAAACTTGTGACAGTAATTGCACTGGATGTTTGACACATTGGTGGATGCATTCCCTCATCCTTGGAATCTTCCTTGATTGGAATGATTTCCTCTTTGCTGATTTTGATGTTGCTGAGGATGATGCTGATGATGATTTTGATTTTGTTGATGATGACCACTTTTCCGGTATGATCTACCTCTGCTTCTTCCTTTGCCTCTGCTTCTGTTTGAAGATGTGAATGCCTGATCATTAGAATGACCTTTATGTGCTTGACTAGCTTGAATCCTGATTTCTTCACCAAGTAGGACTGATTGAAGTTCTTCGAGTGTTGGAATTTGCCGTTGGATAGCAATACTCTCGTATCCGTCTCCTAGTCCATTTAGAATGACTTGAACCATTTCTTCAGGGTTCACAGTCTCTCCTGCTGTTGCAAGTTGATTGTTGTAGTCTTTGATGCGGAGTACATAAGCATGACCGGTCTCACTGCTGTTGCGAAAACTCTGGTTGATTTGGTTTCTCAGGGTGAGAATCCTGGATGTGTTCTTGGACTCGTAGAGAGCTGCGAACATATCCCATGCTTCTTTTGATGTCTTGACTGTGTTGAGCTATCCTAGCATGACATCTTGCACATTCTGCTTGATCAGGTGATAGACATACTTGTCTTTCTTATCCCATTCTGCTTGAGCTCGGGCAATGGCAAGATCTACTACTGGTGCAAAAATTGTTTGTGTAGATGTAGATACCGATGTAGATTCCATTACTGGTGCTATGATAACAGATGGACTAGAGCTACTAGTGGCTGGATCGGCCAATGGTCTAGGTGTAGACCCATCGACATACTCGCATTTATCCTGAAGAACAAGAATGGTCTCCATTCAGTATTTCCATGTACCATAATTGGAGTTGTCTAACTTAGCAGATGCCTCCAGATTGAGGTTGCTAGTCGACATGGTGCAAGAAATGTACTCAAAAGTGTCGTGAAGATCTCTGTATGAATCAACTGCAAATATATTGAATATGCCAAGTGAAATCTCTGTACCATTGGTGAAGATAGAATTGCAGTATATAAAATATGATCTGTATTACAAGGCTTGTGGCAATGATG
Organism: Dipteris shenzhenensis; assembly: GCF_047967505.1. NCBI lineage: Eukaryota > Viridiplantae > Streptophyta > Polypodiopsida > Gleicheniales > Dipteridaceae > Dipteris > Dipteris shenzhenensis. Next base: position 28,186,022 of record NC_141610.1, read on the forward strand.
CCTAGAATAGCCAAGAGGCTTTATAAGGTTGAAATGATGTGCACGATGTCGTGAGATAGCCGAATAGGCTTTACAATGGTGGCATGTGTGTGTGAAATCAAATGCTATCTGCCCACTGAAACAATTTGCAATGCCTCTGAACTCTGAACATCTACTCACTGAACTGATGAATGTAAGGTCTTAGGTAATGTAATGATGTGAAACCGTATGTGAGCATATGGACTGCGAGTAGGTACTAGTCGGGAATTTCGAGCATGGCTTAGATTGGCAACTTGGGAAAATTTAAAGCGTCCCCTCTATGGCAATCTAGTCTACTCTGATCTAGATCTAAACCAACCATCGATCGATGAAAGAACAGCAAATAATTCCTTTTCTTTTGTTCTTTTAAGTGCTGGGTCAGATGCGTCGATGTAGAGGCAAATGTGCGTGAAGGAAGTGGTTTTGTTAGTGAGCCTCAAATGTGAGTGTAACTTGCACCGAAATGTGATATGATGTGATGAGCACGTAGAGCACAAAAAAACAAGCGACTTTCTTTTTTGAAGCGCCCTCAAATTCTTCCTGGATCAAGAGATACGACTTGATCTAGGTGGAGGGGCAAAAGGAGTGCAAATGGTACTCAATGATGATGTGTCACTATGAGTCACATGTAGTGATGATGTGGCACTGTGCCTAGCAAGAGGTGTGCCTGTGAAGCAATGATGAGGTGGCAAAAGTGGTCACATGAAGTGCCTATGGAGCACTATGTGTGCCTGGCAGGGGTCAATGCTGACTGGACAACTGAGGTGGCACTGCTGAGGTGGCACTATTGAGGTGGCAGAGGTGATATGGCAGTGATGACATGGCTTGATCATGTGGCTTGATAATGTGGCCTGATGATGTGTTACTAATGACATGGATTGCTGATGTGGCACAAGTGACATGGCTATCAGTGATGACATGGCAGTCAATGATGACATGGCAGTGGTGACGTGGATTGCGTATGTGATCGATGACATGGGTAAGCTGACATGGTAATGATGATGTGTCAGCTGATGTGGCACGTTGAGCGAGGGCGATGATGTGGTAGATAAGGTCTGCCACGTGGCTGTCCTTGACTAAGCCCTGGGGTGTGGTGACCCTGAGGATAAGGTGACCAGGGTAACTGCCACGTGTCGTAAGAAAAACGATTGAAATCTTATGAGATTTTAACGGAATCTTTCATATTTCATCGTCTTCTCTGTTACTGGTTGATAAAAATCGACGGAGGTGGACATTAGCATAGGCGTTTGTCAGCTATCGTTGCAGTTCGGAGTAGCCGGGTATGGAGAGAGCCTCACTGTTGATGAACTAGCAAGGGGCTTTAGTAGGGCGGAATGCACAGCCTATGCTGACACCCGAGGGCAGCCCGAAGAAGGCGCGTCTCTCTGAGCATCTTCCTTCTCTCGTTTCTTTTTTTCCTCCCAATAAAGATAGAGAGTTTGAGCAAGCAGTGGAGAATACAAAGGGTGAGGCAGAACCCGAAAGGCTGGAGGCTGAGCATTGTATGAAGAGGCTATGGTGCAGTATGCTCTATGAGCTTTAGAGCCTGTGAGCCCGTGAAGTAGTTGATGGCGCAACGTTAGGTGTGGCTGGAAAGACATAGAGGATGCTGTTAGCCTTGGTGGGAGGCGTGCTTTGCTTGAAGGTGCTCCTGCTATCGGTGAGGTCACTTGAACTAGCTAGCTCATCGCGCTATTATAGTTTACAGCAGGCATGGAGGTCAACCGTTGTAGAGGCTTGTAGGAGGCCGCTGCTACTGCTGAGTCGTTGGAGATGGCATAGGGAAGGAGCTACAGGAGCCTCAAGTGTTGAGGCCATTGCTAGATCCTTAGTCTAGCCGAGGAGCAATGAAGCTATTGCTTTGGAGGTGCCGGCTCATTGGTGAGGGAGTCGCTGCTAGAGAGGATCTCTTGGTGTTGGTTGGAGCCGAAAGGTGAGTTGAAGGAGCACGTTATTGGAGACAGCTGAGAGCTTTGGAGCTAGCCATGTAGAGAAGCTGTATTTGCAGAGAACTCTTTCTCCCTCTCTTTCACTCACAAAAGTTCTCAGAGAACTTCACACATCTCAAAGAAACCTTTCTTTCTCATAAATCACAAAGCTCTCTCTCACACAAATATAAAATAGATCTATCTAAATCTCTCTCTTCGGAAGAGAAGAACAACTCTCACTCTCATAGAAGAATGAACGGAATAGAGAGTCGAATGAATCTCTCAATGAAACTCTCACAAAATGAATGGAAATTTCTCAAAAATGACGAAAAATTTATCTCAATGCAATGAACAGAAACTTTTCTCTACGGAAGTGAACTCTCACAAGAACACTCGAGAAGCTCTCAATCTCACAATCTCTCTCACACTCTCAAGAATCACAATGCCTCAGCGGAAGGCAAGGGAGCTCTGATACCATGACAAAATATGAAGAGGGGAGAGGAGAAGAGTGGAGATGAGGAGAGAGGGCACAGCTAGAGAGCACACCACAAATGACTAATTGTACACTAGATTTAGTTAAAAAAATAGAATATATACAAACCCTTTTAGGGTTATGATTAGGGGATCTAACCCTTTCCTTTATAGCACTCTATAAGGTTAGTGCTATGCACATATGATCATGTGATGGTGCTATGCACACATGATCACATGATGTTGAGCATGAACTCTCAACACCCGCCACCCTAAAATAAAAAGAAAACTAGGGCCCTTTTGCACATCAGGTGCCAAGGCTGGACCTTATTTTGAAATACTTAGTGAAAGTGGCCAAATGACCATTTTTTGTGGGGTTTGTCTAGGGAATCTGACTTGCTATTTTCTTCCCAAATTTTGGGGACATTCCTAGATTGTGGTCACTCTAACATACACATTCTACTAAAAAGTTCACCATTTTTCCAAATGATCGCAAGAAACTAACAAAAAACTGGGGCACTTTTGCATATCATGTGCCTAGACCAAAATTTTCAAAAAGTGGTCATTTGGTCACTTTCACTAGGTGTTTTAAAATTCTTAGTGAAAGTGGCCAAATGACCACCTTTTGGGGGGGTCTAGATAGTACATCAGTCCATAATTGTGCCCTATGTTTCCCCAAAATTTGGGATGAAGTCTTGGATTTTGGTCACCCTAATTGTCTCGTAATCTCTTGTAGACACATTAGCCTAAAAAATATTTTGCTTGTTACTTTAGAATAAAAGCCCAAGTTATTGAAGAAAGTGAGTTCTCTTCAGGGTATGGAAAACCTTTCATAAGTGGTTTGCTTCCCAATATCTTATGTACGCAATACCTTCAAAACCCTTTTGTTTTATGTTTTTTGGAAAAAGACCAAAATGTTAAAAAAAGAGAATTGCCTTCAAACCTCTTGCATATGCAAAACCTTTTTAAAAGGCTTGCTTTCTTTCCCAACCTCTTACTTACTTAATACCTTATAAGTACAATTTTGAAGTAAACTAAAATTACCTCATAAAATATAGAGATATTAGTATATTTATCAGAATTTCAAATATATAAATATAACAATAAAAATATGATATACTTATAAAAACATACGAATATAATTATTTTAAAAACTATAATATTATTGATTAAAATATATAGATATGCACCTCAAAAAACATGGAGTGGGAGCGATGACCTCCTCTAGTAATGTTAGAAGAAATAGGGTTGCCGCAACCTCCAAATCTTACCAGTCTAAATCCGCGAAAGACAAGAACTCCAATAACATAGATTTAGGGACCACCCAATCATGAGACGGACAATATTAGAAAGCAACATGTAGACATGCATGAAATGACAATTGACAAGATGACAGATCTATCCAATTTATCGAGTTTCACCTTACACTTGGAGGATAAAGACATGCAAGATGTGTAGAAAGGCACAGACAACAAGGGCCTCAAGAGACTATTGGAAGATTTTAGGTACGCACTAGACAGCTTCTCAATTTTCCAACAAGACATGAACATAATGCAAAAAATCAACAATCTTTTTTTATCCTTCCTGATTGGGGGGGATGCTGACCATCACAAGATGGCCAAGGTCAAATATCAAGTGTGCACGATGCCCAAAGATGCAAGAGGGTTGGGGATTGTGAACATGGAGAGGGCAACGATAGTAATATTCACGAATTAGTGGATAACTAAGGCATTTCTAGACCCTGGCCGGCTACCTTAATTCTATGCAATCTTTAAAAAGTTAGACTTAAGAGATGCAGGATCTTGAAACATATTCCCTTTGAGGTGGCACTATATGCTAATAAAATGTGTATCACCAAAGGGTCATAAATATGGAAGGGAATATGGCAAGCTTGGGAGTCAATGCCCCCATATATATCAAGTGGAAGGGCTTGTTAAGAAAGACGGGTACCTTCTGTAGTTAAGACATAGTATGGTTTCCTATAATCTAGAAAAATGCATAGGTAAGTGATGAGGACTTGAAATGCGCTTTCAGACTTAACAAGAAGGAAATAAGAATCTGTAGGGATATATTATATGCAACCAAGAGCAGAGTACCTTGGTGGAAGATGGATTCAACTTGAGACTGATACATGAGAGACAGCTTCTCTTGTCAAGAGAAAGCCTGTTGTGGAGGGTAGGCCACCTCAAACCCTTTCTAAGGAAATTCACATGGGTTGGACAAAACCAAATGACTGTTATCCCAATTTGGGTTGAAGGGCAAGAAGAGATAATAAGGACAGTTTTTGAAAAACTTTTCAGTTTTGAAAAATGGCAATTGTCTCATAACTTCTTGCATACACATCAACCTTAAAAATATTTTGTTTGTTACTTTAGAAGAAAAGCCGAAGATGTTGAAGAACGTGAGTTCACTTCCAGGTATGGAAAACCTTCCATAAGTCGTTTGCTTCCTAATATCGTAGGTACACAATACCTTCAAAACCCTTTTGTTTTTTGTTTTTTGGAAAAAGATCAAAATGTTAAAAAAAGTGAATTGCCTTCAAACCTCTTGCATATGCAAAACCTTTTTAAAAAGCCTAACCTCTTGCTTACTTAATACCTTATAAGTACAAGTTTCAAGTAAACTAAAATTACCTCATAAAATATAGAGATATAATAAAAGTATAGTATATTTATTAGGATTTCAAATATATAAATATAACTGTTACGTCAACTATAATACTATGACATCGGTACAACGGGGAAACCATGAGGGCTTGACAATACTTACCCGTGTGGCTAATGAGGGCTAGGGTCTAGGGGGAAATCCTAGGCCTAGGCAATTAATGGAAGGGTGCATTAGGGAACCTAAAGAGGGGTTTAATGGTAAGGTCCACTTGGACACATGGCACCATGAGGGTTGGCCACTTGGGAGGTATTGAGCAAGGGGGAGGATTCTAGAAAGAGAGCTCCACATGGTAAGTAGAGGGAGCTGACTGGAATTCGTGGTTGGGTGGAAAATGAGGAGAAGCCCTCAAGGATTGGGGTTCTACAACATTGGTATCAGAGCCGGTCGCGATTGATAGATTGAGGAGATGAGATTCACTGCCGTGAGCATCAGGAAGGACTTCAATGCTCAACTGAAGTCGTGCGGCCCACAATGGACTTGAAGTAGCAACAGCCCAAAACGATGGCGCAGTAGTAATTAAATGGCATAACAAAAGCCTACAACGATAGGCTTTGGAGAACCGTGTGCAACTGTGTTTAGTAGCAAGATTACGAGAGTGCAACAAGCCTTTGATTTGCTCTTGCCTATGTGTAGCAGCTGTCTTCCTACGCAATCCTCTTTCCTTTGAAACAAATGGAGTACCCAGACACTATGTGATTACTATCACCATGAAGGAGCTGTGATCGCCATGAAGGAGTTGTGGCTAACATGCGGCCATCATCACGAGAGCAGGAACTGCAAGATTGGTAGGAAATTAAACCAGAGAAAGCTGCAAGTACTTGAATGAACCTGCAAAGGGTGGCACAAATCATTGCGCAGCAAATTGTCACGCGATCGTCGACCTGCACGCTGCACAAAATGCAGAGTTTTAAGCTTTGTGAAAGCCACATCATTCAAAGGTCTAAAAAACCTTTGGAAAAAAGCCACCTCATCAGAGTATTAATAGCCCTCTCTAAAGTTTAAAACCCCCTCTCTTTTCAAAGTCTTTTCACCTTATCCTTCTTTCCAAAATTTATTAGCCTCGCCGATTTCAAGTAAAGGATTTACAATCGAAAGCGAGACATTCGAGATCGAGGGAAGCAAGAAGAGCGGGATCGGGGAGAGAGATCAAGAATTTAAAGCGTGAGAGGATGCGTCAGCCTCAAGGACAAATTCAAGACCATCGAACAAATACCAAGGAAGTGGGCATCATATTTTTCTATCTAATATAAAGTGCTTTACTCTATATTTTTTGGAGAATATACATTTTTAAAATGACAACTCCAGAAAGGGATGGTATGATTAGGGAGGCTGAGGAAAGGGCTAGAAAGGGAAAAGCAATAGTTAGAGAGGAAATACATGAGGAGGTACAAACTGAAACTCAAGAGGATAATGTAGAAATGGAGGATATTGATTACGGTGATTATGGAATTTCTTCTTTCAATGATTTAATGTTTGAATTTAAAGATGTTTTTCTGCTTGACTTACCTGATGGTTTACCTCCTAAGAGCGAAGTAGCACTACAAGGCATAGGCCATTTTCCGACGGAAATACTGACGCTTTTTACATTAAAATTTTTTTTTTCACGGGCGCAAAGGTCGTTATAAAGGTCGCTAAAAGCGTCGAAAAAGGAGCGTCACTATAAAGCGTCGCTATATAGTGACGCTGTTAATCGTCGCTATATAGCGACGATGCAAACGTCATTATATAGCGACACTGTTAATTGTCGCTATATAGCGACACTGGTAAACGTCGCTATATAGCGACGATTAACAGAAGTTTAAAAAAAGGGTTAGTGGGGCTAAATAGGGCTTCCTTTTGGCCCTGTTTAGCCCCACTAATCCTTCTTTTTTTTTTGTAATTACAAAAGAAACTTTTTTTAAACAAAATTTCCCTTGCTTGCAGGGTAATACAAAATTGTTCTTGCGAAATGATGAGGAAAAAATGCATATACATATACAACAGTGTTTGTAACAAAATTACCCTGTGAAAGGGCGATACAAAATTGCTCAAACGAGTGGATATACAAAATGCTACTACCACTACTCATCCGAATCCGAATCATCTTCGTCTTGTTGGCCTGTTCCTTGGTCCTCCACACCTGCATCTTCTCCCTCGTCCTCGGCACCTGCGTCCGATCCTTGCCCCTGTTGATCGCTCGCCTCCGATAATGGGACGCTTGAGCTTTGACCCTACGAGTGAACCATATAAATCGAAAATTAGATTGGAACTTAAATTAAAAAGTGAGATTACAAGTAGGAGTAAACTTATACCGTGCGAGCAGCCACCTCATCCCAATCGACTGTCGCTCCCATTGCCTCTTGCTCAATGAACCAAGGCTTTGTTCCTATCCGAAATGCGCGCCGCGTCTCTGCATCCGTAGGAAGACGACCCATCGCAGCTTGCTGTGGATCCAATTTACGAGAGTTAGAGTTAGCTAAAGTGCATGTAATATGTAAGTAAAACAAATATAACAATACATTAAATGGGAAGAAGTAGACTTACCACGGTTGCCTCGAACGCATACCATCCGCCTGCACCAAAGTGCGAAGTACCTACGACGTCCAGCCATCTCTTCACAGCCCTCCTCTGACCCTCGAACATTTCGGAATGGTCCCTATGTTGCTTCTTGAAGTACTTCCAATCAGCTTTGTCTGCCCAGCTGGGTTTAGCCAACCCCTTTGTAATGGAAGTACGCAAGGTTGATCTACGATGCTTTAGGACCAAACCCATGCGCTAGAGCATATAATTGTCATTAAACTCCACATTTGGTGGATTAGGGTATCTTTGTTTTAACTCATCGATCATCGCCTGCTTCTTTTGGGCATCTTGATACCGCCAATCGGTATTTATGCCGCTCTTGAAGGGATGACTCATCAACCTCCTCATGGTGGCCATCACTGCTTTGCCCTTTTTGTCTTCTATTATCTCTCCGGCAGATGTGATTTGATAGGAGAGATCCCCTGATGAGTAAGGGGGACTGACGGTAGCAGAGTCTAAAGGAGTGGAAGCTGCACGACCGCTTCCGGATCGAGGAGTAGCAGTGGGAGTAGGAGAGGGAAAGGGACCTGACTGATACTGTGTCTCCGGACCAAGTGGAGACCTAAAGGAGCGTGAGTGTGCTGACTCGTCTACATCTCTTGAGTCAGCACAACATGAGCCGCCCCTCCTACTCTTCCTTCCCTTGCGAGAGGCATGCGCAGGTGATGATCCCGCGGTCGAAGGGGCGCGAGGGGATGGTTGGGCAGTACGTCCACCCGTCGGTGTAGGGGAAGGAATTGCGGAGGTCCTCTGAGAGAGCAGAGAGAAGAATCTCGCTGCCTCCTCATCGCTCATCTGCGCTACAAACTCGTCGGGAGTCCCGACAAAGCCATGCGCGGCTAGCAAAGGAGTTCCTCGAGGAGTAGTCGCAGTGCTACATGGAAGAGGGGTCGAACTAGGGGTAGTCGCAGTGCTAGGACCGAGAGGAGTCGGACCAGGGGTAGTCCTCGGGGTAGTCGCCTGAGAGGAATCAAAGTCCTCTGGAGCATATAGATCGTGAGCTCTCCTCCTGCGAGGCTGTCCGTACTCGTCGGATGAGCGACGTGATCCCATGTCTAACATAGACACAAACACAAAAACAGAAAACAAAAAACAAACACAAGCATTCTCATAGGCATAGGCATAGGCAAGAAGAAAGAAGAGGGAAAGTAAAGAAAAGGGAAACGAAAGAGGGAAAGAAGAGGGAAAGGAAAGAGGGAAAGAAGATGGAAAGGAAAGAAAAGAATGAGAATGAGGAAATAGAGAATGAGAGAAGGGGGAAATAGAGAAGGGGAAAGAGATGAGGGAAAATAGAGAAGGAGAGAAGGGGGAAATGAGAGAAGGGGGAAATAGAGTGGGAAATAGAGAATGAGCTTATGCGGAAATAGAGAATGGGCTTATGCTTCTCTCATTCTCTATTTCCACATAAGCTCACGCATAAGCATGAGCTTATGCGGAAACTTAAGCATAAGTTCATGCTCATGCATGAGCATAAGCATGAGCTTATGCTTATGCTTATGCTTAAGCATAGGCATCGGAAAGAGAGAAGGAGCTTATGCGGAAATAGAGAATGAGTTTTCGCATAAGCTTCTCTCATTCTCTATTTCCACATAAGCTCATGCATAAGCATAAGCTTATGCGGAAACTCATTCTTATGCATAAAAAGAGAGAGAGGAGCTTATGCGGAAAAAGAGAAGGAGCTTATGCGGAAATAGAGAATGAGAGAAGCATAAGCTTCTCTCATTCTCTATTTCCGCATAAGCTCATGCATAAGCATAAGCTTATGCGGAAACTTAAGCATAAGCTCATGCTCATGCATGAGCATAAGCATGAGCTCATGCTTATGATTATGCGGAAAAAGAGAAGGAGCTTATGAGGAAATAGAGAATGAGAGAAGCATAAGCTTCTCTCATTCTCTATTTCCACATAAGCTTATGCAGAAACTTAAGCATAACCTCATGCTCATGCATTAGCATAAGCATGAGCTTATGCCTATGCTTATGCTTAAGTTTCCACATAAGCATAAGAGAAGGAGCTTATGCGGAAAAAGAGAAGGAGCTTATGCATAAAAAGAGAAAGAGGAGCTTATGCGGAAAAAGAGAAGGAGCTTATGCGGAAATAGAGAATGAGAGAAGCATAAGCTTCTCTCATTCTCTATTTCTGCATAAGCTCATGCATAAGCATAAGCTTATGCGGAAACTTAAGCATAAGCTCATGCTCATGCATGAGCATAAGCATGAGCTCATGCTTATGCTTATGCGAAAAGAGAGAAGGAGCTTATGCGAAAACTTAAGCATAAGCTCATGCTCATGCCTGAGCATAAGCTCATGCTTATGCTCATGCAGAAAAAGAGAAGGAGCTTATGCATAAAAAGAGAAAGAGGAACTTATGCGGAAAAAGAGAAGGAGCTTATGCGGAAAAAGAGAATGAGAGCAGCATAAGCTCTTCTGATTCTCTATTTTCACATAAGCTTATGCGGAAACTTACGCATAAGCTCATGCTCATGCATGAGCATAAGCATGAGCTTATGCTTAAGCATAAGCATAAGCATAAGCTCATGCTTATGCTTATGTGGAACGAGAGAAAGAGCTTATGCGGAAACTTACGCATAAGCTCATGCTTATGCATGAGCATAAGCTCATGCTTATGCTTATGCGAAAAGAGAGAAGGAGCTTATGCGAAAACTTAAGCATAAGCTCATGCTCATGCATGAGCATAAGCTCATGCTTATGCTCATGCGGAAAAAGAGAAGGAGCTTATGCGGAAATAGAGAATGAGAGAAGCATAAGCATAAGCTCATGCTTATGCTTATGCGAAAAGAGAGAAGGAGCTTATGCAGAAATAGAGAATGAGAGAAGCATAAGCTCCATAGATTCTCTATTTCCACATAAGCTTATGCGAAAACTTAAGCATAAGCTCATGCTCATGCATGAGCTTATGCTTATGCTTATGCTTATGCATAAGCATAAGCATAAGCTCATGCTTATGCTTATGTGGAAAGAGAGAAGGAGCTTATGCGGAAATACAGAATGAGAGAAGCATAAGCTTCTCTCATTCTCTATTTCCGCATAAGCTTATGCGGAAACTTACGCATAAGCTCATGCTCATGCATGAGCATAAGCATGAGCTTATGCTTAAGCATAAGCATAAGCATAAGCTCATGCTTATGCTCATGCGGAAAAAGAGAAGGAGCTTATGCTCATGCGGAAAAAGAGAAGGAGCTTATGCGGAAAAAGAGAATGAGAATAAGCTTCTCTCATTCTCTATTTCCGCATAAGCTTATGCGGAAACTTATGCATAAGCTCATGCTCATGCATGAGCATACGCATGAGCTTCTGCTTATGCTTATGCTTAAGCATAAGCATAAGCTCATGCTTATGCTCATGCGGAAAAAGAGAAGGAGCTTATGCGGAAATAGAGAATGAGAGAACCATAAGCATAAGCTCATGCTTATGCTTATGCGGAAAGAGAGAAGGAGCTTATGTGGAAATAGAGAATGAGAGAAGCATAAGCTCCATAGATTCTCTATTTCCACATAAGCTTATACGGAAACTTAAGCATAAGCTCATGCTCATGCATGAGCATAAGCTCATGCTTATGCTTATGCGGAAAGAGAGAAGGAGCTTATGCAGAAATAGAGAATGAGAGAAGCATATTATGCGGAAACTTACGCATAAGCTCATGCTCATGCATGAGCATAAGCATGAGCTTATGCTCATGTGGAAAAAGAGAAGGAGCTTATGCTCATGCGGAAAAAGAGAAGGAGCTTATGCGGAAAAAGAGAAGGAGAGAAGCATAAGCTTCTCTCATTCTCTATTTCCGCATAAGCTTATGCGGAAACTTACGCATAAGCTCATGCTTATGCTTATGCGGAAAGAGAGAAGGAGCTTATGCGGAAACTTACGCATAAGCTCATGCTCATGCATGAGCATACGCATGAGCTTATGCTTATGCAGAAAGAGAGAAGGAGCTTATGCGGAAACTTACGCATAAGCTCATGCTCATGCATGAGCATACGCATGAGCTTATGCTTATGCTTATGCTTAAGCATAAGCATAAGCATAAGCTCATGCTTATGCTTATGCGGAAAGAGAGAAGGAGCTTATGCGGAAACTTACGCATAAGCTCATGCTCATGCATGAGCATAAGCTCATGCTTATGCTCATGCGGAAAAAGAGAAGGAGCTTATGCATAAAAAGAGAAAGAGGAGCTTATGCGGAAAAAGAGAAGGAGCTTATGCGGAAACTTACGCATAAGCTCATGCTCATGCATGAGCATACGCATGAGCTTATGCTTATGCTTATTCTTAAGCATAAGCATAAGCATAAGCTCATGCTTATGCTCATGCGGAAAAAGAGAAGGAGCTTATGCATAAAAAGGGAAAGAGGAGCTTATGCGGAAAAAGAGAAGGAGCTTATGCGGAAAAAGAGAATGAGAGAAGCATAAGCTTCTCTCATTCTCTATTTCTGCATAAGCTTATGCGGAAACTTACGCATAAGCTCATGTTCATGCATGAGCATACGCATGAGCTTATGCGGAAAAAGAGCTTATGCGAATGAGAGAAGGGGGAAATAGAGAAGGGGGAATGAGAGAAGCATAAGCATAAGAGAATAAGAGAGAAAGGAAATAGAGAATAAGAGGGAAAGGAAAGAGAGAAGGGAAAAGAGAGAGGGGGAAAGAGAGAAGGGGGAAAGAGAGAATAAGAGAAGAGGGAAAAAAGAGAAGGGGGAAAAAGGAGAAAAAGAGAAGGGGGAAGAAGGAAAGAGAGAGAGGGGAAGAGAGGGTTCCTATGCCCATCACTGCAGCTAGCGCTTAAGGCGCTAGCTGCAGGCCAATGCAAATAACAAAAATATTAAATGGAAAGAAGAGGAAGCACTTACCTGTAAAAGTATGTCCCGCTCGGTGTAGTGGACTGGCCCCACAAAAGAGAGAGTATGTCCCGCTCGGTGTAGTGGACTGGCCCTACAAAAGAGAGAAAACAACCCATTTTTTCAAATAAGATGTTAGTGGAAAGAGGAGATTACAAAAGCAACTTCTTGAAAGGAGACAAGGAAAAAGAAGATTGAGGAGACAAGGAAAGGAGGAGATTGAGGAGACAAGGAGAAAGAGAAGGAAGAGAAATACAGAAAGAAAAGGTGAGTTTTCTTTCTTTCTTTCTTGAAATCTCGTTTTTTGTTTCAATCCTTTCAAATCAAGCATGAAAACTAGTTTACAGGTTTAGCAATACAAGTAGAAACACTCACAAAACCAAAGCTAACAAATAAACAACCTACATTGTTGAAACAAACTCACCTCTTGAAGAACTTTCTTTCAGGAAACCAAAGAGGGAAAAAGGAGAGAGAGGGAGTACAAGAGGTAGGAGAAGGGTGAGGAGTGGAAAATAGAGTGGGAGGTTGCTTGGAATAGATGGGAGGTCATCGAAAATAGGTGGGAGGAGATTTTGGGTTGCTTACTTGAGAGATTAGGAATGGATTGAGCAAAACGCCGCGCGTTTCGGCATTTCGGGTTTTAACCCACAGCGTCGCTATATAGCGACGCTTATTCGTCGCTATATAGCGATGTTTTTAATTTAAAACGTCGCTATATAGCGACGTTTTAAATTAAAAACGTCGCTATATAGCGACGGAAGAGCGTCGCTATATAGCGACGCTTACTGTTTATTTTTTTTATATGGCCACCAGTGAAGCTCAAACATGCTATGCTTATAATTGTCAATATCTCCTCTTACTATATAGCCTTACTATATAGGATTTTTTGTTTCAATCCTTACTATATAGCGACGTCATTCTTTTTATATGGCCTCAAGAGAAGCTCAAATTAAACATGCTATGCTTATAATTGTCAATATCTCCTCTTCATGCTTATGTTGTGGTTTTATAAGTGTAGATGGAAAGGACGAGTGGAAGCTCATCCGATGATGCGCCAACGCCCGGGAGCACGAAGTGGCTTACGGAGAGGTTATATTGTCATTGCACTCATTGCAAGCGAGAAGTACGACATCAACGTCGTATTATCATGCGCCACTTGCGGATGTATGGAAAGGAGCCAGAACCAGTACCCCCCATTGGTGTTGCACATGTTGATGGATCATCGGTAAGTCAAAGCTATTTAAGTTCGCAATCTTATTGTATACCAGGAAATAGAAGATCTTATATTTACACGAATGAGCTTATGACAGGATGAGGAGGGTGACGAGGGTACACATATACCTTCTCATTTTTAACAAGACTATAGTCTCCCGGATGATGACGAGGGTATGGTCGACATGATGGATTCCATTTTTAGGGGCACTACATCCCACGTACACGTGATGTCTGAGTCTGAGGTCAAAATGCGAGAGTTGCAATCAACACAATTGTACGAGGGTGCTAGGATGTCTAAACTACGTGCTTGTCTCTCAATCTTGAATCTACAAGTACAGTATGGGTGGTCGGATACAAGTGTCTTGGCCTTAATGAGGTTAGCTCTTGCATTAATTTGACTCATTATTTGGATGTTGTTTGTTTTGAGAATCATCATTTGGATAGTGTCTTTGTCATAGGTTGCTCCAGAAGATGTTGCCTGCACCAAATACCATGCCCGCATCAAGAGATGAAGCGAAAAAGATGCTAACAATGGTGGGTATGGATTATGATACCATCCATGCTTGCCGTAATGATTGTATTCTCTTTCGTCATGAGCATGGAGATTTGGCTAGTTGTCCAAAGTGTGGGGAACAACAATATAGAGATGACTTGCAAGGTGAGAGGATACTGGTACAGGTCTTAAGACACTTTCCCATCATTGCAAGAATACAACACATGTTTCGATGCAAATCCATAGCGGAGTTGATGACATGGCATGCATCTCATCGGTCCACTGATCACACATTGAGGATTCCCACAGATTGTGCAGCTTGGAAGCACATAGATAATCAGTGGCCGGACTTTGCGAGAGAGCCACACAACTTACATCTTGGGCTAGCCATGGACGGCGTGAATCCTTTCGGGTTATGCTCGACATCTTGGTCGACATGGCCCATAGTCGTGGTGAATTACAATATCCCACCATGGCTAACAATAAAAAAGGGACACCTCATGCTTGCACTAGTGCCAGGAAAGTACAAGGCAAAAAACATGGACGTGTACATGGCACCTTTGATAGAGGAGTTACAGATATTATGGAGAGGAGTGCAGGTCTTTGATATTTCCAGAGCTCCTAGGCATACCAATGATATTTTGGTCAGGGGTATCTTGATGTGGACCATGCATGACTACCCAGGATATGGAGAGTGCGTAGGTACGTGGTTATGTCTTTACATGTACAATGAGGGATTATGCTTTTTTTTTACTCTCTTTTGCATGCATGTCTTGTACTAACATATTCATGCACGCGTGCAGGACTTGTTACAAGTGGGTACCATGCTTGTTCTATTTGTGGACCCGCTCTGAAATCGCTTGCACGCTACTCCGAACATATGAGGAAAAATGTTTATGAAGGTCATGCTCGATACCTTCCGCTCGACCATCTCGCACATGGAGGTCAGCTTGATCCACCACCATCATATTTGAAAGCAAGTGATTGGATTCAAGATTGGAGGGAGAATGGAGAGGAACCTCCTCCTGGTATGAAGAGGCTATCGATCTTTCACGAGCTTCCTTATTGGGGTCAGTTACAAATCAATCATCTCTTGGATCCCATGCATATCTTTAAGAATGTGGGGGCTACCATTTGGGCACACTTGGTTGGTTCCAAGGACTCGAGAGGAGTGCGAGAAGACTTGCGTGCTATGAATAGGATGTCTCGTTTGTGGCCCCAAGTGCATGCTTCAGGAAAAGTTATCCTCCCGAAAGCAACGTGGATCCTCTCTACGAGGGAGGAGGCAGCGATCAAGGCAGACATTGCCTCTTTTCAAACACCGACAGGGTACATGCATTGCTTGAAAGGAGCATTTTCAAAGGACAATAAGCTTAGTGGCCTCAAGTCCCATGATTGGCACAAGGTCTTGCAGGTATTCTAAGTAGAATTAGTGTACCGATAATAGTGATGCATTAGCATAATTATTATTATGTTATATTGTTGACATGATTTCATTGTTGCTTTGATAGTTCATCCTTCCAATTACAATAAAAGGGTGCTTACAAGAAGATGTTAGAATGCTATATTCAAGATCTGTGGTATTGTGAGGTATGCTTACTATCAATTTGCATTATGTATTTTCTTCATGGACATGTGAAATAGGTGGATATCTCAAATATCTTACATATGCATGGACATGTGAAATAGGTGGATATCTCAAAAAGAGATCTCTATATCGAGCATCGAGAAGGCTAGGGTGGAATCCATCGAAGCCGTATGCTTGCTTGAGAAGCCCTTTCCCTCAAGCATTATGACAACTCAAGTCCACTTGCTTGTGCACATAGTTGATGAGGTGGCTATAGCAGGTACCGTTCATAATCGATGGATGTTTTTTCTCGAGTGGTTTATGAAAACTTTAAAGGGGTTTGTAAGACAAAGAGCAAGACCAGAAGCAATCATGGCAGAGGGATGGCTTGTGCAAGAGTCATTAGTATATATCACAGAGTTTCTTGCATCCACGGATCCTGATATGCCGCAAGCTTGGCACAACAAGGATGATGATCGCATCATTGGCGAGGTCCCCCAAGGAAAAGGGATTGAAAGAAAGATGAGCGAAGAGCAAATGGAGAAATTCAATAAGTTTTGTATCCTCAATAGCCCTGAGATGGAGAAGTGGATTGAGAGATATGAAGTGGCTAAAGCAGAAAGAATAAATGCAAGGACGAGATTCAGAGTAATGTACAGGCGATCACAACCATATCCACGAGATCTGGCTCTTCTCCCTACTCACATGTCACTTGATTGGCTACAACTGGCTGTACATAAAGCCGAACGTGATGGAGAGACAATAAACGAGCGCGAGCGGGAGTTATCATCTGGATGTATGGTGCATGTAAGTTTCGTATCTCTTGACGTAATTAAGTAATTATTTGTGGCAATATATGCTATAAAATAGGTGCATCTTCATTGTTTTAATGATGCTCTTTTACAGTACAAAAAGTACAGTGCATTATGGTCATATGGACGACATTTTCACGTGGAACACATCGATTCAAAGAGAGTCACGTATGATTGTGAAGTCATGGCTAACTTCACACAAGATAGCCGAGCAAGTGCTTCAGATACCAATATTCTCTCCTCACGATTATTGTGGAACCATACACGACATCTATGAAATTGATTTCAGACGATTTACTATTTTCATTCTTGATGTAAAATGGTTTAGAACTACTTACAATGGTCCCCATGCGACAGTGAGAAAAGATAGTAGCGGTCTCTTTGCAATAGACTCCACCAAACATTGGACCGATGAAAGTGATACTTTTGTTCTTCCTGAGCACTGTGAGCAGGTGCATACTAATGATTTAATTAGTCGAAGCTTTCGTTTTTAAAGTCCATTGATATATATAATTGACGACATTTGGCACCCATCTTCAATATAGGTGGTTTTTCATCCGGATCGTTCTGATCCAAGATGGTCGTACGTGATCCAAGTTGCACCACGAAGTAAGCAAATTTTTGAAGATCGAGATGTGGATATGGATATGCCACTACCAATGCCGGATCCAATTGATGAATCTAGCGAAGAAGATGTAGATCACCATATGAGGCAAGAGAAAGATGCACATAATGACATCGCACGGGAGGAGGATGGAGATCATGATATTGACGAGGAAGACAACAATCATCAAGATCAATCACCACACTTAAGCTTTATTGAAGAAGATGATCAAATACTTTTAGGTGAACGTACGATACTAGAGTACGATGATGATATAGGAGATCAACTCGGTATAGAGTTGGAGATAGACTTGCTTGGCGCCTTAGACTTGGCTCAAGATGAAACAGTTGATGTAAATGCTCTTATTTGATTTTTCTCATCTCAAACTTGGACATGAATATATGAGCTTCAAAGGCTTGATGTACATGCTCTCATTTTTTTATTCTCTATGAGCTCAAACATGTATGAAAATTTAAAAAATTTTGTCATTGGAAAAAACTAATTTTTAAGGCCAAAAAAAAAAAAAAACCTTTCTGTAAAAACGTCGCTATAATATTTTGTCTCAGTGTCGCTATATAGCGACTTTTGGCAAAAGTCACTATATAGTGATGATTTACGAAACCTGATTTTTATACCGACGATTAACGCTAAGCGGGCGCTAATTGTCGGTACGTAAATGTCACAATAGGATGCGTGTGTAGTAGTGTAGATCATAAAATAGATTTAATTCTTGGATGTACCCTTGTTTGTAAACCCCATATAGGCTTAGTCAAATGGAGGAACGTGAGGTCGAAAGACAGTTAACAGAATATCTTAAGAAAGGCCAAATCCAAACAAGTAGTTCACCTTGGTCTGCACCAGTTTTACTGGTAAAGAAAAAGGATGGTACTATGCGTTTATGCATAGATTACCGAGCACAAAATAAAATCACCATAAAAAATAAGTATCCTATGCCTCGCATTGATGAGCTCTTTGATCAATTGCAAGGGGCAAAATACTTTACTAAAATTGATTTAAGATCAGGATATCATCAAGTACGAATTAGGGAATAAGATGTCCCTAAGACATCATTTCGTACTAGGTATGGACATTATCAATTTAAAGTAATGCCATTTGGATTAACAAACGCTCCAACAACTTTCATGACACTTATGAATAGTGTCTTAAGGCCATATCTAGGGAAATTTGCTGTAGTATTTCTAGACGATATCCTTATTTATAGTAAAACCAGAAAAAAACATTTGGAACATTTGCAAAAAGTGTTTCAACTGCTTAGAGATAATTCACTCTTTGCAAAAGAATCCAAATGTGAATTCTTTGCAAAAGAAGTGAAATACTTGGGACATATAATATCCCAAGAAGGGGTTCGTATGGACCTTGACAAAGTAAGGGCCATATTGGAATGGCCACATCCTACAAATCTAGAAGAATTACAGATATTCTTAGGTTTGTCAGGATTCTATAGGAGATTCATCCAAGATTATGCTAAGATTGCTGTTCCAAAGACGGACCAGCTTAAGGGGAAGGGAAGCACCTTCATATGGGATGAACCTCAAAAGAGAAGTCTTGAAAAATTAAATGTAGCTATAGCGGCAGCTCCTGTCTTAAAAGTAGTGGATCCCAATGAACCATTCGTGCTTGAGACAAATGCCAGTAATTTTGCTGTTGGGGCAATACTTATACAAAAAGGTCGACCAGTAGCTTTTGAAAGCAAAAAGCTAGATCGTGCCCAACGGAATTACTCAGCATATCAGAAGGAACTATATGCTATAGTCTATGCTTTAAAGAAGTGAAGGCACTATTTATATGGTGCAAAATTTGAGATCATCTTTGATCAAGAAAGCATTAAATGGATTTGTAATCAGCCAGAGCTTAAAGGTAGAAAAGCTAGATGGTCTAAATTAATGCAAGAGTTTGATTATACAATTGACATATAGGAAAGGGAAGTTTAATGTGGTAGCAGACTCTCTTAGCCGAATGCCAATTGTTAAATTAATTGAGTTTTACTCAATTTCAAAATGATTTCCTAGAGTCCTTAAAAGGGAAATGTCAATTTGATCCTCACTTCTCTGAAATATGGAAAGCAATTAATAACAGGGATCCAACTAATTGAGAGGCTTTCACTTTGGAGTCGCATGGAAATGGCGACACACCACAAGTTGGTGATAAAGGACTCAAGTGGAGAAAATATACTATTGAAGATGGCTACCTACTCTACAAAGGAAGAGTATGTGTCTCGGATGATAATGACATTAGGTGCCAAATCCTTTTTGAATGTCATGATAGTCCGAGTGCTGGACACCCGGGAATTCAGAAGACACATGTACTTCTGAAAAGACAATTCTTTTGGCCTGGAATAGGAAAGGACGTCCAAGATTATGTATTGAAGTGCCAAAAATTCCAGGTCAATAAGGCTGAACGCCTTAAGGTAGGAGGTCTCCTACACCCATTGGAGATTCCATCTAGCAAATGGGAAAGCATCTCCATGGATTTCATTGTGGGACTACCTAGGACACAGAGGGGGCACAACTCTTTGTGGGTATTTGTGGATCGGTTGACCAAGATGACTCATTTTATTCCTGTCAATGAAGATGTCAAAACTCCAGAATTAGCTAGGCTATTTGTGGAGCATATCTATAGATTGTATGGGTTACCCGCCGGTATTGTTAGTGACCGGGATAGCAAATTTAACAGCCATTTTTGGAGGGCTGTGTTTAAGAGGTTGGAAACTTCATTGAATATGAGCACCACGGATCATCCACAGAGTGATGGTCAAACTGAAAGGGTCAATCAAATCATTGAGGATATGCTTCGAGCATATGTAAATAAACGGCAAACTAATTGGGAACAGTGCTGCCCATCTTAGAATTTGCATATAACAGTGCCAAACATTCAGCTACAGGTATTAGTCCATTCATGATGATGTATGGATTTCAACCTAGAGCCCCAATGATAGTGGGACTTGAAAAAGAGAAGGTTCAAGCGGCCAAAGACTTTCTTGAGGATATGAATCAAATGCTTAAGTTAGCTAAAGATAGCATAAGAAGAGCTCAAGATAGAGCACAAAGTTATGCAAACCCCCACCGTAGAAAGTTGGAGTTTGAAGTAAATGAGAAAGTCTACCTTAACGTACCTGAATCTTCAGAATCTCTAAAAACAGGTAAATGTCTGAAGTTATCTCCCAGGTATTGTGGACCATTCACAATACTTAAGAGGATTGGAGAACTTGCTTACAAATTAGCCTTACCTGAGGGATGTAGAGTACATCCAGTTTTTCCTCGGGGGGGTCACTCATCATATGTAACCCTATCACGTGAGTTCAAAAGAAGGATATTTTTTATTCCTAAAATTTACAGAAATAAATATACATAAGGGACTATTTAAAATAGTTTTGGAAAAAATTTACAGATTTGTATAGAAAAGGGGTACATTTTATTAATGAAAAAATTTACAGATAAGGGATTTTAAATATAGGCCTTGAACGCACGTGATATACAGGGTTTATACATAGTGACCCCCCCGAGAGTTTTTCATGTTAGTAGGCTAAAAAGAAAATTAGGAGATGAGGATAATCTCATTGGAAATGAAGTCCTAGTTGAACTTATTGAACCCGCATCTTTACCACATGAACCACAAAGAATTTTAGATACACAAGAAAAAAGAACACAGCAGTTCAACATGGGAAAAGGTAAGCAGTCTCCAAAGAAAGTTTCCCAATTTTGTTTTCGAGGACGTAAACAATTCTTAAGGGGGAGGGAATGTTTCGTCAACTGTAATACCGTGACATCGGTATAACGGGGAAACTATGAGGGCTTGACAATACTTACCCATGTGGCTAATGAGGGCTAGGGTCTAGGGGGAAATCCTAGGCCTAGGCAATTAATGCAAGGGTGCATTAGGGAACCTAAAGAGGGGTTTAATGGTAAGGTCCACTTGGACACATGGCACCATGAGGGTTGGCCACTTGGGAGGTATTGAGCAAGGGGGAGGATTCTAGAAAGAGAGCTCCACATGGTAAGTAGAGGGAGCTGATTGGAATTCGTGGTTGGGTGGAAAATGAGGAGAAGCCCTTGCGGATTGGGGTTCTACAACAATAACAATAAAAATATAATATATTTATAAAAACATACGAATATAATTATTTTTAAAATTATAATATTATTGATAAAAATATATAGATATGCGCCTTCACTACTACACATGGATCCTATTGCGATGTTTACATACCGACGTTTAGCACCCGCTTAGCGTTAATCGTCGGTATGAAAAGCGGGTTTCCTAAATCGTCACTATATAGCGACTGTTATTAAAAGTCACTATATAGCGCCTTTTAAAAGTCGCTATATAGTGACACTGATATACAAATTCATAGCGACGTTTTTACAGAGAGGTTTTTTTTTTAATATAGGCCTTAAAAGTTAGTTTTTTCCAATGACAAAATTTTTTAAATTTTCATACATGTTTGAGCTCATAGAGAATAAAAAAATGAGAGCATGTACATCAAGCCTTTGAAGCTCATATATTCATGTCCAAGTTTGAGATGAGAAAAATCAAATAAGAGCATTTACATCAACTGTTTCATCTTGA
Organism: Dipteris shenzhenensis; assembly: GCF_047967505.1. Taxonomy (NCBI): domain Eukaryota; kingdom Viridiplantae; phylum Streptophyta; class Polypodiopsida; order Gleicheniales; family Dipteridaceae; genus Dipteris; species Dipteris shenzhenensis. The sequence goes on from NC_141610.1 coordinate 28,207,790, forward strand.
GCCAAGTCTAAGGCGCCAAGCAAGTCTATCTCCAACTCTATACCAAGTTGATCTCCTATATCATCATCGTACTCTAGCATCGTACGTTCACCTAAAAGTATTTGATCATCTTCTTCAATAAAGCTTAAGTGTGGTGATGATCTTGATGATTTTTGTCTTCTTCATCAATATCGTGATCTCCATCCTCCTCTCGTGCGATGTGCTTAAGTGTGGTGATGATCTTGATGATTTTTGTCTTCTTCATCAATATCGTGATCTCCATCCTCCTCTCGTGCGATGTCATTATGCGCATCTTCCTCTTGGCTCATATGATGATCTACATCTTCTTCGCTAGATTCATCAATTCGATCCGGCATTGGTAGTGGCATCTCCATATCCACATCTTGATCTTCAAAAATTTGCTTACTTTGTGGTGCAACTTGGATCACGTACCACCATCTTGGATCAGAACGATTCGGATGAAAAACCACCTATATTGAAGATGGGTGCCAAATGTCGTCAATTATATATATGAAATTATGCTCAAGTACATGTATCAATGGACTTTAAAAACGAAAGCTTCGACTAATTAAATCATTAGTATGCATCTGCTCACAGTGCTTGGGAAGAACAAAAGTATCACTTTCATCGGTCTAATGTTTGGTGGAGTCTATTGCAAAGAGACCGCTACTATCTTTTCTCACTGTCGCATGGGGACCGTTGTAAGTAGTTCTAAACCATTTTACATCAAGAATGAAAATAGTAAATCGTCTGAAATCAATTTCATAGATGCCACATATGGTTCCACAATAATCCAACTGTGAGGAGAGAAGATTGGTAGCTGAAGCACTTGCTCAGCTATCTTGTGTGAAGTTAGCCATGACTCCACAATCATACGTGACTCTCTTTGAATCAATGTGTTCCACGTGAAAATGTCGTCCATATGACCATAATGCACTATACTTTTTGTACTGTAAAAGAGCATCATTAAAACAATGAAGATGTATCTATTTTATAGCATATATTGTCACAAATAATTACTTAATTACGTCAAGAGGTAAGAAACTTACATGCACCATACATCCAGATGATAACTCTCGCTCGTGCTCATTTATTGTCTCTCCATCACGTTCGGCTTTACATAGAGCCAGTTGTAGCCAATCAAGTGACATGTGAGTAGGGAGAAGAGCCAGATCTCATGGATATGGTTGTGATCACCTATACATTACTCTGAATCTCGTCCTTGCATTTATTCTTTCTACTTTGGCCACTTCATATCTCTCAATCCACTTCTACATCTCAAGGCTATTGAGGATACAAAACTTATTGAATCTCTCCATTTGCTCTTCGCTCATCTTTCTTTCAATCCCTTTTCCTTGGGGAACCTCGCCAACGATGCGATCATCATCCTTGTGGTGCCAAGCTTGCGGCATATCAGGATCCGTGGATGCAAGAAACTCTGTGATATATACTAATGACTCTTGGACAAGCCATCCCTCTGCCATGCTTGCTTCCGGTCTTGCTCTTTGTCTTACAAACCCCTTTAAAGTTTTCATAAACCGCTCGAGAAAAAACATCCATTGACTATGAACGGTACCTGCTATAGCCACCTCATCAACTATGTGCACAAGCAAGTGGACTTGAGTTGTCATAATGCTCGAGGGAAAGTGCTTCTCAAGCAAGCATACGGCTTCGATGGATTCCACCCTAGCCTTCTCGATGCTCGATATAGAGATCTCTTTTTGAGATATCCACCTATTTCACATGTCCATGCATATGTAAGATATTTGAGATATCCACCTATTTCACATGTCCATGAAGAAAATACATAATGCGATTTGATAGTAAGCATACCTCACAATACCACAGATCTTGAATATAGTATTTCTAACATCTTCTTGTAAGCACCCTTTTATTGTAATTGGGAGGATGAAATATCAAAGCAACAATGAAGTCATGTCAACAATATAACATAATAATAATTACACTAATGCATCACGATTATCGATACACTAATTCTACTTAGAATACCTATAAGACCTTGTGCCAATCATGGGACTTGAGGCCACTAAGCTTATTGTCCTTTGAAAATACTCCTTTCAAGCAACGCATGTACCCTGTCGGTGTTTGATGGTCCATCAACATGTGCAATACCAACGGGGGGTACTGGTTCCGGCTCCTCCCCATACATCTACAAGTGGCGCATGATAATACGACATTGATGTCGTACTTCTCGCTTGCAATGAGTGCAATGATAGTATAACCTCTCCGTAAGCCACTTCGTGCTCCCGGGCGTTGGCGCATCATCGGACGAGCTTCCACTCGTCCCTTCCATCTACACTTATAAAATCACAACATAAGCATGAAGAAGAGATATTAATACTTATAAAATAGCATGTTTGAGCTTCTTTTGATGCCACATCAAAAAAGTGACTGTAAGCATCGCTATATAGTGACCTTTTCCTCTGTTCCGTCGCTATATAGCGACATTTTTAATTAAAAATCGTCGCTATATAGCGACAAATAAGCGTCGCTATATAGCAACGCTGTGGGTTAAAACCCGAAACTCTAATCGCGCGGCATTTTCTTCATCCTATTTCCTAATCTCTCAAGTAAGCAAGCCAATATCTCCTCCCACCTATTTTCGACAACCTCCTACCTATTTCAAGCAACCTCCCACTCTATTTCCCACTCCTCACCCTTCTCCTACCTCTTGTACTCCCTCTCTATCCTTTTCCCTCTTTGGTTTCTTGAAAGGAAGTTCTTCAAGAGGTGAGTTTGTTTCAACAATGTAGGTTGTTTGTTTGTTAGCTTTAGTTTTGTGAGTGTTTCTTCTTGTATTGCTAAACCTATAAACTAGTTTTCATGCTTGTTTTGAAAGGATTGAAACAAAAAACGAGATTTCAAGAAAGAAAGAAAACTCACCTCTTTTTTCTATATTTCTCTTCCTTCTCTTTCTCCTTGTCTCCTCAATCTCCTCCTTTCCTTGTCTCCTCAATCTCCTCCCTTTAAGAAGTTGCTTTTGTAATCTCCTCCTTCCACTAATATCTTATTTGAAAAAATGGGTTGTTTTCTCTCTTTTGTAGGGCCAGTCCACTACACCGAGCGGGACATCACTACACCTATCACTGTGCTAGCTGCAATGATGGGCGTAGGAACCCTCTCTTCCCCTCAAACTCTTTCCTTATTCCCCCTTCTCTTATTCTCTTTTTTCCCCCTTCTCTTTTTTCCCTCTTCTCTTATTCTCTCTTTCCCCCTTCTCTATTTCCACCTTCTCTCTTTTCCCTTCTCTCTTTCCTTTCCCTCTTATTCTCTATTTCTGCATAGCATGAGAGCATGAGCTTCTCTCTTTCCTCTTATGCTTCTCTCTTTCCCTTCTCTATTTCCCCCTTCTCTCATTCTCTAATTCCACATAAGCTTATGCTTATGCATGAGCTTTTGCAGAAATAGAGAATGAGAGAAGCATAAGCTCATGCTTATGCTTCTCTCATTCTCTATTTCTGCATAAGCTCATTCTCTATTTCCGCATAAGCTTATGCTTATGCTTCTCTCATTCCCCCTTCTCTCTTTCCCCCTTCTCTATTTCCCCCTTCTCTCATTCGCATAAGCTCATGCTCATGCGAAAGCATAAGCATGAGCTTATGCTTATGCTAATGCTTAAGCATAAGCATAAGCATAAGCTCATGCTTATGCTCATGCATGAGCATGAGCTTATGCTTTATTTTCCCCCTTCTCTATTTCTCTATTTCCACATAAGCTTATGCTTATGCATGAGCTTCGCATAAGTTTATGCTTATGCATGAGCTTATGCAGAAATAGAGAATGAGAGAAGCATAAGCTCATGCTTATGCTTCTCTCCTTCTCTATTTCCGCATAAGCTCATTCTTCATTTCTGCATAAGCTTATGCTTATGCTTCTCTCTTTCCCCCTTCTCTATTTCTGCATAAGCTCATGCTTATGCTTCTCTCTTTCCCCCTTCTCTATTTCCCCCTTCTCTCATTCTCTATTTTCGCATAAGCTTATGCTTATGCATGAGCTTATGTGGAAATAGAGAATGAGAGAAGCATAAGCTCATTCTCTATTTCCGCATAAGCTCATGCTTATGCTTCTCTCATTCTCTATTTCCGCATAAGCTTATGCTTATGCTTCTCTCATTCTCTATTTTTGCATAAGCTTATGCTTATGCATGAGCTTATGCGGAAATAGAGAATGAGAGAAGCATAAGCTCATGCTTATGCTTCTCTCATTCTCTATTTCCGCATAAGCTCATTCTCTATTTCCGCATAAGCTCATGCTTCTCTCTTTCCCCCTTCTCTATTTCTCTATTTCCGCATAAGCTTATGCTTATGCATGAGCTTATGCGGAAATAGAGAATGAGAGAAGCATAAGCTCATGCTTATGCTTCTCTCCTTCTCTATTTCTGCATAAGCTCATTCTCTATTTCCGCATAAGCTTATGCTTATGCTTCTCTCTTTCCCCCTTCTCTATTTCGCCCTTCTCTATTTGCGCATAAGCTCATGATTATGCTTCTCTCTTTCCCTCTTCTCTATTTCCCCCTTCTCTCATTCTCTATTTCCACATAAGCTTATGCTTATGCTTCTCTCTTTCCCCCTTCTCTATTTCCCCCTTCTCTATTTCTGCATAAGCTCATGCTTATGCTTCTCTCTTTCCCCCTTCTCTATTTCCCCCTTCTCTCATTCTCTATTTTCGCATAAGCTCATTCTCTATTTCTGCATAAGCTCATGCTTCTCTCTTTCCCCCTTCTCTATTTCCCCCTTCTCTCATTCTCTATTTCCGCATGAGCTTATGCGGAAATAGAGAATGAGAGAAGCATAAGCTCATGCTTATTCTTTTCTCCTTCTCTATTTCCGCATAAGCTCATTTTCTATTTCCGCATAAGCTTATGCTTATGCTTCTCTCTTTCCCCCTTCTCTATTTTCACCCTTCTCTATTTCTGCATAAGCTCATGGTTATGCTTCTCTCTTTCCCCCTTCTCTATTTCCCCCTTCTCTCATTCTCTATTTCCGCATAAGCTTATGCTTATGCATGAGCTTATGCGGAAATAGAGAATGAGAGAAGCATAAGATCATGCTTATGCTTCTCTCATTCTCTATTTCCACATAAGCTCCTTCTCTATTTCCGCATAAGCTTATGCTTATGCTTTTCTCATTCCCCCTCATCTCTTTCCCCCCTCTCTATTTCCCCCTTCTCTCATTCGCATAAGCTCATGCTTATGCTCATGCATGAGCATGAGCTTATGCTTAAGTTTCCCCCTTCTCTATTTATCTATTTCCACATAAGCTTATGCTTATGCATGAGCTTATGCAGAAATAGAGAATGAGAGAAGCATAAGCTCATGCTTATGCTTCTCTCATTCTCTATTTCCACATAAGCTCATCCTTATGCTTCTCTCATTCTCCCTTCTCTATTTCCGCATAAGCTCATGCTTATGCTTCTCTCTTTCCCCCTTCTCTATTTCCGCATAAGCTCATGCTTATGCTTCTCTCTTTACCCCTTCTCTATTTCCCCCTTCTCTCATTCTCTATTTCCGCATAAGCTCATGCATAACATTCTCTATTTCCGCATAAGCTCATGCTTATGCATGAGCTTATGCGGAAATAGAGAATGAGAGAAGGGGGAAATAGAGAAGGGGTAAAGAGAGAAGCATAAGCATGAGCTTATGCATGAGCTTATGCGGAAATAGAGAATGAGAGAAGCATAAGCTCATCCTTCTCTATTTCCGCATAAGCTCATTCCCTATTTCCGCATAAGCTTATGCTTATGCTTCTCTCATTCCCCCTCATCTCTTTCCCCCTTCTCTATTTCCCCCTTCTCTCATTCGTATAAGCTCATGCTCATGCATGAGCATAAGCATGAGCTCATGCTTATGCTTCTCTCTTTCCCGCTTCTCTATTTCCCCCTTCTCTCATTCTCTATTTCCGCATAAGCTTATGCTTATGCATGAGCTTATGCGAAAATAGATAATGAGAGAAGCATAAGCTCATGCTTATGCTTCTCTCATTCTCTATTTCCGCATAAGCTCATTCTCTATTTCCGCATAAGCTTATGCTCATGCTTCTCTCATTCCCCCTCATCTCTTTCCCCCTTCTCTATTTCCCCCTTCTCTCATTCGCATAAGATCATGCTCATGCATGAGCATAAGCTCATGCTTATGCTCATGCATGAGCATGAGCTTATGCTTAAGTTTCCCCCTTCTCTATTTCTCTATTTCTGCATAAGCTTATGCTTATGCATGTGCTTATGCGGAAATAGAGAATGAGAGAAGCATAAGCTCATGCTTATGCTTCTCTCATTCTCTATTTTCGCATAAGCTCATTCTCTATTTCCGCATAAGCTCATGCTTATGCTTCTCTCATTCCCCCTTCTCTATTTCCACATAAGCTCATGCTTATGCTTCTCTCTTTCCCCCTTCTCTATTTCCCCCTTCTCTATTTCCGCATAAGCTCATGCTTATGCTTCATGAGCTTATGCTTCTCTCTTTCCCCCTTCTCTCATTCTCTATTTCCACATAAGCTCATGCTTATGCATGAGCTTATGCGGAAATAGAGAATGAGAGAAGCATAAGCTCATGCTTATGCTTCTCTCCTTCTCTATTTCCGCATAAGCTCATTCCCTATTTTTGCATAAGCTTATGCTTATGCTTCTCTCATTCCCCCTCATCTCTTTCCCCCTTCTCTATTTCCCCCTTCTCTCATTCGCATAAGCTCATGCTCATGCATGAGCATAAGGATGAGCTCATGCTTATGCTTTTCTCTTTCCCCCTTCTCTATTTCCCCCTTCTCTCATTCTCTATTTCCGCATAAGCTTATGCTTATGCATGAGCTATGCGGAAATAGATAATGAGAGAAGCATAAGCTCATGCTTATGCTTCTCTCATTCTCTATTTCCGCATAAGCTTGTGCTTATGCTTCTCTCATTCCCCCTCATCTCTTTCCCCCTTCTCTATTTCCCCCTTCTCTCATTCGCATAAGCTCATGCTCATGCATGAGCATAAGCATGAGCTTATGCTTATGCTTATGCTTAAGCTCATTCTCTATTTCCGCATAAGCTTATGCTTATGCTTCTCTCATTCCCCCTTCTCTATTTCCGCATAAGCTCATGCTTATGCTTCTCTCATTCCCCCTTATCTCTTTCCCCCTCATGCTTCTCTCATTCTTATGCTTATGCTTCTCTTTCCCCCTTCTCTATTTCCCCCTTCTCTCATTCTCTATTTCCGCATAAGCATAAGCATGAGCTTATTCTCTCTAACTCTTATTCTCTATTTCCCTCTTCTTCCTCTTCTCTTTCCTTTCCCTCTTCTTTCCTTTCCCTCTTCTTTCCCTCTTTCCTTTCCCTCTTCTTTCCTTTCCCTCTTCTTTCTTCTTGCCTATGCTTATGTTTGTTTTTTTGTTTTTTGTTTTCATCTTTGTGTCTATGTTAGACATGGGATCACGTCGCTTATCCGATGAGTACGGACAGCCTCGCAGGAGAAGAGCTCATGATCTTTATGCTCCAGAGGACTTTGATTCCTCTTAGTCGACTACTCGGAGGACTACCCCTAGTCCGACTCCTCTCGGACCTAGCACTACGACTACCCTTGGTCTGACTCCTCTTCCATGTAGCACTGCGACTACCCCTCGGGGAACTCCTTTGCTAGCCACGCATGGCTTTGTCGGGAGTCCCGACGAGTTTGTAGCATAGATGAGCGATGAGGAGGTAGCGAGATTCTTCTCTCTTCTATCTCAGAGGACCTTAGCAATTCCCTCCCCTACACCGATGGGTGGACGTACTGCCCAGCCATCCCCTCGCACCCCTTCGACCGCGGGATCATCACCTGCGCATGCCTCTCGCAAGGGAAGGAAGAGTAGGATGGGCGGCTCATGTTGTGCTGACTCGGGAGATGTAGACGAGTCAGCACACTCACGCTCCTTTAGGTCTCCACTTGGTCCAAAGACACAGTATCAGTTAGGTCCCTTTCCCTCTCCTACTCCCACTGCTGCTCCTCGCTCCGGAAGCGCTCGCGTAGCTTCCACTCCTTCTGACTCTACTACCGTCAGTCCTCCTTACTCAGCAGGGGATCTCTCCTATCAAATCACATCTGCTGGAGAGATAATAGAAGATAAAAAGGGCAAAGCAGTGATGGCCGCCATGAGGAGGTTGATGAGTCATCACTTCAAGAGCAGCATAAATACCGATTGGCGGTATCAAGATGCCCAAAAGAAGGAGGCGGTCATCGATGAGTTAAAACAAAGATACCCTAATCCGCCAAATGTGGAGTTTAATGATGATTATATGCGAGAGCGCATGGGTTTGGTCTTGAAGCATCGTAAATCAACCTTGTGTACTTCCATCATAAAGGGGTTGGCTAAACCCAGCTGGGCAGACAAAGCTGATTGGAAGTACTTCAAGAAGCAACATAGGGACCATCCCGAAATGTTCGAGGGTCAGAGGAGGCCTGTGAAGAGATGGCTAGACGTCGTAGGTACTTCGCACTTTGGTGCAGGCGGACGGTAGGCGTTCGAGGCAACCGTGGTAAGTCTACTTCTTCTCATTTAATGTATTGTTCTATTTGTTTTACTACATATTACATGCACTTTAGCTAACTCTAACTCTCGTAAATTGGATCCATAGCAAGCTGCGATGGGTCATCTTCCTACAGATGTAGAGACGCGATGCGCATTTCGATAGGAACAAAGCCGTGGTTCATTGAGCAAGAGGCAATGGGAGCGACGGTCGATTGGGCTGAGGTGGCTGCTCGCACGGTATAAGTTTACTCCTACTTGTAATCTCACTTTTTAATTTAGGTTCCAATCTAATTTTTGATTTATATGGTTCACTCTTAGGGTCAAAGCTCAAGCGTCCCATCATCGGAGGCAAGCGATCAACAGGGCCAAGGATCAGATGCATGTGGCGAGGATGAGGGAGAAGACGCATGTGTCGAGGACCAAGGAACAGGCCAACAAGACGAGGACGATTCGGATTTGGATGAGTAGTAGTGGTAGTAGCATTTTGTATATCTGCTCGTTTGAGCAATTTTGTATCGCTCTTTCGAAAGGGTAATTTTGTTACAAACAATGTTGTATATGTCCGACATCTATATGCTTTTGTTGCTCATCATTTTACAAGAACGATTTTGTATCACCCTTTTCGCAAGGGAAATTTTGTTATAAAAAAACTTTGTTTTGTAATTACAAAAAAAAAAAAGGATTAGTGGGGCTAAACAGGGCCAAAAGGAAGCCCTGTTTAGCCCCACTAACCCTTTTTTTTTACTTCTATTAATCGTCGCTATATAGCGACGTTTACCAGTGTCGCTATATAGCAACGATTAACAGTGTCGCTATATAGCGGCGTTTGCCAGTGTCGCTATATAGCGATGGTCCTTTTCCGATGCTTTTAGCGACACTTATAGCGACGTTTGCACCCGTGAAAAAAAAAAAATTTAATGTAAAAAGCGTCGGTATTTTCATCGGAAAATGGCCTATGCCTTGTAGTGCTTAAAACACACGAAGAGTGGGAGTGATGACCTCCTCTAGTGATGATAGAAGAGATAGGGTTGCTGCCACCTCCAAATTTTCCCAATCTAAAGCCGCCAAAGACAACAACTCCATTAATAGAGATTTAGGGACAAGACCCAATCATGAGACAAACACTACTAGGGAGTAATATGTAGACATGCATGAAACGACAAGAGACAAGATGATAGATCTATCCAATCTACTGATTTTTACCTTACACTTAGAGGATAAAGACATGCAAGACTTGTAGAAAGGAACAGTCAACAAGGGCGTGAAGAGACTATTGGTAGACTTCAAGTTCGCACCATACCACTTTTCAATTTTCCAAAAAGACATGAATAGAATACAAAATACAAAAGCGATTTTGTTTGCGGCACAATCTCAAAAACGTCCTTCTCATGGAGCCCTCCCTAGTATACAATGCAGCAAAATTAGAAAGGGGTAAGCCTTGATGGAGGTGAAGAGAGGGACCTATGGGGGAGCTCTCCAAGGAGGCAATCGAAGCCTATTTAAATCCCCCATGCCCTCAAATCAATCAGCATGGGAGCAGCTCTCATCGAGAGCAAGGAGAATCTTCAACGATCTGCCCTGCACCACCCCCATAGAGGGACATCCTTAAAAAACTTGAGCAAATACTAGCTCTTTCAAAGGTAAACTTCCTATGGTGAAAGTTCACAAATGGTATTCTGATTGAGACCATGAAATGGCTCTGTTCTTGTGTGGTTGTAGGATATATCCACGGCCCCCAACCACCTGCACTGTTCCTCAAAGTATGGGTTAGGAAATTTTGGTGTCAAAAAGGGTTGAATGTCACTAGCGTTTGCTTCCTGAGGAACAGAGGCATTGAAAGTAGTTCATAAGGGCTCATGGATCATTCAAAGGTAGCCTTTGTGTGTAGTACAAATGTGGGAACCTTCCTTAAATCCCGACTTACCTCTGCCCACCAAAGCACCAATTTGGGTAGAATTCCCCAACCTCCCTCTCTCCCTCTTCCCGCAAGCTAAGCCTTTATGCACCCCACTAGGTCAATTCTTGGCCTTGGAAACAAAAAGGTTTTGTCAGCTCAAGAGGTAACCCCCAACAATTCTATGTCTTGATGGACTTAGCGATAGACCCTCCTAATGTCATTTGAGTTCTATATGGGGATGGAGTGGAGTTGATCCAGGTATTTTACAAGAACATCCCCAACTCTTGTTTCCTTTGTGGCTGTGCGAGTAGAAGAAGAATCCCCCTCATGTGAACCCAAAACCAAGGACCACGAGAAGGATAAAGTCCAGTGGAGGGAAGTTAGAAAAGAAAATCAAGTAGACCATTTAGACACAAGAACGACCACTGATGAAAATCCAACAGATAGCTCAGAGAAAGAAGAGTTTGTAGAAAACACTTAGGACTTTGAAGCTCAAGAATAGCACCCCTTTCCAAGTATATCAACAATCCCTCATTGTCCTTATGCTCCAATTACCATTTGTTGCAAGGATACTAATGGGTGGTGTTGGAAATGTCTTGGGAAACTCCTTGGGGAAACTGATCTACTGCCAATAATTTTTGCTTACTTGGTGGCTTGATGTTGAGAAGTCCTCGTTGCAGGCCACCCGACACAAAAAAATTATTTTGAGTTGCAGGTGAAGCAGATTTGGTCCTACTTTTCTTGGGGGCTTTGGTAGGATTTGGAGAAGAAGAGGAACCCAAAAGGTTAGACCTTGGGATTCTATGAGCATGCAAATCATGTAGATATTCCCAAGGATCAAGATCAAAACTTCTATAGTGCTAAAACAATTTGGACAATAAGTCATCACATTCTCATGTCATGGGAAGGGCCCCTTCCAAGAACACTATATATCTAGCTTGACAATACAGTAAGACAAAACAAAAACTAGACAATTCTTGTGTACATGTGTGCTTGTGGTGGAGAAGGAAGTCATTGAAAAGATCAAAGTTGGATTCCTCTTGGTTGGTCATACTCATGATCAAATAGATCAAATGTTTACTACATTCTTCAAGAATCTTCGATGAAATGACACATTCACTTTGGTAGAGATGATGGATTTTGTGAAAGAAACTTATGCTCCATGGCTTGAAGTTTATCACTTAAAAGAGACTTACAATTTTAGGAGATTTATTCTTTTAGGAGATTTATTCAAGGTGGACCAAGTGATGAATGTTGTACCAAGATATTGAATGACTTGAGATTTTAGCAACAATTTCTCATAAGGAAAAAGAAGATCAAAGAACATATCTATATACGAATCAATATTACTCTTCTCTAGATTGCGTACCCATGGAGGACTTGCAATTTCAATCTTTTGTTCAGTCTATGAAATTCATGCTTCAGTGCAAGAACTTCTAGTGATTGAGAGTGAGATAATGTAGGAACAAGATCAAGGAAGGGATGTTGACTATGAAAGGTGCATGTCTGAGAAGAGAAGTTTGCTAGAGAGGCAAAATCAGACTCTAGAAGTGTAGACAGTGGAATGTGGTGTAATACTCTCTTTGAAGACCAAGACCTCATATTTGAATAGCTCAAGAGTAACACTAATACTTTATGCAATGATTTTCCATGGCTAACATCTTTTTTTCATTTAGAACAAGTCATGCAACCTCAGAGTCTATCACTTGAGGTTGAAGCTTTAATCAAAATACCTACATGAGAGGTATATCTTGGTGCATGACAATCTCATCAAAATGATATGACCTCACTAGAATGTGGGTAAGTTCCATACAATATTTGAAGATTGGATCCATGATTGGAACTCTTGCTCAAAAGGACCCTCTTGGATATCCATTCTAGATTGCAAAAGTGGTAGAAATTCAAAAGTCTATGCAAGGATAGGTAGCTTCCATTTTTGTGCAATGGCTTAGGACTACAAATGCTAATAAATTGAAAGGAAAATATGCTCTTAAAATAGTTGTATTTCCAAAAAAGAAAAGGGCAAGAAGGGGCACCAAAAACCAACCACATGATTGGATGTTCTTGATCTTGGAGAAGTAGACATACTTGTTTATGATTTTCAACTTACAAATGATGGACACCTAAAGAAAACAAGACAATAGATTGCCTCTTTGAGAAGGTTCTATCCTAGGTGACATATCTTGTTGGATCCTTCTCCTCTAGACTCACACGGTTGCAAATGGAATGGGCAATAGGTTTCATAGGGACAAAGAAAATGCTCTTGCTAATAGTGTGGAGGAGGATGGAACACCCACTTTTGGATCATCATCAAATCATGACAATGACCTTGAATGATGAGATGAAACTATAGGTGTTGATGCAAACGAGGATGCACTTATAGAGTGAGATAGTGCGTGTACACTTTTTGGCTATGTAGGAATATTCTAATGTTCATATTTTTTTGGAATATCAGTGTATCAAGAAATTGCCAAAATTTTCAATTCATCTGATGCAGTTAGCAAACCATAAGGACTATGCATTGTTTTTTTTTAATTATATACATTTTAACACATTTAATAATTGCTAAGAAAAATATACTTAAAAGTTAGGAAATCTTTTTGCATAGTTTTTTTTTCTGCAGTGATACTATGCAATAATATTCTCAATTATGTTAAAAAAGTATCAAAACAATTTTAAAAAAGGAATATTATGTTTATTTATCATTTGTACACAATGTTACCCACTTTATACGCAATGGTGTTAAGCACGAGATGCGTATTTTTTCACACTCATGCATGATGCTTGGTGAGAATCAAGGGAATATTCATGCCCAACCATGAAAATGATATCTAATGTGTATGATACTTTTCATGAGAAGTAAATTAATTATGACCAAGGCCCTTGAAAAGTATCATACCCATTGGTGACATGGGAATAGGATAGAAGCACCCCTATGCCTATCTTTTCGCTCATGCATGACTCGTGGTGACAAACAATGGAATATGCATGCCCAACTATGCAAAGGATATCCTCTGAAAATGATACTTTTCAGACATCTTAAATTAATTACAAAAAATGCCCCAATGAAGCCTGATACCCCAAAAAGACACGCACATAGGATAGATGCATCTTGATGCATATTTTTTAACACTCATGCATGACATGTGGTAACAAACAATAAAATCTGCATGCTCAACCATGCAAATGATATCTATTCAGTATGATACTTTGCATGGGCCTTAAAGTGGGTGAGATTGATGCCTATGCAAAGTATCGTACCCATTAGAGACGTGCACATAGGATAGAATCACCCAATATGTATTTTTTGATGTTCCTACATGACACTTAGGGAGAAACAAGGAGATATGCACGTAAATGATATTCGGTGAGTATATTAGTTTTCAAGGGTCTTCATGCGGGTATGATAAATTCCCTCTCAAAGTATCATAGCCATCAAAGATACACATCTAGAAACATCCATATGTGTATTTTTTGATACATGTGCATTATATGTGGTGAGAAACAATGAAAAATGCATGCCCAACCATGCAAATGATATCTAACATATATGCTACTTTGAATGGGTCTTAAAGTAGGTAAGTGTAACACTCTTGCAAAATATCATATAACACTATATTAGGGAATTTGGGAATTTCCAAATAATTTGGGACTTCCCAATATGGTTAAGATTTGGCCACATGGTCAAATCTAAGCCCAATACTTGAAAGTGGAATCCATCATAAACACCATATTAGGGAATCCTCCCAAGTCCCACTTTCAAATAAGGTTCAAGTTTTGGCCACATGGTCAAATCTTAGCCCTTTACTTGAAAGTGGTACTTGGGAGATTCCCAAATTCTCCAATATAGTGTTATATCCATAAAAAAAAGCACATAGGATAAAAGTACCCTGATGTGTATTTTTAATATCCTGCATGACGTAGAGTGTGAAACAAAGAAATATGATTTTTTACTTTGCATGTGTAAGGTAGGTAAGATAAAATCCTTGCAAACTATCATATCTATAAGGTGTAAGCATGTAGGATTGAAGCATCTCGGCCTATAGTTTTTGACACTCATGTAGGATGCAAGGTGAGTAGGAAAATATGCATGCCCAACCATGCAAATGGTTTTTTATGGATATGATACTTTTATAGGTTTTAAATTGGGTAAGATTAAGACTATTTCAAATTATCATGTCCATCGAAGTTATGCACATAAGATAGAAGCACCCTGATGTATATTTGTTTACACTCACATACGATGCATATTCGAAAATAAGAAAGTATGCATACCCAAGCATGCAAATGATATCCATTGGGTATGATTGTATGCACAAGCTATAAAATGGATAAGTCAAAGAGATTTGAAAAGTTTCATAATCATAAAAGATAAAAACATAGGATAGAAGCAGCCAGATGTATAATTTTTGACACTCATGCATGTTGCTTGGTGACATGCCAAGTGTATACTGCTCATGTTGTCACAATAAATGACAACTGGCCCATCTGTAGACTGATGCATATTATAAAGTAGCTTATGCAACCAAGCTACCTCACATGTAGCCATTGCTACACCCCTGTACTCAGCCTCTATGCTCGACAAGGCAACTGTAGGTTGTTTCTTGCTACTCCAAGTGACTGCAGCACTCCAAAAGAGAACACATATCCACTGGTAGGTCGTCTATCAGAAGTACTACCAGCCCAATCAGCATTAGTGTATCCATGCAACTGTATCTGAACCCCAGCCTCATAAAATAGTCCATACTGCAATGTGGACTTCACATACCTGAGTATGCGTCTAGCCGCATCCAAATGCGGTTTCATTGGAGCTTGCATAAACTGACTTACCAACCCAATAGCATAGCTCAAATTTGGCATGGTAATAGTCATATAAATCAAACTTACTACTATGTGTGTGTACATATTAGGGTCTTCCAGAAGCTCACCTACATCTGTGCGCAACTTCACATTCTGCTCCAAAGGAACTGAAATAGGCTTACAGCCTGTCATCCCATATTTGGACAGCATGTCCAATCCATATTGCCTCTGCATCATCTCTAAGTGACAAGAGGGGCATAAGCCCAACATCACTTTTGTAGCATTGCCCTTAAGGACGTGTAAAGAACCCTCTAAAATTGCAACGCCATTAAGGCTTGCTTTTCTCCAATGTCTCATTTAATGAGGCTTGGGGCATGTTTTGTAGTCTGTCACAACCAATCCCATGGCTCTCACATTGTTTGGGCCATTGAGAATTGCTTGGGCATTGCAATGCTCGAGATTTCGGGATGCTTTGGAGCTACAATGCTAGCCCAGTATGCTCACCCCTCCATGGGGCCATGAGACTTGCCTAGTCCCACTGGGAAGCCCTCTAATGGAGTTTAGCTAAGACTTGGGGGTGGCAATGCCAATATCGTTTAGACCAACCTGTTAAAATGTTAAAAGGTGTGGGTGTGTGTGTGTCAGTGCTGACACTTTTAATTTCAGTACAACACCACAAAAAAAGAAAAGAGCAGTGGTGGCATTTAATGGGGCTATCCCCATAGCCTTAGATTCACGGCCTCTTACCATGTAGTCTACTACAATGTCTTCACAAAGATGGCCTCTTGGGTGCTTGGGTGTACCCCATGGTGGAAGAGGCTGATGTGTCAGTCAACGGACTGGCATGTCACAATGCCGTCTCTTCACACATGGCCAATCAGTAGTAGTAGCAGATCAATCAATTTTCAAGCGAGGTTTGGCAATAGGAACCACATGTAAACATAGGGAGGGAAAGCAAGAGTGAAGATGGCATTTGTGCTCTCACATTTTATCACCTTATAGTAGTCATCTTGGCACCAAGGGGAGGCATTGGGAATTGTAGTGTTATGGAGCACAAGAATGATATTGATTGATAAAAGAGTGGTATGAAGAAGAAGAGAGCATGTGAACAAAAGTCTAGGGAGGTGAGAAAGATCTAGAAGATAAGGATGAGTGTGGAGAGATAGGGATGAGGTGATATAAGGAAGACACATGTCATGATGATGATCTTGAGGCTATCTATGTATGAAGCCTCCATTGTATGATTGAAACACATTAGAACAAATTGGATTGAGTGTGCCCATCTTGTCTTCTTACTGGCATGGAGTTCCTTGTGTGCTTTATTCCTCCTTGATCATCTTGCTCTTCATATATCTAGACTAGGCTTAGCATGATCTGACATTCTTCATAGTGACATCATCTCTAGATGGTTGAGATAAATCTCTCTTTCTCCTAATTCCTTGGCTCTTCAAAAGGTGAAGGTAACTTACTAAGCTACATTAGATTCTAATAACAAAAGACGAGTGTGGTTCTACACTAAGCATGATGAAGGTAGAGGAGAAATAACATTTGGCATTCTTTCTCATTACAAGGATGGAATCATTAAAGAGGTTACACATATTAAACATAGATGGTCTCCCTTCAGTGCTCCCTAGATGGATTGACCTTCACAGTTGTCTCAGTTTATGCTCCCACTAGTTGTCAAGATAGAAGAATCATTCAGGACTCTCTATATGGTCTATATTGTAATGTGATATTGCTAGGGGATTTAAATATGATGGAGGATAAAAAAGATAGGTAGCTTGGAAAAGGGATAATCAGTAGAGGAGCTAAGCTACAAGCTTGGGAAAACCTAAGTACGCACTTCATCTTGTGGATTTGGGAACTCAAGGTATTTTCACTTGGACAAATCGACAAATTGGTGAACACAAGAGGAAAGAAAAATAGACAAAAGCTATCTTTCTCATGAGCTATGGACTAAGACTTTTTCTTCTTTGATGATGTCAACCCACAAGAATGTTCTTTTAAACTATGATTTGGTTGAAGGAAGTCCCCATCTTGGTTCAAGGCTAATATAAGCCTTTTCCTTTTGAAGATTGTCCAAACAAAAGTTTTTGAAATCTAGTCTTCCACGTGATCCTAAGGATTCAACTGCTAAGTCTTGGGAGAAATCAACTAGAGCCACCCAGATAATCCTCAAAATTGTCGAGAAAAATAGACCCAAGATTAGAGCAAAATGGATCTCTCCGTCACAATTGAATGAGTAGAAGAAGTAGCAAGGCAAGATGATATAGGTGCTTAAGAAGAGATTTCATTTAAAAATAGGAAACTTGGTAGGCAAGAACAAGTCATTTTGAATAATTACAAGATCTATTTTAGGGAATGGTGGGCAGGTAAGATTGACAAACAAAGAAAGAAAAGTGAAAAGGTCCCCCCCTGCTCAAGGAGGATAACTCTTTATCTTCTTCAACAAAAGAGAATCTTATACCGTGTTAACTTTAGATGTAGGGGGAGCCAAAGAGGTCATGGTGGATGGCAGAGAGGCCAAAATGCAAACAACATTGTTGAATGCTACTACTGTGGTAAATGGGTCATATGGTTAAAGACTGCTATAAAAAGCAGAATGGCATCATGACTAGAAAATTGCAGCAAGGCAATCATGCATCCTCTAGTAGATAGGGTGATGACAGAAATGAGCATTTGTTTATGGTGTAGCACATGACCAATTCTGTGAGAAGTGCAGAAGAAAGCAATGATGTGTGGTATGTTGACTCAGGTGCATCAAACCACATGACACGTCATGCAAAATGGATGCAAGATGCAAGGAAAATGGAAAGACCAGGATTTTTGGAGATTGGTGATGATACTGCACATCCTATTGTGCAGATTGGTAAAATTCCTTTGTCTATGCAGGATGGGAGAAAGAAATACCTGTCTCATGTATTTCATGTCCTAAATATCACCAAGAACCTAGTATCTATTGGTCAAATGGTTGAGCAAGGCTTGCAGGTCAGCTTTAATCCTCATGGACGTTTTGTTGAATATGAAAAATAAAGATCACTTGATAGCAAAAGGGAAGAAGAAGGGCAGGATGTTTACGTTGGATGCGAACATGCGTGAATTGAGTGCAGCAATGTTTGCGCATGGGACCGGTGTAGTTGTAGATATTGATATCTGGCATAAACGCATTGGTCATGTTAATGTACGACGACTTAAATTAATGCAGGCCCAAAATATTGTTGCAGGATTGCCTAAGTCCAAGGTTGTAGAAATGCATAAAGTATGTGAAGCCTGTCAATTAGGAAAACAGGAAAGGAAACCATTTCCTAGACATGTTCAAGAGAGTAAGAGGCCATTGGAATTAATCCACTCTGATGTATGGACTACTAAAGCTGCATCTATTGGAGGCTGTCATTATTTTGTCGCTTTTATTGATGACTACAGCAGAAAAGTTTGGGTGTATTTTATGAAAAAGAAAAGTGAAGTGTTTGGCTATGGTTGAAAAAGAAACAGGCCGGCAAATAAAATGCCTAAGGTCAGATGGAGGGGGAGAGTACCTCTCAAATGAGTTTGCAAGCTTCCTACAGGAGCATGGCATAAAGCAACAATATTCATGCAATCATACCCCACAGTAAAATGGACTTGCAGAAAGGAAAAACAAGCATATTGGAGAGGTATCTTGTGCCATGCTCCATGAAAAAGACATGCGAGATTATTATTAGGCTAAAGCAGTTGCTACAGTAGTCTACATAATGAATAAGACTCCCACTGTAGCAATACATGGCATGATGCCAGAGGAGAGGTATACTGGTAGGAAACCAGATATTTCTTACTTGAAATTTTTTGGTTGCATTACCTATGTTCATGTGCCAAATGAGTTGAGATCCAATTTGGATCCAAAAGCTAAGAAGTGCATCTTTATTGGTTATTCTCTGTAGCAAAAAGGGTATAGATGCTATAACCCTTCTACTCATAAGTTTATAGTAAGCAGAGATGTTGCTTTTGGTGAGATGAGTAGCTGGTATAAACCAGTAAATGTGATTGATGATATAGATGCACAAAATGGTAATGCTGCACAGAATTCACATCAACAATCACAAAATATTAGTGGACCTATAGTGTTCTCTAGCAGTGGTTCACATAATTTGCCATGGACAAGCAGATTGAGATCAGGAGGATCTCCTCAAAGAAATGCACATAGTGGTATGCAAGTATCACAAAAAGGAAAAGAGAAAGTAGATCAGCCCATGTTTGATGTGAATGTAGGTCACTCTTATGTGGATGGTGAATCCAGTGGCTCAGAATAGAGCCTTGATGATGAGTTGGGTATTCCTTCTGTTGTTACACCTGGAGTAAGGAAGACAAAGGATGTCTTGAGAGCACTTGGTAGTGAGCCTACTTTGTGTAGGTCTACCAGAGTTAAGTATCCTGTGGATAGGCTGAAATATGATGGATTTACAGCCATTTACTATGCCTATATGGTCAAAGTGATACATGAACCAGAACCGACTTCTTTTGAGCAAGCCATGGGAAAATAAAAATGGGAGAAAGCCATGGATAAAGAAATGGATGCCTTGGAAGCAAATGCTACATGGGAATTGGTGCCTTTGCCTAAAGACAAGAATGCAATTGGCTGCAAGTAGGTTTATAAGGTGAAGCACAAGGCATATGGTTCTATGAACACATACAAGGCAAGATTAGTTGTCAAGGGGTATGCATAGACATATGGCATTGATTATGAAGAAACATTCAGTCCTGTTGCAAAGATGGTGATCATAAGAGTAGTCATTGCTATGGCTGCATCAAAGGGATGGTCTTTGCATCAAATGGATGTAAAGAATGCCTTCTTGCATGGTGATTTGCAAGAAGAGGTCTATATGGAGCAAACACTAGGTTATGTGCATGCTGTTCATCCTGAGTTTGTTTGCAGGTTGAAGAGAGCCTTGTATGGCTTGAAGCAAGCACCTCGAGCATGGTTTGACAAGATAGGACATTATCTTGTCACTATTGGCTTTCAGATTTCCAAGGCAGATTTCTCACTTTATGTGAGAAAAATAGAGAAAGGCATTATGCTGCTTGCCATTTATGTTGATGATTTGATCATCATAGGTGATAGTGATGAAGCCTTTTTTGGGTGGCAACCTCTTCTTCATCGGAGGTCTCGCAGTTTGTCTTGGCGGTATGGCGGCTCCCTGTGCGGAACCGGAGGCCCAGTCGGACCCTCCCTCTCCAGATGCCTACTGCGTTATCTTGACAGAGCAACAATCGTCTCGGGTACAGGAGGTTGCCAATGACTTTGCCCTTACCTCTGTCTATGGCAGCGTCAATGGACATTCCCCCTCCAGATCAGCCATCAGGGACTGGCTCCAGTCCACTCTCATGCTAGAGGACAGCCACATTGAGGAGTGGCCCTTATGGGAAGGGGCATTTTCTGGCTTAAACTCTCTACTGCGAAAGCGGCGAGCAACCTGATCTCTAGTTCCCCCACATCCGTGGCTTGATCGTGCGTGCTCTGGTAAATCTCCGCGTCCTGTGTGGCCTCTGCATCCCTCACACGAACATATATTTAGTACGAGGCATAGATCCCAGCAGAGATCCACACTCTTACTGGCTGGCAGCTCGTCTGCGCAGGCAATCAAGCCCTACCTCTCGGATGATCAGTGGAGCGGTGGCCGAGGAATACTTGCGCTCAGGTACTGCCTTCTTTTAGTGCATTTTGCAATTGAGAAAACTGGGCTAAGATTTTTATCCTTTGCATGGATTTTTGTTTGGGGGACACCCTGGCAATTGGTTTTCGTTGTGGTCATGCTTCGCAGGCATGTCACAGACCGAGCCAGGCCCTAGACCGTGGCTTGGTAGCGGAGTTTGGCAAGGCTGGCTTCAGGCCTGGAGTAAAAGTGAGTGCACAACAAGAGCGCAGAGAGAGTGGCTGGGAAGCCCTCAGCCTAGAGGAGGCACTCACGTCGGTGGAACGGATGCCCCAGTTGCCTTCATTTCATTACCTTACATGCATTTTGCATAAGTGCAGAACGGAGAAAAATCTAGCTTATACTAAGCGCTTGTATGCCTACATGTGCAAAAGTGGGCTGGAAGATCATAGATCTCTTGGGAACTACCTCGTCCCAGTGTTGGTCCAAGTTGGAAGTATGTACGATGCTCAACAGGTTTTTAACAAATTGGTTCATAAGAACGTGTATTCTTGGACTTCTCTCATCAGGGGCTTCATTGAATGTGGGGAATCACAGCATGCCCTCAGCCTATATCAGAAGATGCAAGAGGGTTTTGTACAACCAAGCAAGTATACCTTTGTGGCTGTACTAAAGGCTTGTGCTAGGCTGAAAGATGCAGAAAGGGGCCAAGAAATACATGCTGAGATTGCTAGAAAGGGGTTGGAAAGAGATGTTTTTGTTGGCAACACCTTGGTGGATATGCTTGCCAAATGTGGGTCGCTTGCAGAAGCACAGGAAGCATTTGACAAACTGCCTTTTCAGGATGTAGTCTCGTGGACTGCACTAATTGCAGGATATGCTGAGCAGGGGTTCGGTGAGGAAGCGCTGAACTTTTTTGAACAGATGCAAGTGCAAGGTCTCTCTCCAAATGCTGTCACATTTCTTTGCAGCTTGAAAGCTTGTGGCAGCACAGGAGCCATAGACAAGGGCCGAGAAATACACAGCAAGATTGCTAGGAAGGGGCTGGAAAGGGATCTTTTTGTTGGCAACACCTTGGTGGATATGTATGCCAAATGTGGCTCGTTTGCTGAAGCACAGGAAGCATTTGACAAACTGCCTGTTCAAGGCATAGTCTCCTGGAATGCACTAATGGGAGGATATGCCGAGCAGGGGCTTGGCGAGGAAGCCCTGTACTGTTTTGAACAGATGCAACAGGAGGGTCTTTCTCCAGATGCTGTCACATTTGTTTTCAGCTCAAAAGCTTGTGGCAGCATAGGAGCCATGGATAAGGGCCGAGAAATACATGCTGAGATTGCCAGAAAGGGGCTGGAAGGAGATTATTTTGTTGGCAACACCTTGGTGGATATGTATGCCAAATGTGGGTCGCTTGTAGAAGCACGGGAAGCATTTGACAAGCTGCATAATCGAGAAGTTGCCTCATGGAATGCACTAATCAGAGGATATGCTGAGCAGGGACTTGGTGAGGAAGCACTGAAATGTTTCGAGCAAATGCAACTGGAGGGTCTCTCTCCAGATGCTGTCACATTTGCTTGCAGCTTGAAAGCTTGTGGCAGTATAGGAGCCATAGACAATGGCCATGAAATACACACTGAGATTGCCAGAAAGGCGCTGGAAAGAGATTTTTCTGTTGGCAGCACCCTGTTCCATGTGTATGCAAAATGTGGCTCGCTTGCAGAAGTACGGGAAGAATTTGACAAGCTGTCAATTCGAAATGAGGTCTTGTGGAATGCACTAATTGCAAGGTATGCTGAGCAGGGGCTTGGTGAGGAAGCGCTCAACTGTTTTGAACAGATGCAACTGGACGGTCTCTCTCCAAATACTGCCACTTTTGTATGCATCTTGAAAGCTTGTGGCAGCATAGGAGCCATAGACAAGGGCCGAGAAATGCATGCTGAGATTGCTAGAAACGGGCTGGAAAGAGATCTCTTTGTTGGGTGCACCCTGGTCGATATGTATGCCAAATGTTGCTTGCTTGCAGAAGCACAGGAAGCGTTTGGCAAGCTGCAAGTTCGAGATGTAGTTTCGTGGAATGCACTAATCACAGGATATGCCGAGCAAGGGCTTGGTGAGGAAGTGCTGAACTGTTTTGAACAAATGCTATTGGAGGATCTCTCTCCAAATGGTGCCACATTTGTTTGCATCTTGAAAGCTTGTGGCAGCATAGGAGCCATAGACAAGGGCCGAAAAATACACGATGAAGTTGCCAAAAGGGGGCTGGAAAGTGATCTTTTTGTTGGCAACACCTTGGTGGATATGTATGCCAACTGTGGTTCAATTACTGAAGCATGGGAAGTGTTTGACAAGCTGCCTATTCGAGATGTAGTCTCGTGGACTGCACTAATTGCAGGATATGCTGAGTGGGGTCTGGGTGAGGAAGCACTGGACTGTTTTGAAAAAATGCAACTGGATGGTCTCTTTCCAAACGCTGTCACATTTGTCTGCATCTTGGAAGCTTGTGGCAGCACAGGAGCAATAGACAAGGGCCGGGAAATACATGCCGAGATTGCCAAAAAGGGGCTGGAAAGAGATATTTTTGTTGGTAACACCTTGGTGGATATGTATGCAACATGTGGCTCGCTTACAGAAGCATGGGAAGCGTTTCACAAGCTGCGAGTTCAAGATGTAATCTCATGGAATGCACTAATTGCAGGGTATGCCCAGCTAGGACAGAGTGAAACTGTTTTCCATATGCTTGAGAGAATGAGAGGAGAAGGGATAAAGCCAGACAGGGTCACTTTTTTTGTTGTTCTTGGTGTATGCAGTCATGCGGGTCTAGTGGATAAGGGCCAGAAGTATTTTGAAGCCATGAGCAAAGACTATGGCATCAATCCAACTATTGAGCACCACACTAGCATGGTTGATCTCCTTAGCCGTGCGGGTCAAATAGACGAGGCAGTAGCGATCGTGAAGACCATGCCTCTGTGTCCTAATTGTGTGGTGGTTTGGCGTACGGTCTTGGGTGCTTGTCGAAAGTGGGGTAATGTGGAGCTTGGAAGACTGGCCTTTGAACATGTAGTGAAATTGGATGGAGAGGATGCTGCAGCTTATGTCTTGATGTCTAACATCTATGCTGATGCCCACATGCAGGAGGAAGCGAAGAAGGTTGAGGCAATGAGGGTGAAAGAACAAGCATGGACGAAGCTAGGATAGAATCGATGGACTCACATTGGTGGGATTGTGCATTCATTATTGGTGGGACAAGGCATTTCCCAAGCAACGATATATGTGCAAAGCTGGAAGATATTTCCCTCAAAATGTGGGAGGAAGGTTATGCTAGAGCTTTGTGTTGGGTGTCAGGAGACATACCCATTGATGCAAAGAAAGATGGGTTATGAGAGGCTGCCTACTGTGTGTGCCCTGGTTAATACACTGAAGGGGGAGACTTCCCATCCTCTTGCAATTGGAGCTTGACTTATAATGAACTCATGCGCTTGCTGCATTGATATCAAAGATAATTGGCGAATTATGCAAACCGCTTTAATGTCTTCAGGGACCACACAAATTTATCTCATTAATTCCCTTGTGTTTGCTTGTCTTTAATCTCTTTGTCATGGTTTAAGGGCGTAGTTTGGTCTCCTTTACCTTCCTCTTAATTAGAATCTTTGGAATGAGAGAATTTCCATCACATTTTTTATGCCTAGGTTTCTTTTTGGGGATTGGAGTTAATTCTTCAGAAGCTTTTTTCTTTTCGTAACTTACTCGTCTCCCTTACGGATGCGATTCATTAACATGCATCAACATGTATTGGCTGAATTTTCTTTTTGAACTCTTGTCCTTTTGAAAAGCATTGCCCTCGTATCGCTTTGGCTTATTCTTTGCCACTTGCACACTCACGATAGTTACCATGTAACTATCTTTTATATCCTCATAGGTCTTAAAAATAATATTTAAAATTTAAGAACAATGACACCCTCAATTGAAACTAGTGTGCCTCCCTAATCAACAAAAACCAATATGAAAACCATTCCGGTATGGGTAGAGCAAGCTCACTATAACAAATAGCAATATACAGAAATAACTGAGAGCGAGGATATGTTATTGGTGATGAACTTATGACAATTATGCCTTGAATCTTTCTTGTCACAAAACGCACTATGTTTTCTAATGAACTTTCACTAAAGCTCATGGTTCCTTCATGTATTTTTCAAGTTGTGTAGGTGTGTTTTGATCTTTCTTCTCTTAGTTTGCAAAATTTACATGGCACCATGAAACTCACTCTCTCTCTCTCTCTCTCTCTCGCTCTCGTATCATGCATTTTATGCAAGTTTCATAGGTTCCAATAGCAAAGCTTCAATCATAGCATTGGATAATTTGCCATAGCGTTAGCTAAAGTTTTCCTTAACGACACTATCTTTGAGCACATATAAGAAGTGTTCATTTGGTTATCATTTAACAAGTTATTTGTCTTGCAGTTTCTAAAACATTCTGTAAATCTAGTTTTACATAGTTTGTTTCCTCGATACTCTTCCAAAGGGCCGCACCAACAAAAGAATAGCTTAAATCCCGAGGAGAAATTAGGAATGAATTGATGCCAACACATCTAGTGGGTAACAAAGAAGCATGTTGCTTGAAACCAAACTTAATTATGTCAAATCAACCAAAACAAACCTAAGATTTTTTGTAACAATGTATATGGAAATGAGAGACAAGAAGTAACGTAGCATATTATTTGATCCGTGTCGATGTGGGATATTATTTGATCCGTGTCGATGTAGAAGACATTTTGTCCGGAGGGCTATTATTTGATCCGTGTCGATGTGGGATTCACGCTGCTACTGTTGATGGAGGGGAGGGAGAGGGAAAGAGAGAAGGGGAGGGAGGTAAGAGAGAGAGGAAAAGGAAGCCGAAAGGGAAGGGGACGTGGAAGGGAAGGGAAGGGAAGAAGAAGGGGAATGGAAGAGAGAGAGAGAGAGAGAGAGAGAGAGAGAGAGAGGGGAGGGGGGTTAAGGGGACGAGACGGGGGACAGGATGAGACGGGAAGGGCAGGGTGAGGAAGGGGGAAGGGGAGAGGAGGGGAAGGGAGGAAGGTGAGGAGAGGGGAGGGGGAGGGGGAAGGGGAAGGGGAGGGGGAGGGGAGGGAAAGAGAGAGGGGTGAGGAAGGGAAGGGAAGGGAAGGGGACCTCCCTAATGCATACTCAGGTAGCCGTGGCCATCGAAAGTGGCACTGAAAAAAACAGTGGAAGGAAATGAAAATTTGAGAGGAGGGAAGGGGAGAGGAGGGGAAGGGGGATGGGGAAGGGAAGGGGGAGGTGTGAGGAAGGGATGAAGAGGGGGCATCCCCTAATGCATGCTATGGTGGTCACGGCTGCCAAGCACCTACAAAAACAATAGAAGGAGGGAAAGGGGAAGGGGAGGGGATGGGTGAGGAAGGGAAGGAGAGGGGAGGAGGATCTCTAATAAATGCTCTAGAAAAAAAAAAAACACTTGGCAGCCGCGGCCGCCTGATTTGTGTTTTGGAGGGGAAGGGGGAGGGGCAAAGGGAAGAGAAGAAGAGAGAGAGGGGAGGGGAAGAGAAGGGAGGGATAGGGGGGGATGGGCAAGAAGTGAGTTTTCTGAGTGATTTTTTTTGGCAACCACCACATTTTGTTCCACCTTTTCCACTTGTTACACCTCTCTCTCTCTCTCTCTCTCTCTCTCTCTCTCTCTCTCTCTCTCTCTCTCTCTCTCATCTTCCCTCATCTTCCCTTCCCATTCTCCTTCCCTTCCCTTCCCTTCCCATCCCCCTCGCCTTCCCTTTCCAGGCTTGCTCAAAAGAAGTGGGTTCTAGTTCATCTATCAATTTGACCATATAGGCATAATGAATGGCTGTAAATCCATCATATTTCAGCCTATCCACAGGATACTTAACTTTGGTAGACCTGCACACAATAGGCTCACTACCAGGTGCTCTCAAAACATCCCTTGTCTTCCTTACTCCAGGTGTAGCAACAAAAGGAATACCCAACTCATCATCAAGGCTCTGTTCTGAGCCACTGGATTCACCATCCACATAAGAGTGACCTGCATTCACATCAACCATGGGCTGATCTACTTTCTCTTTTCCCTTTTGTGATACTTGCATACCACTATCTGCATTGCTTTGAGGAGATTCTCCTGATCTCAATCTACCTGTCCATGGCGAAGTATGTGAACCATTGCTAGAGGACACTATAGGTCCACTAATATTTTGTGATTGCTGCTGTGAATTCTGTGCAGCATTACCATTTTGTGCATCTACATCATCAATCACATTTACTGGTTTATATTAGTTGCTCATCTCATCAAAAACATCTCTGCTCACTGTAAACTTACGAGTAGAAGGATTATAGCATCTATACCCTTTCTGCTGCAGAGAATAACCAGTAAAGATGCACTTCTCAGCTTTTGGATCCAACTTAGATCTCAACTCATTTGGCACACGAACATAGGCAATGCAACCAAAAACTTTCAAATGAGAAATATCTGGTTTCCTACCAGTACCTCTCCTCTGGCGTCATGCCATGTATTGCTGCAGTGGGAGTCGTGTTCATAATGTAGACTAATGTAGCAAGTGCTTTAGCCCAATAATACTCTGGCAGGTCTTTTTCATTGAGCATGGCACGAGTTACCTCTCCAATATGCCTGTTTTTCCTTTCTGCAAGTCCATTTTGCTGTGGGGTATGCCTGCATGAATATTGCTGCTTTATGCCACGCTCCTGCAGGAATCTTGCACACTCATTTGAGAGATACTCTCCCCCTCCATCTGACCTTAGGCATTTTATTTGTAGGCCTGTTTCTTTCTCCAACCATAGCTTTAAAAGCTTTGAAATGCCCAAACACTTCACTTTTCTTTTTCATAAAATACACCCAAACTTTTCTGCTGTAGTCATCAATAAAAGTGACAAAATAATGATAGCCTCCAATAGATGTAGCTTTAGTAGTCCACACATCAGAGTGGATTAGTTCCAATGGCCTCTGACTCCCTTGAACATGTCTAGGAAATGGTTTCCTTGCCTGTTTTCCAAATTGACAGGCTTCACATATCTTATGCATTTCTGCAACCTTGAACTTAGGCAATCCTACAACAATATTTTGGGCCTGCACTAATTTAAGTCGTCGTACATTAACATGACCAATGCATTTATGCCAGATATCCGTATCTGCAACTCCATGTGCAAACATTGATGCACTCAATTCGGGCATGTCTGCATCAACCGTAAACATCCTGCCCTTCTTCTTCCGTTTTGCTATCAAGCGACCTTTATTTTTCATATCCTCAACAAAGCATCCATGAGGATTAAATCTGACTTGCAAGCCGTGCTGAACCATTTGACCAACAGAAACTAGGTTCTTGGTGATATTCAGGACATGAAATACATCAGACATGTATTTCTTTTTTCCATCCTGCATAGACAAAGGAATTTTACCAATTTGCACAATAGGATGTGCAGTATCATCACAAATCCTAGTCTTTCCATTTTCCTTGCATCTTGCATCCATTCTGCATGACATGTCATGGTTTGATGCACCTGATTCAACATACCACACATCATTGCTTTCTCCTGCACTTGTCACAGAATTGGTCATGTGTTGCACCATAAACAAATGCTCATTTCTGTCATCACGCTGTCTACTAGAGGATGCATAATTGCCTTGCTACAATTTTCCATTCATGATGTCATTCTGGTTTTTGTAGCAGTCTTTACCCATATGACCCATTTTACCATAGAAGTAGCATTCAACATTGTTGTTTGCATTTTGGCCTCTCTGCCATCCACCACGACCTCTTTGGCTCCCCCTGCCTCTAAAGTTACCACGTCCTCCTCCATAGGACTGGTTTTCTTGAGTTTTTTGCATATTCTGATTTCTGCCATGGCCTCCAGATCGGCCTGCTCTAGCTTTGCCTCTACCTCTTCGAGTAATTGAGTAGAAGACAGCTTCTTTTGAAGTTCCTCCTGAAGAAGATGCACCACCATTTCTTTGCTCTCTAGAAATTAGAAGAGCAATCAACTCCCCAAAATCAGGAAAATTCTCATGGACGGAAATGGATGTCTGGAACTGTGCATAGTCCTTTCCTAGACCATTCAAGGTCACAGAAACTAAATCATCATCTTCCATTGGCGACCCAATGGAAGCAAGTGCATCTGCAATCTTCTTCACCTTCATGTGGTAGTCATTGATGCTCATATTTTCTCTCTGCACATTATGTAACTCCTGCTTGAGCTGCATTTTCCTGGCTTGTGTATTTGTGCTATACATTTTTGTCAAAGTATCCCATGCCTCCTTTGGTGTGCTTGCATCCTAAATATGCACAATCATAGAATCTGAAATACTGATAGATAGCCAGTACATAACTTTCCTAGCTCTCTCATGCTAGCCTTTAAATGCTTGCAACTCTTGTTGATTGGGAACATTAGGAATAAGTGGTTCTTGTTCAGCTCTAGTAATGAACTCCCAATGGCCTTTTCCCTTAAGAAAATTTGTCATTCTAAACTTCCATGCCGAGAAGTTGTTCTTGTCAAGCTTTTTAGTGACTATCTATGAAAGAGCATGAGATGCCATTACAGACCACTACAAAAATATTATGTCACTGCAAAAAACACAACTTTTGCCTCACAAGGGCAATTCTGCAAAGCTGACGAAAGTGGTTTTACAGTCACTTCCTAGTGATGATTATACATCAATAGGCAATAAGAATGATTATGTCACTCCCAATATCTCTGCGCATAGGCATGCGATGCAATTTCTGCGGTAACTTTTCACCGACCTGCGAAATAGTGGTCGCACAGCAAAAATAGGGCACCTTTCTGAGTGCCTGTGGAAAACTTCTGCCACCAAAATGGGCCCCGAAATGGCCTCGAACCAAAACGGGCCACAAAGCATATACTACCCTCTCGCCGCACCGCGAAGGGCGTCCCAATCTGAGACAGTGTCCTCTTACCAAGACACTGCGAACTTGGTTTGCTTTCTTGAGCTCCTTACCATGAACTAAGCTCTAATACCATGTGAAGAGAGTGGGGGAGGTGTAAGGAGTCTCACTTGCAGCTTTCTCACATACACAATGGGGGAATACACACAAAGGTGGAGGCTAAAAGCAATTTTCCTCTTCTTAGTTGTGAAAGCCAAAAAGAACTCTCTCTCTTTGTATAAAAGGAATAGATGAACCCTATATGTGGGTCTCAAACCAAACTCAGCTAACCTAGGTGGCATACTAACTGAGCCACTAGCTAGAGTACATAAAGATAGCTGTCATCCAGCTATTATTCATGGGCAGTGTACCAACCGCATCTGCAGCTGACAAGTCGGTGACATAAATGCACAACGGTCTCACCCTGGCATATCACGAGTAGAGCTCGATATCTCAACACATATTTCTATATATTTGTTATATTTTTATCTATGCATATTTCTATATATTTGTATTTATGTATATTTGTATAATATGCATATATACCAATATCAATGCATCTCTATACAAACAATACCAATATGTGTGTACACACATAAAATTTGTGTGTGTGTCTCCCATGGAATATGTCTTTAAGGGTGTTCAAGGTAGACTATAGAAGAATTTCATTTTGTAATTGTGTGTGTGTGTGTGTGTGTAACCATAGAATGTGTCTTTAAGGGTGTCCTAGGTAGATTGCACAAGAATTTCTTTTTGTAATGATGACACAGCTCCATGACTTTATTGAGTTCTATAAATAGCATTGAGTTCAAACATGACACATGACAAAACATATCAAGATATGAGTTAGCCTCATATTTCAAAAAGTCCACTATCGGTGCTACCTATGAGGTCAAACCTAGTAACATTTTGATCACATACATTGTGGAAGAGGTTGGGCTACATGGTCAATCATGTTTACGATCCATTTTTGCATGACCGAATAACAATAGCAACATGTGAGTTCAAAAATAAAAAACTTATCCAGTACCTAAGATTTTCTTTGGGAAGTGTTTGATGAACAAATGCTAAGAAAAGATGCTAAAGAATGGTTATACCTATCAGATATCACTTTCATGGGTGGACATGCATAGTTTGTTGTTGCTCACCAAGCATCATATATGAGTGTCAAAAAGTATGCATCATGGTGCTCTTTCCTATGTGAATGTCTTCAATGCATAGGCATCAAATTCACCCACTTGAATGTCCATGTAAAGTATAATCCCATTGGATATGATTTTCATGGTTGTTCATGCATATTTCCTTGTTTATCACCATGGATCATGCACAAGAATTCAATATATATCCTATGTGCGTGTGTGTGATGGATACGATACTTTGCAAAGCCTTGATCATACTAATTTAATATCCATTCAAAGCATCATACCCATTGGATATCTCATTTTCACGAAGGGCATGCATATTTTATTATTTTTCACCAAGCGTCATGCATGAGTGTTCAAAAAGACACATCGGGATGCTTCTATCATGTCTCTGATGGATATGATACTTGACACAAGATTTTTTCTTACCCACTTTAAGGCATGTGAATATTATCATATGCATTGGATATCACGTGCATGGTTGGGCACACGTATTTCCTTGTTTCTCACCACGCATCATGCATGAGTGTTAAAAAATACACATTGAGATGCTTCTACCATATGTGTGTGTCTCTTATCTATATGATACTTTGGAGGGACCTTGATCATATCCACTTTAAGACCATGCAAAGTGTCATACCCATAGGATCTTATTTGCATGGTTGGGCATGCATAGTTCCTTGTTTCTCATCAAGTGTCATTCATAGTGTCAAAAAGTACACATCTGGGTACTACTAGGCCTATTTGTGTGTCTTTGATGGGTATGATACCTATGCACGTGAATTAATGTTACCAACTTTAATATTTTTCCAATACACAATACCCATCATATATTATTTGCATGGTAGGGTATACATATTTCCTTGTTTCTCACCACACGTCATGCATGGGTGTTAAAGAATATGCATAATGGTGCTTCTATCTTATGTGCATGTCTCTAATGTGGGTATGATAATTTTTTATATACCCAATTTAAGTTCCATGAAAAGTATCATACCCATAGGATATCAATTGCATGGTTAGGCATTTATATTTTCTTGTCTCTCACCACGTGTCCTCCATGATTGTCAAGAAGTATGCATCAGGGTGCCTCTGTCCAATGTGTTTTATTATGATGGGTATGATGCTTTATAGGGACCCTGATATTACCTACTTTACATCCTATTCAAAGTATCATACCCATAAAATATCATGTGCATGCTTGGGCATGTATGTTTTCTTACTTCTGACCAAGTGTTATGCATGAGTGTTAAAAATACGCATCGGGGTGTTCTATCCTACGTGTTTATCTCCAATGGGTATGATGATTTGAAAGGGCATTAAAATTACCCAATTTAAGACTTGTGCAAAGTACCAAACCAACCAGATTATCATTTGCATGTTTAGGCATGCATATTTTCTTATTTCTCACCACATGTCATGCATGAGTGTCAAAACATATGGATCGCAGTGCTTCTATCTTATGTGTGTATCTGTGTTAGGTATGATACTTTTTAGTAGTTTTTATCTTACCTACTTTAAGTCTCATGCAAATTATCATGCCCATAGGATATCATTTGCATGGTTAGGCATGTATATTTCCTTGTTTCTCAGGATGTATCTTGCATGAGTATTAACAAATACGCATCGAGGTGCTTCTATCCTATATGTTTAACTTAGGGGGTTATAATCCTTTATAGGGGACTTGATATTACCCACTTTAAGTTTCGTGTAAAGTATCATACTCATCGGATACTATTTGCATGGTTGAGCATGCATATTTTTGTTTCTCACCATGTATCATGCCCAAGTGTTAAAAAATATGCATCGATGTGCTTCTAGCATACTTGTTTATCTTTGATGGATATGATAGTTTGTAAAGGCTTTTAGCATACCCAATTTAAGTCTCGTGCAAATTATGATAGCCATAGGATATCATCTTCATGGTCAAGAATGCATTTTTCCTTGTTTCTCACTACACATCATGCTTGGGTGTCAAAAGACATGTGGTTACGTGCTTCCATCCTTTGTATGTGTGTCTCAGATGGATATGATACCTTTCATGATCCTTAAGATTACCCACTTTAATGTATGTACAATGTATTACATCCATTATATATCACTGTGTTTAGGCATGCATTTTTCTTGTTTCTACTATGCATCATGCATGAGTATCATAGAACACCCATCGAGGTGCTTCTATCTTATGTGTGTGTCTTTGATGGGTATTATACCTTGTCAAGGCTTGATCTTACCCAATTTAAGTCTTATGAAAAGTATCATTCCCATAGGATATCATTTTCATGGTTGAGCATGCATTTTTCCCTGATTGTCACCATTCATCATGAATGAGTGTTAAAAAATAGGCATGGGGGTGCTTCTATCCTATGTGCATGTCTCTGATGGGTATGCTACTTTTCACTAGTCTTAATCTACTTTTCACCACCAGTATTAATCTACCTTGCATTAAGATATGTGTAAAGTATCATACTCATTAGAATTTATTTGCATGGTGGGGGTTACATGTATGGTATAAGCATGCCAATTCACAATGTGATTTAGAAAATGTATGGTATAAGCATGCCGATTCACAATGTCTTGACAATTATGCGAAATGTGTTGTCAAAAATGGAAAGATATGCATGCCACACTATACAAATGATATCCCATCCTAATTGTGAGTATAAGGGTGTTACGTAAAGGTCATTGCAAAATCTCATGACCATAGGGCACATGCATGTAGTGTAGTAGAAGCATGCAGATGCATCATGTTTTAGAAGTAGTACACCATCAAAAATGAGAATTTTTTTGTGAATAACCTTTCAAATGATGCCCTATTCTTATGAAACTTTGTTAGTATAAAGGACTTATTCATTTAAAGCTCTTTGAAAGCTTGATGACCATCGAACACATAAAAGTATCGTATAAGGATAGAGATGCCCAAAATTTTGGCGATACTAGTACACCTTCCATTGTAAAAAATGACCAAATACGCATGTTCCACCATACAAATGATGTTTGAGCCATATGGAAATTTGCAATATAAATTATTTACTCATTCTAAGGTCTTTGCAAAGTTTCATGACCATTGGACACAAACAATTATGGCATAAGCATCCTAATCACATAATTTCTTGGCACTTATGCACCATGCATGCTTGAAAATAAGGAAATGTGCATGTACCACCATACGAATGATGTTCGATCCTATGAAACTTTGCATGCATAAGAGTCTTAATAATTCCAAGGCATTTACCAAGTTTAATGAGCATACCATACATACGTGTGGTACAATCATGCCAATTCATACTTTTGTAATAATCTTGCAGAATGAGTGGTCAAAATTAGAAGAAATAGTATCAAAAGAGAAAGAAGTACAAAGGGAGGATGATAGGAGTGCCAATGGATCAAGAAAACCTTGCAGTTGGTTGAGGGTCTAAAGGTAAGGGAGTAGAGGGATAGGGTTTGGCTCTTTAAATAAAATTTTAAAACATGACTATGACCCCAAGGGAGGGAAGGAAAGGGGTGAGGGAGAGGAGGAGGAGAGGGGAGTGGAGTGGAGGGAAGGGAGGGGAAGCAGGGGGAGGGTCGTGGAGAGGGAAGGGGAGGGGAAGAGAGGGGAGGGGATGTTAAATTACACAACGTAGCGAAATAGAAACTGAACAAAGAATAGAGAGTACACATCAAACTGGAGAGGAACAAACTTTTTATTCAATATTGATGTAGTACAGATGATGGCTCCGCCGTCCACCCATGTGCTCCCACAATGGAGCTTAGATGGCAATCTAGACAGATACTAGGTGAAGAGCTACTAGCTGGAAGATCTGATCTGATCTAAATTGATCTGATACAATGGACTGGGGAGGTCGCCTCTTTATAGCTATGACGGTGGTAGTTGGATCAACATAGTCAGTGGAGTCGACTAGTCGACCTAGTCGGTGGAGCCGACCAGTCAACCTAGTCAGTGGAATCGACTAGTCGTCCATGGAATATTCAAGAAATATTTCCTATACCGTTACCTCGGGGGCTCCCGCCCTCGAGCCCCCTAGGACCCCCCAGTTGGCCCCCATGCCCCAGCAAGAATAAGGGGCTCCCACAGAATCACCTTTCTACCATCAACAGTCTCATTGATAGACCTCATCGGACATGCAAGTCAAGATCCATCCAGTGTCCCGGGCTCACACATGGCTTCTCCTCATATGGAGGCCTTATAACTTTAGCACCTTGGACCACTGGTGGTTACCAGGAGGGTGGGGCATTGAGCATATCTAACAGGGGATTGACGGGGGGGAAAGGGAGGGGAGGGAGGGGAGGAGTGGAGAGGCAGATGGGAGGGAGGGTAGTGGAGGGGGAGTGGAAAGGGATGGGAGTGAAGAGTGAGAGGGAGGGCTCAGGGAGGGGTGGGAGTGAGCAGGGGAGGGGATGGAGTGGAGGGCACAGCCAGGGCCATTGATTTTTTTTAAAACATTGATGTCCATGGCTCTATCCCTTCTCCCTCTCCTCTCCCCTTCCCCTCTCTCCCTCTCTCCTCTCTCCTCATCCCTCCTGTCTCCCTTCCCTCCTCTCTTCCTCATCCCTCATCTCCCTTCCCTACTCTCTTCCCCATCCCTCCTCTCTCTTCTCATTCCTCATGTCTCCCTTCCTACTCTCTTGTCATCCCTTCCCTCTGTCTCAGCTCACTCTCTCCCCCACTTACCCCCTCATGCCCCCCTCTCCCTCCCTCATCCATCCCCCTCTCCTCCCACCTTATCCCCTCTGTCACTTCCCACCTCCAACCTTATCCCCCTCCCACCTTCTCACTCACCCCCCTTATCCCTCTTTCTCTCCTCCCTTCTTAGTCACCTCTCTCCCCTCCCAACCCCTCTCCCTCCACCCCTTCTCCTCCCCAACCCTTGATCCCCTCTCTCCCTAGTCAACTCCTGTAACTACAGCTGCCCCCCACCCCCTCCCTCATCTCGTTGCCTCCCTCCCCCCCCTCTCTCTCTCTCTCTCTCTCTCTCTCTCTCTCTCTCTCTCTCTCTCTCCCCGCCCCCCTTATCCCCCTCTCTCCCCGCCCACCTCCCACAGTTATTGCCATGCCCCACTCCCTCCCTCATCCCCTCATCTCCCACTCTCTCCTCTTCCCCACCTCCTTTCTCCCCCTCCCTCTCCCTTCTCCTTGATCCCTCTCTCTCTAATGCCACAATAAGATCAACACCTCCCTCTCTCCCCTCCCACCCTTAGTGGCCGATCTTTGGTATTTCACATGTAAGTTTCAAGATTCACTATAAAAGGTATGTAACCATTTTGTTTAATACTTTGATTATTGTGGGCACATGTATGAGTAAGCGCACATTTAAAATATCCCTATATTAAAATTTACATTTTTTGTGTAGTTGTTTTTGCTTCTTTTGTACATAAACGTGTTACACATTTGATGTAAAAAGTCCCCTCTATATAAGTAAATACCATAATTATATTGTATAGTTATTTCAAGGCTTTTATTCATAAATGACCCATAGGTCCCCCAAATTAGAAAATCCCCTCCAATTAATGAATCTACTATGTTACCTATTGTGCAAAGAAACCTCTTGAGATTGCTTGATTGAATGCTAAGTGAGGATTGCATCTTCATCAAACAGTTTTGTTAATGCTTGAAGATATGACAAGATCTAAATCTATTTGTAAGCAAAAAAAAACTTATATGATTTGCAATTTGTGACCAAATTGTGAAAATAGACAATTTAGTGAGATACTAGTAGTTCTACGTAAACTACTACAATTACATTAAATAAAAGCACTAGGCATGAAAGAGAGATATCACCTCTGAATGGGCCAAACTTTTAAAGTCACTTTTCAAAATAAATAACTATACTAGTAAATAAGCAGATGTTATACTAGCAACTAACCACACAAATAGATATGATATCATGAAGGTGCTCCAAATTTTAAGGTTGCTTAGTATCCCCTCTACCCTCACTTCTCCACTAGTTATCATCTAGTAATTGAAGGATCTCTAAGTCTTTTCGAGAAATCTAGTAAATTGATTATAGACTTTCACGAGTCTATCATTTAGTAATTAATGAATGTTTGAAAATTTCCATGGCAACTTTAAAGATAGCTGTTGACTTAGATTTTCCAAACATAAATTTTCATTTACAATGGAAAGATTGAACATTAGAATCCCACACATTTAAAGAGGGATGTTGACTTAGAGTTTTTAGCTATTGATTTTCATTTATTATGGAATAATCAAACATGAAAACCCCACACAGTGAAGTCATGCTCAGCCTAGAACTTTAGTTTGCTTATATCTCTTTGTATCTATGCCTCACTATAGTCTATTCAAACCCAAGGGATCTTCTTTTTCATTGTTGCCCTCATCTCTAACCCATCTCCATCGTCTCATCTATTTTTCCTTGTCTTTAGTCATAGGCCTCTTTCTATGAACCTTCTTCTCTCTATATTTTTGGAGAGGAAGTGTGGATGGAGCTGAGGTGGAAAGTTTAAAGGGAGATGTTGGCTTAGATTTTTCAACCATAGATTTTCACTTATTGCAGACAGATCTAATTCGAACATGAGAATCCCACACATTGAAGTCATGCTTAGCCTAGACATTTAGTTCCCTTATATCTCTTTGTATCTTTGCAACATTTCATCCTCACAAACTCTTTGTAGTTCATTGAAACCATTTGGATTCGACTCTTTGTGTTTTATTTTTCATTGTTTTGTCGTAGACACATTATAGAAATATCACCCTATGGAGTAGTTAATACCAATTCGGTAAGTCCAATGTGATGTTAGAGCAAATGAATTTCGAATCTCATAGTCAACAACGAATTAAGTAAAACATTTAACAACTTTAAATGTCTAGGTATTACAATAGTTTGGCCATGATACCTTTAGTATTTGGTGAGTGAGTCGTAACCCTCTTAATTTTTTAAATTTATCCTTGAGGCCATTTTCGATTTAGACCTTCTTTTGAGAAGTTAAAAGTTCTTCAACTTTATGTTATGAAGTGTAGTCTCGATATTACCTTTTGTTATTCAAGGGTTTGTTTACTAATCTCCTTTTTTGAAAGAAGAAAATGCCCCAAGAAGGGTCTCAAAGGCTTCAAATATGAGACCTAAGCTCGCTTATATCTATTCATATCTTTGCAACATTTGAAATGTAACGGTTGCCAATGAGATGTTGACTTACATTTTTCATCCATAGATTTTCACTCTTTGTTAATTAGTAAAACTAAAGTCATTACTTCCATTGTAGGCCAAGTGGTCCACACGATAGGAATAACCAGTTTTTCTTCCATCCTGAACCACAACCTCAATACCATGGGAGCCATGGCCTCAATACCATGAGAAGGAGAATGGGATCCCTTTTCTTAAAAATCAGAAGGCATTGGAATGATATAGCATGTGACTTGTCCCCATCTCTATAATACAAGGAAATGATTCCATGTGTTCTCTCCCACCTAATTATCCCTAGTTGTTTTGAATCCGTGCACATGGTGGATGGGAAAGAGATACATAATTATCCCTAGTTGTTTTGAATCCTCCCCCCCCCCCCCCCCCCCACACACACACACACAAAATAAGCCGGATATATTAAAGGACTAGTCAGGCCTCAAAAAAGAAAGACCAATTACAAAACTAGGCCGACTACAAGTGGGGACACCTGCGGCCTACGCTGATAGAGCAAGAAAGCGCATGCGCGTAAATGAGGAACCAATACTGAGGAGATAGTGACTGACCAGTGGGGATTTCTCCCCTAACATCAAACCTATGTCTTTGAAGTTCGCCGAGCGTGATCTGGATGGTCTGGTCCAAAGTGGTAGCTACAATTAGAAAGGCAGGGATCATGTCTGAGTTTTAATCCTATTTCCTCACATGTGCTGACTTTATACATTGGACATTTTCATGTATGAATAGAAATCGTGTACAACCCAGAAGCTTATATAATATACAGTAATTCGTCGTCAGAAACGAGCTTCGCAATTCCTACAGCCCAGAAGCTTATCTCGCAGTAATTCATCTTCGTAAACCAGCTTCCCAATCCCTCTTTCGTAGCCTTTCCAGATAACCTTCAGATCCATGGCTGCCATTCCCAATATCGTTCGGGAGTTCGACTTCTTCAAGATCGAAAACGAGGTCAGCTCAGCACTGCAGATGGCTTCCAACGGCAAGCTCTTTCCCAAACCTGTCTCTCTGGCTTCCCTTCCCGTGGCTTCCGGTCCTTTGGCAGAGAAGGCCACCCAGTGGGCACACCTCGACCTCGACCCCTCTGTTCTCGCGCATTGCTTGCGTACCTACTACTTCGGAGCTGCCGTCGCCAATGAAAACTTCCCGGATTTCGAATTCTACGACGGGCTCGCAGCTCGCACATTCCTGCTTGAGGAAGGAGCAAGCCACCGAGTAGCCGATACAGTGATGGAGGCCATCTGCCGGCATAAATCTGCGGTGACAGACAGCTCGGGCTTCTCCCCCGAGGGGCAGATGCTGAAATTCGGAGCTCAGCTGGATGTGTTGGGCAATTACTCGGGCCTGATAAATGCGAAAACGATAAGCGACGTTGTGGAGAGGTATCCAAGGAACAATTTCAACAACATATTCGCTGATCTGCTTGTGGAAGAGGCACATGTGAAGAAATACTGTACCAAATAGACACTGTACGCAAAAACCCAGTCAAGAAGCAATACGACCATTGGGACAATTGAACACCTTTCTCAACGCAGAGGAAGAAAGAAAGGGAATACACAGCTTTATGTAGTATATTTCACCTCTCAAATTAATTAATTATCCTACGTATTTTTCATATTAGTGTATGTATGGTGTTTAATGTAATAACATCTATACGGATGAGTATTAAATGCACAAAAGGAAACTCTCCACTTCTTGTAATTTCTATATTGCATCAATGATAGATGCAATTTAATAAACAAAAAGAACTTAAGTTCTTGTGATTGGTTGTTCCTAATATGGTCTTTTCACAAAGGACATAAAATAATAATTTCCATCTACCGTAACCTCAAATGTAAGGCGTCTAACTACATCCATTGAATATCTATGAGTTTTATTAAAGAATGTTTTTGCCCGCATCAAAACAATAAATACTTCACGAAGTAAAGTAAATCATGTGGATAATCCCCATTAGACATGATGTTATAAAGGTTTTGGAAAGCACCTATAGAATGTTGGTTCTTGTTTTCAAGATAGGTCGTAACACTAACAAGTTTGTTAGTAACACTACTCTCCTTGCTTAGTGAAGTGCTTGTGACAACCTCATGTTTGATATTTTCGCTAATGATTCCATGTTTCAAGTTCATTTATCAATTTCCAAATTTATTACTTTTCTTTATCGGCAACATAGGAATAACATAGTCCATCCTCCTTTTTCTCTTTGCAT
This sequence comes from Dipteris shenzhenensis, assembly GCF_047967505.1. Classification (NCBI taxonomy): domain Eukaryota; kingdom Viridiplantae; phylum Streptophyta; class Polypodiopsida; order Gleicheniales; family Dipteridaceae; genus Dipteris; species Dipteris shenzhenensis. The sequence goes on from NC_141610.1 coordinate 28,248,028, forward strand.
GATAATTTAGAATAAACTTAATATACAACAAAAAGACTTATCACCTGAGGTGTACAACTCCTTTACATCACATGCATTGAATAAAAGGTATTTTGAGTATCTTTTATACCCTTGATAAACATATAGCTTTTGTAACTCCTAAAGCAAATCCACATAACACATGCAAGTAAAAGAAGGCACCCATTTAAAATACCTTTATATTTACAAATTTACATTTTAAAACCATAATTGTTTACCCTCTTTGACCTATATGTATATTTTAATTTTGAATTTAGAATCACCTGTTACCACCGCCATTCATGTTAATTAATTACATTACATACTATTTTAAAGTCTTTCTACGTATGGCACGTAAGCATTTAGAGCCAAACTTGTTACATTCCAAGTGCAAGAGCGGAAGGAAGGTTAGAATAGGAATGAACTCCTGCCTTGGCATGGCCAAGTGGTTGTAACATGAGAAATAGGGAGAGTGGTGAGGAGGAGTAGGGTTGGCCCTCCCTTTAAAAGGTGCTATGTATAAAAGCTACAAAGTTGACTTTTGGGTCTTCAGTTGTAAGTATGCAAGTTTGAGGAATAGAAGACTTCCTTCTTTTCAAGTGGTGTGGTCTATGCTTCTCATGCTCTTGCCCTTGTGAATGGCTTTCTCCCCCTTTTCTCTTCTTTCTCCATGCTTTCCCCTTCCTTTCCCCTCATACTCCTCCTTTCTTCATCTCTCTCTCTCTCTCTCTCTCTCTCTCTCTCTCTCTCTCTCTCTCCCTCTCACCCCCCCCCTTTGAGGATTCACACTGTTGCAACTCCGAAAGCCATTGGAGTGACACCTTGGACCGCATGGGCTTGCATTGATCCCAGTTCAATGTATAGAGGAAGCTGAAAAATGGAAGGAAAGAGAGTGAGAAGGAAGAGGAAAATGAGTTGAACTATTTTTTGAAAGATTTTAGGTGGTTTGTTGTAGTTTTATGTGCATTAGAGGTCTCAAAATCTAGGAGGGAGTGCTTTGAATAATTGCTAAACCCTAGTCCCATCCTAGTAGAAAAGCTAAAAAGCGATGATTGGGTTAAAGTTTCAAGGTCTTGGGAATGACAGACAGTCCATCTTGGGGAGAAAACCATCCATTTTGGTCCAAACTTGCTTTTTTTTTTCTATTTTTGATTCCTTTTGGTTGCTCCTAGTTGTTTAGTAGGTAGGTTAGCTAAAAAACTGGTCCTCACACATTCTAACCGCTGCAAAGAGGTCCAAGAAACTTAGAGAATCCCAATAATTGCATCGGCCAAAGAGTTCCTAGAGAGAAGTGCCAAGTTAGCCTAACACAACGCATAGGGCGGGTTAATAATCCAATGCACATTGAGATAGATTTTTATTACGATAACGTTGACTACGTTGTGATAATGTTGAATGCGTTGCAATAGTGTTAACTCTGCGATCTTAGGACTATCGACTTTGTAACACCTTCTGACATGGATTGACAACTCTGACACTTGACATAATCTCTGATAGTTGGCATAATTATTGACCAAATCTTGTTCAAAATAGAGGTCAAATCTATCTCCACACATGCCAAGTTAGCATCTCCATACACATCGAATTAGTACATCCATGCATGTCAAGTTACATCAAGCTACTAACCTGTCGAATGCGCAACCTTACCAACTCCATACACGTAGAGTTAGTATTCCAATGCACGATGGGATACTAAGCCAATGCACACACCGGATTAATAGATTAAATGATAGAAGAAAATTGAAAATCCACTGACTGAACCTCTTGGAGAGCATCCATCGCGAGTTACCTACATTGTATTGAGATCTGGAAAAATCCTAGGAGCTGAGTTAGAAACAGAGGATAGTGCATCAAACAAATTGATATTGAGCCAAGGGACCACCTTAGTGTTAGCCTTGTCAAGAATCTCAATCCCTAGCTCTTACTTGATAAACGGCCCATCATAGGGCAACACTTCAAGCTCAAAATACTCAATGAGCTTTGATGCCAAAATGGGGGAGAACCCCAATTTTGAGAGCCACTATAGCTCCCAACTCTAGCTTAGTTAGGCACCAATACCCCATGCGTTCGACCAAAGCCTCTCGCTTAAGGGAGTCCTCTAATTTCATGGGATAGTTTGGCTTGTTTGATGCTGACCACGGTAATCCCTTTTCCAGGCAAGCTAGAGTGACTGAAGAGCAACAAGACCCTCCACCCACTTCTACATCAGGTAGCACTCGAAGCAATCCCTTAACAGTATCAGTAGTAGCTGAAGAGCCTAAGAGCCTATAGGGCCTCATGTTCAATTCTATGAGGGTGATCCCTCCTTCACTCGAACCACTAAGCCCTATGAGGGTGAACCCTCCTCATGTTCAATTCTATGAGGGTGAACCCTCCTTCACTCGAGCCACTGAGCCCTATGTACCCAGGTTTTGGCCACCAAGTCCCAAAGGGTAGGGGAATATCAAATGGACTTTGGGGAGAACACTTTACCACACCCATTGGCCCCTCGTCCTAATTTTTGCACACAACCTAGGAAGGAGCTCCAAAAGGTACTCCCTTCCCCATGGGTGTGGTAAAGTGAGGCCAGCCACCACACATGCTAGCCTCAGGTCATATGAGGCCATGTCTATCGAACACAGTCCCTATTTTTGGCAAACAAACTTTCATAATCCACCCCAAGGACCACCGGCCACCCACTATGGTACCGTGCCAGCCCCTCAAGCACCTCCACCTACACCACAAATAGAAATCGCTGATGAGGCAATGAGGATCCTAGTGCATGTACTATGAAGAGGGGTCACACCATGAGTGGTTATGGGGAAGAGGCACTAACGCTTCACAAAATCCGTCCAACTACCATCTACAAGATCATAACTAAGTTTCTAGGATAAGGAGACCCTATCTCCCATGTTGAAAGATTTGAGCAAATTTGTGAGAAGTTTCGAGACATTAGTGACCTAGATAAAGTGAATGCATTTGGGCTAAGCCTTGATGGTAACATAGGCCAATGGTATAAGACCTTAGGAGGGGAGGAAAAAATCAACTAGGAAGCATTAACTAGTCAACCAATCAGTGGCCTCATCAATGGCACTGCTGGAGCATCCATTGACACTGCATGTACTCTAGGACTAGAAGAATTCAGTGAGTAGCTTTTGGAATCTCAATTTGGTGACACGCAACTAAATCTTTGCTGGTAGATATCCTAGGGTTGGTGCAACAAAAACTTCAGAAGGCCGTGATGGCAAGCCTCAAGGAAAGGTTATGTACATCAGAGAAGTCCTTGGAAGAAACAAAAATTATAGTGCCGACTAATGCTATTGTTCTAAAGAAGTAGCTTGCTTCCTCACTACTACTGAGTGATCGAGTTTGCTTCTTGGGATCTCACTTCTCCCTCAACCAGGTTTGGATCCTCCTTCAGGCAGATGATCATTGTAGCATCCATGTTTTCAAGATGCAATTATGCAGCTAAAATTGGCCACTACAACTATCTTCCTCTTGGAAGAGGATTCAAAAAATTCACTCTCTTTCTAGAGCGATGTGACATAACTCAAGATGAATTTCTTAATATGGACTCACTGCATCGCCAAAGATGTGCTCTCGTACATACAACTGTTGGAGTTGCAAGAAGGATTGAGCAAGTGAAGCAAAAGAGAGAGTACAATATTTGAGAGAGACAAGCCCAATATATACACTCCAGTTACATCCAGTAGTGACATCACATATGAGCTTAGTAGAGCATCTAGATTCACAAATCTCTCAATTAGTTCCATGATTCTCTCAATCACACACCACACACCTAGATTCACTCAATCACACCTACTGACACCTATCTAGGCACACCATGTGTTCACACACTCACAACCTTAGACCTTAGGACTCTAGATCCCATTACATCAATTTGTCCTTCATTCCCCCCCACAAATTGATGACCTCAACCCTAGCAGTAGTCCATGGGAAACTTCATGGCTTGCCCACCTCTAGTGGTAACACACATGATCCACAACCTGGTACTCACTCTAGTTGCATCAGTAGTAGACTCATTTGGGCATCCTCATCCCAACATGATCTCACTGACTTTGGTTTGTTGGTTTAAAATTGGGAGATAGACAATGACTATGCATGGGAATACCCTTAGATCCAACAAGGTAACACATAAGACTAACAATCGTTTGAGGGGGACATCCCAAGGTAGAGAACCCTTATTGACCACACACACAAAAACATTCTAAGTGGAAGATGTGGGAAAATACCCCCCTTTGATGGCATATCTTGTCCTTTTCCTCCTTCTCTTCCAAGCTACCATAGTGTGAGGTTCATTGTCGTTGGAGAGGTTCTTGTTGTGGCAAATCTTGTAGCTCCTTTGCTCTTTGTCCTTCTCTACACTCTTCGATGTATCTTGTCCATATTTTGCAATACAAGATCCTTGTAGTCCTTCACCTTCTTTGAGTGTCCAAGCCTTAAAAACATTTTGTGAATCATATGGACTAAAGAGGGTCTTACCACTTGTCATGCAAGGGCAGTGTCTACTCTTGTACAAGAGGTGGTCATGATTGTATGGCAAGGTATAGTCAACCGAATGCAAGTACATTTCATACATCATGAAAGATACTGAAACCATAACTAAGGCATATTCAAAATAAGAATCATAATGGTTGTAGTTGAAACCTTTGTTCCAATCATATACATTGGAAATCATCATGCAAGTCATGATATATTCTTCCTTCATGAAAGCTCTTGTCATAGTCAACCCACACTAGTCAACTAGTCAACAAGATAGTATGACTTGAAATCCACTTCTAAGTATTATAACCTCAATCCTCAACATAAAAGGTGAAAAATGCATTCAACTGAACTTAAAAAGTAATCTCTGAATCTCTGATCTATACTTTAACTCCTCAAGCATCACCTTAGCATTTAGTGTAGCATCAACCTTTAAAAATAGTCTAGAAATGCTTGCAAAAAACAGAGGAGCTTTGGAGGGTTGCTACCTCACTCCACAAAACATCAAGTAGAGGGCATTTGCTGCGCAATCAAAGGTACTTGGAAGTAGAAGACTTAGTGCAAGTCTCAGACCAAATAAAGCTTCACACCTCCAGGGGCAGCAACATCTTCTCTACCTCCAAAAACATGTCTTCTTCAAAACCCGACTGGTTTTTCTTTAGTTTCTCCTCATTACCTTGACCATTTTCTCTCAAAATTCACCAACAGGTAGCCCATAGGGTCGCCTAAGTGCACCTTAGACTGATTTTGAAATGGTGGCTCCAACAAGCTGTAACATCAGAAATGGCATGGGATAGGGCGAGTGTAAGCACGGGTTGTAGAATCCATAATCCTTGAATTCCTCTCAAGTGGAAGTGCACCTTAACTAGGGGAATCTACACCTAAAAGGGCTAGAGCAATGGTTTAGAGATGAAAGAGAACAAGCACTTGGAAATTTCATGGGAAGAAGAGGAAGAAAAGCTTCAAAAATTCATGGTGAAGAAGATGATGACATGGCACTCAAGGAGGTCTCAAGGAGAGTGAACCCAGGCTTTGATACCACATGCTGGAGTTGCAAGAAGGATTGAGCAAGTGAAGCAAAAGAGAGAGTACTATATTCAAGAGAGACAGGCCCAATATATATACTCCAGTTACATCTAGTAGTGACATCACATATGAGCTCAGTAGAGCATCTAGATCCACAAATCTCTCAATCAGCTCCATGATTCTCTCAATCACACACCACACTCCTAGATTCAATCAATCACACCTACTGACACCTATCTAGGCACACCATGTGTTCACACACTCACAACCTTAGACCTTAGGACTCTAGATCCCATTACATCAATTTGTCCTTCAGCAACATCAGTTCTCATACATGCAAAATTGATTCTCGTACATGCAAAATCAGTTCTCATACGTGCACTTTTATTGGTAGAGGAATGTTTGCAAGGCTAACATTTGTTCTGGCTACTGGTTTATGGGGCATTTAAGCATCTTTCCTTGCTTTTCCAAAGCCAATTTACAAGAAAATCACTACAACACATGCTATTCTTGCTCTACTATTTTCAATGGACGTCTTGGACTCTTGCTTCCTCGGCTCTAGCCTCACACTTCCTCACTTCCGAGTCATCTCTTAGGCTCTTGCTTCCTTGTTTCTGAGTCATCTTCCACTTCCTCTTGGGCTCTTTCTTTCTTGCTTCTTGGGCTTGAGGGTCGAGCATACATAGCTACGGTAAGATCTATTCCATTCATTTTGGCCTACTGTATTAGTCATTTTTTCTATTTCATTCATAGTAGCTTCTAGCTTATCCCATGTAGTTTTGTTTAGTATGTATCATCTTGGTCTCTCATGCTATCCATACCACATTGCGATTATTTGGTTTGAGAACTTGTATAGTTATTTCTTTATAGTTGTTCTATTTTTCATTTGTAAAACTTCAATGGACATCTCCAGCACTCTTCCTTAGATACCTCATCATCATGGATGCTTTTTTCAAGCTAGCTTTGTTAAGATCTAAACTTTTATATTGGTGTCAAAAGTTTGTATGCTTTAATAAAAATAAATGTTTGAAACATTCGCTAGGATTCGAAACTTTTATGCAAAAAAAACTTAAGTTTCACCAAGATTTACGTTTTTTCCTTAAAAATTCAAAAGAAAAAATATAAAAAAGTACTACATTCTACCAATACTGTGAAACTTAAAAAACGATCTTGAAAACTTTTGCCAAGATTTTATTTTAATATATAAGCATAGATTTGATAAAAACATCCCTGCTCATCATTTGCAAAAAAGACTTATGGTTTTATAGCACGCGTTGTGATGATTTGCTCTTTTGAACATTTGCAATCTTCTCCTAAAGGTTATCTACATTGCATTTTGATGATTTTGTCTTCAAAAGTATAATAATGATTATTGCATATACTTCATTCACTATTTCCTCTTGTTTTCTCTTCTAATTATAGCTTATGCGTACAAATCACTACAACACGATATGGGCCCTTTGAGCTCAAGTAGCCACCCATATCGCAGTGTGATTATATTCTTTTAAGAAGTCCAATTTTTGTTTTCAAAAGTATAATAACTATTATTGTATATACTTCATTCACTATTTCCTCTTGTTTTCTCTTCTAATTATAGCTTATGTGTACAAATCACTACAACGCGATATGGGCCCTTTGAGCTCAAGTAGCCACCCATATCGCATTGTGATTATATTCTCTTAAGAAGTCTAATTTTTGTCACTGTATTTATTCCATTCACTGTATCCTCTTGGTTTCTCATGAAATTATAGCTTACACTTGCAACCTGCTTTATAGCATTTTCAAATCACTACAACATGATATGGGCCCTTTGACCTCACGTGGCCAGCCACATCACATTGTGATGATTTGCTCTTCGAAAGTCCAATTTTTGTCATTGTATCTATTTCATTCCCTCTATCCTCTTGGTTTCTCATCAAATTTTAGCTTATGCACATAACATGCTTCATAGGATTTAACAATGCGATATGGTACTTGTGACCTCACGTGGCCATCCATATCCTCTTGTAATTATTTGTTCTTGAGAAGTATAATTTCTATCACTGTATCTATTTCATTCACTTTATTTTCTTGGTTTCTGATCAAATTTTGAATTGCATGGCATGTACCCAAAAGACTGCACCAATGAAGGGTGATCCAAAACTAAGTTCCAAGGCATCCTCTTGTAAGAGATGAAGAAAGCCCCCAAAAGAGAAAGTCAAAAGATTCTGACAGAGGAGGTACTCTCGACATGCATCTACTCTTCGGGAACTTAGGAAAGTTGAGAAGCACATGCAAGTGGCTATTCCAAAGCTCTCATTCCAGAGGATTGTGAGAACAATTTGTGAGAGATACTAATTCGGGTATAGATGATAGGCATCACCCCTTGGGGCTTTACACCATAGCATAGAAGACTACATGATCTGTTTCTTCTCTGATAGCTTCTTCCTTATGGCAAATGCACATAGATTCACAATCATGGATAGAGACATGCACTCGCTCCGCATCCTTAGATACATATTTTGTGACCCTGTGGCTTTACTAGATCCAAAGATGCAAGATATACCTGCGCTGCTTCCTTTGAGACGTAGCCGAGTTACAATCACTGAACTACCTCCAGATATTGTGCATTCTCAAAAGGCGATTTAAGGCACCAAGGATGGTAAATTAGAAGTCAGCCCAAAAGGCCACCTGGGAGGGCCATAGTTGAGATGGAAGCTGTAAGAAGACTTGGGCGCAGTTGACATGGAAGCCGTAATAGAGATGGAAGCCATAAGAAGAGCTGGTAAGCAAGCCACAGTTGAAGCTGAATAAGTCTACTTTATCCTCTCTTCGTCCTTCTTCCCATGTACATATAAGGTTGTGAGGCATGTCATATTATTTTCCTTTTAGTGAAGAAAACATTCAAGTTCTTTTAAATGTACATGGGGACATTCAAGATACACTCATCAACCCTTTGATCAGGTTTTATCTGTCATTATTTTTCATACTAGTTCCTCCTTTCTTGCCAAAATAAACCCAATAAATGATGTGATGTACTTTTCATATGCATCCTACTACTTCCAGACGAGATTCAAGAGTGGGTTTAAGTTTTGGACTCTCTTATTTCTAGTTGCTGGCTCCAAATGATACCACATTCATTGATGTAGCTCCATGGCTCAACCAACTAAACTATGACTTGGATGTCCTCCGTATAATTTTGTTGGCCTACCATGAGGTATAAGTCTTGTGACAGATCATTACTGTATGCATATACAATGTTTTCCAATTCTCATCGTCAAATATTGTTTTTGTAGTGGGCAGTAGAGTTTTCTTGCATTGGATGTGTACAATTCAACAAGATGGCTATAGTTGCGGTTGGAGAACAACCCTGAATGTTGAATTATTATTGCACAAGATTTTAGTTTTTGCTTGAAAAATGCATTATCAAGTGTTTTTAATGATGTGATAATAACTTTCATTTCTTATTCCATAAGATTTTACTTTGTATTTTACATTTTGTGTAGCTTCCACGATTAAATGACTACTCTGACTTGGATGTGGAGTTGTTCAGTGAACAATGCGTTGATGATATCATCAACAAAATCCAGACTCACCCAAAAGATGCCCCTCCATATTTGGTACCCCCTCCTCCAAGAATGTGGAGGCCACCTCCTACTCCATTTAATTTCAAAAGGGAATCTATTGAAAATTTTGTATACTCAGTTTCGAACTAGTGTCCACAAGCGATTTGTTTAGAGAGGATTGGCATTGTACAATATTTCTCAATGTATATTCATTCTTTACACTTCTCCATGTATCTTGTTTTATTTTTACATTTCATATTTCTCAACTATGTGACTAGATAGTGTCCTTTGATAGGCCAAGGACCATAATGTGAGACGAAAGATTTTGAATCTACTGAGTTGAATATTTGAAATAAAGTGGTTGGATAATGCTAATGAGAGAGGAAGAGATATCACTATAATGATGGTGGGACTTAGTGTGGCAGAAGAACGATTTGAGTTTGGATAGTGTCCTTTGATAGGCCAAGGACCATAATGTCAAATGAAAGATTCCAATTATCTACATATATATATATATATATTCAATATTAAAAATATTTCCAAAGTGATCGAAGTGATGTTGTACAAAGCTCGCTGAAAGTTGCATACTCTCCAATACAAACCAATGAAGGAATAGAGAAGGATTAGAGATAGAGAACCATGGCAGAAATGATATTTATTTAGTATATTATCTTACAGAAGAAACTATTTTGCAATGGGTCCCTGAGATCGTTGTACATGAGATTGATTGCTTGGAGGAGGAACTTAGTGTTCCACAATGTCAACCCGAGATTTGATGGATTGATTGCAGGAGGAACTGTGGGAAGGCCTTCAATATTATAAGGACCCATATTTTGTGAAGCCTCATTGCCTAAGGCTCCCATTGTGCTCTATGTCGTGCCACTGTCATGAAATCCTTGCATGAATATAAATTCTTCAAAGATGGTAGACTTGATCTCTTGGAACTTTGGCTACTCTCTTTTTTTTTTTCATCTGTCTTTTTTGGGTTTCGATTTCAACCTCAGAACCACTTTTGGATTCTAAGTGAAACCAATTCGAAATGTATAAGAGTAAATCTTGGATATATATTACTCGGGCCTTTTTTAGGGGCTGACCACCCCTCTAATATAGTCAACTTTTTAATAGAACTTGATTTTTAATAGTAAATTGTCTTTACATTTATCCATCCTTAGATACTATGGTGGTCTCTTTTCGAAATAGAATAGAGTACAACGTGGTTGTATACTACCCGATTATATAGCTTTAGGAGCTGACTGTACATTTTGATTTTCTATATAACTTAAGTTTTGAAGTAGTAATTTGCCTTTGCATTTATCCATCCTTGGATACCTCTCTTATGACTGCTTCACTCAATTGGACTATATAATTTGAAAATGTTTCACTCAGTTTTATGACTGCTTCACTGAGTTAGACTTTATTTTTCCAATTAAACAGTATGATTCTATAGCTTGTATTCTACAGTAGCTCACTATCCTTTAATTCATGTCAATGTGTCCCTCAATCCATGAATCAAGAGAGGATGGAGACAAGTGTTGGCCTTGATCTAAACTTGGTAAGGCATGTTGTTATACATGCATTCATGTACATTATGTGAGAAGCTGAATAAGTTGTTGCTTTTGTCCTGGACCATTGGGAACTTGATGGCTCGAACTAGATGCAAGTATATAAACACCTCAAGCTTGGTATGCAATAGTTCATAGGTTTGATCATCCTTCATTGCATAGAAGAGTCCTTTCACTATGTAGAAGCCTCGGGCAATGATGTTTTCCCATGCATCTTTAACAGCCCTCGTGGCAATTTCCTTCTCTTTTGTGCACTTGATAATGTAAAAGTTAGCATTTTTTGCATTGTCCTTTTCTGCACTAATTGCAAAATTATCTCCAACTAGCAAGGCATCACTAAGTCTGTATTAATGCCCCCAATATGTCACATCATCAATGACATCCATGTCAAAACCATTCTCAATACTATCATTTGTCAATGGTTCAACATTAATGTAATTCCAATTGCATACATGTAATTGATTGGTGCATCTCTCCTCCAAATTTTTTGCATACAAGCATTGCAAAAGCATGATAATTTTCTAGTTCTTAGAGCTATGTCATCACGATCTAAAAAGCCTGGAACTAAATGCAGTGATCATGATTATGGTACACCTTTGCAGCCCCCTTTATTCTCTCTGTTTACATCACCAAATTTTATTTCCTAAAACACTCTGGAAACCTCACGAGCCTGGGAATTATATGAGCATTCAGCTCCACAAGATAGGTCTTTCTTAAAAAATCTCACCACATCAGCAGCATTTTGCAGCTTTGCACCATCCCTTTTCAATTGCTCGTGAGTCAATGATCTTTTAACAACAGATCCTACACCATCATGCTCACCCTTACCATGACCAAAGCTAAACAAGTTCAACATCATTTGTAATCCGATCTCACAAGTGTACCGAGCTACAAAGTATAAAGGCCTTTTAGCTTTGAATTGGGAGGCTACTCCACCGACCATACCCATGTTGCTTAAGCGGTAAACCAAAACCCTTCAACCATTCATGACGAAGTGTGAAACAATGTTGCACAAAAAGAGTGCCGTGCTTATTATCATCACATGTTTAGAAGTGATGGGTTTTGTGGATGTCACTTGCAATACAAATCTACTCCTTGAAGCTATAGTTTTCAGCAAAATCTATGCATGGCAAAATCACATCTTCAGGGAACCTTGTTAAAAATTATTTATATTGCTCTACTTGCCATATGTACACAAATTTGTGTTTGATAAAATCCCCCAAGTGAGCATTGAACCGACCTAATAGCTCCCTAGTAGACATGTCCTTGTGTGTTAGAACCTTCCTTTTCTTCTTATTCCCATCAATAGTAAATCTTGCTTCTATGTCTTCAAAAATTTTCACAGCTATAGGGTGTTCGCTGAATGATTTCTCAGATGGACACAGTGGCAACTTCCAAGGTCCATAGTTAGTGCATTCTCCCATACAAGCACATTGACATGCACATCCATGCAATCCAAAAGCAGGACTCCTCATGTGATTTAGGGCATCCTTTAAAAAGGACATTTGAACATGTGCAATGCAACATGTGTAGCCTTACGCACAAAATAAAGCTTCAAGTTCTTGAATTCCCATTGTTGAATCTTGATCTCTGGGCGCATTTCCTTGAATAGGAGATAAATCTCCGCTTGCAACATCAATTAAATGGATAGATTGCTTACATGATACTAGTATAAACCAATATTTCATTCCCAATGGTAATACATGTATACACCTACATTCTTAGTAAAATTATATCGGTACTCTTGTGGAACTATTGCAGCTATGGAACTGGTCCTGCTTTAATAAAGTGTTAACTCAATGGCATGCAAGTCAAATATTTGCATGATATCGGTACAATAACAAGAAATAAAGTACGTTACCAATTCACCATGATAGCACAAAACATTACTATGAATGTAGTATTGTGGTGCTACCATTGGTTGCAAGTAAAGTTCCATGATAGCACACAACCTTGCTAGAATTGTTAGTAACTTGTGCTACCAATGTTTCCGTTCCCATGAGTACACATATTCTTAATTTTATACTGGTATTGTTGCACTACTAGTGCCACCTCACTATGGAACCAATTTCTTGTAAGGAACTTACTACAACCACCTACAACCAATATGTCGAATTGTTTTCTACCACGTAGGTATCTTGCTAATGCAGTACTAGAAAAAAAAAGATTTCTTCCATAAGATATCATAGCTAGTGTAAAACTTGTCCATACTACCACACAGTCACACAATGGTACCAGTTTTCTAGTACTACCATTGTGGCATTAGTAAGTAGCTATTTTCTTTGTAATGAATGACTGAAAGAAATGTGATACATTTCAAATTACAACCTAAGTGATACACCACCATGACAATATTAGTACCAATGTAATATAAAGTTGGGGGTGATGAAAGAATCATGACCATTATGAGCACCTGAGGTTGGTCAAGGAGGTGCACGGGTGCTTGATCCAAGATTTTCTTCTAAGTCACTTTCGATAAATATCTTTTTTGTTGGGTGACACGTGTATGAGCAGCCCAAAAGGAGAAAACCACCTCTTTAACCTCATCACTAAACAACCTCATAGCATATTTTTCATTGCTTCCCTCTATTGGCTCCTTTGCATGAATTCTCGTCCTGTGATTTTTTCACCTTGACACTAGCATCATAATGTTGCTTTTGTTTTATCTCTGCATGATAATCCTTTATCGCATTACTTCAAATCTTGGCACAAACCTCAGATTCATGTGGGCAGCCAAGCATAGAACATGTACAGATATCATCATGTTCTTGTATTATAACTATACAATTATAACTGTACACTATCCTTTTTTGAAGGTGTGGAAAGCTCCATGCCCTACAATACAAACCAGTGGAAGATAGAGAGGGAAAAAGAGAGAGGCAGAGTGAGAAATGCTTAAGCTGGAGTGGATAGAATACAAAGAAAAATACATGCAAGGAGAGAGAGAGAGAGAGAGAGAGAGAAGAAGAAGAAGAAGAAGAATATATTATCGTCCTCTGAAGACCAAAAATTGGCCTATGGGACCTGAGCAATACAAAAACCTCGTACACAAAGACTCCTCCCTTGGAGGGGAGGGTATTAAGAGAAACTACCTTTATGTCTTAGGTGAGTTCCTGTGCTTGAAAAGCTTATAGACAAATGTTCCTAAAGCTGGGGGTGACCCGCTATGTAGCATATTAGCCAGTCTGTTATGTCCCTCGAGAAGAGAGATAAATGCTTTCCAGATGTGAGTATAGTAAGGGCATATCATTACCATGTGTTCTTCAGTTTCTGCCATTCCCTGGTCACATAATTGGCATATTCTGCTCTCCTTTGGCATATCTTTCCATCCTCCTATTTCAATCTGTAGCTGGTGTGATCGGGTGCGAAGTGAGGCCAAAGCTCTTTGCTTATGTATTGCCATAGGTGTGCAAATGTACTTCTGCGTGGCTGTTTCTCTTCCTGTATAAGTAGCCCAATATTCGGGGTTGATAAATGTACGGTAGTACTCAAACTTATCTCTGTTTTCAGCTATTTGCCATTTCCTGTGTAGTGCATTCAGCAGGTCATGATGAAAGGCATCCTCATCTACCTCCTCTGGAGAGTAGTCCAAGTACCTCTCTACCTCCCATTTTTGGAACCATTTTTTTAAATCTAGTGCCCATCCAGATGCCAAAATCTTACCCTTATTCGTCTTTTGGGGCTTTTGACTTTCTACCCATGCCCTCTTTGGCAGCCTTTCATTATTCATGCGCTTGACCTTTGTGATGTATCTGAGTACTCTCTTCAAGGCATGCAACTCTATGGGTATGCATCCTGTCTCTAGGAGTAGGAGAGAGTAGGGTGTGGTAGCCTTGATGCCAAGGTGTCTTCTAATGAAAGATTTCTGCATTTTTTCTACATCATTCCATTTTGATGATGGTATACTCCTCCCCCACACCTCTACCCCATAGAGCACTGTTTGTACCACATATGCCCCAAAAATCATGTTTCGTACTTGCCACCTTCTTGTGTTGGTATTGCTACAGTCATTTTCAAATTGATAGGGGTCAAAATATGTAGGCTCAAGTCATTTTTGGGGAGCAAAAAAATCCAAATTGTTTCAAGGAATATGTAAGTAAATATGAAATGCTAATAAATAGATATAGATATAAATATACCTTTATATTATATACATATATAATGTCCAAGTGGTGACTTATTTTATCACTTTCAAAAATCCTTTCTTTTCCTTTCACCATTGGTTGGATCATGAAATTTTGAGCAAATATCCTCTTTATAGTTCCTCAGGATGACCTAAGAAAATAATATAATACTTTTTTAATAGACCCTCTAAGGGCATTTTTCCAGAGGAATATGGTTTGAAGAGCTTGCCCCCCAACCCTATTTCGTCGACGGAATACCCTTGGAGAGCCTACGCAGAAGGGGTCATAACTTTTGCTCCTTATCTCAGATTGAGGAGCTGTAAAAAGAAAAAATGTTCAAAATTTCATGATCTATGCAATGGTAGGCTTAAAATTATACTTTTGATAGTTATAAAAGATAAAAAGTATAAATTTCGAGATGTATATGAGAGTTACAACTTCTCCCTAATTCATATTATGGTAGGAAGGAGTTCGATAGAGACCACATTTTCTTAAAAGTACTTAGGTTTGGAGAATTGGGAATATTTTGAAAATTTTTTCCTTGCCTTCCCATATTTGATAATGTATTAGAGATTAATTTATGATCGATTATAATGGCCTCAAGTATGAGGTTTCCAATATCTTTTTCCTACTCATCCAAGGAATGTGGTATACATTGTTATATGAGAGCTTCAAATATGGGATTGCTAAAGATTAGGGAAACACTTTTAAATTGATTTAATTACCATAATCCTCAAAAGAGAGTATGGTAGGGAGGTATTTATAGGAGTTTCTAAAGTGTTCACTATTTGTTCATATATAGATGATGTTCTCTAAAATGAGGGTTATAATGAAAAATAAGTAAGTATATGGTTCCATAAGCCTTGCAAAAGTGGTGTACAAATATAATCAATATTGAAGGTATCTTTCTATGGATCATCGATACCTCATCCATGCTTAATTCGATGAGTGTGATACGAAGAAGGCATCCTCAATGATGAGCACAAGGATTTGGTTAGTGGAATGGCATAATCTTAACACACTGACATGTCCACATGGCATGGAAGGACTTTTTATTTTCTACACCCTTTCTTATTGAAAACATTTTAAAGTTAGGTATCTTTTGAAATGATGCACATATTCAAAGAATGTTTCTGATAGCTTATGAAAGCTTCTAGTATACTAAATTTTTGCACATAATTTCCATGCAGTAGGCTTTGAAGAAATAGAATGTATCTTATCAAAGTGATGGAAAACTTTATAAGGTTGCAATTTGAAAGTTAATCTCATAAGCATTCTCAACACTTATTTCGATGCTTATGTGGCACAAAATCCTAGTGGAGTTTTGATGGTTTTCCTAACACCCATCAATTTATCTTAAAAGAGTCTATATAAGTAATTGACAAATGTCACGTATTGTAGTAGTGTTGAAAACATAGTGCAAAGGGATTCTACATGGAGTTCATCACTCATAGGACAAGAGGTGGAGGAAGTTGCCATATGTGTATTCTCCTTTTCAAAGGAGGTTCTACTTTCAATATAAAAAATTTCATGAGGATTGTGGGCTCATCTTGATTGTTCATAATCATAGGAGGATTTCAAGGGGCAAGGATATGTACCCAAAAAGAAGTGAATTTCAATGTAGAAGTTCCCATTTCCAAAGTCAAGGAAAAAGGTGAAGGTAGTACTGACCCATAGCCTCGAAGAGACCTCATCTATGAAAGTGGATCAAGGGTATTAGAGGTCTTCTCCATAAAGTCCTCATATACCTTGAGATTGGGCTACCCACTTCATATGTAGGACTAAACCCTTGCACACATTTGTTGCATGTCATCCCTAGTTGAGGTTCTAGTTTCTAACTACTTGTCCTCACACATTCCCTTTATGATCTATGGGCTCTAATTTGTCATTGGATTCATACAATGTGGTTTTGCCTACATGTGGTCCATTATCTATGGTATGTGGCTTGTTGGTCCTTTCATAGCTTCATATTGTGTGAATCATCCTTTGATTTCATGTTGATCAATTGGAATACTTTCTCTTTGTGTGGCTTCTTCTTCGAGGACTTGTATTTTAGACTCCATTTTTTGTGGGTTATATTTTAACCTTAGGAATGGGTCTTATTTCCTCCATTTGCTCATGTGTCTTCCCATTTGTCTTGTGCTTGGCTATCTGCTACCATGTGTCATTGCTTTTCTGTCTATCTCATGTCAAGTCACCCTGGTGGTTTTGGTGGCTACTTGTGTCAGCTCAGGTCTTTGTGGCAGCCTTTGTTGTTACCCTATCAATGTGCATGCCAATCTATATTTTCTCTATGACAATGTTGATGGTCTTCCTCCCTCAACCCTCATTGACCATGTACCCGCTAGTGCTCCTTGTGTGGCTTCTTTGTAGAGGACTTGTATTTTACACTTCAAATTTTTTGGGCTATTTTGTAACCTTAGGGGAAAGTCTTTTTTCCTTCCCTTAATTGTCCATCCACTCTTGCTATGCCATGAATTTACCACATGTCTTCCCATGTGTCTTATGCTTGGATAGCAGCTACCATGTGTCATTTCTTGTCTAGCTATCTCACTTTTCATCACACCAAGTCACCCTTGTGGTTTTGGTGGCTACTTGTGTCAACTCAAGTCTTTGTGGAAACCTTGTTGTTACCCTATCAACTTGCATGCCAATCTATATTTGCTCTAGCATAGTGTTGATGGTCTGCTTCCCTCACCCATCATTGACTCATGAAAAGTGCTAGTGCCAGTGCTTGGTGAAGATTCCCTCTCTTGCACTCCCTAGAATGCATGCTGTGCATGCCTACTCGGTTGAAGGGTGGAGTCATCGAGAAAACTAATAGGGGGGGTTGGTGCTTCATGGGAAAACTAGTATGGAGAACATGGAACCCGGGGGGGTAAATAAGAAATATGTAGGATAGCACGGGCGATCAACAGAAGGGTTTTATATTTTTATGGAGTTATAGAAAATATACATACATAAGGGGTTTTTTAATTCAAAAAGTGATTTTTTTCATACGTAAGGGATACTTTAATCATCTCAAAATTTACAAAAGGGATGTATATAGGTCATAAAATCCATATGTAGGGGGGAGGATTACCAAAAAGAGAGCGACAAAAAGCAGGAAAGCCAAAAAAAGCGAGCAATACAAAGCATAAAAGATTTATGAATCTCCTATTTGAGTAGCAAAATTTAATTCAAAAAGCCATACGTTTCCTCAATTCTAGAAGGTTAACTATGCATATAACTTTAAAGTCACTAACACTACTTTCACATCACTTATAAGAGAGTTGATATGTTTCATTGCCAAGTCATCGTGTATCAAATGAAAACCCTATTGCAATCAAGTTCTCTCTTTCCACCATAGTAATTGAAATCATCAATGCAACCTTCCACACAACTGGGGCATTTCCAAAAGACTCCTTGAATGGATTAGTCTAGAATCTATGCATATGTAAATGCTTAGATTTTTTAACTCACTCTGGGAACAATTCTTTGTTAATGCAAAAACATCACTCCTTGATGTTTCACTCTTACATCCCATTAATCCAATCAATGAAAAAAATTGACCACAAATTCATATTTTGGTACATGAAATTTTACTAGATGGTGCATAAAATCATGATAATCATCTAAATCACGCCTTGCCATTTTGATTTGATATGTAGCATGACCCTATTTGGACTTGTAAGGCAAAAGATATAAGGATGTGGAAATGTCATCTTTTGGGCCAAAACAGGGATTGCGTTAATGCGCACCCTGTTTTGGCCCAAAGATGACATTTTCACATCCTTGTATCATTGCAAGTTGTCAAAGTTTTTTCTTTTTTGCCCAAAAGATGAGTTTTTAACATCCCTACGTCTTTTGATTGTAAAAAATAAATGGCATAATATTACATATTATAACACATGACAAGGCATCATTTAAAAGAATATCATGTCTTTTTGTGACATCTAAAAAAATTGTGTGCATCAGAATATGAATTTTATGAATTTTGGCAAATTAGTTTCACAAATTTAAAGCAAGGTTTCCCATAATAGGGAGTGAGAAGACACTATCTATTTTGGCAAAAAATGAAAAATTTTAACATCCTCTACCTTTTAATTACACTGGAGGGTCACTCTTTATAAACCCATAAAGCATGTGTGAGCAAGCTTGGGTTAAAACTTACCCATATCCTTGCATTTTTACATTTCCTCATGTAATTGGTAGTTAAACCCTTGTACATGTTTACATTTTCAATCCTAAAATTGTGATATTCCTTTATGAATCCACAGATCCAAATTACATCCAAGTTGTTGTTTTATAATCCCCTCATGTAGATAAATGGCATGTAGGTCACCCCATTTAAAAAATACCCCTTAGTGCACTAAAGTGCTATGTTGCATGTTTATGAGTGCTGCTCGAGGTAATTGCCAAACCCACATGGGTCACATTTAACTTTGGACTAATCAATTTCAAGAAATGTGACACATAACCACCCTTTTGTATACTTTCTACCTGTACCTGAAGCAACTATTTTATGGGATACTTAAATTCTTTCTTTGCTTGCTTGATTTTCCTACTACCTCAACAAATTGTCGCTCATTGCCGCTTGCTTTTTCTAGCTCACTCTATCAGCTACCTCAGGGGGGGGGGCAATACCCCTTGATCGCACATTCTATATGGGGTTTTAACATAGTGGGCCCCCCGAGAAATGGAAGAGTAAACTAGAATAATGAGCAAAACAACATTAACTTTATAATGATACACCCCTCTACATTACATCAAAGAAGGAACCTTGGTCCATTACAATAGTCACTACCTACAAGATGGTGCTTGTGCGGAAATCAATGTGGGTGCTTGCCTTGAGCACAACGTAGGAATCCCTCTAAGCAATGGAACACAACTCTCACAATTAAGTGGAGACAAGTTGCAAGAAGAGTGTTCATGCTAATCACATCATCCTAATCAATAAGATACAAGTTGCAAGAAGAGTGTTCATCCTAATCACCTCATCATCTAAATAATCTATGACCACACTTGTTGAGTTGGTGCACCAATCTCCTAAATTTCCTTCAAGATCCTCTATCATTGTAGACTCATATCAAACCATCTGCTATATTCTTAGTGCAGCACCTTGTTGCTCAGTTATTCACCACTCCATCCTTGCTTGGTGCTATTACTTGTTTACCCAGAGTCAACGTCTTGCCTCAAATAATTTTCATCCATGTTGACACAGATAATCATAGACTATTGGCTCAGACCAAGCACTATTCAAAGCTTGGTGGCTAGATTCTCCTTAAACACCGTCAGGATGTAGAGGCAAAGTAGGTTGGCTGGCAAACCTTTATCCTTAAGAAGTAGAGGAAGGGGATGAGGAAAAGTATCTATCGATGGCCAAGCTCTGCTGTGCCTTGGAGATATAGGATTGGTGGGTCTCAATGACTTCATTTTGTACTAGGGAACAAGGATACAAGACCGGCAAGTATCTAGGGTCACACTCCAAAGGATAGATTTGGGTGTATGTAATTATATGGAAAGTACCTGGAAGCTCTCAACCAGGAGCTAGTAGAGATTCATGGGAAGGGTCTAAAAGGCATTTCTAAAGTGGAAGATTTTCCTTCATCTTGACCCATAGAGGTGGGATTGAGAGAAGACATGGAGTAGCCTCGTCAATTTGTTGATGTCATTTGTACAAATTCATATGTTGTTGTTGCTCTGTCCAAGTGCAAAAGCACGAACTCATCTTGGATAATACGAGGTGCAATGGCTACGTTGTCTTTTCTTGGTAGATCGTGTGCTATCAACAATTTGTTGTCGTTAATTGTTTCTTTTACAATCAAAGGATCCACTAGTTGAGTTGTTTTTTTTGCCATTGTCCCACTGTTATTTGTGTTCGAGCTTTTGCACAGATTTATTTTATGATCCTCACATTTGTCTCTAGCATTGATGTTTCCTCCTTTAGGGAAACTTTATAGATTTTCTGTTGTGTTTTCATTTGCTCCCTCTAGGAAGATTGGAGGGTCGATGTTTCCTCTATTGAGAATTAGATTTTCATCTTGGTTCACAATGGAGAGGGATAAGGGAGTTTCCCCCCATAAAATGGTGAGTAGGCGGGCAGCTTGCTAGCCATTTTTTGAGGGGGAAAGGTGGAACCCACCCCTTTCTTGGCTATCAAAGGCTTGGGGAGAGAGCTTACAAGCTGACATGTGTAGAATTCAAAGACCAAGAAAGTTGTTTCAAGCAAGTGAATTTGGGGGAGGGAATTATGGTGGTTAAATTTTTTTCATGAGACTGTCCAGATTGATATTCTCTCAACCCAAGATTTTTGATGGGAGGGTTATCTCTTCTAGCATCAACTAGGTCCTCCTTTTGCTTACACGCTCAATGATGAACAATACATGTAGTAAAAGGCATCTAAAAAAAGTGGTTACATAGGAACATTTGTCTCTAATTACATGTAGAAATTTAGAGTATATAACTATTATGTCCCCCCATACATCGTGAATAGAATCATGTATTGATTATTGAAGATACAACTTTTTAGGATAACCATGATGGTTACAAGGGGGTGTGACTTTTTGCATCACTGCATGAGCTTAGTTTTGTTTAGACTAAGTATTACTTCCAAAAATTTTAGGTCCACAAAGCCTTAGCGCTCCTTTGATCGAGCTCAATTTCTTGTTTATTCCAAAGCTTCTCGGGAAGAGTTGCAATACTCATGCTTATAGTCCTAATCTTTACAACAATCCAACAAAAAACAATTCATAAATGCCACCTGAGAAGAGAGCAAGATGCAAGATGAAAAGAGAGCCCGACCACCAGTTGAATGTCTAGGATGCCACCCACAATATTCATTGTATCTCATCATAGAATGGAAGGAGAACTTCACCATCTTCTAAACTCATTTCCTGAGTCTATTATCATCTATTTTTTTGTTTTATTGTCATCTATTACACCTCAAACCTTTTATTGGCTTTGCCACCACATGTCTAAGTTTTGTCCTAGAGTTTTATCTTTTGATTTATTCATGTTTTGATCCATAGTTTGATTTGATTTCGTCATTTGGTTGATCCTATGAGATTCTTGGTTGTAATGCTTCATCCATGCTTGTGAAGTTAGTCTCTTATGAATCTTAAGGTCTCAAAGAGGCATTCTGCACTCCCTCAATGACATCCTTATCATCCAAGTTGCTTTGATGCAAGTGTGTAGTTTCTCTCCTCTTTCAACATTTCAACAAAGTCTTGGAAGAAAAATATCTACTTTGACTCCTTTTCTCAGGTCTCTATCAAGGTATATGTATGGTAAGGTGGGCAAAAAGCCTATGTCTCAGACAATGGTAGGGCAAGTAGTTTGGGTGGGAAATGAACAAACATTTTGAATTGACATTTCACATAATAATGTGCCACTGATTGGCACTCAATGTACGTGGGAAAGAAACCATTGTGGAAGCACCTCCCTCTCTCTCTCACACACTCTCTCAAAAAACTCTAGCTTACCCCTATGCTCTCATATACACTCTCTTAGTAGACTCCTACTCACTTCTATGCTCTCGCACTCTCTCTCTTTCTCTCTCGTTTAGCTTGTGTCAGTGACTTTGTGCAAGGAAATATCATCTAGCAATTAGTCACTCTCTCTCTCTCTCTCAAGGTATTTTCTCATTGGAAGATGTGCAAGATGGCCTAAAGAAAATGGCAAATGGGAAGGTAGCAGACACTATACACCTCACAGCAAAACTCATTAAGTGGTCCAATGAACACACGCAAAGGCACATAGTAATGGCACTAAACCAAGCATTCGTGTATGGTTTCCCAACCGATTGGCAAGAGAACTGGATCAAGCCAATTTACAAGGGAGGTGACTGCAATCAAGTGTCAAACTACAGAACCATTATGGTATGCTCTACTCTAGCCAAGCTATATAGTACAATAGTAGAGGCAACGGAAAATGGAAACCCCCTACAAAATGCCACTTAAATAGAGGATAAGGTCCAAATCACTAAGCAACTTGATTCCATTTTCTCAAATTCATTAGGTTGCACAAGAGGATCATTGCTCAAAGGCTTTCTTTGAATGCTTTTGTGAAAGATACAATCTCCTTCTTGTAAGAGAAAACATAGTTAGAAACCTTAGAAAGCCTACAAAATGCATTTTGATAATGGAATGGCCATGCACATTAATTTCACAGCTCTTCAAAATGGGTTTCTTTATATTTCATCTCTCTCTACTACAATTATTAAATTTGAACAATCGATAGATTACATACTACAAAAACCTCTCTCAATTTCCTAGAGATTACTTGAAATTGATACAGGTTTTTGATGTATGCAAGCTTCAAATTATAAAAATTTAGAAATTTTACGAGACAGTGCTGAAATGATAAAGAAACCAATTTTGAAAGATTGTGACATTTTCCTTGGAACTGTATTGGCCCAAGTGGTTGTAAAATGAGAAGAAGAGAGGTACATGAGAGTACAAGGGTTAGCCCTCCCTTTAAAAGGTGGTAATGTATATAAGGCCAAACGTTTGACTTTGGTCTTCATTGTGTACTTGCAAGTTTTGGAATAGAAGCTCTCTCTTTCTCTTCATTCTCTTGCATTGAGTCTTCTTGCTTCCTCTTGCAAAGTTGTCTTGTGATTGCCACTCTTCCCCTCCCCCATTTGTTCCTCCCCCTTGCTCTCACTCCCTTCTTCCTTTCCCTTCCCCCTTTTCCCTCTCTCTTTTCCCCCTCGTGGAATCAGTCGCACACAATCCAGTCATGCTTGTGTGACACAAGCATGAGGCTTGTGCATACAAATATCCCACAAGGAGTTGTTTGAGAGTAGAGGCTTTGATATAATTCTTCCAAGATCCCCATGACACATGAGTCACTACTTGGACTACACATTTTTGGCACCGTTGTTGAGGAGTTCAAGGTATGCTTTCGTATTGCACAATCCCTATATCATCATCATTACAAAATGCTCCTAGCTTATCTAGAAGTGTTGTTAGTGGATTATAGGTTGGGTTTAAAGGAGGAAAGTGTGAGTTTGGAGTAGGAAAACTAGGAACTGCCACTTCTGTCCATAGAGGGTTTTTCACACATTTGAGCTTATTTTTTGATGTTTGATGTTGTCACATTGTAGGAATAGCTAGCTGGAATGATTGCTAAAGTATGTGTGGTGTCACATCTCACTTAAAAGCACTAAAAAATGACTTTGGATTAGATTGAATTAACACAAGAGTGACTTCTCAAAACCACCCTATTCAAAAATCTCTTGTTTGATACTTTTAAGTTGTTTTTTGTGCTTTTTTGGTTTGAGTGGGTAGAATAGATAGTGTAGCACCCATTTGTGCTCATAAACCTTGAAAAAAAACTCAAAAATCCTCAAAGAGCATAAAAAACTAACTGGAAATTGAGCCATATTGTGAGTCGTTGCTTTACAAATAATGCAGTGACTTAGTCAGTCTCGCTGCTTTATAACGTAGCAATAATTGACATATGGACTGCCAATTGGCCACCCACCCCCACCCAAGGGAATGGAGGAGTGTTGCAATCAAAAATAGATGTCAAAGAAAGTGTGGATGCCCTAATGGACATGCATATCAATAGCATCGAGCAAGATATGTTGGCACTATCCAAGGTAGCAAGTCCCTCTTCAAATCCCCATTAGGGTAAAAAGGCGAAGTTTGTCAAGCTTTAGTACCGGTATCTAGGAGATGGTTCAATAGAGTCCATGCAGAGGGAGGATTGTGCTTTGGCAGATCAATTGGTAGACCTCTTGGAGAAGGTAAATAGAATATATAAAGTAATATACCAGTGTCTCATGCCAACATATGTTGATTCATTGAAATGGATAAGTACCCATGTGGTTATTGGATACCTCCATGGCCGTCATGCCCTTTTCCCCTTGCAGCTTTTTTAGAAGAAATGGTAAGGATGAATTTCCTCAAGAAAGGACTAATGGTGGTGAACATTAGTCTGATGAAAAATGGCTTCATAGAAATCGATAGTGAGGAATGGCACCTACACTATTAGACACTTGTCACGATGAGGACGTGAAATTATGGGACTTTTGATTTGTGACTTCTATAATTTGCACGTGACTAAATTGAGCCTCTAGGGCATGAGGGTCTGGCCATGTGCGCGGGACTTCGAGAATTAAAATAGTGGGCCCTTGGGAATTGTGAATGTGTGCCCAATTACTAGGCAATTAATTCCTAGGGCCAAAGTGTGCAATAGGGGGCTAAAAGAGTGGTGCAATTAAACATTGCTATTTTTAGCAGAAGGGCCTTTTTTTGGATCTAGAAGGCCAAAAAAAGCTATCGCAGGAGGGAGATCATCAGTGTGACCTGTTGAAGCTGCTAGGCGCTACCATATCAAAATCGCCAACTGTCCAAGAGGCTGCCAAGGAGCTGCATGAGAAATCACAATTTGCCTAGGGGACTGTCTGGGAAATTCACAGTTGATCAAGGATGTTGTTTGGCTGAGCAGGAGCTTCTACATGGATTTTGACTTGTTTTTTGCTTGCTTTTTGGGCTGTTGTTGCTGTTTTTGCTGTTCTCCAAGCTTGGAAGACTTCTCCTAAGTTGTTTCTAGGCTAGGCCAGTGTTGGACCTACTGTTTCTCACTGGATTTAGGGCTTTCAAGCCCTGGTGACATATTTTCAGAGGATTCTTGGCAAAGGAAGGCTTCTCTTTGCTTGCTTTTGCCGTTCATGGACTTGTTGTTGGCTGGTTATTGCATTTGGAGTTGATTCTTCGTAGGGAAGGTGGATTTATGCAGTGGTTTATGGTGGCCAAGAAGGCCCCAGGTTGAGTTTGACCTATTTTGGGATAGCAATTTGGTTTGATTGCATCGGAATCTAGTTGTGTGGGAGTTATCTTACAGTTGTGCAGCCATGTTTGGCTAGTTGGGCACTTGGTTGTGCAATTGCAAGTGTAGCACAGACAATGGATGCTTTTGGGGTCTCTGTTGCATGCTTTGGTTGGCTTAGGACACATGGTTGTCTAGTAATTGGATGCCATTTCACCATTTGGAGTTGAGCAAGGAATTATAGGGTTTAGGTTGGATGGGGAGTCTACAGACATTAGTTTGCCTATGGTGCAGCTTCCTAGAGACCTTTGTAATCAGTCGCTTGGCTTCAAATGAATGTTAAATAAATACCACAAGGGGTGCCAACATTTGGGGCCAATCGATGTCCTTGTATCTGAGTAGGAGTGCTCTATCTCCCTTGTGATTTAATCTATGGTGCATAATTATTTGTCAATTTACTGTGTATGATGTAATTAAGTGGATCCTACCACCTTTTACTTTGTTAAGGCTGGTTTTAGTGGTTCTATTGCCAGGATCCACCTAACTTCTTCAAGAGGGGAGCCTATGGTTGGCTTGGTACAACAAGTCCAGTAGACTAGCCAAAGAAGACAGTATACTATTTTGGTAAATATGTCTCACAAGGAGAGATCTCTAAGTCTTATTGGAGAGGAAGAGGAATAGCGGATGTCTCAAACTCATGATGACGATCAAGGTGCAAGAGAGGAGTCTCGGCATGTTGCTAAGTATCAGAATGATTGAGCTGATGAGGAGGATGTGGATTTATTCAAGGCACAGATACCGAGTTTCATGAGTGCTTTCACATAGTTCACATAGAATCCTCGCTTCCGAAAAATGCTAAATTCTTATGTGCAACCGAAAAAAAGGAAGCTCGATGATGGGGATAAGGATGTTGAAGCTAACAAGAGATCGCATGCTAACTTTCAAGATCAGCCCTCTCAAAACCTCTATGGTTTGCATGCAGCCTAATGTTATTTCGGGGCCAACTCAAGGTAATAATTTCTAGTCCATGTTTTTTGAACAACAAGGAGTTATGGCACACTCAGTGCAACTAGGCTATTTTGGTGGCCGTTCAGTGTTTCAGGCCATGGTCAACCCCACAAGCCCAATTTTTGGGTATGCGTCCTAGTCAAACAGTTGGGTTTGAGCCTAGTTTACACTCCATGGGATAGAATATGATGTATGCAAATGTTGGAGCAGCCCCAGGGATGCAAATGAGTATGCCTAATGCAGAAGTAGGTAACCTTGTTTTGGGAAATATGCAAAATATGGGTGCTGGTCTGAATAATACAGCTTTTCCCAAGCTAGTGGTATGGGAGATATAGTGAGTGCTACTGTTTCTTTTGCCCAGGATGAAGGACTTTAAAGAGGCTAGTGTAGTAATAAAATTTGAGACATTCAATGGGGTCTAAGATCAACTTAAGGCCTTGACCTTTTTGTAGCAGTTTGACGCATCCTACACAGGAGGGAATTTCACAAAGTCATCCAAAATTCATTGGGCCGCAAGTTTTCTAAAGGGGAATGCACTTCATTGGGACCACTATGCTCATACAAAACACCGCACCAAACACGTGGGTAGGTTTCAAATAGGTGTTTTCAGCTGCATGACTTACCTCTACTTTTGAGGTGGATATCATGACAACTTGGCATGAGCTGAATTCCAATAATTTCTTTGATTTAGAGGAGTATAATAGCAAGTTTTGGGCAGCTTTGCTGTTGGTTAGCTCCTACCAGATTGTTCCTTTCGCTGAACAAGTTGAGAAATATTGCTACGGGCCTAGCTAAGGAGTTGAGGGACTATTGCACGAAGACTAAAGTGTCCAATATGTCTTAGTTTATTGAGTATGCTAGCACGGAATATGCTTTGATGCAAAGGAAGACTTCTAGGTTCAAAGGTGGATAGAAGCACGAATCTAAGAAGGATGGCACAAATAAGAGATCTAGGTTCCAAGTTTCCAAAATAGAGAAGAAATATAATCATCGGAAGGTTGCGTTTGTTGCAGGGAGGCAACAAAACAATATCAAGGCAGCTGGGTATTTGAGTCCAGAAGAGCTAAAAATTGTCAATGAAGAAAAGAGATGTTTTAAATGCAAAGAACCAGGTCATGTGTCTCGAGATTGCCCAAAGTGAAAAGAGGAGAAGGCTAATGCAGGCAAAGGTGATAAGAACAGGAAGAAATAGAAGACCATGGCTAGTTTGATGCCTGATGTGATCAGTGAACAGCCCTAGGGTGAGCAAACTGAGTTACGCAGAGCTTGGGTAAAGTTCAAGATCAAACAGGCCTTGTTTTCTTTGATCTAGGTGCAAAAGCCAATCGTATTTCTCCAAAGATGGCAATGAGATTGGGCATTTGATCCGAGGAGATGGGACCAAGTTGTGAAGCCAATATGGCTAGCCCAGACTTCACCACTCTTGTCACACCTATCATAGACAAGTTGTACTTGCATATTCAGCCTTTCGTGGTGGATAGCAAAGACTTTTATATTATGCCCCTTGCAGGTTGTGATGTTTTGTTGGGTATGCCATGGATGCATCACTGGAATGTGATGATAGAAGCCAAGAAGAAAAAATTATAGTTTCATATATGGGGAAGACCCATGTAATTGATGCAAAATCAAAAGGGGAGTCTGTCCCAGTTGTAATAACAACTTTTGCCATTAATTTTGTAATGAAAAGCCATATTTCTACGTACATGGTTTTTGCTAGAAAGATACCCCCTGTAAATGAAGAGCATACTATTTCCCATTTGGAAAAGCAAAGGACTATTTTTCTAACTGAATTTTTAGATTGCTTTTCTAATGAGTTGCCTAGTGAGCTTCCACCAGAAAGGCTAGAGGACCATGGGATTGACATCATACCTGGCAGTAGTCCACCCAATAAACCACCTTACAGAGTTAGTGCGGCGCAGCAGGAGGAGATCATGAGTAAGGTAAATGAACTTTTAGAGAAGGGCTTGATTCAGCCAAGTTCATCACCTTATTGCTCTCTAGTTCTATTGGTTCAGAAGAATGATAATTCTTGGCGTATGGTATTGATTACCGTGCCTTGAATAAGATCACCATTAAGA
The DNA here is from genome assembly GCF_047967505.1 of Dipteris shenzhenensis. Classification (NCBI taxonomy): domain Eukaryota; kingdom Viridiplantae; phylum Streptophyta; class Polypodiopsida; order Gleicheniales; family Dipteridaceae; genus Dipteris; species Dipteris shenzhenensis. The sequence continues at coordinate 28,276,608 of NC_141610.1, forward strand.
ATAGTTTCCCTATACCTAGGATAGATGACATTCTAGATAGGTTAAAGGGGGGAGCTATTTTAGTTGCATTGATTTGAAGAGTGGGTATCATCAGGTTCGCATACATCCAAAAGATGTGCATAAGATGGCGTTCACGACTTCTTTTGGGTTGTATGAGTTTTTTGCCATGCCTTTCAGACTCACTAATGCTCTTGCCACCTTCAATCGCATGATGGATGGGAACTTTCGAGACCATAGAGCCTTCGTGTGGGTACATTATTTGATGGCATGATTGTGTTTTCAAAATATTAGGAGGAGCATTGGGAGCATCTCGCGATTGTGTTTGCTAAGCTTAGGAAGCAGAGGATGTTCATAAACTCCAAAAAAAGTGAGTTTTTCATGGTTGAGGTTCATTTTTTAGGGCATTCCAAGGATGGGGTTTATATGGATCTAGCTAAAGTGGAAGCAATACAGAGTTGGCCACAACCAAAGAATTTGCATGAGGTTTGTAGTTTCTTGGGTTTGTGTTCCTACTACCATTGTTTTATCTGTCACTTTGCAAAAATTGCAGCCCCTATGCATGCACTTTCCAAAAAGTACAGACCTTTCCAGTCGACACAGGTGGAGAATGACTCTTTTGAGGAGCTGAAGTGCAAGCTTACAACAGTACTGGTGCTGATTTTTCCTGACTTGAGGAAGTCTTTTCATGTGCATACGGATGCTTATAGTATTGGAGGAAGTCTTTTCATGTGCATGCGGATGCTTGTGGTAAAAATGGTATTGGAGCTGTCCTAAGGATGGGCATCTTGTAGCTTATGAGAGTCACATTTGACAGCCAACTGAGTTACATTTCCAGATTTATGAGAAGGATATGTTGGTTGTACTTCATGTTTTATCCACTTGGAAACATTATCTATTGGGATCTAATTTTGCAGTTTAGACGGATCATCAGTCTTTGCGCTACTTTCTAACACAATCTAAGCTGTCCGAGAAGCACATAAGGTGGGAAAACTTCTTGCCAAGGTTTCATTTTCACATTGTACATGTTGAAGGCAAGAAGAATGGGGTTGCAGATGCTTTGTCTAGGAAGCCACAAGTTTCAGCTGTGTGACAATTGCTTATCACAATGAGTTGGATGTAATGAAGGATTACTATGCAGAAGATGAGCAATTTTTTGAAATATATGGCCAGCTTAATAATGGATAGAGGCATGAGCATTATGTTCTTAAGGATGGGTTTATGATGATGCATGGCAGGCTATGTGTAACTAAACAACTAAGGCAGAAGGTAATGAGTGAATGTCATGATCCACCATATGCAAGACATCGTGGTATTGATGCCACAGTTAAGGCAGTAGAGCATTTCTTTTATTGGCCTACGCTGCATCGCGATGTTGAGGAGTATGCTCGCACATGCATAACTTGTCAGAAGGTGAAGTATGATCGCAGGAAGGCTCCTGGACTGTTACATCCTTTGCCCATACCTGATGGACCATGGGAGAGCATAGCCATGGATTTTATTTTTGATTTGCCAAGGACACCTACAAGTAATGATGGATTATGAATGATCATTGATCTCTTTAGCAAGCAAGCATACTTCATTCATGTACGGAAGAAGATTGGGGCAGATCATATGGCAAAGTTATTTATGCAGAATATCTTCAAGTATCATGTATGCCAAAGTCCATTGTGAGTGATAGAGACCCGCGCATGACCAGCTTGTTTTAGCAGAAACTTTTTGAGAATATGGGCACTACTCTCCTATTTCCTTCTGCTTTTCATACACAAACCGATGGGCAATCAGAGGAGGCTAATTCCATAGTGGGAGAAGTTTTTACCATTGGTGGAGTATGCATACAATAACATCGTACATTCTTCCACACGTAAAGCTCCATTTGAGATAGTGGAAGGCCGACATAAGATTCTACCCATCTTGCAAATGAAAGATAAAAATTTTGAGGCTAATAAGTATGTGGAGATCTTGGACATAGCCTATCAGAGGGTGAAACAAGCATTGCAAAAGTCATAGGAGAAGCAAAAAAAGGCAGTAGATAAGCACACGCATGGCATTGTCATCAAGGAAGGTGATTATGTCTTGCTGCATTTTCAGAAAGCAAGGCTGAAAAGTACATGGGGTCATACTCGACTATTCCCTAAGCTAGGTATGAGGTACTAAGGGCCTTTCAAGGTAACTGAGCCGATTAATGATGTAGCATTTCTCTTACAGTTGCCTACGGATTAGTGGATTTATGCACTGGTTTGTGGCCAGGAAGGCCCCAGGTTGAGTTTGACCTATTTTGGGATAGCGATTTTGGAGGATTAGAGAGCGGGGAAGATGATACAAAGATCTATTAAAATTTTCCTAACTCCAATTTTCTTTGTGGGATAGGGCGGGCATCTCATCTCTGATCGTCCTCAATGAGCTAGAAGGATGAATGTGAGGAATAGGGGTAAGAGTGAGAATGTAAAGGAAATACCAGAGCCTCAAGATAAGGATGCATAGCAAGCAGCTGAAGAGGTAGATTACCCGCACGCCATGCCTCAAAATATTCTACTCCTCCTAGTGAACAAGAAGCTAACAAGAGGGAAGGAGGGCATTGATCAAGGGATTGAGGGAAAGGAGGGCATTGATCAAGGGGTTGAGGGAAAGGAGGGCATTGTTCTGGTCATGGGGGCCAAAACAACAGAATTAACAAACCCATATGCAATTTTACAAGGTCAACTGAAGATTGACATAGTTGACAAAGAACACATTGACTTAGAGGGTCCGATAGAGGTATTCTCAACCTTTTGAAGAATAGATTGAAGTAGAGGTTTCAATATAGATAGTCTCAACCTTTTGAGGAATATATTGACATAGTTGACAAAGAACTCCTTGGCATTGATGATGAAACTCCTTTTATTGTGGTGAATTTAGGAAAGGTAAGCACAAAGGGGTGAGAATTTCCCTCTAAGATTTAAATGAGGTGGGAATCATTATGAGGAAGAAAATCACACGAGGCGTGAATCTAGCCCCAAAGCAAGGAAACTTTAAGAAGGCAAAAAGGACTCAATTAATTGATAAATAACACCAAAACGGAATTTTTCTTTCTGATTATGATTGTCCACATTCTATCTAATGATTGTAGACTAGCTTTGCTTAGAAGATTGCCGAGATCAGCTGATTTGAAATGTAACGTCTTAGGCCTATGGGAAGTCAAGGTTGGAGGTTCATAGCTACATTGGCAAGAGAGTGAAAGAATTTATCATTATTGACCTTGAGGCAGGTAAAGGTGGTATAGCCTTAGGCATTAACAAATCTCTCTCGGGTTGCTTAAGTAGGTACCTAACTTAATTTTATAGACATGGAATTGGAGTTTAATGTAGAAACACGAATATCAAGTGTGACTTTTTCTCTCTTATGCCCCTAATGCTGTCAAGACTCTTGTCCTCTCTCCAGTGACTCTATTCTGAAGGATGATTTCAATATGGTTGACCTCAGTGTGATTGGATGGGAGAACAAGGTTAAAGTGATCAGTGGTACTGAATGCTTGCCTTAAGTTCAAGGACCGTGTAGGTCTAGTTGGTATATCCTCTTTCACTTGGAGTGATAATCATTTTGGGAACAGCCATAGGAAAGACCAACTAGATAGATTTTACTTATCTAGAACTGTGGCTATCAAGGATAGGCTGAGAAAGGAGAAACTAGGGATGGAGGAGTAACAAAGAAAATGTGGATACCTTCAAGACTTTGAGAAAGAAAACTATACATGAACTACAATAGCTTCCAGTAACTATACAATTAAGTTCACAAAACTCTCGAGGATCAATTCCTCCACCAAAAGAGTTTGGAATTTGGGACTAATAAGTCATCTATGAATCTCCTAACCTGACTAGGTTTACAAAGAACGATTGCACAAGTCTCACAAAAGATTAATCGTTCCATAAACTCAAATTCAAACTAGAAGTCTGGTGAGAAAACAGCACAATTAGTGCCTATCAGAATACCAATGCTTTGTTGAAATAAAGAGTCTCCTAAAGTTATTCTAGAAAAAAGTTTAACTGACAAAGGAGATCTTCAGCATCTACAACTTTTGTGCACAAATCAAGGTCGTGCTTTTAAGATTTCATCCAACAAAAATCAAAATGCAAGGCTGATTTTTCAACCCTTAAAAAACTTTGCATCTATCTTTTTCATATCTGTAATTGAAAACTTGTGAAACAAGCTTTCTTATTCTTGACTTCAAATCTTCCAAACTATCTTTGTATAGAGTGTAGTAAAATCAAAAGTTTCAAGCAATATTGGAGTGCACTTCTCTTCTACACTCTGGCTGAAGTCCAAAAGCTTTATGACAGGTATAACTCCCACCGAATCATTCAAAATCCAACTTAAATCTACTGGAACATAACCTCTCTCAATAAGTTTTTCCAAAGTTCATGGACAGCTGGTAGTATGGCCTTGAAACAATACTCAACCACTATAAAAAAAGTCTTACAAGCCACTGCAATGAATCTAGGTTTCTTACGATTTTTATGAAACTTCCAAGCTACACAGAGATAAGACTTGGGTTGCAAGTGAACCCAAAAGGTTTACAAAATTTTTGAGGTTTCAAAATCAAATCCTTTTGGGGTATAGAACAAGTAGCATACATCTTTGCTGCAACGTTAACCTCTCCTAGCAGAGATTGCAAATAAAACTTTCTACAGGTGAAGACAAAATTATTCGAGCATTTGTCTACAAGAGAAATCACAAACTTTTGTTGGAAATTATGCAAGGATATCTCATCCTCCGAAAAGAGAGTCAGGATGAGATCCTTGCGTAAATTCCAGCAAGAGTATTTTTAAAGCCCAAACATACCTAGATCACCCCGCTTTATTCATGTGCAGCGACATAAACTTAGGGATGTCTCACCTGTTTATATAAACACAAAAAGGGTGCAAACCCAACAGTACATGGATCGCCCTTCTCGCATCTTATGCAGTGAAGTGAATTTGTAGTTACAAGAAAAATACTAAAATCCCACCAGACTACATATTCTACAAGTTCAATTTTGGCTGAAAGTATGTACTTCGGGATGCTGAAAAAAGAACATCAAACTCAGTAGTGTTTTGTCCTTTTGAACAGCAACTGAAATATATCAGCAATCTCTTTACTTTCCTCAATCTCTATGAAAATACAAATGTAGCAAAAGAAAAATATTGATCATAGTAACCTCCTGTCATCAAGCAGAAAGAGTTGATATGGATTGAGGTGCAAGAATCATTGTCACGCTGCATCTGTAGATACCTTCTCATAAGTTGTTCTCTGCCTCCACTTGGGTGGTAAGAAAAAAGCTCCTCCAAATCTCTGCTGAAGGAACACCAGAACAGCCAAAACTAGAGCTCCACAAGGTATAATCACATCCCAAGCATAGGAATAGAAATCCCAATTTGGGTTGGCATAGTAATACCTTCCCCTCAGATGTGGGACAAACTTGTATTTCCTCGCAGTGTCATATAAGTGTGGCAATGACCTCACCAATGTTATCCCCAAATAGAATGGAGGTGAAAGTACTCTGTCCTGTACTCCCCAGACATAGTTTGCTAATACTTGTGGAAAAAGGAAGAAGTCAACAGTGATACCTGCATAGGCTTTCATTCGTTTCAAAAGTATTCCACCCGAATTTGTATGAACAATCGAGGCAATCAAACCCCCAAGGACATAAGTTGTAAAGCAAACATACAAGACTCTCCGTTCCATGTACCATGGTCCTTCTGAACCAGCACTTTTGCTAGTCCATACCAGCTGAAGAAGGCATAATAGCAATAAAAAAACCACCATGGTCATCACTCTCACTACTACCTCATTTACTTCAAGCCATCCTCCGTTCCACTGCAAGATATTTTGCTTCAACTTATTAGTAAAGATTGCCTCAAAATTCAATACCAGGGGAATAAGATGGCCCAGGGTGAGCACAGAGAGCATTAACAAAGACACTTGTGAAAGTAAGCTTGGATGCCTTTTAGCATGACGAAGCTGAAGCCCCACGAAAACTGATGCCATTGTGAGGGATATTATTCCCATGACAATTTCGAAGTCTATTTGTGTCATAGAATCGAGAGCTTGCTCCCGATACACATGCAAATCTGAAGACAGGCTTACACTTTCAAAAAACAGGGAGTCATCGACATCCCTTAAGCTGGAAATAAGACCATCTATCCCATGTCTCCCAAGATAGCCCGGGTTGATAGGAGGATACTTGACTTTCACAAACAATTTACAATCTTTGTCATGATCAAGAAGATCCTTAGCATTCTCTGCTGAGAATTGGATGGTGCGGCAGGCAATCAGACACAGTGACCCAGTCCCTGAATTATACACCCCTTCTGCAGCGAGCCTGAATGAAGAAATATTCTTCACTAACTGAAGATTGGCCTGTTTTTGGTCAATGTTTAAAGTAAAACTGACATTCATGAGCTGAATCGTACTTCTGTTTGAGGCATTTGTGACTATTGGTGAGGTAGGGTGATATAGCCTATCGATCCTTTTATTGATTGATATTGGCGAAAAATAGACTATGGCATCTTCACTTGAGGAGCCTCCTTTCAGTCTAGCCTGGAATCCAAAGTCAGAGATTATGGTTCCATCTGGGTACTCGGACTTTCGATATCCTTTGTTCCTGTTCTGTACCTGATCTGTGCTATCAGCTCCACAATGATTCCGTGCTTCGTCAATCCTGTCACTACTATATGAGTACTTCAGCACAGGTGGAGATGCGCCCCAACCAAGCATCCCATACGTCATATCCATATGACCTCTAAAAGAAAACCGTTTGAAGGGTGGAAATGGTGAGTTTGGCTTCCTCTCCACATGTCCTATGACACTGTACCGGAAAAGAAGGCCAAGGGTGGTGGGGAATTGTAGGGTTACTAAGATGTCGCAGTCAGGAGATTCCACTGTCGATGAATCGTTAACAGATCCTTTGAGGTAACACGCAGACATACATAACTGCCCTACTTTGGACCATTTTCCCTCAACAGCAAGAACATCTTGCAAACTGCCATTTCCCTCCTCAGACCAGTTAGAGAAGACAAAAAAGCCATGGATGTTTTCTCCTTGGCAAACCATATTCTGGATTGAGAGTTTTGTTTGAGATGCATGTTCTCTTTCTCCAAAGGGACTGCAGTCTTCACCTGTGCATTGACGGTCCCAAAAGACGTCCAAATCCTGTTTATACCACGGAAAGTGACAAGCAGCAGCAGTGTCATCTTTCCAAACGTCTATTTTTGTAGGTACGTCAGCATTCGGTGAAGGGCATGTGCTACGTAGCTCTTCTAACCGAGTGAAAATATAAGGTTCGTTGGGGACAGCAGTCACAAAAATGGGATCGAAGAAGAGAGAGTCCGAACGTTTTCTCTGACTTTCAAGCTTACCTTTGACAAGCGGATGAGTTATTGATGTCTTTTCTGGATAATGAAAAGTTACCTTTACCTCGCAGTCTACCTGGGTTTTCATCTGCCCAACCTGGACATTTTGGAAGCAACCTGCCATGCAAAGATTTCCTGAATGGGCAAGCCACAGTCCCCTCACCTGTATCCACGATCGCTGGGACTGAGAAACTGGACCGCCCCTGAAACGAACGTTTCGCTTGAAAACTCTAGGTCTGTCAAATGTACTCAACCAAGGAAGCATGCTATTCTGCAAGATCAGAATCCCATCCACAAGGTACCTACCCTCCTCTGTTTTGGTTGCGTTTTTGGGAAATTGAAGACGGGCTCCACGACGAAGGGAGAACCTCGGAAAGGTGGCATTAAACCTGGGAGACCCACCGTTAAAGAATCCCCGGCTAAAGCCGAACTCGGGCGGAGGCAGGGAGGAAGAAGGTGGCTGGCCTTCATCAACCAACATGGCATTGCAGTACTTTTCATATGCAGAAGGTTCCTGTAAGCTTGCGCAAGAAGTCGGGGACGGCAGCAGCAAGAGAATGATGCTCGCTAATTGAGCCGCAGATGCAAACAGCAGGCAAGTCCTTCGAGAGCATGACTTGAATTGTTCCATCGTTCTGGGTGGAATTGAAATGCAAGAATTACGTGAAGGAGATCGATGTGTTGGCAGATCAGCAACAACAAATTTCGATTGCAATGCGTTCGCTGGTAGGGGGGCAGCTCTGAATTAGAAGCTGCCTACGAAATGCCTTCTCCTCATCATCACACGAGAGGACGGAAGTGCGATCCATGGACACTCTCAGCAGCAAGCCGCAAAATCACCTGCAAATCAAACACCCAACACTGAATTGGGCAAGTTTGCAACTCGATCTCGCCAAGTTGCAAAACGAATCAAGTCGGGCAGTCGGAAGCGATCCAAGAAAATTGAATGAGCGAAGGGGACGAACCAGCAGGAAATCGGGAGGTGGATGCAATTGGGAGCGATGAATCAAAACGAAAAAGCAAAGATGGAGGTATCATGAAAGCCAGCCATTGGGGAAATCGTTAAAGCCGGCCATTGGGGAAATCGTGTACCGCCATAGCCAAAGCTTCATCTTTGTTCATGGTCCTTGTCCTTCATCACTGTCTCCTTGTCTTTCATAGATGATTGGGTTTTTTTTTTTTTTTTTTTTCCTGCCCTCATGTTAGCCTTAGCAACTATGAGTTTTTGGCAAAGTAGAAATTAGGCATTTTTTGAATTTTTGAAAGTGCATTTTTCCTATTGGCTCTTCTTCATTGGACTTGAATGCAGACTTTAAAGTGGTTGACTTTCTCTCTCTCTCTCTCTTTCTCACACCTCTCTCTCTCTCTCTCTCTTCCCTTCTTTATCTCCTCAAATCTTCTTACACACGATCTCCACCTTTTCTCCCACACCCCCCTTTCCTTTCTCCCACACCCCCCTTTCCGATCTCTCTCTCTCTCTCTCTCTCTCTCTCTCCCCTTTATCTCCTCTTCCTTCACCCCATTTTCAGGATTCCTTTTTGTTTATTTTTTTTATCTTGGGCAGGCCTTATGAATGATTGAATATCATTCACCTTGTTTTTGGAAGCACGTTTTGAAAGAACTGAACTAAAGTTGGACAGAATTTCGTTTGACAAAGTTAATAGCTCAACCAACTCTAGTGGCTCAACCAACTCACCCATGGACAAGGAAATAGAATTGGAGGATGGTCGCCACGTGTGGTGGTCCCCACAAGCTGACAGTCATCAGACGTGCGATTGGTGTGGTGGTTGTTGGAGGGGTAATCGAGTGGGCAGCCAAACACAACCCTTTGTGTTTGTGTCCAGGCCCGCTGTCCCTCCTATTCGGCCAACTAGGATAGTAGCCCTTTACACCACCTTTTGGCCGGGTGGTGTGAACCAACCTAAAGTCATTAGGCTCCTTATTTATATCACCTAATATTTGATTTGTGTAGCGCTAGGAGGAGATGGAATGGGCCAATCATGTAGAGTTGGATGGAGTGGGCGGCCCGGACACAATCTTTCGTGTCATTGTTTGAGACCGTCTCTCCTATTGGGCCAACTATGGTAGCAGCCCTCCTAACACCAAGTAGTAAGAACCTAGCCTAAGCCGCCCACTCCCGCCCATCATTTGGGCCGTGGGTTGGACATGGGTAAGCAATCTTCCTTGTTCATGATCCACGGGCAGTGCCCACGGTGATACTATTCAGTAAACACCCTTATTTTGGCCATCTCCATAGCAAGTGATTCTCGGCTTCTTCCCAGTCTTGTGGGTGCTCGAGGGTCCCCCCAAACCTCCTTCAGGGTCCGTCATCAATGCTATCGTCAATGCCACCCTCACCACCACCACATATTTGTTGGCACAATCTCCATATATAGTTTGTCCGTCACACACAGGGGGTTGCACAATCTCCACATGGAGTTTGCCCATCACACGCAGGGAATGGGAGACCAACAATTTCCGTCACACCCTACACAAGAGGAGGTGCACCCTCAAGTAGGGCTAGGGGGGCGTCCTCTCACCAAACTACACTCCCTTAACCTTGTCTCCATCATTGGTTCTCTTAACCCTAGATCCACAACTCACATGGCAAGGACATTCGTCGCCCATCTCACCAGCTCTGCGGGCATTTTGATTCCCCATGGAGATGTTACAGCTTTTCTATGTGTGCTGTGTGGGTGAGTTTTGATGAGTGAGTGCCGGAAAAACAAACAAGAGTGCACATGTGCATGTGAAAATTGCCTCTTGGGAAGCACACATAACTTACATATATAAAGCAAAGGAGAAGCCAATTCTCCACTACAGTGTCAATGCTTAGAAATAAAACTTCATTTGTCTCCACTTATAGCTGCACAGCTAAACCCCCTAGTATCAAGATCGAGCTATCCATCCTCACATGCCACAACTATACAAACCATTCCACACACACACTATACCAACACAATTGGGGCAAGCTATACATCCATGTTGTTCACCTTATGCTTGCCTTGGACTATGCTTACTAGCACACCAGATTTTAACCTAATCGAAAAAACTTGGAGGTCATAAACCTTCTAAATTTTGTATAATCTTCCTCGTTATACTCTGCAAAAAACCAATAACTTCATCAAGAAAACTCCAAGTATGTGGACTTGAAGGTTCTCAGATTTGGGGGGAAAATGTCAAGCATCCTCAACAAATCTCTTAACGTGGTTCAAGCGTGAGCACTCGATCCCATCCTTACTACCATATAACATGTGCATCATGAAACCTCTTTTTATTCAATCATGATGGGGCAAGTGGAGGCACCATGCTTGTCATCCTACAAGACTAAGTTCATGGTTTTATCTTCTGCTAGCTTAGGATCCCCCCTCACTAGTGAAACCTTGCATTACAGTTACCTAACTTAACACTCAATCGATTGGAAATGATTTTACTTTCAAATCAACATGACTTGGCCATGTTAGTAACCACCAAAGGGACATTCGCATCCAATGCTTGATGGCAAGCCCCTTGAATCCACCATCAAATCTACATTACACATAAGGAATCTTACATACTATTTTGATTGCCCAAACATGCCATTGGACTTCCCAAAATGAAGTATGTTTAATTGTAATTGAATTTTGGCTTTCATTTTTTGGGGTTTCATCACTCATACCCCTAGGATAGCCTCCTAGAGCTAAGTAGACTATGAAGCCATCAAAATTTCCATTGGAAAGAATAAAAAAAAGTTCATCAAGGCCGACCTAAGGATTAACTAATTCATAACCCCTAATCTAATGGCTATAAGATAAGAATCGACATTGTCAAGGGTTGGCTTGTTTTCCTGGCTTGTTTCTCTCTTCTATCAAGGCGTACATTTGGGCTGGCTCTTTCAATTGGGGCTACAATAGGCAAGGTAGTTGAGGTCAAGTTGTCCAAAGGTGTGTTTAAGGAAATGAGGAGCATGTATCTCTTGTAATTTGTAAGGTTTCCTAATTCCTTTACTATAAAGTACAATTACTGTAATTTTGCTAGCATGTTTCATTATTTATGAGTACCATTTCATCATATTGTGTTATCGCTTTCTAGCTTTTGTTTTTAATTTTTCTTCTTTTTCATATTAGTGGGATTTAACATATTATAGCAATTGGGAAATTTCCAAATTTCCAACAGTGGCATCTATATCAAGTGGTTTAACCTCAAGATAGAGCCACAATCTCATTGAATATGCAAAATACTTCATCTTAGGACTACTTACATCTTCAAGGCATTGGGCTTGCACATTGCTACGGTTATTTTAATCTCCTTGCGTGATCTACAAAGCTTCTTAAACCTTGCTATTACACTCCCACTCCAACTCTATGTTGTGAGTGTGGTCTTTCTGATTTTCAAAATTCATTTTCATCTCCCACTTCCCAAATGTGCAAAAGTATTATAGCCCTTAACCAAGATCACCTTATTTTGAGAGGTTCATAGGTACCACCTACTATTATGCTACACATTCTATCAAATTTTCCATAAAATAACATCCTGTGTAGTACGAACCGTCACATATATAATCAAATTGTTATAATTTGTTACCCTTTCCACCTATTGTGTTATATTATTCTTTCCACTAAATTTAACATACTAGCATAAGGATGGGCTTAGGAAAATCTATAGTAGATATGGCCAGCTTGCTAAATTATCCAATCTTTCTTATATGCTCAAATGTCAAGTCTCTTCTTGGAAAAAGAAGGAAATTTATATAACCGTTATGGTTCAAAACTCATTCTTATACATGTTCAAGAACTTACTTGAGATCTTAAAGGGGTCAATAAAGGAAATCTTCGTTATCACCTACATTCAAATGGTTTTTAAAAATCCTACTAATAGCTGATTATATGGAACATGGATTTAAAACAATCCCTCATGTTGAATGCATCTTCAAGGGTTACGTATGTTTAACCCCCTAAGCTTAAGATATTTGATGCCACAATATCGATAAGAGATGAGGGCCCATAAGAAGAGGAAAATATAGTGATAGACAACTCTCCAAGTAAGGCTTCTTTTAAGCAAAAAATTTGTGAGCACCTTTTTGGGATCACCTCTCTATTTGACTTTGATTTTGAAGTCATATATGTGAAAGGTATGTGTCTTTTCCTAAAAAGGCATTAAAATCTAAAGATACTTCATAGCACATGTATATGTTGTGAATTTATTTTGCAACCCACACAATCTTACCCTTACCTCATCTTTATGATACATACAAATCTTGTGAACTCCTGGGATTGTTTTTTCCAATCATGCACACAGTCTCATCCTTCCCCTCCTAAAATTGGATGCATTGAGGGTACAAAAGACATGCAAATCCTTAATATCCCACCGCCCTTTTTAAATCAAGAAAATAATCCTCTACTCATCTCAACTATTGTAAAAAATATTCAAGAGGCCTATTTTTTATGAGCACTACATTCAAAGCCAAGTGTGTTGCTACCTCCCCCCCCCCCCCCCAACACACAAGTGTGTGTGTGTGTGTGTGTGTGTGTGTGTGTGTGTGTGGTTTGAGAGAGTGAATCACTAGAAATAGGGTGTTGTGCTCACCTTAAAAAGATAGTAAATTAAAATAATTAGAGCACTTGTATTAAACCTTCAATCAAAGATAATAGTACATGACACAATAGCCATATAAAGAGGATGATAATATGCTATCACAAAGCTCCCTACCTATTCTAAAACAAGAGGTCAATGCATACAAATGAGTGCCAACCACACTAGGTTATGGCCATTTTACAAGGGAAGACTTTCTTTTTAACTTTTTCCTTATTTTTCTTCTCGAGATGGGTATTTCAATGGGTGTTTCTTGGGCTAGGCTAATCAGAGGGGAGCTTCAAACATGAAGGGTCTCATGGAATGATGACAATTTCTTGCAAAGGAGTCATCCCACTTTGACAATCTTCCCTTGATTATAATGTGCTTTGTTGATGCGGTTGGCTAAACTTCACATGAATGAGTTGGTGATGCTCAAGTGGCATGATGGACATCATAAGTGCCTAGGGAGTTTTGGAGGAAAATGGGAGAGTTACTAGGTCATTGTAGGCTCCCATTAATGGGATGTCCTCGAATAATTTTTGTCTCATAATTTGTGAAAACGGGGCTGGGCAAAAAAGGCATCTTATTGAAAAAATTAACTATAGTATAATTTCAATAGCTTGATAGTTGCTCCATCCCTTTCTTCAGCTTTTCTTCCTCCTTTTTATGGAGATAGAAATGATTACTGATCTTCTTTGTATTTTTTGGGGGATAATGGGTACTTAATATCCTATTGCCTCTTTTAACACTAGGTTCACACACTAGCCTTTGAGTATAGGTTCACCCACTGCCTTAACTTGGAAGGTCGACCGAGTTTCCTCAGGAGAATTGATGAGTTGCCTCAAGACAATTAATGACATGTCTATCAAAGTCACTTAATGATGGGACTTTCTTTGATTGGAGCATATAGCGAACATGGGTGGTCTAGATGAGCATTGATCGGATTGATAAAAATGTCTAAAGCCTTCAATTGACAAGGTGGCACTTGAGCCACTCCGATCCATGATGTGGTACTAGATCTTGTGATCAAGTCAGGTCGACCGAGTTTCCTCTGGAGAATTGATGAGTTGCCTCAAGACAATTAATGACATGTCTATCAAAGTCACTTAATGATGGGACTTTCTTTGATTGGAGCATCCAGCGAACATGGGTGGTTTAGATGAGCATTGATCGGATTGATAAAAATGTCTAAAGCCTTCAATTGACAAGGTGGCACTTGAGCCACTTCGATCCATGATGTGGTACTAGATCTCAGTTGATCAAGTCAGGTCGACCGAGTTTCCTCAGGAGAATTGATGAGTTGCCTCAAGACAATTAATGACATGTTTATCAAAGTCACTTAATGATGGGACTTTCTTTGATTAGAGACATTAGACTGCAATTGTGGATGTCTCGTTTGTCCTCCTTGGGAAGTGAGCTTTGTGCTAGATGATTCTTCTATTGTGGAGCTACTCCAGTAGGACCATTTGTCCTTCATGGGAAGTGATCTTTAGGCTAGAGGATACTTCTATTGTGGAGCTACTTGAGCAAGACCGTTTGCTATCAAAGGACCCATGATGGTACTAAGGCTAGGGCTAGAGTGAAGTAGAGAGTTGGGACATTAGTGTAGAGGACTCATTTTTTTGGCCTTTGGTATTCACATATGTATAAACATGAGACTTGCCTCCTATGGGAAAAAGCTGGGAGGTGAACCTTCTTGAGGTGTGGCTTTCACTTTGGTGAAGAGATCCTTGAACCTTCTATACGGGCATCAATCTGTATCAATTTTGGGATAGAATGTTGGCTTTGAGTATGAAAACATGGACATGTGAACCCACCTAGTTGGCACTCTCAAGAGAACCTTGGATAGCATGGAGAAAATAGAAGAGGGACGATTGCACACAATATGTTAACTTTAACATACTATTCAACAACTTTTAGACTTGTGTAGAGTCCAATTTCAACTACCCCCCCAAAGAAAAAAAAGCTTGTGCTTGCAACAAGTTGAAGGGGGGGAGAGTGCACAGAGGGAGAAAAGGAGGCAATAGAGGGGGGGGGAGGGGGAGAGGGAGTGTGGAGGGGGTAGTAGAGGGGGAGAGGGAGGAAGATGGAGGGGGAATGGAAGCAATAGGGGTGAGAGCAGGTGGAGTGGGATCAAGGGCGGGGAGGTGTTGAGATATCGAGCTCCACTCGTGATATGCCAGGGTGACCGTTGTGCATTTATGTCACTGACTTGTTAGCTGTAGATGCGGTTGGTACACCGCCCATGAATAATATCTGGATGACAGCTATCCTTATGTACTCTAGTTCGTGGCTCAGTTAGTATGCCACCTTAGTTAGCTGAGTTTGGTTTGAGACCCACATATAGGATTCTTTTATTTCTTTGTACTAGAGTTCTTTTGGCTTTCACAACTAAGAAGAGGAAAATTGTTTTCAGCCTCCACCTTTGTGTGTATTCCCCCATTGTGTATGTGAGAAAGCCGCAAGTGAGACTCCTTCCTTCTCTCCCACTATCTTCACATGATATCAGCCTGGTTTGTGGTAAGGAGCTCAAGAAAGCAAACCAAGTTCGCGGTGTCCTGGTAAGAGGACCAGTGTTGCTTTCCTTTTTTGAGTTTGGGAGCAAATCTCTGCAGGTAGCACAGCCGGAAAGTGCAACAGTGCATTCTCTCAGATTGAGACGCCCTTTGCGGTGTGGCGAGAGGGCAATATATGCTGCGGGAGAGGCCGAAGCCCTTGGTGACTTTATTTTTCTGATTCGAGGCCATTTTGTGGCCCGTTTTGGAGGCGGAAGTTCTCCGCATGCACTGAGAAAAAGGCTCTGTTTGTGATGTGCGACCAGTGCTCTGCAAGTCCGTGAAAAGTTACCACAAAAATTGCATCGTATGCCTGTGTGCAGAGATATTGGGAGTTACAGAATCATCCTTATTGCCTGTTGATGCAAAATCGTCACTAAGAAGTGACTGTGTGGTCAAATACCACTTTCGTCAGTTTTGCAGATTTGCCCTTGTGAGGCAGAAGCTGTGTTTTTTGCAGTGACAAAATATTTTGCAGTGTTCTGTAATGGCGTCTGATTCTCTTTCATAGATTGTCACTGAAAAGCTTGACAAGAACAACTTCCAAGCATGGTGTGGGGGTTAAAGGTCACTGTGCCTTAACCCCAGTTATGTACAATACTCAAACACATATATAAATGAATGAAAAAGAAGATTAGGGTGGTTCTGCACCCACCAAAACTTGTGTGGCTCTCTGTCTCTCTCTCTCTCTCCTTCTTCCATTCTTGCTTCCATTGAGAGCACTCTCAACTAGTATCAGAGCTCGGGTGATCTAGCTGAGCGTGCGTGAATGCTTGGAAGCTCAGCAGCTCTGTGGGAGGAAGGAGAAGCTTTGTGGGAAGCTTTGTGGGTGACTTTACTTGCATCCGAGTGTGCAGAGACCTTGGAGGAACCTTTGGAAAAGTCACTTTGGCTTTACGAAGTGGTTTTGAGAGCCTGTTAAGAGTTTTCAAAGAAAAAGTCGTTTTTTGAGCTTTTCCCTGTTTCGTTCGATGACAGAGACTCCGTATTGACTTGTAGAGGCAACTATTGCTTGCTTTTGGTGTCCACATTACTTCAGGAGCTTGGAAACACCTTCATTCTTGAATCTGAGATCATTTCAGTGGATTTCTGACTCACTGTGTCAATTCCTGCGTTTTTTGCCCGGGTGTTGAAACTCAAGTTTGGAGCAACCATTTGCAGATCTGTCAGTTCCGGTGGACTCAGAAGGTCCTAAAACTTCTATGTTGCTCATCATTCGCACTCCGGTGGAGTTTACAGATAGCTCTGTTTCCAAAAACGTTTTTCAGTCCGTGTGTTGGACCCAGTGATTGAGGCCACGGTTTCCAAAACCGTCTGTCCATTGCGTTCCGGATGCCCAAAAACCCCTACCTATCAGTTCTTGCGTGATTCGGTGGAGGATTTTCAGAGTTATAAATCTCTGTGTATTCGATTTCGTCTCTCTGTTATGCATTTTTCATACTAAGGTTTTGAAACCTTAGATTTATGCCACATGGCAGTGGATAAGTGTTGACTCCCATTTCTCACTCATCGGTTGGGATTTTGGAGTTCTGGCAGAAGAGAGATATTTGCAGATTTTCTTGCTGAGTCCGATTATGCAATGGCACCCATGTTTTGAAGCATCTCAGGTTCTATTTTCAGTAGCGCTCATTACCGTGGGACTATGATTTCTTGAGCATACCTTATGCAGATCACTCTGGTTGCAGTTTGAGCAGTGTGCGCTCATTCGTGGTATGCATTGGGTTGCAGTGGATGATTTATAGGCCATTTGGATGCATTGCGGTCCTTGTTGGATGCGCTGATAGGCCCAAATTGCCTTGTGGGATGCTATTTTTTATGGACGCTTTGCACATGGATGCTATTTTAAGCTGAGGGACAGCTTTGACACATTGCAGGTGATGCACTGATAGTGCTATGCTCTCTTGGATGAGACATTATTGATGCATATGCCAGTGGACAGTGTTTATGCTTGAGTCATTTGGCACTTATTGGCATTTTCTTTTGGGCCAGATTTGCTCATATGGATGCATAGTATATGCACATGAGTCAGATGCTTTGAGTTTTGAGTTTTGGTGATATTTCACTCTATTGTGGCATACACATTTGGGTGCACCTAGTATTTGGTGTGATTCTCTCTTGCAGGTACTAGCATTTGGGATTTTGCTTTATTTGCATCATGGCATCCTCTTCCACGTCTGAAAAGGAGTTTTTTAGCATTAAAAAGTTTGATGGGACAAACTTTTCTTTGTGGAAAGAACAGATAAGGGATGTGCTTATTCAAAAGAAGCAGATTAAACCCTTGGCAGGGATTGAAGCTAAGCCTGCAAATATGTCTGAGGATGATTGGAATGAGTTGGATGCATTAGCAAAGTCTACTATTAGGCTTCATCTTGCAGAGTCAGTTTATTTCACAGTAGTGAATGAGCAAACTACGGAAGATTTGTGGAAGAAACTGTGTGCCACTTATGAGAAGGAAACTGCCTCTAATAAAGTTTACCTCATGAAGAGGTTGTTTGAGCTGCAAATGAAGGAAGGGGTCTCCATTGCTTCTCACTTGAATGAATTCAATATTATTTTCAGCCAGCTTCAGGCTCAGAAGATGAATTTTGATGCGGAGACTAAGGCAATATTTCTCTTATGTTCATTGCCATCCTCGTGGGATACCTTCCATACAGCTGTCAATAACTCTGCACCTGGTGGAGTACTGAAATTTGATGATGTTGTGGGTAGCTTGTTGGCCGAGGAGATTAGACGGAAGTCTATGGATGGCAACAAGCAGGATGCAGCCTTAAATGTGCAAAGGGGTAGATCACAGTTCAGGGGGAAGTCCCAAGAAAGAGGGAAGTCTCGTAGCAAATCCAAGGCACGGAACATTGAGTGTTACCATTGTGGCAAGAAGGGCCATATGAAAAAGGATTGCTACAAGCTGAAAAGAGAGCAAAAGGATAAGAAAAAGAATGCAAATTGGGGTGCAAATCAAAAGGAAGAGAGTCCAAGGGAGGACAAAGGAAAAGTGAAGATCGAGGAGATCAATGCAGTCACACATGATAGTGACAATGATGTTCTCTTCATGTTTAGTTTATCTGCAGAGTTGCTTACCACTTCAGATGATGCATATTCCCAGGATTGGATTTTGGATTCTGGTGCTTCATTCCATGTTACTCCCCATAGGGAATGGTTCTCCACTTATGATAGTGGAAAGACAGGTTGTGTGCATCTTGGAAATGACTATGCATGTGACATAGTGGGAGCAGGTGACATAAAGTTTTCTTTTGCAAATGGGTCTGCATTTGTTTTGAAACATGTGAGACATGTGCCTAAGCTGACCAAGAGTCTTATTTCAGTGGGTCAGCTAGATGATGCTGGTTTTCACACCACTTTCGGCTTTCAAAGTTGGAAAATTCAAAAGGGCTCTATGCTTTTGGCTAGGGGTGCCAAGTGTGGGACTTTGTATCCCTTACATGTATCAGGGGTATTTGATCATGTTGTTGCAATAACCGAGCAGCCAAGCACTTCTTTGTGGCATTGCAGGTTGGGGCACATGAGCCAGAATGGAATGAAACTCTTATGCCGTTTGGGTTATGTACCGCATTTGAGTTTCTCTGACTTTGAATTTTGTGAGCACTGTCTCTATGGGAAGCAGACTAAATAAAAGAAGGGGAAAGAAAGAGTTTGAAATGCTTGATTTGGTGCATTCAGACGTATGTGGTCCCATGCCTACACGGTCATTAGGCGGGGCTGAATACTATGTGACATTCATTGATGATGCAACTAGGAAAGTGTGGGCTTATGCTATAGCTCGGAAGAGTGATGTGTTCCAGGTATTTCAGAAATGGCTGGCCTTGGTTGAGAATCAGTCAGCTAGAACGCTTAAATGCCGACGGACTGACAATGGTGGAGAGTATCTCTCTCATGACTTTCAGCATTTCTGTGATACACGTGGGATTAAGAGGGAGCTCACATCCCCTCGTACTCCAGAGCAAAATCCAGTTGCAGAAAAGATGAATCGTACCATTCAAGAAAGGTTGCAATGCATGCTTTCCAATGCAAGTCTTTCTCGTGGTTTTTGGGCTGAGGCAATGAAGACTGCAGTGCATGTGATCAATAGATCACCTAGTAAGAGTTTGGATGGTGGTATTCCTGAAGAGGCATGGAGTGGCAAGAAGCCCTCTTACTCTCATTTGCGTATATTTGGGTGTGAGGCATATGCACATGTGCCAAAAGAGCTTCGAAAGAAGCTAGATCCTAAGTCTAGGAAATGCATCTTTCTAGGTTATGGTGAAAGTGGAGAGATGGGCTATCGTCTCTGGGATCCAGAAGCAAAGAAGATCATACGCAGCCATGATGTGGTCTTCAATGAGAAGAAGATGCATAAGGCACCCATGAGGGATGTGGAAATGAGGAGAATCACTTTCCAGGATGTGAATCCACCTGCATATGTTGATAGACAGCAAGCTGTCCATGCACCAAATGTGCAAGAAATGGTACAACCAAGTACTCCCACAGGTATACAATCAAGGGTAGATGATGGATCATCTATTGGTGGTAATGATGAGCCAAATGTGGCTGATATGCAAGTGGGACAGCAAGCTGAAATGCCCTTGAGAAGATCATCTAGAGTGTCTAGACCGCCTGATAGGTTTGTTCCAGGGGTAGACTATGTGATGCTTACTGATTGCGGGGAGCCTTCTTGCTACAAAGAGGCTATGATGCGTGAGGATCAACGCAAGTGGGAGTATGCTATGCAATCAGAGATGAGTTCACTTATGAAGAATAAGACTTGGGACTTGGTTTCTTTGCCACATGGAAAGAAAGCATTGCCATGTAAATGGGTCTACAAGATGAAGGTCACAGGTGATGATGTGCCTAGGTACAAGACCCGTTTGGTTGCTAAAGGGTTCAAGCAAGAGAAGGGTGTGGACTTTGATGAGATATTCTCTCCGGTTGTGAAGATGACCACACTTAGATGCATGCTTGGACTAGTGGCAGTAGAGGATATGGAGCTTATGCAAATGGATGTCAAGACAGCTTTCTTGCATGGGGATTTGCATGAGGAAATTTACATGGTGCAGCCGGAAGGCTTTGAAGAAAAGGGCAAAGAGCATTTAGTTTGCAAGCTAAAAAAGAGTCTCTATGGTCTTAAGCAAGCACCTAGAGAATGGTATCAGAAGTTTGATGCTTTCATTCGGTCCCAGGGTTTTAGAAGGAGTGAAATTGATCACTGCCTCTACACTAAAAGGGCTAAGCATAATAGCCTGATAATCCTGGCACTATATGTGGATGATATGCTATTGGCTAGCAAGAATACTTATGAGCTAGATGCATTAAAGGCCAAGTTGCATGAGGCCTTTGATATGAAGGATTTGGGATTTGCAGGTCATATTCTTGGTATGCGCATCACGCGTGATCGGAGTAGGAAACTCCTTTGGCTTTCACAAAAAGAGTATGTTACAAAAGTATTACAGCGTTTCAATATGGAGGGGGGGAAGGTAGTGAGTACTCCATTGCCTCCATATGTGAAACTGAGTCATACAGATAGTCCCAAATCAGATGAGGAGAGGGTCATGATGGCCAAGGTTCCTTATGCATCAGCAGTTGGGAGTCTTATGTATGCTATGATAGCTACTAGACCAGACATTGCATTTTCAGTGGGAGTTGTTAGCCGGTATATGGCTAATCCAGGAAAGAGGCATTGGGAGGCAGTTAAGTGCATCATGAGGTACATGAAGGGTACTAAGGATATGTGCATTTGCTTTGGTAAAGGAGACATGCGTGTACTTGGGTACACAGATTTAGACTATGCAGGGCATGTGGATAGTAGGAGATCCACTTCTGGTTATGTGTTCACCTTTGCAGGTGGTGCAGTGTCGTGGATGTCTCATGCACAGAAGTGCGTGGCTTTGTCTACCACAGAGGCTGAGTATGTTGCAGCCACAGAGGGTTGCAAGGAGGCTATATGGCTTGATCGGCTAGTGGGAGATTTGGGGATTCATACAGGTGTACCGACATTGCATAGTGATTCCATGAGTGCTATTCAGCTAGCACGGAATCCAGTCTTTCATGCAAAGACCAAACACATTGAGGTCAGGTACCATTTCATCAGGGAGGTACTTGAGGACAAGCGCATAGAGCTTGTCAATGTTCATACAGATGATAACCCTGCAGATATGCTGACGAAGAGTCTACCTAGTCAGCGGTTTGAGTATTGTCGTGTATTGATGGGCATTGGATAGTATGCTCACTGGTTGTTCTCCCTTAAAGGCACATTGTCCTTTAAGTGGGAGGTTGTGGGGGTTAAAGGTCACTGTGCCTTAACCCCAGTTATGTACAATACTCAAACACATATATAAATGAATGAAAAAGAAGATTAGGGTGGTTCTGCACCCACCAAAACTTGTGTGGCTCTCTGTCTCTCTCTCTCTCTCCTTCTTCCATTCTTGCTTCCGTTGAGAGCACTCTCACATGGAAGTTTAGAATGACGAATTTCCTTATGGGAAAAGGCTATTGGGAGTTCATTATAGGAAATGAATCCTAATGTTCCCAATCAACAGGAAATGCAGGCATTTAAAGGATGGCATGAGAGAGCCAGAAAAGTTATGTACTGGCTGTCTATCAGTATTTCAGATTCTATGATTGTGCATATTCAGGATGCAAGTACACCAAAGGAGGAATGGGATACTTTGGCAAAAATGTACAGCACAAATACGCAAGTCAGGAAAATGCAGCTCAAGCAAGAGTTGCACAATGTGCAGAGAGAAAATATGAGCATCAATGACTACCACATGAAGGTGAAGAAAATTGCAGATGCACTTGCTTCCATTGGGTCGCTAGTGGAAGATGATGATTTAGTTTCTATGACCTTGAATGGTCTAGGAAAGGATTATGCACAGTTCCGGACATCCATTGCCGTCCGTGAAAAATTTCCTAATTTTGAGGAGTTGTTTGCTCTTCTAATTTCTGAAGAGCTAAGAAATGGTAGTGCATCTTCTTCAGGAGGAACTTCAAAAGAAATTGTCTTCTACTCAAATGCTGGAAGAGGTAGAGGCAGCGGTAGAGCAAGCCGATCTGGAGGCCGTGGTAGAAATCAGAATATGTAGCAAACTCAAGAAAACCAGTCCTATGGAGGAGAACGTGGTAACTCTAGAGGCAGGGGGAGCCAAAGAGGTCGTGGTGGATGGCAGAGAGGCCAAAATGCAAACATCAATGTTGAATGCTACTATTGTGGTAAAATGGGTCATATGGCTAAAGACTGCTATAAAAAGCAGAATGACATCATTAATGAAAAATTGTAGCAAGGGAATTATGCATCTTCTACTAGACAGGGTGATGACAGAAATGAGCATCTGTTTATGGTACAGCACTTGACCAATTCTGTGACAAGTGCAGAAGAAAGCAATGATGTGTGGTATGTTGACTCAGGTGCATCAAACCACATGACAGGTCATGCAGAATGGATGCAGGATGCAAGGAAAATGGAAAGACCAGGATTTGTGGAGACTGGTGATGATACTGCACATCCTATTGTGCAGATTGGTAAAATTCCTTTGTCTATGCAGGATGGGAAAAAGAAATACCTGTCTGATGTATTTCATGTCCCGAATATCACCAAGAACCTAGTTTCTGTTGGTCAAACAAATGGTTGAGCAGGGCTTGCAGGTCAGATTTAATCCTCATGGATGCTTTGTTGAGGATATGAAAAATAACGGTCGCTTGATAGCAAAAGGAAAGAAGAAGGGTAGGATGTTTACATTGGATGCGGACATGCCTGAATTGAGTGCAACAATGTTTGCACATGGGACCGATTTAGTTGCAAACATTGATATTTGGCATAAACGCATTGGTCATGTTAATGTACAGCGACTTAAATCAATGCAGGCCCAAAATATTGTTGCAGGATTGCCTAAATTCAAGGTTGCAGAAATGCATAAGGTATGTGAAGCCTGTCAAATTTGGAAAACAGGAAAGGAAACCATTTCCTAGACATGTTCAAGAGAGTAAGAAGCCATTGGAATTAATCCACTCTGATGTGTGGACTACTAAAGCTACATCTATTGGAGGCTATCATTATTTTGTCACTTTTATTGATGACTACAGCAGAAAAGTTTGGGTGTATTTTATGAAAAAGAAAAGTGAAGTGTTTGGCCGTTTCAAAGCTTTTAAAGCTATGGTTGAAAAAGAAATAGGCCTGCAAATAAAATGCCTAAGGTCAGATGGAGGGGGAGAGTACCTCTCGAATGAGTTTGCAAGGTTCCTACAGGAGCATAGCATAAAGCAACAATATTCATGCAGTCATACCCCACAGCAAAATGTACTTGCAGATTGGAAAAACAGGCATATTGGAGAGGTATCTCAGGCCATGCTAAATGAAAAAGACCTACTAGATTATTATTGGGATGAAGCAGTTGCTACAACAGTTTACATAATGAACAGGACTCCCACTGCAGCAATACATGGCATGACGCCAGAGGAGATGTATACTGGTAGGAAACCAAATATTTCTCATTTGAAAATTTTGTATTGCATTGCCTATGTTCATGTGCTAGATGAGTTGAGGTCCAAGTTGGATCCAAAAGCTGAGAAGTGCATCTTTATTGGCTATTCTTTGCAGCAGAAAGAGTATAGATGCTATAACCCTTCTACTCATAAGTTTATAGTGAGCAGAGATGTTGTTTTTTATGAGATGAGCAGCTGGTATAAACCAGTAGATGTGATTGATGATGTAGATGCACAAAATGGTAATGCTACACAGAATTCACAGCAGTAATCACAAAATATTAGTGGACCTGCAGTGTCCTCTAGCAGTGGTTCACATACTTCGCCATGGATAGGTAGATTGAGATAAGGAGAATCTCCTCAAAGCAATGCAGATAGTGGTATGCAGGTACCACGAAAAGGAAAAGAGAAGGTAGATCAGCCCATGTTTGATGTGAATGCAGGTCACTCTTATGTGGATGGTGAATCCAGTGGCTCAGAACAGAGCATTGATGATGAGTTGGGTATTCCTTCTGTTGTTACACCTAGAGTAAGGAAGACAAGGGATGTTTTGAGAGCACCTGGAAGTGAGCCTATTTTGCACAGGTCTACCAAAGCTAGGTATCCTATGGGTAGGCTGAAATATGATGGATTTACAGCCATTCACTATGCCTATATGGTCAATGTGATACAAGAACCAAAACCCACTTCTTTTGAGCAAGCCATGGGAAAAGAAAAATGGGAGAAAGCCATGGATGAAGAAATGGATGCCTTGGAAGCAAATGCTACATGGGAATTGGTGCCTTTGCCTAAAGACAAGAATGCAATTGGTTGTAAGTGGGTTTATAAGGTGAAGCACAATGTAGATGGTGAACAGATACAAGGCAAGATTAGTTGTCAAGGGGTATGCACAGACATATGGCATTGATTATGAAGAAACATTCAGTCCGGTTGCAAGGATGGCAACCGTAAGAGTAGTCATTGCTATGGCTGCATCAAAGGGATGGTCTTTACATCAGATGGATGTAAAGAATGCCTTCTTGCATGGTGACTTGCAAGAAGAGGTCTTTATGGAGCAGCCACCAGGTTATGTTCATGCTGTTCATCCTGAGTTTGTTTGCAGGTTGAAGAAAGCCTTGTATGGCTTGAAGCAAGCACCTAGAGCATGGTCTGACAAGATAGGACAGTATCTTGTCACTATTGGCTTTCAGATTTCCAAGGCAGATTTCTCACTTTATGTGAGAAAAACAGAGAAAGATATTATGCTGCTTGTCATTTATGTTGATGATTTGATCATCACAGGTGATAGTGATGAAGATATCCTTCATGTGAAAATGCTATTGAAGCAGAAGTTTAAGATGAAGGATTTGGAGAGCTGCATTATTTCTTGGGCATTGAGGTGATTAGATCACCAAGTGGGATACGGCTCTTGTTGTAGAGGCAGTACGGATTGGACATGCTGTCCAAATATGGGATGACAGGCTGTAAGCCTATTTCAGTTCCTTTGGAGTAGAATGTGAAGCTGAGCGCAAATTCAGGTGAGCTTCTGGAAGACCCTACTATGTACAGATGCATAGTAGGAAGTTTGATTTATATGACTATTACCAGGACAGATTTGAGCTATGATGTTGGATTGGTAAGTCAGTTTATGCAGGCTCCGAGGAAACCGCATTTGGATGCGGCTAGATGCATACTCAGGTATGTGAAGTCCACATTGCAGTATGGACTATTTTATGAGGCTAGGGTTCAGATACAGTTGCATGGATACACTGATGCTGATTGGGCTGGTAGTATTTCTGATAGAAGATCTACCAGTGGATACGTGTTCTCTTTTGGGACTGCTGCAGTCACTTGGAGTAGCAAGAAACAGCCTTGTCGAGCACAGAGGCTGAGTACAAGGGTGTAGCAATGGCTGCATGTGAGGTAGCTTGGTTGAATAAGCTACTTTATGATATGCATCAGTCTACAGATGGGCCAGTTGTCATTTATTGTGACAACATGAGCAGTATACATGGCAAATAACCTAGTCTATCATGCTAGAACAAAGCACATTGAGGTGCATTATCACTATGTGTGGGAGAAGGTTTTACTAGGTCTTATTGATCTAGTTTATGTCAACATAGAAGATCAGGTAGCTTACATATTTATGAAGGCATTGGGCATAGAGAAGCTGCACAAGTTCAAAGACCTGCTTGGTGTGCAGGAATTGGGATTGAGCTCGAGGGGGACTGTTGAGATATCGAGCTCCACTCGTGATATGCCAAGGTGACCATTGTGCATTTATGTCACCAACTTGTTAGCTGCAGATGCGGTTGGTACACCGCCCATGAATAATAGCTAGATGACAACTATCCTTATGTACTCTAGTTTGTGGCTCAGTTAGTATGCCACCTTAGTTAGCTGAGTTTGGTTTGAGACCCACATATAGGGTTCTTCTATTTCTTTGTACTAGAGTTCTTTTGGCTTTCACAACTAAGAAGAGGAGAATTGTTTTCAGCCTCCACCTTTGTGTGTATTCCCCCATTGTGTATGTGAGAAAGCCATAAGTGAGACGACTTCCTTCTCTCCCACTATCTTCACAGGGAGGATGGAGGGGGGCAGTGACTAGGGAGCGAGAGAGAAGGGTAGATTGGAGAGGGAAGGGGGCAGAGAAGGAGATAGGGAGTTGGGTGGGAGAGGAGGAGGGGGAGGGATGTCAAGCAAGAAAAGAGGGAGGGAGGAGGACAAAAGTGTTTTAAAAACACATTGTACCCCTTATGTATGTATATTTTCTGGAACACAAGAAAACAAATCCCTTCTATTGAACTCATGTGCTCCCTTACATATTCCATAGTGAACTCCTCATGGAACAACTCCCTCTTTAAAAAAATTTTTTGTAATCATGATCCAACAGTGTGGATATGAGATGGGTACTCAAAAGAATGTGTGAACAAGTCACAGTGGAAGAACATGTGTGCCAAAGATGAAGCTTATAATAAAATGATGACAACAATGTGTTAAGAAAAGCCAAGAAGTTGTACAAGGATGATGCTCAGCTAATGTATGTGTAAGAACCAATGCCAAAAACAATCAACAAATGTGACTTTACATGGGTATCATGGGTGTGAAAATTTATGCAACTATAATCTTGAATGCAACTGTAGAGAGATCATTGTCCATTATATCCATAATGTGATGGGCTACTAGCTGCAAAGGTACCGAGGTGGTATGTTAGATGTATGAAGTTTTTTAGGATGATAAAAATGAATGGTCAACTCAAACACCAGAACTAGGCTGGCTTGGACTCAATGTGATTGTCCTAAACCATCATGCAATCTTGGTTGGGTCAACTCAAACATCAATTATGTAATCTTGGTTGGGTCAACTCAAACACCATGCAATCCTGGTTGGAATATCCTGCAATCCTGGTTGGGTCAACTCAAACACCAATTATGTGATTGTCCTAAACCAGCCCGGTGGTTGGAATATCATGCAACCGTGTGGCTGGTTTAGCTCAAACACCAGAGCCAGGCTGGCTTGGACTTAATGCGATTGTCCTAAACCAGCTCGGTGGTTGGAACATCATGCAATCGTGATTGGGTCAGCTCAAACACCAGTTAAGGCTAGAGGAGGTAGGCACTAGCAATGAAATGCATTTGTGTTGTTTTAGGATTACCTGCAACCCCCACAAAATATAACCTTTAGTAAAACCCAAACAACCACTATGCTTCTTTCAGTAAATCCCAATCTATAAATCCCAAACAAGGGAAATGTAAATCCCAAACAGTATACTAATCCCAAACAACCACCGAGCTTGTTTTAGTGACAATGACTGTCCATGAGGGACCATCTAATTCATACGTTCAGATTAGCATTAAGTCAGAATCAGACTGTAATATCAATGAGCGTGCATGAGGGACCATTTAATTCACAAGCTCAGATTAGCATTGAGCCAAAATCAGACTATAATAATAATTGCTTTGCATCTAGTTCACAAGCTTAGATTAGCATTCAATCGGTTTATCAAGCTATAATAACAATAGATTAGAATGAGAACTAACATTAAGCTAAGATAGACTGTAAGAACATATCACACGGTTAGAATTACCATCTAATCACACGTCATGAGTGAAGCAATCATAAGAATAGTACCTTCGAATCCAATTAAATGCAACATTTTCATATTATAAGGTCTAGCTGAGTGAAGCTATCATATCCAAGGACGGATAAATGGAAAATTATTGCTTTAAAATTGAAGTTATATAGAAAAGCCAAATGTATAGTCAGCCCGAAGGGGGAAAGAACCTCAATGCCCCTTCATCATGCTTCCCAAGTCATGGGATCCATTGTTTGCCTTGGCTCTCCATCCTGCAACACTCCACCAGCCATAGCCATGACCAAGGGAGTTGCAGGATGAGGAGCCAAGGGAAATGGGTCGTCATTGTTCCATCAGTCTGTTCCATCAGGCACTGGCAGAGAACTCACCTTGGTGATGAGACTCTTGTAATTGAGCACAACCTTTGGCACTGGGGAAGGAGAACTCAACTTGGTGATAAGCTGTAACACATTGAGAGCACGTCAGTGTGCTAGAGCTCACCACCAAATTGAGTTCCCTGACCATTGTCAAATGTTCTACTCGATTGAGCTTACTGCCTGCCAAGTTGAGTTCTCTCTGCTAGTAGTGCCTTGAAAGAAGCAATTCTTTGATAACCCCGCCAGTGCCTTGAAAGAAGTTTCTATGATGAAGGCAATTCCTTGAAAGACTTGAAAGAAAAACCTCATGACTAACCATGTTGCAGGATGGGGAGCCAAGGGAAATGGGTCGTCATTGTTCCATGAGGCACCAGGAGAGAACTCAACTTGGTGTTGAGCCTCTCGTAATTGCACACAACCTTTCGCACTGGGGAAGGAACTCAACTTGATGATCAACTCTAACACACTGAGAGCATGCGTCAGTGTGCTAGAGCTCATCACCATATTGAGTTCCATGTCAGCTATCGAATGTTGTGCTCGATTGAGCTCACCTCCAAGTTGAGTTCCCTTTTCCAGAGCCTTGAATTCTGAAGTTGCTATGAAAAAGGTTATTTCAATTATGAGGTGCTCGTATTGTCCCCTACATATGAGGAGTTCCAGGTCAAAATTGTAAGAAAGTCCTACCTATTGCGACAGCACTACGAGGTGCTCATATTGTCCCCTACATACAAGGCACCATGTCAAAAGTGTAAGAAAGTGCTAACAAGGGCAAAAAGTAAAACCTAGTCATGCCATAGTGTTGTTGTTGACAAGTGCTTGAAGAAGTGTCACAAAAACAAAGTGCTAGCAGCTTTGTATGTAATCTGTTTTGTTAAATGTTTGCTTCAGATGTAATTTATTTTGTTTTGATTTTGATATAATACTATTATCGCAAAAACTATCGGATGTTATTTCTTAATGTAATTTCTTTTGTTTCAATTTCAATGTAGTACCATTATTGCCAAAACTATTGTTGGCTGTTACTTCATTAGTGAAAGTGGCTCTAATGAAGTCAAATGGCATATTTTTGCCCTTGTTTACATTTCACTGCAACCATAGGCCCGATCATTGTGTTGAGATATCGAGCTCCACTCGTGATATGCCAAGGTGACCGTTGTGCATTTATGTCACCGACTTGTTAGCTGCAGATGCAGTTGGTACACCACCCATGAATAATAGCTAGATGACAACTATCTTTATGTACTCTAGTTAGTGGCTTAGTTAGTATGCCACCTAGGTTAGCTGAGTTTGGTTTGAGACCCACATATAGGGTTCACCTATTCCTTTTGTACTTAGAGAGAGTTCTTTTCGCTTTCATAACTAAGAAGAGGAAAACTATTTTCAGCCTCCACCTTTGTGTGTATTCCCCCATTGTGTATGTGAGAAAGCTGCAAGTGAGACTCCTTACTTCTCTCCCACTCTCTTCACATGTTGCAGAAGAAATTGTTGAAAAAACTGTTCTTATTGTAGTGAAAATGGTCCCAATAACCAGTGCGGTGGTTGCAAGGAAACTATACTAAATTGTAAATGTCTACATTTTCCTTAGTTTGGAACTAAAATAGCTCTAAGAATGTGTGCAGTGGTTGAGAAATTGTTGCACAAGGAGTAATACGGCTAAAATATCTCTAAAAGAACACTATTTTCCTTGGTTTAGAACTAAAATAGCTCCTCCAACATCTAGCACGGTGGTTGTGGATATGGACCTTGAGGGGTCCCGTTAGAGATTGACATGCCATGGTGGTTTGCCACGTTGTTCTTCATGCCAACATCATTGCTTGAACTAGCACGGTGGTCAACGCAGCAAAAGACTGTGTTGCGTAGCAATAAATGGAAAAGCTGCATAATGACAGGTGACAAGCCAAAAGTTTTGTGCTATTGTCAGGCTAATGTGGTTGTGCTCGAACCAGCACGGTGGTCAGCGCAGCAAAAGATTATGTTGCAAAGTGACAGATGGTGAAGCTGCACAAGCAAACATGGCAAGGCAAAGGTTGTGTGATGTAGTCAGAAGCAATAGTATCTATGCTCATGAGTAAATGCATATAGTGCAATTTGTCGAGCTCTGCGCTATTGGCCATGATAAGATTGCGTCTCATTATTACACCAGTGCGCGTTCATGACGTCAAGAAAATTTTCGGTGAGAGCATGGGTCCTCACAAATTCTCAATTACTCACCTAAAAGCTCATCGTGTCGTAGCCCCAAAACGGCCCCAAAAATAGTTTTACAATTGGCTACACCCAAGCAAACATTGACTTAATGTGGCACTAATTATGTAGTGTATTGATGACATGGCATGATGACATGGCCTTGGTTACATAGTTGATCACGTGGCAACTATACCACATGAAACTAACTTGATGTCAGTCGTAATCTACCAACCTATGCTAGCTACTTATATGGATAAATATAGTTTCTAAGGTAGCAGTAGCATCGATGATGGCATCGAGAAGGATGTATGCATCAGCTTTTGCTTGCCATTGATGGTTGCTTAGATTTTTTGTCTAGCTACAACTTGAATCTACTTGCTTTGTTGCTATATTTTGCTATTGTATTGAGAGTGGTTGTTCAACTCCCATGCACTAGTTATCGCTAACTAACAAAGGAAAGGGCTATGTGATATTGAGCACCACAAAACACCCACCACAAATATAGAACAACACTAATAACTAACAGTTGATCCTCCCATTCTACTCCCCAAACACATATGCCTTGTGCAGCATGCAAACTTCTTCATGCAATAACTAGAAATGTACCACTCGTGAACCACAAAAGATTTTTTAAAAAGAGGATGGCCCACTGCTTCCTTGAGTGAACAAAGAACTCATGTAGAACCTTGCAACTCTATAGAATTGGTGAAATAAAGAACTCCCAAACACCACGCAACACCAACATAAATCTCACAAGCTGCCACAATCACTGTAGACACAGAGGATAAGGGTGAGATCTACATGAAAAGTATAAGAGAGTTAAAGAAAGCACATGGAAAAGCCACAAGGTACTGACATATGATGAATTGAGAAGTGCATTGAAAAGCCACAAGGTACTGAAATAGAGTAGAGAAGATACAAGGCTAGAGCAGCATGGCATCTCAAAAGGTGAGTGGTACAATGTTGGGGAGCTAGAACTGGGTGCATCAAGGATAGGCAATTGCATTAGTCCAAGAGAATCCCCAAAGCTCAATTTATAGATATATAGGGGAAAAAAACAATGGCTTACACTCCACAAGTTCTACTTCTCATGGAAGGCTCTTACATCAATAGTATGGTGCCAACTTTCCAAAAATGAGATGCCTTTCACAAAAGGCTAGGTAGTGCTTTGTAATAAATAGGAGTTTTGACCTAATATATCAGCGATTTAGATCTCAAGTTCTTGTAGAAAGTTATAGATCACAATTTTATCTTTCTAAAAAAGAAAAATCTCTTTAGTTTGAGTTATAGATCAAAAGTTATGATGGAAATAATAACTATGCTGCTTTTTTGGGAAGATGCGCCTTGCTTTTTCCATATCTGCTTGATTTTTCTTGCCTCCTCAATGCCTCCAACGAAGGTGAGTGCCTATCTTGCTTTATCATTTCCATTCATAGCCCATCCCAAACCTTCTAGTATCTCCCAAAAATTACCTATCCACCCAACATCCATCATATTATCCCTAGACCCCTATGATTTTCCACGTCCTAGAACAAAGCATAGGTATAAAAAAACTATGAGTTGTAGTTCAATTGTTGCTTTTGTTGCTTATATTGTAGGCTTATTTTCTTTGCACCTACATTTTGACTTGATTTTTGGCCATCGTTTGATGTTGAGTGTGCATGCTTTTATGCCATCTGCATTGTTTAAGTAGTGTGTGGAAGTGCTTGCTTATTGTTCTCATCTATTATAGTCATTTCTTGTTGAGCATCTTGCCTCTTTGTTCCATCTGAGTTACATGTGTCTATAGGATATATTGTAGCTTAATTCTTTGTGGATGCATTTTGCTTGACATTATGTTGGTGCTTGTGTCATCAATCATTTTTTTGTTGGCACTTTTGTCAATTTGTCACGTGTTGTGATTGATCCTATTGATTATGTAGAAGTTGGCAATCATTCTGGCATTAATATATTTTGTGTTGTTGGTGCTCACATTGAAGTCTCATCTACAAACTATGTCATTTCTCTCTATGCCATCAAGCATGTGCTATTGAAGTATTTTGTTGAAGCATTGTGCTTTTCTATTGTCTACCATTAATAATGCACTTGATTGTTGAGGTTGCTCACCATTGGGCTTCCTATGTGTGCTTGTTAGTTGGGCTATTGTTCTTGCTTTTGCCTTGTCTTTGTCTACCTTAGAGGTTCTCATAAAAGAGATCACAAAACTCTCAATATATCTGATGAAACCATACTATCACTCAAGATGACATAATTGAAGCTCTATAGCTTAAAATCAAGAACTTTTTGAATCAAAATGAAGAGGGGGAGAAGTCTAAAAGATGATATGCACATAGATGTGTAGTCCATGGTGACTCACATGTCATGGGGATCTTGAAGGAATGCCAAGGAAACCTCTCATGCTAATGACTCCTTTATGGGAGCAATGCATGCACAAAATATCCTCAAGTGTCACTCTCGAGACTCCTTGATTGTTGCAATGTGCTTCGATGAGAGGAGAAAGGGGGAGGGGAGATGGAAGAAGAGATGGGAGGATGGAAAGAAGAGGGGAATGATGGGGGATGGAGTGGTAAATCGAAAGGCACTACAAAGGAAACAAGAGAACACTCAAACACTCTTGAAGAGAAAGAGAGAGCTTGTATCCCAATCTTGTGCATTTAACAATGAAGACCAAAGTGGCATTTTATACATTCCAACTTTTGAAGGGAGGGCCAAGCCATTCTTTCCCACCACTCTCTCTCTCATTCTTATACAAAGCACTGGGGCCCATGCAGCTTCAAGGTGGATTTCCTGTTGCCTTCTTCTCATCCTATTTTTCTTCTCTGTGCTATCTTGCAAAATATACGTTTTCTTGCATAGAAGGTAGTTAATATGCCCCCTTTTCTACTCCCGTTCCATCCATGGATCAGGAATCAGTGCATGATGTCTAACTTTAGGGCATTTTTCATGATGCAATGGTAGTCAAAGAGCCTTTGGGAGTTGCGGAAAAATGAATGGAGAGGCTTCCAAAAATGTGTCTCGAAC
Source organism: Dipteris shenzhenensis (assembly GCF_047967505.1). Taxonomy (NCBI): domain Eukaryota; kingdom Viridiplantae; phylum Streptophyta; class Polypodiopsida; order Gleicheniales; family Dipteridaceae; genus Dipteris; species Dipteris shenzhenensis. The sequence goes on from NC_141610.1 coordinate 28,310,188, forward strand.
ATATCTTCAAAGGTTTGAATTAGATGACCATGAATATTGGGGATACTTAAATAGAAGTGCATAATATGTGGAAGTTTAGGACCGTTGTTGAGGTCGAAGACAATTTTGAGTGGAGCCGCTAAAAATTTTCCACCATGGTGGGCTCTTGAGTAGGAATGTCCCGCCAAACTAATGAGCAAGCAGAAGAAATGCATGGTAGCCACCATGACCATTAGATTTAGGGCTATTGCAAAAGTAGTATCAAACTCATCCATCTATGCCACAAGTGCATATAGGAGGTAGCCACTATTGGAAAATTTAGCCGTGGTTGAAAGGTATATAGAATATTTGAGTCGGAGGCCTTCAGAGATTCAAAATACTTCCATGACCACCATCTTCAAAGAGGCATATAGATGTGGTTGACTCATCGGTCTATTCCCATTGAACTATAAGGACGCCAAAATGGCTCATGACACAAAAAGGGGAGCCACCATTGGGGCTATAGCCCGGCTTTTGTGTTTGTTTTGGGCACTTTATTAGGATCCAAGCGTGTGTAGCCTTCACGGGTATGTGTGGGATTGTCCCTTTGCCACTTGTGAAAACGTCTTTGGAGTAGCTTAGTGAGGGCACGGACCTCCATAACATCTTTGTGGCTTTGTAGTTTGCCTTGCCACTGGTTTATGTCTGAGATATTTTTAATCACTGTGAATGAGGTGATCGCTTGGTATTAGGTGTTGGGTCAAATAGGGGCTCTTGCAGTAGAGATTCTTCTTCTTCATGGGGGTTCCCATTGACCTCCTCATTGTCCTCCTCATAAGGGCCTTCAACATCTGAGAAGAGTATGGGCTTGAGGATATTATACCATATTGCCCAAGTCTTTTGGACCCCTCGGGCCAACGGACTCTTGTTGTATTGGGTTGTGCATCCCCGTGGTGGTGTCATGTGGTGAGGTCATGTGATGTGAGATGGAGGGTTATGATGGGCCAAAAGCTACCATGGTAGTAGAAGTGGGATTGTTGGGGGGTGAGGTGCCTTGGTTAGTGGTGTTGGGGTGGGTTGAATTGAAAATACCCCATGCTATGTCAACATCTACTTCGTGTAGGCCCCATTGAATAAGCTACATGAGAATCATCGAATTGGCTGAAGCCAGTTTGAATTATTTTATTAAAGGCTTCCAAGATATTATTGAATAGGGAGATAATACCCCCGGGTTGATAGAGTTGAATATTGTCCATAGATAGGCATCAAAAGATACATTCGACGTCTTGCCAGCCATGCGTTTGCATCCACCCTAGACTTTTGGTCAAGGAATGTGGAGGGAAAGGTATGTCCTACAAGTCACTGGAATTTAGGAGCTCGAGAATAGGCATATCATTTGAAAAAAAGGAAGAATTTTGGAGGACTCAATCCACACCATAAAATTATATACAATGGGGTGGTAATAAAGGGAGAGGATATCAGGGTCATCTTGCAAAATGCTATCCTCATGGAAAGTAGGCCATAGCTATTATTGGATGGGCTTATACAGTATTCTAGTGGAGGAGAATTTGAAAAGAGGTAGAAGGCATGGTGTGTGCAACATTGATATGATGATGTGTGGTGGCGGCAATGGAGATTGTGTTAAAGTAATAGTTGAATGTGTCTTCAACTATGGGTGGTGCAAAGGCAAGTGAGGTGGCATGGGTGGATGTATATAGGAGCCATTGGTGGAGTTTTTCGAGGTCCTATTGAGAAGGTGGGGGCAGGTTCCTCTTGTGGATACTCTGATCTAGCATTGGTGGTCAGAGAATGTGAAGCTAGGTGGCCTATTGCGCCAGCTAAGTTTTCAACTCCAAATTGCAATATCAAATTATCCCATGCTGCTATCTATAAAGGGATGCTTGGCAATAGAGTGCCTCATTTTAGGCATGTGACTTTGATTATTTCTCTATTCAACTTCTCCTTCTCTAGTAAGGCTTGAGCTTTCTCTAGTTGTTGTTGGCAGTTGTCTCTCTACATGCAGGCTGCATTGGTGTGGTATGCTTGTTGGTAGAAAACTCTTGCTTTGGAGCCTTGATAGTTTGTGCTATTTGGGCCATTGCCACTGGTTCCCCCATGAAGTCCTACTCTTTCTTTGGAGCTTCCTAGTCATTTGTCATGAGCTAAGAATACATTGTTGGGGGAGACTAGTTAGTGGAGGTCCATTCTCGAGAGTTCACCTCCACAAATTTTAGTGTACTAGATGCATTCAAAAGGAGGGGTGTTTTAATCCCACTTTTGGTAAAAATTAAACAGGATTACAATAACAAAAGGGGTTTTTTAATTGAGATTTAGAAAAAAATCAGTTAGTTCATAAGTAAAGAGGGGTGGTTTTATTGGGGGGGAAATTTTAATTGAGGGATTTTTAAAATACCCCTTGAATGCATGTGATACCTAGGATTTCTTAGTAGTGCACCTCCCGAGGGTCCATTGAGTGAGGGCCTCCATTGATAATTTCCACCTAGATGGCTATTGTTGTGCTTGTTGCTAGGATTTCACCCATTTTGTCTTTCATCTGAGTCTATTCACTGCAATACGGAGTTGCTCAATCATGAGATTCTTTGTACGGCCCTCAGTTAGATGGGGAGGTGAGCTTGGCCCTGGTCATGGATAAGATGTACCAAGAATGTCTCTTTAGTGGCTGGATAGTTTCTTCAATGGCTAGTTTCTTCAGTGCCTGTTTTTTTGATTGTATTTGTTTCACTGCCTCCACTTCTTTTTGAAGGCCTCTTCTTCTTGCTTTTGTCTAGCTTCAACCTCCTATCTTTGTAGTGCTTCCTGGTCAAGTTTTTGCTGAGATAGTGCAAAGTGCTTGATTGATATTACTTCAAATGAACCTCCCTTTTATAGGTGAGGGTACTCACATCCATATGCTTGCTCACATGTGGGATATCTCCTCCATGCTATGTGGCAGCTTGCCCTTTACTCATACCTTTGCTCTACATGTGCTCATGGCACCACAACTCTCAACATCTCCCCTTGGTGCCATAATCCTTTGGCTACTGCAAGGTGGTCAGATGTGAGTTACAAGATCAAATCCTCCCCTGGGTGCTTACATAGCTACTCTCAGGTGGTCAGGTTTGTTTTACAAAATATAGGCAAGGTTGGCAAGGTTTTTTGTTTCTCAATACATTCCAATGATGTCACCTTTTGGCTCATGGCTTGATGATGACTCCACGCAGTTGACTTGCTGGTTCTTTAATCTACAATCTTCTTCCTTGTGTAGCTTCATGCATGATGCTTTGTTCTCCCATGTGCCTTGATGCTTTATGTGTGGATGCCATGCTTCATGCTATGGTCATCTCATGCACTTGTGCTTTTGGCATGCTTTTTGCATTCATGTGTTGCTTTTCCATTTGTTGCAAAGGTCTTACCAATTGATTTCTTTCAATATTGGCAATGTCTAATTACTAACAATAATTCTTATCTGACAGTGCGTAGAGCTCAAAAAGACGATCACTTTTCCTTTTTGGAGTGTGGCCAAATTCTTCTTGGATTGCAAGTTATGGCTTGTCGAAGTTTCTGTGAAGAAGAGGGCCTTTGATGATGTGGCACAGGGATTCACATGCTGAATTCCATACTGTGCTTAGCAGGGGCTATGTGCTTAGGTGCCACTACTGACTGTGCATGTTGATGTGGCATAACTAACCTTAATTCTAACCATGGTGTGCTAAGTTAACCATACCCTGATTCAACCTAATCTGCCACATGGCAAAATTTCAACCAAAGCATTAATCTAACCTAGAATTAACAACTGTCTACCATGTGGCTTTTCCTAAGGTCTGAGACCTTGAAGAAGATGGTGATGCAGAGAAACGTCATTAACATTGCACCGCTTTGTTGGAGCATGCTGGAGGCCGCATCACTGGAGCTCTCATGACTGGAGCTTGCCTTGGATTTTTTTCCTGGTCATTGAGCCGGTTGACAGAGAAGGCTAGGTGTTTGCTTGATGGTTGTTGAAGCTGCTGGAGCCGCTTGAGAAGGCTGTTGGTGAGCATTCGTGCAGGCTGGCTTGTGAGGCTTGGAGTTGCTGGCATTGAAGGTCATGGGCATGTTGGGCTCACGTTGGTTGCTCGATCGCTCTGTGAACTACTTGTCTCGTCGATGAGTGGGCTAGAGTTTCAGATGTTGTGCAAGGAGCCACCAAGAGTGCTGCCTGTTGTTTCGTGAGAGGCTTGCTCTGTTAAGTCGATGGAGAAGGTGTTGCTAGTGTCTCAGGAGACTATTGAGGGTAGCCGCTACAGTGGTTCATTTGAATCGCGTGCAGGAGCCTGTGGTCTTTGTTAGTTGGAGATCAAGCTCCAAAATTTCAGCATCTTAGTTCCGCTAAGGACGTAGCCACTCTATGGAGCATTCAGCTCCTCCCATAGCTTGCGAGACTCCAAAGTCGATGATGCATGACTCTTTGGCGAGTTGTAGCTCTTTTGTGGATGCCAATTTGCACCACTCGTCTGTTGAAGGAGTCGGTGCTAACTTGGAGCTGTAGAGGCAGCGATGGCTGATCTATCATTTGAGTCAGTCGTTTGGAGGATGGTGCTGAAGTTGACTATTGTAGCATGGTCGAGGTAGTAGACTTTTCTCAAAGCTCTCAACAAACTAAACAAATAGAGACTCTCTTTCTCACAAGCTCTCTCTAAGAAGAAGAAGAAGAAGAACAACTCCTCATAGATCTATCTCACAAAATAGATCTCTAAAAGGAATGAACTCTCTCTCTTATCAGGAATGACAGAAATATCTCAAAGCAATGAACGGAATTTTCATTCAATGGACAAAACTCTCTCAATCTAAAAACTAAAACTAATCTAGGAAATCTCATGAGCTCCTAAGTCATGCCTACAACTAATCTAGGAATGGGAGCAATCCTATTGAACTACTAATGAGCTGAACTAGGAAAGCTAAACCTATGCTCTGATACCATGACAAAACATGCATGCCTCAAGATCTATGGAGCACTCTAAGGTGGATGGAACCTATGTGGAGACATGATGAAGAGAGTGCTATGACATGTACCTCAAGTCAATTAGGTTCCAAGATAGATTAGCTTGGACTCATAAAGAGAATTTGAGATAGTGCAAAGTGCTTGATTGATATTACTTCAAATGAAACTCCCTTTTATAGGTGAGGGTACTTACATCCATATGCTTGCTCACATGTGGGATATCTCCTCCATGCCATGTGGCAGCTTGCCCTTTACTCATACCTTTGCTCTACATGTGCTCATGGCACCACAACTCTCAACATATAGGATATAGCAATTTATTCAAAAACATCAAAACTTTGTTCTATACATATATGCAACCAACTAATCATTCTAAAGTACACTATGTGAGCTTCTCCTCAACCCAAGGACACACCTAAATGAGATCATTATGCATGGGTTAATGGGCCTCCAATGTTGTGCTAAAGTGATGCATACCCATTTGAGGGCACGCTCCATAAATTTTGTTTGATTTGTTGAAAACCAAAACGGATTAAAAAATTGGAATCCAAACTATTGGGACTAGTGCATGGTGGTCTTAAAACATTGATAGTTGTTGGTATTGGTATCTAGATTCACCCTAAAATGGAAGGAGTTGGAAAAGTGCAATTTGTGCATGTGAAAAGATATTTTGAAAAATCCAACACTATTTACAATTTTGAATTGTATCTTTTTCCATGCACTTGCTTTCTATATGGCTCATAAGCATGCCAAAGGTCATTGCATTTAATAATACATAGCATCAAATGCAATAGCGTGCCCTTTGGCCTATTTTTTTCAAGCATTTTAGGCCACATTGCACTTATTTGGGATATCCAATTTTGCTAATGTGTATTGTCGGAGGGGGAAAAACCAACGACTAAAATTTTGCTACTCCCGTGAATTTTGAATTTTCACACCTCCCGCACATCAAATCTTAGAAGATTAAGTACCTGTAACCGAACCCCCCTACAAATGCCCTACAACCTTCATGCACCTCGACATGACCTTGTGCAAACTTTGGTTTGCCATTTTCTTCTTTCGGGTAAGTTGTCTTCTACTCTTTGCTTGCCTCACCAGCTAGCTTCTCTCTATTTTGGTTTGGCATTGTCATCTTTCAATTATCATAGCTAGGGCAACATGCAGCTCGCCATGGCTTAAAAGAGAAGTAAACAGAGGCTGTGAGATAGAAAAGCTAAAAAGCTTGGTCAGGGCATAAGGAATAGAAGACTCCTTGTAGAGTAGCAACAGGAAGCAATTGTTGTAGATGCATGCAGTCGATCATTGCCATTAGAGTGAAGAAAACGAGTTGTGATGCCATGATTAGTGGTAGCATTCGAGGAAGCAACATCAAGCCATTCAAGTAAATACCATTCTCGAGTCTTCACACAAGCTTGAGCTTGCACTCTAAAGTTCATAGAGTGACAACCCTACCAACACCTTGTATTTTCATGCCAAAACGTCACCACTATTGCAATGACTTCTGCACTTAGGCTATCTCTCATTTTTTTGCATTCTATTAAAGCCCATAGACTACTTGGATCATGATGATCAAGCATTTTTTCCACTCTTCATGCATCTCTCAAGAGTTTCTCCAAATAACAAGGACATCTGTAGAAAGTAGACGGGATATAAGATGTTTGACGAGCACATCATACACATGCTTGATACAACATAGATTAGTGGTTGCATAAACCATCCTAGTGGTTGCTTGTGATTGAGATTTGGGATAGTTTACTTGTTTCATTTCTTGGTACAACACAGGTCAGTGGTTGCCTAAACCAGCCTGGTGGTTGTTTGTGATTGAGCTTTGGGATAGTTTACTAGGCTAGCTTGGACTTAATGTGATTGCCCTAAACCAGCCTGGTGGTTGGAATATCATGCAACCGTGTGGTTGGTTCAGACAAACACTAGAACTAAGCTGCTGGCTTGGACTTAATGTGATCATCCTAAATCAACTCGGTGCTTGGAACATTATACAATTGTGGTTGGGTCAACTCAAACACCAGTCATTTGATTGTCTTAAACTAGCCCGGTGGTTCGAATATCATGTAACCATGTGGTTGGTTCAGCTCAAACACCAGAGCCAAGCTGGCTAGGACTTAATGTGATTGTCCTAAACTAGCTCAGTGGTTGGAACATCATGCAATCGTGATTGGGTCAGCTCAAACACTAGTTAAGGCTAGAGGAGGTAGGCACTGCCAATGAAATGCATTTGTGTTGGTTTAGGATTACCTACAACCCCTACAAAATATAACCTTTATTAAATCCCAAAAAGCCACCATGCTTGTTTTAGTAAATCCCAAACAATGGAAAATGTATATCCCAAACAACCATCGAGCTTATTTTAGTGTGACAATGATTGCATGAGGGACCATCTAATTCATAGGTTTAGATTAGCATTCACTCGGAATCAGACTATAATAACAATGACTGTGCATGAGGGACCATCTAATTCACAGGCTCAAATTAGCATTGAGTCGGAATCAAACTGTAATAATAATGACTTTGCATATAGTTCACAAGCTTAGATTAGCATTCAGTCGGTTTATCAGGATATAATAACAATAGTTTAGAATGAGAACTATCATTAAGTTGAGATGGATTGTAAGAACATATCACATGGTTAGAATTACCATCTAATTGCACGTCATGAGTGAAGCAGTCATAAGAAAATAGAACCTTCAAATCCAACTAAATGCAACATTTTCAAATGATAAGGTCTAGCTGAGTGAAGCAATCGTATCCAAGGACGTATAAATGGCAAATTATTGCTTTAAAACTGAAGTTATATAGAAAAGCCAAATGTATAGTCAGCCCCTAATACAACCAAGTTTTACTCTTCTACATTTTGAAAAGAGACCACCATCGTATCTAGGTATGGATGAATACAAAGACAATTTTATTTTATTTTTTTCAAAGAAGACAATTTACTACTTAGCTCAAGTTCTATTGAAAAGCCAACTGTATTAGAGGGGTGGTCAACCCCTAAAAAAGTCCCGAGTAATATATATCCAAGATTCCAAGAGATAAAGTCTGAGATCTTTGAAGGACTTTATATTTACGCAACGTTTCTAGGACAGAGGCTTGACACTTTGCATAGTGGCAGCCTTCAACAACATACTTCGCAAATTGTGGGTTCTTATAGTATTGAAGGCCTTCCAATAGTTCCTCATGCAATATGACCATCTTGTCAACGACACTCTTGGGAACTCTATGTTCCTCCTCAAAGTGATCAATCTCATCTATGACAATCTTGGGTTGTCGAGGGACCCCTTGCAAAATGGCTTCATCAAGCTCAGGACAAGTGGCAGGAAAAATGTCATTACCTTCAACCATGGTCAACATTTCAAAAATGGCAAGAGGAGGTGGTGAAAAGTTGCTACAGACCTAGGCAGTGGATTCATGGAGGACTAAAATTAGAGTAGAACTCTTAGAGAGGGAGTTTTTGGATGCCAAGGAGTGCCCTTGGGAACCCTCTGGATTGGGTGATTTTCTTCGGCCGCTTGGCTCCATTAAAGATAGAGCGTGATGTCAAATGATAACACAATTTCCCTTCCAAAATTCAAATGTACAAGGAGGAATAATCGAGTAGGAATAGCTACATGCTTCAAATAGCAACTCCAATTACAAAAAGAGACATACATATACAACAAAGGATGTGAGTGCTTGCTAACAATCCTAGAAGATGAAAACTACAAAACATTTGTAATCATAAACATATACAGGTCACTAGCATCACCAATAAGATCTCTTCTACATGTGTTGAACAATGTAGTCCAGCTAATCATCATAGGAACACTGACAACAATAATAGGGGACTTCAACATTGACAACCCAACATCAATCCCGCAAACAAAAAAATTACATGATTTCATGGAGGCCAAAAATATGACGCAATTGATTACCGAACCCACTACAATAAATGGCTCCACAATAGACCACATCTGGACAAACAACCCTCAAATAAACAACATCTTAGGAACAAATTTCATTTACTGGTCCGACCACTTGCTCACATACACAACATTTGGAAATGCAAGAGGGTAGGCCTCCTGAATGTAATTCACCTTGTTCTTTTCCCACACACCTAGTTCTCTATGATCCACACAATGCCTTGGACTGATGGGCACAGGGTCCATAGCTGTCGGTCAACTCACACACACACACTACACACACACACACACACACACACACACACACACACACACACACACACACACACTCATCCATCAGGTAAGACACCAGGCCCCCTCCAAGCTTTGAACCTGTGTCTTGAGGATTGGAAGCCCAATGCTCAAACCACTAAGCCAAAGCTTGGAGGCATCAATCTAATAAGATAACACTCATCCTTCTTGGCCTCTCATGTTCTATCTTTCGTTTAGAGTTGGTACCCATGCAGTTGCTCTCTCCACGATGTGTTGTCATGTAGTTCTTGCAGACACAAGATTGTTCCATGTAGTAGGCTGGTATCTCGAAGTATGTCTAGCATGTGCGGCGATGCTAGCAAACATGTATTTAGGGATTGCAATGTTCTTAGATGTAAATTTTTGTTGAGAAGCCAATTTGTTGGAGCATTGGTCTATTCTTAGCCTATCAATTTCTTTAAGAACGCTTATGTCAACTTTGATACGCTTTGGATCGAGAGGCTTTAAGAGAAACAATCTATCTAGGTTTTGTACTCGAGAAAGGGTTGTGTACACTAGACCATGAGACTTTATTGAGCTTGGTCCGAATGCCAATGATACCAGTTGAGACGTAAGCAACAATGAAAGCAGAATGGAAGAAGGTGAGAGAGAGGGAGAGCCAGAAGAGTAAGCAACACAAGTTTTGGTTGGCACATAACACCATAATCTTCTACGTCATCCATATATATTAATGTGTTTGAGTATTGTACATAACCGGGGTTAAGATACATTGGCCTTTAACCCCTTCCCACACACACATGTATACTTCCCCAACTATAAATCTTTTTTTAATGTACCCCCCACAAAATATCCCCTTACACTCTCTTTTAAACCACCCCACATACCAAGCCCACTAATCCTCCCATACCTCTTCTAATCCCTTGTCAACCCATACACTCATTCGTTCCATACTCCATGTGTGACTTAAACTTCAATTGTGACTTAAACGTTTTTTAATTATCTAATAATCCATATGGTTGTCTAATATTTTGAGGCAAAGTGATAACAAGCTAGGGAAAGCAAGCATTACCTGTCTACCCAAACGTAACTATGATGTTTCAACACCTAGTTTGTTTGGATGGTGGTAGGTAAGTGGACCCCGACTTCGGAACCTGGACTGCCTAAGGATTTGACATCTTTTTTCAATATTGTGTTTGCCAAACTTAATATTGTTAAAACTTATTATTTTTGGTAAAAATTGTTGCAAATTCTAGTTGTTGCACTTTTCAACTTAGAGGTCTCAAACATTTTTTCCTTATATGTTTCTCTTTTTTAACTTTTTATCCAATTGATGGAATTAATTGTATGGCTCAATTATTGATGGGACTTTTTAATCTAAACACACACTTTGATTTCCCAACTAGCCTTTGCCCGAGCTAGTGCCATACAATTAATTCACATCCATTGGATAATTGTTTAGCATGGATAATCCCTAATCATTTTGTGATCCGCCTTATTCTTTACTAACTTTATATCTATTTTGCAAAAGTGGCTTACGCATTTACTATTGGTATCATTTTTTCATTTTGACACTTATCATACAGATAAACTTTTAATCACTTATTATCAGTAGGTGGGGAGTAAGTTCCACATGGTGGGTTTACTCCCTACCATGTGGTCTTACCCTCTAGGTTGGGGGTGGTAGGCCACACACACACACGCATGCACATGCACACACACACACACACACACAAAATTTTTTGAGCTGTTTTTTTTCCCTCATGCATTGCATGATGTACTCCCACACTTGAGCTTGCTGGATTGACACTAGTCCCCTTGAGATTGCTACATGGTCATGAGGATCAAATCATCTAGATGAGAGAGAGAGAGAGTTTGCAAAAAGTAACTAAGTTTATGTTGTGTGTAGAAGGTAACATGGATGAGATGAAGAGGTGTAAAAATTGTATATTGTCTGAATACAGATTCAAGGGTGAAATGCAAAAAATATTCTCAAAGTGTCTATGTATAAGCCTTCTATTTAAAACTCATGAGGACTTGGAAAAGTATTTTGTCTTGGGAGAAAGAGGAATGGATAATCTTTTTGATAATCTTGCTTCCAAAGCCATAAGTATGATGAAAAGTGAGGATCCACAATGGAATATGGAATATAATTTTATGATAACTTTTGTGTGAGCATTCGCACAAACTAGGGAGAATGAAGAGTGTTTATGTAGAATGGACACACACAATAAATCCAAAGGATGTGAAAAAAATGAAGAGTTGATTTATTGGTTTTCTCCAAATGGAAAGCAAAATCATCAAATGGAAATTCATTTGGCATAGGTTGTGACTGTGCTATATGCTATTGGGACATTTGAAAATTTAGAAAAAAGTGATGCAAATACATAGATATGAAAGCATGTAACTTAAAGCAAAGTAAAGACACAAATTGAGAAAAAGGGACTGATTGAGTGATAGTAAGCTTGATAGCTTTGTGCACGTAATATGATCAAGTTGGATGCATTTATGATGAGCTGATAAACACTACATTTTCCTTATAGGAAAAGTGGCATATGGGCAACATGATGCTAGTCCATGCATCATATTGAATATATACACTTGCACTAGGTCAACATAATGTTAGTACATGTATCATATTTAATATAAACAACCCCATTAGATCAACATAAGGTTAAATTTTGGTCTATCTCCTTAGAAGTTTGTGCCATTTATCCATGGTTCAATTCAAGTTACTTCATGCAGTACTCTAGTATATAGTGACAAGTTTGGGAGCATGCAAGGGAAACAGAACTGGAAAAGGAGGAGTAAATACATGAGATTTTGGGAATTGCAAAGATGAAAAGTTGAAAAAATTTTCTATAAGGTACTAGTAGTAAGGGTGTAAAGCATGCATCTTCATGACATATAAATTAAAGCATTTTATTCTTATACACTAAAATGTACAAGAGGAGGGGAAATAATATAGGCTTTTCAAATTTCACATTTATTAAAGGGATATAATTAATGATACAAAAATTCAGAGTAGGGATATATAAAATAGGTAAAACATGGTTACAGAGGGGTTAAAATAGGTAAAAAGTAGTATACAGAGGGGTTTCTCAAATACCTTTTGAACACACATTGTATACATGGCAATACATAAGGTGGAACCCTTGAGCTCTTGATGACCTTGTGCTCATTACCTGAAAAATCTAATGCTCATTCAAGTCACTTCTTGCACTCTTTGCAGCAAGTCCTACCATGATTGCTAAATATCCATGGCCTATTTCCCTCATCCCTCAGTTGACTACTAGGCACGTGGTGGTTGTTGAGCACTTGGTGCTTGGTGTTCATAGTGATGCTTTTCTAGGAAAGATGCCCTCTCTTGCACTACTTGGGTTGCCTAATGCCTATCATCCTACTAGTACTTGGATGCATGAAGTCAACCATCTACTCCCTGAGTTTGTTACAAGCATGGGTAGACTTATATGGAGATAAGGGAGGTAGCATACATACATATATATGTATGTATGTATGTATGTATGCATATATATATATATGTATGTATGTGTGTGTGTGTGTGTGTGTGTGTGTGTGTGTGTGTGTAAAGAGAGAGAGAGAGAGATGTGTTATTATGAAAAAACCCATCAACATGGCACCCGAAGATCAAATAAAATGAAAATATATTTTTCGTATTGATTTTTCAAAGATCGAACAAAAAATTGGTAAAAGAAAATGTCGAATCTGTCAAGTAGCCCAAGCTCCAATGTTAGGGTCCACTTACTTATATCACCATCCAAATAAACCATATGTTAGAACACTATAGTTTAATTTGGGTAGATAGGTAATGCCTGTGCTTCTTAGCTTGTTATTGCTTTACCTACGAACAAGAACAACCCTCTAGATTCTAGAGTCTAAAAGTGCAATGTTTCACAATTATTAAAGTGCAAAATGTCTATACAAGAGTGGGTACTTCCAAACACTTTGTCAAAAACTCCTCAAGCTTGAGTAGGAAAAAATGGTTATAGATTATAAGTTATAAAGTAGTTAATTTATTAGTCAAGCAAGTAGCATATTTTTTGAAAAAGGTAATTTTAAATTATTTCATGCTACCAAGGAAAAAATTAACATATATAAAAGCATGCATTGAAGGAGTAAGATGATAGAAATGTAAAGAATAAATGCATCTTTTTGAACAAATTAATTGATACTATTAAGGGAAATAAAAGATAGATAGACTAAGTAAAAAGAGAGAACAAAGTTTACATATAGAATATTAAGTTAACATAAGTTAATACAAAACTACACACACACACACACATACAAGCGCACGTGCATGCACACACAGGCACACACACACACACACACAATTTGATTAGTAAATGTATCTCACATACATAGACACTTATTTCTTTACACACACACATGTATACTTCCCCAACTATGACTTATTGTTTTATGTACCCCCCATGAAATCTCCCCTTTACACTTTCTTTTTAACCACCCACACACCAAGCCAACTAATCATCCTATACCTCCTCTTATCCCTTCTCAACCCATGCACTCATTCGCTCCTTAATTGACTTGTGACTTAAAATTTTTTAATTATCTAAGAATCCATATGGTTGTCTATATTCCTAGGTAAAGGGATAACAAGCCGGGGTAAATAGGCATTACCTATCTACCCAAATGTAACTATGATGTTCTAACACCTAGTTTGTTTGGATGGTGGTAGTAGGTAAGTGGACCTTGACCTCAAAACTTGGACTAGCTGAGGATTTGACATCCTTTTCAATATTATGTTTGTCAAACTCAATATTATTAAAAATTCTTAATTTTGGTCAAATTTTTGGCAAACTCTAGTTGTTGCATTTTTCAACTTAGATGTCTCAAACATTTTTTCCTTATATGTTTTCATTTTTTTTACTTTTTATCCAATTGATGGAATTAATTGTGTGGCTCACCTGGAAGGCCCACCCCATGATCGGTAACCTATTCATGGATGAGTCTGACACCACACAATGGGAACACCTTTGTAAATATGTTCCATGCCTACAATGAGAAGAATGTAGGAGAGGACCGAGATGAACATTGGTATGCTCCCGTTGCCAGAGCCTGAATTCTCCCAAAAGTAGATGTATGTCCCTATGACCATAGACATAATTGAGAAGATAGGAACATAGATGGTAGAGTATTTAAAAGATTTCATAGAGGCTTTCCTAGACAACCTATGCATATATCCTGCATAGGATGACCACCTCAAATCGCTCTTGTTTTTAAGAGGTGTCGCCTCTATAGGATTTCTCTCAACCCTCTTAAGTGCCAATTTTGGGTTAAACATAAGGTAATATTAGGCCATGTTGTGTCCGAGAATGGGATTCCCATGGATTACAACTAGATCTAGCTCATCTTGGAGCTACTGCCCCCACCAATGCAAAAGGTGTGCAGTGATTTATCGAGCATACGGGCTACTATCATAGATTCATCTATAGCTAATCTGAGATCATGCATCTGTTGTATAAGCTATTAATCATATTCAGGCATGCCAAACCTACTATGAGACCCTTAAACTTATCCTAGATTTTGCCCCTATCTTGCAAACATCAAACTGGAATTTGATATTCCATGTTCATATAGATGCTTCCAAGTTTGCAATCACTTGCATGTTGGCCTAGCCAAAAGAGTATAACTTGGACTATCCTATATACTTTGCAAGTCACCAACTGAATGATTTAGATATGAATTACATGGCTATGGAGGGAAGGACTTGCAATGGTCTACGCTATTAAGAAATTATGTCACTACTTGTTGGCGAGCAATTTTGTGTTCTTTGTGTACCACCAGGATTTCCTTTACCTAGTGAACAAACCCTGCATGACCGAACGCATCATGCAGTGGATGCTCATCCTTTTTTAATCTAATTTCACCGTGGTAGTTTAGAAGGGATGCACCCATCCCATGGCAGATCATATGTCCCAAATCCCCAATGGAGAGCTTGAAACTAGAGTGGACAATGACCTCCCAGATACCCCATTATTCCTTGTAGACCTAATACCATAATGGTCTCAAGAGGTTGGTGATTTCTTGCCCAAGGGATTTTACCCCAGGACAAGGCCGTTAACAAAGATAGGGCCCAAAAACTCATCAAAGACTAAGCACCTACTAAGCTCCATACCAATTAATAGCTGGATAGTTATACCAAACAGGTACTTACATAATGTGTCATTGTGTTTGCGAGGCGTCCCACTCTAAATTGCGATAAATCATGGGACCAACTTTATCAATGAAACAATTTGTATTCTAATAAGTGTGTTCCTGATTGTTCAAAGGAAATCCACTCCATACTATCCCAGAGCAAACCGGCAAGCCAAGAGCTCTAAAGAAACTATGTGCCTAACAATAACCTACATAGTAGAGGCCAACCAAAATGACCAGTAACACAAACTCACCATTACACTCTGGGCATATCGCATGGCATACAAAGTTACGACCAACTGCACACACCTTTAGCCTTGCATTTGGGGTAGAAGTAGTAATGCCCATGGAGTTTATAGTGCCAAGAGCCTAAAGGTGGTAGTCCAAGATAAACCATCATAAGGCCATTCCCAAGAGGCTAATAGAGCTTTAGAAGCTTGATGCAACGAGGATAAGAGCGGTGTATGGCATTAAAGTTGAAAAAATTCCATAAAAACAATCATTTGATTGCAACCTAAAAACAGGGACCTCGGCGAAGGCAACCTTTCTCTATTGTATAGCATGAGGAATACTAAGCTCAAGCTTAACTTATGGAATGGTCCATATTGGGTTGTGGAGATACTAAGCTTAATTACCATGGAATGGGTCCATGTTGGGCTATGGAGATCACATTGCAAGGGTCATGCTGCATTGCAACCCTTGACAGAGTCAAAATGGATGGCTTCATTCATGGGAGTAAACTTAAATGTTATTGCAGCCCCCTAATTCTCCAAACACTACAATCCATCCATCAAGAAAAGGAACTAGAAAAGGAAGTAGCCCACATGAAAAGGTAGGCAATAGAAGAGGCTCGAGCCCACCAAGCCAAAATGAAATAACTAGGGCCTATATTGCAGTATAGTAAAAGGGGGGGACGAGCATTTTCTGAGTGAAATCTTCCGAGCGTCTGAGCGAAGGAAAAAAAAAGCTTCCAACTATGCATAAATATGGCAAAAATCGATCAGAAGAAAACATAGTTTCACTTAGAAATATGCAAAGTATTATAGCTATGCCTATTTTATACAAAAATCTTTAGGTGAATCTGTAGGAATGGTGAGAGCATAATGGGATGGCTTTTGAAGAAACCCACATGTAGAGTAGACTTCTCTATGAAAATTCCCTTATGATCCTTCTTACAACTTTTACTTAATAGGGGGTGACATTGAAAACCCTCTCTCAACCTATCTTCATGAAAGAGTTTCTTCAAAGAAAACTCATTGAAGCAAGCCATCCAAGTAGTTTCGCCAGCGAAACCCCTTTGAAGCAAGTCTCCCAAGGTAGTTTCGCTGGCGAAACTACCTTGGATAGCACTTTTAAAAGTGACATAACTTTCATATCCAATGTCCAAATATAGTCATTCAACCACTCAAATTGATCGGAACACCCCATTTGAGCACATCGATGGAGTTATATTTTGAAAAATCTTTCATATATAGTATTAAATATTACATGTATTTTATGAGAGTGATATATAAGCCCAAGTTAATACTTATTTATAGTAATTTAAACTTCTTTAGAAACATGTCCATAAAAATGCTATAAAAACACTAAAAAGATATTGCCATATGATATAAATGTGTTAATAAGTAATTATATATGCATAGTATTATTACATTGAGAGTGATTATGAGGAATGTTTCTTAAAGGAATCAACACTTTTTTAAGGTAATAACAGGGGTACAAAGGGATGTCTCTAAATAAGAAAATTATGTTGTGTAAAAATGAATGAGTGACTAGTTTGTATATTTTTATGATAAAGGGATCTAGTTCTAGTGAAAATAAAAGTGTAAAAACCATGTTTCCTAAAGAAAAACATTTTTAAAAATCTCTTGAAAAACATGCTCGGATAAACCTGCTCATATGTTTTTGCTCGTAAAATTGACGCATCCGTAAAAGGGCTAGATGCTCTTGAAGATCTAACTACTATCCTTGCTAGATTGCTTGTGGACTTTCAGCCATGCAAGGAGACAATCTTCTCTACTGAAGCCTCTTTGGACCCTAGGGTGAGTCATAAACTAGTTTCCCAAGAGGTATGCAACCAATTCTTATCATCTAAGGTAACCCTTGAACCCACCCGTGTCATTGTATGAGCAATAAATGGTCAAAGCATGACAGCAAAGGGGTATGTGGAAGCACAAATTTTAGTAAATAACCATAGTCTGGTGAGCAGATGCTATGTGATGCCCGGAAGTGCCATGGATGAGCATGTAATCCTTGGTAGGTCCTACTGTTGGGCCGTCAATTGTCAAATTGACTGGCAAGAATAAACAACCACCTTGACAAGCGATGGTTGCACCTCGCTGATCTCACTCAAGCTAGGAGACTTGGAGTCAAGGATCTCCCCAACCTACAAGTCCCAACAAAGCCCCAAGTTGACAAGAAAACCAGAGATCCACCGAGAAATGTCCATGCTTCAATATCCAGGCTTCATCATCTGCCCTACTATAGCCATTACCATAGGTGGAAAAACCAATACCACAACGGTGCCTTCATCATTACAAGACATCACCACCAAGGCACTTGAAGAGAAGACAAGGATGCCACCAGCCCTTGTACCCACCACATTGATGTCCAAACCCGTACCTGTCCAAGTTAGGAAAAATGACTCCCTTGGCTCCCCAAAGATACACCGAAGCCAATGCCCATGAGAGAACTTCATCATGCAGCTTCACTCCAATCCTTAACTCCCATGCCGAATCTAGTTTGAGCTCCCAGACAAAGGAAACCCCAAAAGAGGAGATGTGCAATGAAGCCCAAGAAACAAAGGAGTGACCCAATGTGGATCCCTAAGTGGTTACTAGAGGATCAGGGCTACTACAAGGGTAATGCATACATTTGGGTGCCCAAGACTTGCCACATGGCTAATCTACTCTCTATTGGCCCCCCAAAGGCACAAGGCAACCTCCAACTACATCAAAAGGCATGATAGTAGTAGTCCCACAAGAACCTGCCTCTAAAATGGAGGTAGTCACACGAGAACCTATTGCTCACCCATCCAAGGAAAAAACCACTCTAGCAAGGTCATGGGTGACCTCTTTATACCTCAAATTTTCATGTTTCAAGGGAAAACATTGTCAACGCAGAAATCCCACAATAACCTCCTCCTAAAAAGGGGGAAAAGACATAAGAACTTGTTGCATCGAAAATGAAAGTTAGAAACCAAATCAAGCGATGAGCCTTGATGGGTTCCCAAGAGAAAACCACTAATTTTCACTGCCACTTTTGCTTCTACATCAATAGCCATCACAGTAGCACCACAAGAAGCTATAGAGTGGTGCCACAAGAACCTACCATTGCTCTTACTCTGAAGGTATCGGCTTTGAAGACAGCCATCCACACAAGTGCCACAAAAGATTGAGCTTAGCCACGAGTTTACTATACCTTAGGGCCACATTGCTTCTGATAGATGCTCATGCCAGGACCATGCAAGTCAAAACTGATGAGCTAATGACACCATTCGCTCACAAGTCCAAGGCATAGCTATCTTCCCTACTTATAGGTGCACTCAACACATACATGGCTTGGAGAGAAGCAAGGTACCCCAAGCACCCGCAGATTGGATTTTATTTATCTAATCATATGGTCTATGTGAAAATAGAAGGTCCAAGGGATGGGTGAAAATAAGAAGTCGATACAACAGAGTCCTGGCCCTTTGGTGAAAATAGTACCCCCTATTGGTCATGGGTCAACTTGAGCATTGCAAGTCCATATTAAGTGGGTTAGCACCTCACAAGTCAACTTAGGTGACTAGGGTTCAAGATTATGCACAAGTTCAAGTTATAGGGTCCCTAGACCATCCCCGTCACACTCAATGTCATGATTGGCTATTCTATCCACCATGAAAGTATGATCGCAGTGTTAGCACATCTTCCCCATGCACTCACAAGTCTACAGGTGAAGTCTAGGAAGGCCAACATGCCGATTAAAACCCTGAATAGGCCAAGAAAAATGAACTCACTACTTTAACTCATTGCTTTATGGGCAACGCAGTGACTCTTCTCCCACTATGATATGACACTTGCTGCTACTTTATGCCTAACATAGTGACACTTAACACCACAACTTCCTAGTGCTGTGACTTTTCAATGCCACGACAAAGCACTAAGGGCAACACCTGGAATCTAAACTCGCTATGCTAATAAAGTTGTCCCATTATGCTATAACGCCACCCATTTCATTACGAGTAGCACATTGCATTACCTGAATTTCTATGTAAGAGGGTAGTTGATTCTACAGTTGTTGATGTAGCAGTTGTAACAAGTTGCTACCAAAATTTTTATAGAATTTCCACTAATCTATATCAGACAACTCTACACGTTTTGAGGGAGTAGATGATCTTTTCTCCACCGAAGAAATAGTGTTCGGATTTGAGAGAGAGATTTTGATTTGAGAAGCCTCTTCTTTCTACCATCAACAACTCCCTCTAACTCTTGCACGATCTCTATCCCCTCCCCTTATCAGATGGATTAGCCCGATGTCCCACCCAACACTAAGCCTGAGCAATTTGCTTAGTATGAAGGATGCTTTTTTTGAAGCTCTACTTATATGTTAATATAAAATCTTGGAAAATTTTTATCGAGCTAGTCTTTTTAGTTTCATAATATTGATAGAATCTACTACAATTCTATATATTTTCTTTTGAAATTTCAAAAAAAAGTTGTAACTCCTAGAGAAACTATAAATTTTTCCTTAAAAAAGTTTTAATTCTTGGCGAATGTTTCAATCCTTTAACTTTATTAGGGTATACAGACTTTTGATACCAATATAAAAGTTTGGCATCTCAACAAATCTAATAGGGAAAAATCATCCATGCTCAGCATTCGACCTCACGAACCCAAAAGAAGTGCCACCTCATTGATGCCAAAACCATCGACACAACTACATAGAGCACGGCATGCAGATTGTCTAGTTCTCCCCTCTTAGTGCAGATTGGATCCAAAGCGTTTAAGGAGTGGTGATGCACTCCTAGTAACGGTGTAGCACAAAGGACTTCAAATTTACTAGCATAATGCAACCAACTAACAAGTCCTTCATGATCTAGAGGTGGCCCTGTTCATCCAGACCATGGGCCTTCAGTTTGTTGCAGACCTCTTCCCATGCCACCTCAGCCTCAAAAAGGTTCAATGATGCCTCTAAGACAAGAGGATGGGTGCATGCGAATGGAATTCTAAAGTATTACCACTTCACATCAAGTATGAGTAGTTTTCAACCCTCCAATACTATTCAAGCCATATGAAACATTACACAAAATGGACCAACATCTATTAAGATTGGTCAAGTATGACACTAATATCCGTAAGGGTGGAATCCCCATTCACTTGATTGAGAACCCAATGATCACCAAGGCTACTAGGGCAGTTACTCTTCTCGCCCAAGTCTGAGCATCACAATGTTATCCTCCCTAACTTTATGGCATGTCTGTACAAGCCCCAAGAGACTAACTGGGTAGAGTATTTGTATGGGGTGTTGTTAAATGTGTGAGGCCACTCACAGTACAAGATCATGGCGATTCTCTTTATGAGTCCAAGCTAATCTATCTTGGAACCTAATTGACTTGAGGTACATGTCATAGCACTCTCTTCATCATGTCTCCACATAGGTTCCATCCACCTTAGAGTGCTCCATAGATCCTGAGGCACGCATGTTTTGTCATTATAGTCTTCAGGATGCATGCTTCACATGCAACATAGCACTTGTAATGCTTTAACGGTCTCGTTCCATATCCTTACTCCATAATTTTTTGCTCTCATGTTCAAGTTTGGAATGTGTACTACAACTTGAACTCAACTTGAAGACAAATTTTGTCGAATTCTGTTGAGCAATGCATAATTTATGGGCATGCCCATAGATAGAAAAGTCCCTGAACCTCACCAAAAATGGCTACACCCAAGCAAACAATGACCCAGTACTTGGTTTGCGGGTGTTGCTGCCTTCCTATTCTAGCCATAATGAATATCTTCAACCGTTGTAGTTAAGCAAAGAAAATGCAATTCCAAATTTTTTGTTGAAGCATTTAAGTGTGTCCACAATCAATCCATATGAGGTCGATGAATTGGCCAACAAGTCTTGAATGTCGCCAACACATAATTGGCATTGTTGGTTGTTCTTTGCAGATAATGTATGCCATGGAGTAAGTTCTACCTTGGCTTGGCTCTTAATGTGGTCAAAAAGAACAGCTAGAAGTTTGTCGTAACCAAAAATTGGCAAAAACTGCTCAATGCATTTCAACACATTTTTGTTATTTGTGGTGTTGATGGTGAAACTAACTTCTATTTCTAATTGTTTGTTTAGGAGTAGATCTTCTAAATTCATTGCAAAGCATAACAATGAGAAATAGGAAAGAAGACAACAAGTGTCTAGTTTGCAGAGAAAGGAAGATACTATTGTTGTATTTCCAAATTCAACGAAAGCTATTTTTTTGGCTCAAAAGAAACTCATAAACCACTAAAATATTTGCCACTGTGAATAGCAGAAGAAGATACAGTTGGTTTTTTTGCAAATTCAAAGAAGCACATAGTTTTTTTATCTCAAAAGAAACGCATCAAGCATAAGGCTCAAAAGCAATTCCAAACCCAGAGCTATTGATAGTGAAACTCCCATTGGGTTTGATTGCTTTGAGCTTGCAGTGTGCCTCCATGAGATCCTCCTCATACAGTTGCAAGAATGGAAAACCCAAAGAAAGCCCTATGTCAATGTAAGGCGAGTGCTCGGGGGGGTCACTCATCATATGTAACCCTATCACGTGAGTTCAACAGAAGGATATTTTTTATTTCTAAAATTTACAGAAATAAATATACATAAGTGACTATTTAAAATAGTTTTGGAAAAAATTTACAGATTTGTATAGAAAAGGGTACATTTTATTAATGAAAAAATTTACAGATAAGGGATTTTAAATATAGGCCTTGAACGCACTTGATATAGAGGGTTTATACATACTGACCCCCCTGAGGGCGAGTGTAAGGCCCTCTGATGTGCATGGGTGTTTGCTCTCCCTCATGCTTGACAATGTCAACAGACAAGCAAGGGACTTGTAGAATTTTCTAGGCACTCTTGCAAGAGAAATAGCATGGTCGTAGAGTGTCATGACTCACGTGAGTGCCACTACAAGTATCGCACTCATGGTCGATCAAATATGTGTTGACGTTTGTGAAGTGCAATATACCAAAAACCTACAAAAGAAAACGTGTGCACATCTGACATTGCTTTTAACCATCACAACAATTAAAGGTAGAAACATTTGGAGCATAGTTACTTTGGTCCCATAGCCTAGTCGTGAAACTTGGCTCACAAATGTTGCTTGCAACGCATCTTTTACAGCCCCGATCGGAACTTTCGCCAAGTTTGTGAAGTCAAAGACACCTTTTGCTTTCAAGAAGGAAACATTTTTCAAGACGTACATAACCACTCCTTCTTCATTGAACTCTTGAATCAGTTGGGTGATCATAGGCTTTCATTCGGTCACAAAAGCGAGCTACAAAAACGTTCAGGGAAATCAAATTAGTTTGCAAGGATTTGTGGCAAAGCTGAGAGGAAAAAAAAGCAAAGAAATGTAAAAAGACTTATAGCGGTTCTATCCTCGTCTCTTGGACCATCAGCAACAATTATTTGATCCACCATGCCCTCCTCACTTGCAACTTTGATGATCACAATAGCAATTATGCCCATGACTTGTGAAACATTCCCATTGCTATAGTTGATTATTGTGGCTGCCCAAGGAACGTACGTGCAAAGAGAATGGTCAGGCAATAAGCGTAGATTTTCCTCAAATGGTTCTCCTTTAATGATGCATGTAGTTGCATCAACTTGCAAGGAGAATTTAGATGTTCCACCTTTGTTTGGTCCCCCTGGCACATTAGTTGCTCCTTCTACTCTATAGAATTCACCAACTTGCAGGAAGTCTACAAACCGATGGATGTATGTAGATGGAACAATAAGGTGATAGTGTGGAAGCAAAACTTGTCGGTTAGATCAACTTTTAAATAAGTAGGGGACTTTGCATTTGGAACTTTATAGAAACGTTTTATAGGCAACGTTTGCAAAGTATTAGAAAACATTCTCAGCACGAGAAGATCAGCATGATAACCTCACCATATTATCATGCACAAAAACACTACTAACAAAAGACAAAAATGCGACGAAACTTTGTTCCATCAATCACTCCACCAAGCCAAATATATAGAGCTTTGCTAAATCTAGTGCAGCCTGCATGTATTGCCTTTAGAGTTCTAGAACGAATCAATGGCAGTTGAGATTTGTCAGGTGCTCTGCAATACTTAATTCACAAAAAACGAAGCGGTGCATTTAACAATCCAAAAAATACCATAAAATCTTCAAAATTCGTTAATATATGCTTTGCCACAAAAAAAAACGAATGCATAAGCTACCCATCTAGGCCAGGCCAAAAACTTATGAGATTGATTACTTCATTTATTAGTTTTCAGTGTGAGATTATCTCTATCTCTATCTCTATATCTTGGCGTTCAATGGTGCACCCTTCTTTGACATCCACCTGGCATAGACATCTGAGATGGTACCCTCACCACCTCAAGGCCTCCACCGTCACCAAGCGTGCAAATCTCAAAATTCATATGGTTAACCCAAATTGATGACGAACTATCTGCCACCCACCCCTCCAATCTTGAAAGAGATGGAAAACAGCAGAAAAGAGATCCCATGCTGGAAGTTCAGCTTTTTCACGGATTCAGTTCTTTCGTGCGGATGCTACTCGAAGAGATACTTGCATTGGGGAGCTTGGACATCCGATTCTTAACTCAACCTTTGCACCCAGTTTTGCTGCTTGATGAATCTACGTTGATACTTTGTGTTTCGAACTCCATATCGACACAATAGTCTCTTGGATATGCCATTCCTACGATGTGTGGCCACATCTAAGGCTGTTGCTGACAAAAATATTCTTAAGGTATATGGACAACAGATCTTTTTGCGGAAACGTTTGCGCTGCATGATGGCAAGTTTTGTGGTTCTTTTCGTTCATGGATTCCATTGCTGTAGCTTCCTATTTGGGCACTGAAATGGGCCACTCAACCAGCCAATCGACCAAGCTTTCGACATTGAAGCCGGCCAAGTTTGCGAGTTTATCACCATATGATCAAGGTTTGCCCACTATCTTAATCGTTCCTTTCAGAATCTACAGCTTTGATTTCATGAATGAGGATTTTCACACATCAGACATCGACTTATTGTAGAGCATCTGACAGTAGCCTTTGAAGTCATCTGCTTGCGAGTTAGCCCCACCGGTGCCTTGCACGCTGCCGCAGGTGAGGATCATGGCATCCAATTGATCAATACCATTGACAGCACCATCGCCGGAATCCTGCTCCATCATCAAAGCCTTCAAGGCTCACATGAGGCAATCGCCAGTCTCGCATTCGACCCACACATAGACTTCTTGGTGTTAGCCACCGTGAGCGACAGAGAAAAAGCCACGATCCAAGTGATGACTTCATAAAGGAAATCCTAGATCAACCAATTCTGAAGATCAACTCAAAGAACAAAAGTGGCCAGACCGGACTGGACGTGAGCAATGAGCCTGTTCCCCTGGCATAAGGCTGCAAGACTCTAATCGAAGAGTTTGCGGTGAAATGGAAGTCACAGAAGATTTCTCACAGTAGGAGGGGCCATGGAAAAGCATAAAAGACGTGGCTGTAGCAAAAATATGGCAAGGCAAATTTATATGCATTTGCATTGAACTACCAAGACACATTTGAGGCCAAATTTTTTAATGCTTGATTTGAGCTTAATGCTGAAACACCTTCACTGCTAAAAAAGGGAAATCAACCTACCAGTCAGCATATACCAAGAATGGAGGCTTCACCATCTAATTCCAATCACAACCTATGAGTGCTTGGATCTCAAGAGCAATCTATCTAGGGAGAGTGGGAGCACTGCCAGCAATACAAAGATAGGGATGTGGAGATGAGCAATAGCTCGAGGAATATGATAAGACTAGTGGTGATAGCTAAGGCTCCAGTCCCATAGTCATTTCCAACAGCACCCAGAGAGAATGCAAAACTAGAGAGGATGGCCAAATGTCTCGCAGAGTCCCAAAGAACAAAGTCCCACAAACATCGATGCTCCACAAAATAATGTGAGTCAAGAAACATTGAACCCTTCTCTGGTGCAAAGTCTCTTTTGAGTCGATAATCAAGTCCCATATGGGATGATGACAGTAGCTAATGGAAGATTATTGTGCAAAGAGAACGGCAAAAGCAAGGAATTCATTGATCAAACTCAATGAGGAGCTGGATGTTGAGTTTGGTTGAGAGAGTTAGACGTTATTGTTGCCTGATTATCCACATTTAAGAAGCACTCAAAGAAGGCTTGATTGAAATAGGAGCTTCAATGTGGCACAATCAACCAAGTTAGGTCGTTGATGAAGAGAAGTACCCACCAAAATGCTCAATGCACAAACAACTTATAAGGGTTGAATGCCATCTGATTCCAAGCAATGGAACTTGAATGGAGAAGAGGTTCAAGCTCACGAAAGAAAGTTCAACACTCCACACTAGACAGGAAAGAACTTAACCAATCGAGTTTCGTTCAAAGGAGTTTGGATCATCTCTCACTAATTCAAAGAACCGAGGGCTTAAAATTCGGATTAAGACCCAAAGTCAAACATAGGGGTTCAATGTGCAAGGGAGCAATGTTGTCTAAAGCATGGATTGTAGAGCCTGTGCCCTTAGACTATAGCCATTAGGGGAGAATTGGGGTCTCAAAAGGGCCTCCAACTAGTGTTTCCTAATTTCAAGGGATTAGAGAGTGATTTGAGGTGTACCAATGAGAGTGCTAAAAGGTGTGGGGCAATGATATGTTGAGGTGGAGGGTGGGCAGGCCTACAGAGAGCCCCTATTGGTTGCTCCCCTTACACTAGGGACCACCCAAACCATCCCCCCCCTCCTTAACCCATGTTTGACGCTCCTACCAGGTGCACCTCCCCCACATGAGCCCAAAACTACCTTCAATGGGATGGTAGGGCCCTTCTAGCGAATTTTTCTTCTCCCCTCCCTCTTTCTAGGGCCTCTACCCCCCACTGTTCTGGTCCAGCCTACCAAATCACTCCATTTGAACCAAATCCCACGCATTTTCCCTCTTCCCCCTCTTTCTCTGCTCCCTCCTGCTCTAGCCTGCTTGTTGCATTTTCCCTCTTCCCCCTCTTTCTCTGCTCCCTCCTGCTCTAGCCTGCTTGTTGCAACTCCTCTCTCTCTCTCTCTCTCTCTCTCTCCCCCTCTCCCTCTCCCTCTCCCGTGCCTCTGTTGGAGCCGCTCTGTCCCTCTCCTGTGTCTCTGTTGCTGTTGCTCTGTCCCTCTCCCTCTCCCTATTTTGTGCCTTTGTTGGAGTTGCTCTGTCCCTCTCCTTCTCCCTCTCCGTTTTAGGTACCAAAGACCAGACAATGGAAGACTTTCTCTTGATGATGCTGGTTTCAATGAGGGATGTAGACATGTCCGTATACGATGCACAACCCTCTCATGCAGAAGCTTCCACCTCCAACACAGGTTAGGAGAAAGCATCCACCTCCCAAATGGAACATCATATAGCACCTGCTTCCATCAACATTGCAAATGAGGAAGGGATAGAAACCGAAGACGCTGTAGTGGTAAGTTCGAACAATATTTTTTATTTTGATGTTCTTTCAATATAATTTGTTTTGTCGGTCTTCTAATGTTTGTTGAATTGTTGCAGGATGCGTTTGGGCTTAATGAATTCTCATCTCGATGGGGTAATGTTCGCACCGCATTTGGGCAAGATCATTCTTTGGCCCATTACCTTGGCAAAGTCGCAGAGCATATCATGGTCTTTCATAGCAAATTTTCTCCTGGAGGTCCTTCAAAGCTACTAAAGTGCAAGGCATTGTCGCGCGCTATCGGATACTCCAACATTACTCGAAATGCCGACAAAGTCATTTTGGTACACCGCCTGGCTGTTATTAATGCCTTTGAATCGAACATTCATGGCAGGGCATTGATGGCAACGACTATGTCTTTGGCAGCAGTAGAGGAGGATGTTAGTGCTGTTGCAGCTAGAAGCATATCTAGGAATCTACTAGGGGATTCAAAGACCCCTATTCTTGATGTGCTCAAACTAGCCAAGTTGTATATATAAACATATATTTAAATGGATATTTCAATGGATACATGACTACGTGTCTTTATTATTTGTTTTAAGTTATCATTGCTCGTCATGAATTCCATTGTATTTTGTTTAAGTCGTTGATGATATATTTTCTCCATCATTTTAATTGTGTTAATTTAATACATTTCTAGCCAATTTAGTATCATTTTCACCAATTCTGAGTATCAAAAGTCCATTTCTATCAAATCCTGAAGGAATTTCACCATTGTGCAGAAGGGAAAAGTGTCTGGGACGTTGCCATGACCCCAGAAAGCCCAAAACCCGCCATGGCATGAATTTGGGCATTTTAGACTTACCAAAATGCCCAAATTCACGCCGTGGCAGGTTTTGGACTTTCTAGGGTTTTGGCGATGTGCCGGACACTTTTCTCTTCGACGGTGAATTTCCTTCAGGATTTGACAGAATTCAAAACTTACATTAAAATGATCACTTACTGCAGTCATAGAAATGGAAAATACACAACAATGCGATAGTGTAGAGAATGTCGATATATTTTATTTAAAAATATCGGCCCTTGGGCCTTAGATACAAGATAGTGCCTTCAAGGGCAGGGGGTGTTCTAAGTCCTGAGAGTGGGCTGCAAGAGAATCTACGGCTTCAAACTTGGGTCACTCCATAGCTGCTTCGCTAGAGCCATGTCTTTGTCCATGACCGTGACGCGCTTTGCATATATGGCACACAAGTTGGCGTCCTCGAACAGAGTGGTGGTCCCTTGCTCCGCAACCTCCTGGAGTGCCCCCATAGCTCCTGTGCTGAATCACATGTCATCATTGTATTCATGTGCTATCTCCCATACCACATGTTGAAAGGGAGCACACGGGATCAGGTTGTCGATGGTCTTCTACATTTGCCTGATCTCCCTTAGGGCCCACACTCCTGGCTTTGCTTTGTACGGCTTCCTGACTCTTGGTGGAGGCTTTACACGTACCTGAACACAATTCCACGTCCTCCTATCTACCTTGAATTTCTTTTGTTGCTATTGTCTGTGTTGTCCTCCTCCGCGTCCTCCTCTCGTGGACGTCTTGAGCTTTGTCTTTCTTTGGGATGGGGCTTCCTCGGCGTCTACTTTACCCTCTTCATGGGCACAGGGATCATCTCTATGATGGGTAAAGGATACAAGGATCCTTCTACCCAAAGGTCGAGATGCTTCTTTCCTTGCAAACAAAGATTGTGGATTTTGGAAGCTCCCCTTAATCCTAGACTGCGTGTGCTTGCATATTCAGCCTCCAACTCTAAGTGAGCGTGGTACTTGTTAGAGACGTCCTCGAATGGTGCCATGACTAAAGGAGTGTAGAGAAGGAGAAGGTGTGGAGATGCAGGCTTGAAGGAGCAGCATGCAGGAAGAGGGAGAGCGAGGAGGAGGGAGGACCAGTAGTTGAGGAGGAGGAAAGGGGGGTGGACTAGCAGGTGTGGAGGGTGAGGAGGAGTAGGCATGGAGGAGGAGGGAGGAAGGAGGGAGGAGCAGGAGGGGGGGCGGAGGAGGAGCAGCAGTGGAGGAGGAGGGAGGGGGAGGGAAGGAGGAGTAGGCATGGAGGAGGGAGGGAGGGGGAGGGTAGAAGGAGCAGGTGTGGAGGAGGGAGGGAGGGAGGGGGAGGAGGAAGGGGGAGGAGGGAGTGAGGAGGGGGAGGGGGAGGGGAGGAGAGGGGAGGGGGAGGAGAGGGGGAGGAGGGAGTGAGGAGGGGGAGTGAGGGAGGGGGAGGGAGGAGGGGGAGGGAGGGAGGGAGGAGAGAGGAGGGAGGGAATTCAAAATTTGAATTTTGAATTTTGAATTTTTGGTTCCCACCTAGGAGTAAGAGTTGTGTAAGAGGTGTAAGAGGTGGGGTCACTTTTGGGCTTAAACCACCCAGGTGAAGGGGGGTTAGGACTTTTTGGGACCTACCTTAGCCCTTTCATCAGGACTAATCGATTTCTGAATCCATTCCTTATGAAGCCCTTTTGAGACCCCAATTCTCCCCTAATGGGGTGGTTCACTTAAAGGATCGATGGCCATTTAAAGACATGACAAATCTTCCATATAGAGCTTGAATAAAAGCTTGAGCACTCAATGGTCACTTTAGAGGGTGAAACACCAGAAGGATTCAATGGGACTAATTGAGGGTGCATCGAGGATCGATGCTTATGAACTAGCATGATCAAATTCGAGGAAGGAACCATGAAATGATGATCTTCATCATCGACTGCACAACAATCTATTAAATAACTTCTATATGTATCCATCTATATATATACATTCTAATTCAAAGGGGAGCCCATGGCCATAGGAAAGCCTCAAGTGACAAGAGGAGAATTTCTCAGTTGTGTAGAGGACACAAAGATCTTGCAAAGGATCATTGTTCATGGTTGCAACATGGAGAGAGGAAGAGAGAGAGGAGGAAAGAGGAGGTGAGTTTGATGAGAAGGTCATCGATTCAGTAAAAGAGAACCTACCCCACACTAAGAAGATAAGTTTGTATCAATTGGGATAGCAAGTTTTCTTTAATAATTGGTGGAGGTTCAAAGAGCATTTCTACTTGGGTGCAAAATCTTATTACGACATGATGGACACCCCCTTAAGTATTTGTATCCATGGTTTCCATTGTTGAGATCTATGTTGCTAATTGCTCAAAGATTTTTTAAACAACGCATTTGGATAGCTTGCAGAGGGCAATTCAGTTGTTTACTTGGAGACGGTCGTGAAGAGGTAATGAAGCACGTATGAATGTGCCATTTCATTTAAACATTTGCCATCGGCATTTGCCTAGTAGGTTTCTAATTCATACAAGGCATCACAAACATCTATAAAATTGGAAAGTGATTAGAGAGTTTATTTTTCCAAAACAACCTCAAGGTCCTCTACCTTGAATCTATGTTGCTACATTTAATTACATATTGTTATCTATTTTGTACCTACTTTAATTCCTTGCTTTTTTGTATAACACAAGAAAGAGACCTTTACATTCCCCCTCGGTAAATGCATGGGGATTTGAAGACTTCGGGCTTTATCCTCACATAATAACTTTTTCCTTTCAAATTATTTATTGCTTTTTTATTAAATGTTTGTAATTGTCATGAATTGCAACTATTCTTCAATTGCTCCATCATGTCTGTTGACAAATCTTTTGTTCTTCGCTTTTGCTACTTGAAATGTAAGTTTGCAAATCCTTTCATGCAAAATAGTGGAAGTGACAATACAAGTGATTAAAAGCAAAAGCCTAATGAAGGGTATGATTGTTAGAATATGAAGCCAAGTTGAGCCAATTTGGTGTGTTCTAGTGTGTTCTAGTGTGAGTTCTAGTCTAGTGTGTTCTATGGATGCCACGTGTTATATTGGGAGTTATCCCATATGCATAGGTGTTCATATGTGTGTGTGTGTGCTCTTATATAAGAGTTGTACGTGTCTAGTGTCAAATCAATCAAGTATCAAGCTACAAGCTCTTTGGTCTACATGTGAGTACTCTCATTTTTGTTCATTGCTCGTCATTTCATTTCCATTTCATTATGTCTCCTTTTGAGTATCACTTCCTCTCTCCCTAGCCTGTGCTCTCTCTCTCCCTCTTTCCACCATGTTCCTTCATGTGGTATCAGAGCCTCCCTTCGCAAATGGAAGCTCCCCTCTCCTCTAAGGTAGAGCCTCCCTTCCCTTAGCCTCGCCATCAAGTACTCCGATGTCCTAGTGATTGCTCCTAGTCCTTGTTTGTGAGTTCAGCTCACTCCCGCATCAGTTCATGGTTCTCCCTCAACATTGGCGGACATTGCTCATCACTGGTCGCTAAAAACTTGTTTTGCAGTAGTCCAGCGGCTATTTTTTGAACTTTTGAGGTCCAATTTTGATGTTTTTTGACATTTTGGCACTGCCCAAACATAAATAACCCTGTCCCACACCATTTCGAGAAAAAAAATTTTGATTTTTTATTTGTATAGCTGTACAAACATCCGTACGTCCGTATGAACCTCTACAGGTAGATGCGTGACAGTGCCAAGAGTCCGTACAACTTGTCAAAAGGTGATTTTGAGCAGTTTTAGACTACTTTTTGGCATTTTCTTGCTCAGATTTAGACTCTCATGACCTCCACTAGTGATTTGAGCTTCCCGAGCTTACCCATAAGTCATTTTGACTATACCGACACTCTGATACATTGACTTGAGGCTTTCAACAGTGACGGGGAATACTCTTTACACACCTCGTCATCTCCTACAGTACATTTTTGCTCATTTTTTTGAGCACTTTCACTCATTTTTTTGACCCTCTTCTGTGCATTCGGTGACTATCTGATCGGCACATTGAGAGTCATGATGTGATTGCCCTTGGTGGTTGCTTCCATGGTCTTCATCGACACATCTTTCGAGGCATCCTCAACATGAGCATCTTCGACACATCATCAACAAGCAGGATGAGCACACCTTTGTGTGGTGGCTACTTCAGGCACATGGGTTCTCTACCCTTGCTATGCATAAAATGAATGAAATATATCTTTACTACATTCTTGTTTGAGTCAAGGGTACTCTGCCCTAGGTTGTTCCCCCAAAATGAATGCAAATAAATCATGTGTGTTGAGTCAAAGGTACTCTGCCTTGGATAGTCCTCCTAAAAAGATGTATTTTCCTTTTTTTTTTAGTGTGTGGCTCCATGTCTCTCATCAGCCCATGGAGCCAAGAGGGGATGTACTATGGGAGCCCTGTATTGGCTTTCATAGGTTTAGAGGGGGATGTATTGTGGGAGCCATGTATTGGCTTTGATAGGTCTCGTTATCAGGCCTAGCCGAGTTCCAAGATGTTGGTGTATTCCTAGACCTATGAGCTGGTCATGTAGCCATGCTATAACGTGAGCCTCTGAGCATGTTGAGTCTCAAGCCATGAGAGTGCTTGGATCAACCTCTGAGCACGCTCAGACTTTCGCCTCTGAGTTACATAGTGTGCACAGTTTGATGACCATCATTGTCATGTTCTATTCTTGGTTCCAATAGCCCCTCACCTTAGACCATCACTGTCATGTTCTATCCTTGGTTCCATTCCAGTAGTCTCTCACCTTGCCTTCATGGGGGAATGTTAGAATATGAAGCCAAGTTGAGTTATTTTGGTGTGTTCTAATGTGTTCTAGTGTCAGTTCTAGTCTAGTGTGTTCTATGGATGCCACGTGTCATATTGGGAGTTATCCCATATGCATAGGTGTTCATATGTGTGTTTGTGCCCTTATATAAGAGTTGTACTTATCTAGTATCAAATCAATCGAGTATCAAGCTACAAGCTCTTTGGTCTACATGTGAGTACTCTCATTTTTGTTCATTGCTCTAGTCATTTTATTTCCATTTCATTATGTCTCCTTTTGAGTATCACTTCCTCTCTCCTTAGCCTACCCTCTCTCTCTCTCCCTGTTTCCACCATGTTCCTTCAATAATGATGTCTTTTTTGACTTTGAAAGTTTATTGCTCTTGGACGGATAGTTCGATAGCTATTGCCTCTATGAACATTGTCTACTAAACCTATAAAATATGTTGGCCACTATTCACGAGGTTAAGTGGGTTCTACCACTGGAGGAGGTGACTATGTTTGTCAATGTGAGTAACCAAGTGTTGCTTGACTCCTTACATTATGATAGAGATGCATAAACTGTGGCGAGTGACATTAGGGGAATTTTGAACTCAAAAAGGGCCTCTTGGATTAGTCCCTTAAGATTTGTGATTAGCAAACCAGCCAATGGGAAGGTTTGGGCATTAAAAGAATGGAGGATTCCATATTGGCCTCTCATTGGTGGAGAGTGCTCCTTGGTCCCCAACTAGGCTTCCACTTGCCTCTCTCTTGCCCCCACCACCTCTTGACGCATTTACTCCCCCCGTTCACTTTTGGATGGTCCCCATACCCCTCCTAGGCTCTCTTGGTAGGCCCCCAAATCCGCGACTTTTTTTTCCCTCTAAAAAATTGAAATTTTCCAAAAGTGTCCCTAGCACCCCAAACTCCTCCCAGGAGTCTCCCCAAACTATCCCCATAGACTCCCCACCTTTCTCTAGCCTCTTCCTCCTCTCTACCTCCTCTCAGCCTCCTCCCAACCTCTTCCTCCTCTCAACCTCCTCTTACCCTCCTTCCAACCTCTTCCTCCTCTCAACCTCCTCTCAACCTCTTCCTCCTCCCAACCTCTTTATTTTTTCTTGCTCCCATTCTTTCTACAATGGTGAAGCACTCCCCTTCCCCTAGGCCAAAGCTATCAATTCAATCTTGTGTGGGTCGCATTTTGAAGGACAACAGTGATATTTGAATCCCTCAAGAGTTTAGGTTAATGTCATGGGTCACAATGCAACCATCTGCAATAGGTCCATTCAAGGTTTCTAGAAAGGATAGAGCAAAGAAAAAGAAGCATTGGAAGGGTCGCATTGTTTGGTTTTTGTAATACAAAAAAAGGACTTAAGGTGAAGGTTCAGTACATGTACAGTATCCAAAGGCCTAGAAAATGAATTTCTTGATAATGTTCTATACTCAATGTGGGATGTTAGGGAGGGTTTGCAGAAGGGAGACCATTTTTTATGTATACTTACTAAAGAAAGTATAGTAATAAGATATCAAGTAGTGCAGAGTATTTGCTACATGAGATACACTTACAGACGTTGAAAAAATAATCATGGCACATGGATACCTATGGATTATGATGTAGTGGACACCACAGAGGTAGAGGTACATATGCCCAAGGGGGATATCCAATATCTTGATGTCACAGGTAGTTGGAGCTTGAAGCACGTTTGAGAATACATCGCTGTCACCTTTGATGATAGTGATTTTTTCTTTACACTAAATGGGAAGATAGTAAGAAGGCAACTCGAAGGAACATCAATTCTTGAGAAATGGAAGCCTCCTTGTAACTTGTCCATTCATACTGGTATTGAATAAATGTAATAGTTTTTAAAGTGTGATGTCATTTGTACTAGCAATGAGTATACTTAATAAAATTAGTAGTTTTTTATATGTGTTGTAATAGTTTTGAAAATATGATATAGTTTTTGAACTGTGTTGTAATAGCACTTGAATAAATGTAAAAGTTTTAAAACTATGTTGTAATAGTTTTTGACTAAATGTAATAGTTTTTGTTAAGTGTGATGTCATTTGTACTAACATAAGGCCCCCTAAATTCCAAAAAAAAATCCATTATTTTAGATAGCGGGGGAGGTGGGAGTGGAATATGATGGCAAATTATTTAGGCCAATATATTACATTGTCCAATATATTATTACCTAAATTGTAGTCGAACTTTTAAGATATTTAAAGAGACTGAAGTCAACTATATAAAGGGCCATTAGGTATGACATAGCCTTTATTGTCCTCACCTCCTAGACATCCTGCTCTTGCCATCTTCCACAACCTCCAATGGCCACACCCCGCAAGGCATACCATGACTTCATCGCTTCTACTTGTCATT
Organism: Dipteris shenzhenensis; assembly: GCF_047967505.1. Classification (NCBI taxonomy): domain Eukaryota; kingdom Viridiplantae; phylum Streptophyta; class Polypodiopsida; order Gleicheniales; family Dipteridaceae; genus Dipteris; species Dipteris shenzhenensis. The sequence continues at coordinate 28,345,037 of NC_141610.1, forward strand.
TGAGTAGAGAGGCAGAGTTGTATGACATTTTTGATCGTCAGATAGATGTCATCGGCACAGTCCACAAACATCTAGATCTCTTTAGAGATGTGGTAGATTATGTGAGAGAGAAAATCAAGCCTTACCCGATCTAGCTAGACATAGATAGAGTACAGTGGGTTCCTGTGAATCTCCTCATTGACTATCACAGTGCTGATAGCACTTTCAAGTTTAGGTTGCAAAGAATTTGCAAATCCCTTAGTCCAAAAAGTTTTAGAAGGATTTCCAAGGATGAAGAGTTGGATCTGCAAGCGGTCCTATAGGAACTCGTTTTTTATCCCTGGAAATAGCCTATCGTGTAATTCTTTTGGAAATGGAGGACACAAATGCACCTACATTCTCAATGTAGAGCCAACTCTTTTTCTAGTAGCAGGGCAAGATGTGGACATTGAGGAGAATCCTAATGTGGTTGCAGAAGCCACTGTTGCTCTAGATTGGTCTAATGCAACTTTGGACAAGGGAAAGCACATAGTAGAAATAGAGCAGACGACAGAGTTGGTTGTGGTTTCTGAAGCAAGCGGGACATCATCCCCCACAAGATAGCTAGAAGAGGAAGAGGAGGAAGGAGAGCAAAAAGAGGAGGAAGAAGGTATGACGGATGAGGTTTTAATGCAAACCCTTCCGTATATGTTGATCGAAAATAGAGAATATTTATTATTGATTGACATTCAATATATTAAAAATTTGAGAGAAGATGAATTACTAGGAGCACTCTTCGCTTGGGAGAGTAGTAGTAACTTAGGTTATCCAGAAGAGGGGTTTGGATAGGTGCACAGATTTGGCACCTGCAAACACTTTGGAGCATCCGATCTTAACTATGTGGGAGGAAATGCATGATTCTACTAATGCAACAGTTAGAGAGACGGAGTTTCGTAAGGTCCAAGAAAGATTGGAGGTAGAGAGGGCGCAAAAACACTAGAGACTTGAGAATACTTGCAAAGGCCTCATCATCGACACCACCTCCAGCAATTGATGAGAGCAAAAGTTCCATCGATATAACTCAGCCGGGAATGGATGAACAAGATGCTGTCCATATTGTAAGTTCATGATATTTTGTCAATATGAATGAATTTATGTTTTTAGTTTGGCATTGAGAAGATTACTGATGTTATCTCAATTTTCAAGACGTCATCGAAGTTGATAAGTTTGCGACATGTAAAGGGGGTCGAGGTGAGAGCACTGGTATGGATTCAGCACTAGGACACTACATAGGAATATTCGAGCACCATATAATGTGCTTCGATACTTTGTTCTCCCCTAATGGGAGGAAGAGATGATAAAGTGCAGGGCACTTTTAAAGCTAGTCTCCCTTGTGCCTTTACCCCCTTTTGCGCGCAAGTGTATTTTGGTGAGGCAGGGCATTATCTACTTTTGAAGAGAAACTAGCAGGAAGAATCATGGCGGTTGCTGCTATGGGTGCTTCGGCAGGTGTTTATGATGCTGGAAAGCTTGTAGAATCTTTCATTGAACCCACTATTTTGTCAACTCAGAGGAGAGCAGCAATACTTAGCTAAAGCTAAGCAAGCAAATATTTTGTAAAAAGTGCATCTATTGGATGCAATATACAAGAAATATTGTATAAACATCAAAATTTAATATATATATCTCTTGTTTTCCAGAATAGCATCAATGGAAACAAGTTTGGGACAATGGAAAGATATAATAGGATCAATGGAATCAAGTTTGGGACAAAATGATGAGAAGAAATTGGATTTGGGTGTTGCAAAGTGCTTACGATAGAAGGAGTATGAATGTGGGATTGGAAGATGAATACGGTGAGAAAGAGTAGGATTTAGATGTTAAAAAGTGATTTGGGTGCATAGGCATGGTTTGGGGGAAAGTTTTGAAGAGTTTTGGGCCATTTTGAGCACTTTTGAAAATTTTCAAATTTTTGGGCTAAGGTGTACCCGCGAGATACTTTTTGGGAATGTGGACCATCTAAAGATTGTTAAGAGAGTTAACTTTTTGAGAGTGGGGAGGTCCTCCAAGTCAGAGAGGTAGGTGCACTTTTAGGGACCACCAAGGACCTAGGGAGATGTACTTTTTTGTCCCCATATGTGGTGATGGGACCCTTTGTAGGCCTTATTAGTTCTTTATCCATTTTGCTAATCCACTCCTTATGAGGAGTGGATTAGCCCACTTCAAATTTTTGGGTTAGGGTGTACCTGCGAGATACTTTTTGGGAATGTGGACCACCTAAAGGTTGTTAAGAGAGTTAACTTTTTCAGAGTGGGGAGGCCCTCCAAGTCAGAGAGGTAGGTGCACTTTTGGCGACCACCAAGGACCTAGGGAGATGTACTTTTTTGTCCCCATATGTGGTGATGGGACCCTTTGTAGGCCTTATTAGTTCTTTATCCATTTTGCTAATCCACTCCTTATGAGGAGTGGATTAGCCCACTTCAAATTTTTGGGCTAGGGTGTACCCGCGAGATACTTTTTGGGAATGTGGACCACCTAAAGGTTGTTAAGAGAGTTAACTTTTTCAGAGTGGCGAGGCCCTCCAAGTCAGAGAGGTAGGTGCACTTTTAGGGACCACCAAGGACCTAGGGAGATGTGCTTTTTTGTCCCCATATGTGGTGATGGGACTCTTTGTAGGCCTTATTAGTTCTTTATCCATTTTGCTAATCCACTCCTTATGAGGCCCTTTTTGAGTCCGAAATTCCCTAATGAATGCTTGAGAGAAAGCAAGAGGGAGTAGTCTCCTTAACTTCTCTACAGCTCACCACCTTATGTGTCAACCATTCCCACTTGCTAACATGTACATATGCCTCCTTTTAATATGAGGAGGGGTGCCATTTGGCCCTTATGATGAGCTCCTAAATTAGTAATACTAAATTGGAATCAATTTTTTCTAGCAATGTAGCAGATGTCATGTGTGTTGAGCTAAGCAAAGTCCCACAAAGCAACAAGCTTGGGCTTAACATTTTGAACTAAGCCTTCAAAACTTTTGGCCAATTGGACTTCATTGAGGTTGAGCTAAAAGGTGTCATCACCTATCTTAGAGGATGTGGGCTAAGCCTTCAAGACTTTTGGCCAATTAGAGGTTGAGCTAAAAGGTGTGATCACTTATCTGAGAGGATGTGGGTGAAAGGGTTAGAGCCAAAACATGATGGCACTCAAAGGGAGCACCCACCACATGGCACTACTTCATAAGTGCCACATAGCACCTTGCAAATAAGGAATATAGAGAAGACTCTCCATATCTCCTAATCTGTGAGGTGTCATGTTACACTTGGAGAGGGAAGTGCCACATTGTACCCTCTCCTTCGAGCCTCTCTATTCCTTGCCACACCCACATCTTGCTTGCCATAGGTCCCAATGGCTTGGACTCCATTGCCCTCTTCTCTTGCTCCCCCTCCTCCCGCTTCCTTTTCTCCTCCATCACTTACTTGCCATACCTCCTCTCTTCTCCCTCTCACCTCATGACTTGCATCACTCAACTCCCCTAGATTTTGTCTTCTCGAGTTGCCTCTTGCTACCCATCCTTCACTACTTTCCATGCGCTTTTTGCATCTACAAAGACTTCACAGGTAAATGCAATGAGAGAACAAGGCCATTTTTGCCTTTTTGTTTTGTTTTGCACATTCTAACAAAACTACCTGTATTCTTGATACATGTTGCAATCGTGAGTACTTTATTCTCAGAAATTAAAGGCAACCTAGAATGCCAACCTTGAAATTGGACAAAGGTGGGTTCTTAGCGTATTAATAATTACAGAAGGTGGGTCAAGCTACTCGTATTAATAATTAGAGAGAAGTGTGTGGGAAAAAGGAAACTTAGTAGATTGATTATTTGATTTAATAGTTTTCACTTTGGGACTATATTATTAGAGCGAAGGACCGGTTTGATTCTTGAAGCGCACAGCCAACAGAGTCGACATCGCTCCAGTTGCTTAATAATGCACCTCACGATGCCAACAAGAAATTTGGAATGCCAGCAACCTCGAGTCGCCGCAGGACAAGTTTCCAGCCCACAAAGAAGACGACTGCGGGCCACAAACGAGACGACTGCGGCCCGGAAAGACTTGAGAGAGACTCGCAAACGGAACTCCTTTTAAAGCTCGCCAGTACTCATTGCTCATTCGTCGTTTTGGGCTCCCGTCAGTTTAGTTTCCTTGTCGATATGGCTTCACAACTCTCCCCTTCTCCTATGGCGAGGAAGCCCCATGTCTTGGTTCTGCCGCTGGCCACGCGCGGCCACGTGAACCCCATGATGCACTTCTCCAAAATCCTGGCAGCCCAGGGCGTTACCATCACCTTTGTCAACACCGAATACAACGCTAAGCTGGTGGCGGAATCGCAAACGGACTCGGAATTGCAGAAAGCCGGCCTCGATATCCGCTTCGTCGAGCTCCCGGACGGTCTTCCGCCCGACCATGGGCGCACCACCGATGTCATAGAGATGTGCGAGGTTATCATGTCAACGATGGGAGAACCATTCGAAAAGCTTGTGGAGAGTTTGTTGCTTAAGGATCCGCCGATTACCTGGATCCTCGCGGATATCTGGCTGGTGTTCGCGCTGGATGCTGCCAGGAAGTTCGGACTGCCTCATGCAAACTTCTGGACACAATCAGCTACAAGCCTCGCTTCCATACTGCGTGTAGTCGAAGGATATCGGCCTCCCGCAGGTAAGTCAGATGTGTGATTTGCATATACAGTCAGCCTGCACGTCTTCACAGTCGACTCAATACGTCATCATTGAGAAAATTGTTGCTGGAAAGGATTGTGGTCATGGAGAGCGATCCATTGTCTGCTTACCGTGAATTGGGGATGTGATGGTTTCATATACAGATCTTGAAATACCTGGAGCACTCTTCCTCAAACCGAGCGATATGAATACGTTCGTGCAGTGTTACGACCCTTCGGATTTCATGTTTCGTTTCTTCACCGGCGGTTTCGACCGCTTAAGCGAGTCTCCCTGGACTTTAATAAACACATTCGACGAGCTGGAGCACGAGACGATCCAAGCGTTGAAACAAAAACACCCAACCATTTGCCCAGTGGGTCCTTTGCTACCTGCTTCCTTCCTGCATGGCTCAGCGGACGACGCAACAACCGTGGCGACGTTGTGGGAAGAGGAAGAGCGATGTCTGAGGTGGTAGACGAAAGGAAGGACGGGACGGTGCTATACGTATCGTTCGGGAGTCTAGCGATACTGTCGAGGGAGGAGATGGAGGAGGTGGCGATGGGGCTGGAGGGGAGCGGGAAGCCATTTCTGTGGGTGGTGAGGGGGAATATGGTGGAAGGGAAGGGGGAGATATTGCCGGAGGTGTTTAAGGAGAGGGTGAAGGGGAGGGGAGAGGTGGTGGGATGGGCACCACAGCTGAGGGTATTGAAGCACAGAGCTGTGGGAGGTTTCTTCACTCACGGGGGCTGGAATTCAACATTGGAAGGGATAGCGGCAGGGTTGCCAATGCTTGGGTGGCCTTACTTCTCAGATCAGCCCATGGATTGTGAGTGCATTGAGAAAGCATGGAACGTAGGGATGAGATTGGAGGTGAAGGATGGGGGCATTCTTTGCAGATTTGATGTGGAGTCCAAAATCAAGGCCTTGATGGAGAACCCCCTCTTTAGAGAGAATGCACGACAATGGAGCTTGGCTGCCCAAAAGGCTACCCTCCCTCATGGCCCCTCCTCCTCCACCTTGCACTCCTTTGTCCTCTCCTTATCATCCCCTCCTCCTCTTATGTAAGGCTTCACTATTAGGAGCGTTGGGTTCTCCACTCTGTGCCAAATCAGTGGTGGTGAGTATCATCCAGTTGTTTCTCTCCTTATGATATATGATCACTAGTGACAGTCATCCAATAGTTTCTAATATCTAGCACTTCCTCGTGCTTTCACTCTGGAGAATATGGTATATAATCACTATTGATTATCATCCAATTGTTTCTTACTTTTAGCACTTCCTCTGGTCATGGAGTGCTTTCAGTGGAGAATATATATATAATCACTAGCAATCGTCATCCAACTGTTTCTTATTTTTAGCACTTCCTCCTTCCATGGAGTGCTCCGAGATCTAATTGCTAGTAACTATCATCCAATTGTTTCTTGTTTTTAGCAGTGCCTCCTTCCATGGAGTGCTTCACTAGAGAATTGGATCCTACCTTTGGGGATTTTCCAGGTGGTTTTTTCTTCTCTGAAAACTAGGTTGCTTATCCAATATCTAAGGTTTTGCTCAATTATGCCATATAGCATATTAATCGAGTCAGTGCATTCATGGGGAACAACTAACTTGTAATGAGGATTTCAAGCAACTTCTCCTCGTCATCCCCTCCCCCTCCTCCTCATCCTCTATGTAAGGCTTCTGGATTGGGTTTTGCATTGTGCACATGATTATCATCCCCCCTTATGATATATAATCAATATAGATTATCATCCAATCGTTTCGTTTTAGCACTTTCTCCTTCCATGGAGTGCTCTGTGGAGAATGTGATATATGGTCACCAGTGATTATAGCCCGATTGTTTCTTTTTTTTAATAGGTTATGAATGCTTTCATGTCTTTCACGTTTGTTCTTCTTCAAAAGAATCCATACAAAATCTAGCTTCATACCTTGGAGTACTTTTGTAAACATTTGCTCGTATGGTATGTTGATATACTATGGGTAAAAGATGATTTAGAAAAATAAAAGTGTAGACACATTAAAAGTTTTTTTCAAAAATGTAATTACTCAAATACCTTAGACATGGTTTTTTCAAGTGAAGCAACAAGTCAAGACTCAAGTCTTGAGCATTGAGGACGAGAAAATATGCATGGATAAGTACCAGATAGGAGGTAGAGGGGAGTGAAATAGGCAAAAAAAGAACGAGCATGTAGAAGGGAGCTCTAAACTAGGGTGTGTGTACTATTGGCAAGAATGTAGTACTATGCTATTAGCATGCTTTAGTTGGACATCGAGTCAATGCATCCACAGATTCTCATGCATGCCCGTGATACATCATTGCTGATACTTTTAAATCCAACTCTTTTTGTTGCGGGTTCTGAACTTCGATATGAGAATCCAAATCTTTTCACTACTACAAAACTAGGTAGAAACACAACAAGACAAGGTACCTATAGATGCGCTTGATAGACACGCAAAATAGTAGGCGCTGCTAGAATAGTAAAAATATAGGTGCGTCTAATAACGCATCTATTTGTGCATCTAATAGCATGTCTACATTGTGAATTAAACGTGAATTTATACGCCTTTATAAACGCAAAACAGAGAATATAGAAAAGTGAGATTTTGGTGCAGGCTGATAAATGTGCATCACTACTTTCCAAACACTGCCCATGATTACCAAAGCACATAATTTTAATAAAAATATCAATGCTTTTTGGCAAACCCACATATACAAAAATTAAGTGAGGTGAGGAGAATGAGACAATATGTAAATTAGTTTTGCCAATATCAATGATGGGCTATGGTTCAATCTCATCCTCAATGAGATCAACCCTTGCCAAACTATCTACTTCAAAATCCAAACCAGTGTTGAGATCTACAAATACATTCAACCCACTACTACTTGTGCTACTCATGTGCTCATTGAAATCAACATCACCAATGGTAGGCTCGTCCTCACAGGTAATGGCCTCAATATTTGTATCTCCTATCTCATGATCATCCTCCTCTCTTGTATCACAGTCATCATCACCTCCATGGCCATGATCATCCTCCATATTAGTAAATGTACTATACATAACTTTGGAACGTGGCGTAATGGGTATGACACGCCACCACCTACTATTATCCACCATTGGTTGATAGACAACCTAATTCAAACACAAATATGATCATGTTATTTTCCTTGCATCGAAGGTATCAAATATTTAAAAGTGAGTATTTTTATATGTGTGTATAATACCTATTCACATTGTTGCGGTAGTACTAGTGTGTCCTTCTTGCTTTGCCAAAACTTTGTGGAGTCAATAGCTACAAAGCCACTTGCATGGCGTTTGATTGTTGCATTAGGGCCTCTCTCCACCACTTCCTTAAATCACTTTACACACAACAAGACAAAGCACCCATAGACGCGTGCACAGACGCGTTTCATGAACTAAATAAAAAACTTATGGGCGCGTCTATTTGCGCGTCAGGAGACCCGCGTCTATTAGCGCATCTATATATCAGACTTACGTGCATATAGACGCGCTCATACACACGTAAATAGACGCGCAAATAAACGCTTTGATAGACGCACGTATAGACGCATATCGAACAGACAGACGCGAATATAAACGCGTTTGTAAACGCACTAATAGACGCGCCTTTTTTTTTTTTTAATTTTACAGAATACTATGTATGTTGTGTATGCTATATAGTTACAAGAATCCCATATCCACATTCTGTAATTCAATTCTTACAGCCAACCTCATTTTAATTACAATTCCAAATAAAATATTACAACTCCAAAACGCAATAAAATTGAAAGCTCAAAAAGTGCTTGTGTATACATATAGCACGAAGCTAAGCCACGTCATGTGGCTCCAAGTACAAAAAATAAGGAAGCTAAGCCATGTCATGTGGCTTCAAGTACAAAAAATAAGAGGAGTCTATATACAAGAGGCACGAAGCCAAGCCAATGGCTTTAAGTGCAAAAAAGAATAGTAGCACTACTTCTACGACTAATCCTCGCTGCCTTCCACGCTCCCTGATGCACTGCCTTCTGCGCTCCCTTCTGCACCTCCTTCCTCATCTTCCTCGTCGTCTTGTGCAGGGGCGCACTGTAAACAAGGGACAACATATATCAATGTATGAAAAATCAAATCTTTACTTATAATTTTGGCATTATTTAATTACTTTCAAATACCTGGGGGGCATGTCCAGTCGCTCGGGTATACTGCTCCTCAGTAATCAACCCGTCATCATAGAAGTGCCTCCATGTATCTCCTCTGCGATGGTGGCGGTGATAGGCTGTCTCCACTGGAGTAGGGTATCTGCCCACGATCTCAAGCTGCATGACCGCGATACACTTTGTGGAGGGATTAGTACAAAGAAACAACCAACCTCCTAATAAACTACATAAGCAATATAATTTGAGATCGATACTTACAAATTGGGCCTCCCATGATTCAACACCCCCTGCTCCAAAATGCGCGCTCCCATACTCCTCCATCTGGATCCTCCGTGCCTCCACGTGCTGCAGACTGGGCTCCTCCCTCGCTGACTTCATTGCCTTCTTCCACTCACGCTTCTGAGCGGTGTGGGGCGGGCCCCTTGGAGGTTGACCTGCCTCAAGTCTGGCAAGCTCCGCTAGTGCCTGCCTCTTAAGGGAAGATCTTTTATTGCTAAGTATCGTAACAATCTTTGACTTGGCCCATTTATCTGTGAACTGGCGATTGGGGGGGTTAGGATACCTAGAGCAAACAGTAGCGAGGGTCTCATCAGCCAACCTCTTTGGGTGGCTTTATAGTGGATAAAGCAATCTCTGTAATTGTTAGCAATTACAGAGCGCATGAAGGCCATTACATCCTTCCCCCGCGCATCCATCAAGATGCCTCCTGTCTGGGTGATGTCATAATAAATCGTACCATCACCCAGAGGCACGTCTAAATCATCGGAATCATCATCCTCGGCCTCACCGCCACATGGCCCAAAGCACTGTGCCATGCATCCGCCACCGCTCTCCCTGCTACTACGCCTGCCACCCTGTCATGTCGAGCTCGTATGCTGGCCACTCGTAGCTGGGGACTGCGCGGGACTACGCTGACCACTCGTAGCTGGAGAACTGAGTCTCGACAGCTGGGGAGTACGTCGACGGCTCGCTGAGGCAGAAGGACCTCCTGAAGGCATGGGGGAAGGGTCATAAGACGAGATGGCAGAAGGGACATAAGACGGCATGGGGGAAGGGGCATAAGACAGTACGGGGGAAGGGGCATAAGACGAGGCATAAGACGGCTGTGCGGACTCCGCTGGGGTGATCTCAGGCGGTGTGGGGTGGCTCGGAGTCTGTACTGCCGACTCCTGGGGAGTGTTAAGGGTACCCGTCATGTACCCGTATAACTCCGCAGGACTAGGAGGGTGCCCTAAAATATTATATAAATCCTTCCATATCGATTCACGCGGATCAGGTGAGCTAGAAGCACTTCCTCCCCACATGTTAAACTGGAAAAAAATAAACAAATCTATTACTTTGGGAGCTGAGAAGAAAGGGGGAAAAAAAAAAAAGAGGCTTTGTCAGAGTGCATCTATAGACCCGTCTAATCTTCGCGTCTATAAACGCGTCTAACAGAGCGTTTAACAATTCAAGTAAAAGCGCGTCTATCACAGCGTCTAACAGACCGTCAAAACATCCGTCTAACAGTGCGTTAAAAAGCGCGTTTAACAGCCCGTCTAAACATCCATCTAACAGCACATCTAAAAATGCGTCTAACAATTCGTTTAAACTTCCGTTTAATAGATCGTCTGTTTAGGCGTCTATATCCGCGTCTGTGCGTGTCTGTAGCAAGCCAGACGCGCAAATAGATGTGCCTATAGACGCGCGTTTAGACGCGCCCTCAGACGCTTGTATACACGCGCTCCGACAGTCGAGAATACTCAAAAGTGGAAAAGGACGTTTCGCCCGACAAAAGAACGTGTCGCTCATACCTAGATGCTGCGTTTCGTGGATGCGAAAAAGTACAAAACTGGAAAGAGCAAGCAAGAACAACTTCAAAAGGACTTACTTGGAAAAAGGTATGGAAGGATCTTTCTTTTCCAAACTTGTTTCTTCTCCTCCTCTTCTCCTTGTTCGTACTCCTCCTCTTCTTTAGGCTTGGAAGCAAGCTGTGTAGGTACGGTCCCTTTGTCTTGAGTGAAAGCTTGGAACTGTGTGTGTATGGGAGGCTCTCTCTTAAGCTTCGAATCTATAGAACTGCTAATAATGAAGGAAGAAAGCCGCTCGCGAAGTTTAAGTAGTTAAAAGAAAAGCAAAGCGAGCAGCGCACCGAAAAGCAGGTTTAAAAGTCGCGGGTATAGTCGCGTCTATTAGCGCATCTATAATCGCGTCTGAATACACAGAGTAAGCGCATCTATAGGCGCGTTTATTAGCGCATCTATAGGCGCGTTTAAATACACAGAGTAGACGGGCATTTAGACGCGCAGGTGGACGCGACAGTAGACGCGACGATAGACGTGCATTTAGACGCGACACAGAGTTTTTAAGTTAAGCATTTGAAGAAGAGCAAATTTGGTGGGTTGTTTGTTTGTAGGATGTCTCCATCTTCAACAAGCAGCTCCAGTGAGGATGAATCCCTCCGTATCCACCATCGCAAAATGTGGTTGGAGCAAAAAATCAAATGTCTGTGTGATCGATGTCGAGGAAACATGTATCGTGCACGCAGGATTACGCTCAATCATATCTCAAAGTATGGAGAATGGGATGTGACCGTAAACAGGGTAAGGATTTGTAAGTTAAGGTTGATTGAGATACCTATGGGTGTTCATATGTTTGAGTTATAATGATCCCGTTTTAATTTGATACAGGATGCAGTGCCACACCCGCACATGTTACCCTATGCCCGTCGTGAGGAGGCGAAGCGTCGGCGATATGAGGTGGGATCTTCAGGAGGGACCGTTACGGATGCATGGAGTGATGGTGATAGTAGCCCTCCACCATTACCTCATGAGGCCGTGGAGGAGGAGGTGTTTGATGATATGGTGCGGGATTTATATGTCCATCAAGGGAGGGATAATAGCATGGAGCAGGATGACCTTTTTACCGCAGCATCAACTCCACTGTTTGAGGGGTGCACATTCTCTGTTCTACGTGCCTCCCTTGAGTTACTAAACTTGCAAACCATCTATGGATGGAGCAATGCAAGTTTGAATGCATTACTCAAGTAAGCTTTAATTTAAAGTCGATTTTGCAAACATGATGAATTATGCGCGTGGGTCAATTACTCGAATGCTTTTCATCATTTATGGTCTTCACGTGCAGGCTATTGTGTAAAATTCTTCCAAGGGAGAATAAATTACCGACCTTAAGAGATATGGCAAGGCAACATGTGACCTCTCTTGGAGGATTAGATTACAAGCGTATCCATGCATGTGTCAACGATTGCGTTTTGTTTCGTGGACTACATAAGGATGCAAGAGAGTGTCCTACTTGTGGAGAGGCAAGATATAGAGCAGATCTCAAAACCTTGGACGTGCCTCGTAAGGTATTGCGACATTTTCCCATAATCCCTCGCATCCAACATATGTTCAAGTGCAAATCTATTGCAGAGCTCATGTCATGGCATTCCTCCCATCGATCAACCGATGGCAAGTGGAGAACTCCCGCGGACTCTCCTACGTGGAAGCATATTGAAGACACATGGCCAAGCTTCAAGGAAGAACCTAGGAGCTTGAGACTTGGATTGGGTATGGATGGTGTGAACCCATTTGGTCTCAAAAGCACGTCTTACAGTGTATGGCCAGTGGTATTGGTGAATTACAATCTTCCACCCTCTATGGCTATTAAGAAAGGACATGTCATGCTGTCCCTTCTAATTCCAGGGAAACATAAAGTCAAAAACCCTGATGTTTATTTGGAGCCTTTGATTGATGAGCTAGAGATACTTTGGAGAGGTATCGAGGTGCATGATGTGAGCAGGCCTCCCTCGTCATGAGACTTCAACTGCAAAGCAGTCTTGATGTGGACGATGCATGACTTCCCAGGCTATGGCGAGTGTCCAGGTAAGAATTGCATTTTTTAATTATGAATAGGCAAGGACGTGGCACCCTAAACCCACCTTCCACTCTTAATTGCATCTATTGTTTCAGGTCTCACTACATCGGGTTACCATGCATGTCCTGTTTGTGGTCCTTCACTAGTTACCTCACGGGTAGATGCATTGAATAAGGTCATCTATGAGAATCACCATCGATTTCTCCCACCTAATCATCCTAGATATGTTGCCCCTTGGAATGAAGTCCTCCCACAATCACTCACCGCGGGAGATTGGATGAGAATTTGGGACGGATCCATGACTCCTCCACCACTTGGCATGAGCCGGTAAGGATTTGTAACTATTGGCTGGAAGTAAAGATTGGCTATATTGGTTGAAAGTGAAGATTGCACGCTAACACTTTATTTTGTTTAGATACTCCATCTTTTATCGTTTACCATATTGGTCCCACCTCAAGATCAATCACCTGCTCGATCCCATGCATATCTTCAAGAATGTGGCATCTACCATTTGGGAGCATTTGAATGGGACACGAGATTCGGTAGGCATAAGGGAGGATCTACGTACCACAGGGAGGATGCGTGAAGCTTGGCCTCAAAAGAGACCAAATGGGCGTGTTTTTTTACCTCGTGCACCGTGGATGTTATCAAAGCTAGAGATGGCGACGGTGAAGCGTGCTATTACTACAATTCGTACTCCCACTGGATGCATGAGGTGTTTGAAGGGAGCCTTTACAAAGAGCAAGAAAAGAGGTGTAGAGCAATTATATGGCTTGAAATCTCATGATTGGCACAAGATGCTCCAAGTAAGTATTTTATATGCATAATATCTTTTTCCTTTCAAATTTGTGAGTGAATAGCTATAAGCAACTAATCAACCACCTCCTCGCGGGTTCAGTTCATACTACCTACTAGCATTTCACGTAGTGCATCAAAGGACGTGAAAGATTGTATTTACAAGATGGGCGAGCTTGTGAGGTATGTGAGCTCAAAGGAAATAGATCCCACCACGCTTGAGAATGCTCGAGTTATGTCAGTGGAGGCGGTTTGTTTAGTGGAGGAGACATTTCCACGTTCTATTCTCACAAGCCAACTACATCTCATAGTGCATTTGGTGGATGAGATTGCTATATGCGGTACTATACATGCACGATGGTTGTTCTTCCTCGAGCACTTCATGAAGACCTTGAAGGGCTTCGTGAGACAAAATGCAAGACCCGAAGGTAGCATGGCCGAGGGTTGGTTGGTACAAGAGTCACTTGTATATATTTCAGAGTTTCTTGTTGATGTGGATAGCTCTCTCCCACGACTATGGAGAGATGATGAAGACCTAAGGATGACCTCTATTGTGCCTCAAGGAAGAGGACACAACAAAGTAATAGACACGGAGTTGCGTAATAGTATCAACCTCTTTTGCGTGCTTAATAGTGATGTGATGAAAAGATGGGTGACAAGATACGAGGATGCAAAGGCAAGACGACAAGAAGAAAGGGCCCTCTTTCGTACACACCACGGATCTCGTGTGCCATACCCTCAGCGTCTAAGAGCACTTCCAAAGGATATTCATGTGGATTGGCTACTTGATGAAATGGAGAAAGCAGAGAAAGACGAGGGGATGCATATCACAATGGAAGAATGGGAGTATGCTAGGGGATGCATGAGCAAGGTCGGTATATAGAATGTTATGCATAAGTTAGGAGGTTTTTATAATTTAGATTGCTTATTTAATTGATTTTTTCTTAGTGTAGTGCACTATGTTCAATGCTATATGGTGTGAGGGCAAGCATTTTCGAACACAACGGATTGATGATAAGAGAAACACACAAGATTGCGGCGTCATTGCTAGCTTTGAGGGAGCCAATGGAGTCATGGATGATTATTGTGGCATAATCCAAGATATCATTATGCTTGACTTTCGACGCTTCTTTGTGTATGTTTTGGATGTAAAGTGGTTTAAGGACGTGGTGGAAAGAGGCCCTAATGCAACAATCAAACGCCATGCAAGTGGCTTTGTAACTATTGACTCCACAAAGTTTTGGCAAAGTAGGAAGGACACACTAATATTACCGCAACAATGTGAACAGGTACTGTGCACACACATAAAAATACTCGCTTTTAAATATTTGATGCAAGAAAAGTAACATGATTGTATTTGTGTTTGAATTAGGTTGTCTATCAACCAATGGTGGATAATAATAGGTGGTGGCATGTCATACCTATTATGCCACGTTCCAAAGTGATGTATAGTACATTTACTAATATGGAGCGTATGGAGGATGATCATGCCCATGGACATGATGATGACCGTGATACAAGAGAGGAGGATGATCATGAGATAGGAGATATAGATATTGAGGCCGGCATTACCCATGAGAACGAGCCTACCATTGGAGATCTTGATTTCGATGAGCACATGAGTGGCACAAGTAGTAGTGGGTTGAATGTATTTGTAGATCTAAACACTTGTTTGGATTTTGAAGTAGATAGTTTGGCAAGGGTTGATCTCATTGAGGATGAAATTGAACCGTAGCCCCACAATTGATATTGGCAAAACTATTTTACATATTGTCTCATTCTCCTCATTTCCCTTAATTCTTGTATATGTGAGCTTGCAAAAAATTATGAGCTTTGGTAATCATGGGCAATGTTTGGAAAGCAATGATGTAAACCAAAATCTCACTTTCTGTATTCTCTGGATCGCGTCTAACCCCGCGTCTAAATGCGCATCTGAGTCTCAGTGTAAACGCGCAAATAAACGCGCAAATACACGTGCAAATAGACGCGCTAATAGACGGGATGTTAGACGGGCCCGTATTTTCTCAGGTCTAACGCGCAAATAAACGCGGTGATTCACGTGCAAATAGATGAGCATTTAGCCGCGCTAATAGACGCGCCCGTAATTTCTCTACTAGAGCAACGCCTATAAATGCGCCCGCTATTTTGCGCGTCTACCAAGCGCGTCTATAGTTGCTTTGTGTTGTTGTGACATCGGACAAAACATATACAAAGAAGCATCGAAAGTCAAGCTCAATAATATCTTGCCACAATAATAATCCATGGCTCGATTGGCTCCCTCAAAGCTAGCAATGATGCCGCAATCTTGTGTGTTTCTCTTATCATCAATCCGTTATGTTCAAAAATGCTTGCCCTCACACCATATAGCATTGAACATAGTACACTACACCAAGACAAAATCAATTAAATAAGCAATCTAAATTGCTGAAAGCTCCTAACTTATGCATAACATTCTATATACCAACCTTGCTCATGAATCCCCCAGCATACTCCCATTCTTCCATTGTGATATGCATCCCCTCATCTCTCTCTGCTCTCTCCATTTCGTCAAGTAGCCAATCCATATGAATATCCTTTGGAAGTGCTCTTAGATGCCGAGGGTATGGCACATGAGATCCGTGGTGTTTACGAAAGAAGGCCCTTTCTCCTTGTCTTCTTGCCTTTGCATCCTCGTATCTTGTCACCCATCTTTTCATCACATCACTATTAAGCATGCAATAAAGATTGATATTATTAAGCAACTTGGTGTCTATTACTTTGCTCCATTCTTTCCCTTGAGGCACAATAGAGGTCATCCTTAGGTCTTTATCATCTCTCCATAGTCGTGGGAGAGAGCTATCCACATCAACAAGAAACCCAGAAATATATACAAGTGACTCTTGTACCAACCAACCCTCGACCATGCTACCTTCGGGCCTTCCACTTTGTCTCATGAAACCCTTCAAGGTCTTCATGAAGCGCTCGAGGAAGAACAACCATCGTGCATGTACAGTATCGCATATAGCAATCTCATCCACCAAATGCACTATGAGATGTAGTTGGCTTGTGAGAATAGAACGTGGAAATGTCTCCTCTACTAAACAAACCACCTCCACTGACATAACTCGAGCATTCTCAAGCATGGTGTGATCTATTTCCTTTGAGCTCACATACCTAGAAAGAAAAAAGTACACCATATTAGCAATATGAAAACCTCACAAGCTCGCCCATCTTGTAAATACAATCCTTTACATCCTTCGATGCACTACGAGAAATGCTAGTAGGTAGTATGAACTGAATACATGAGGAATGGTTGATTAGTTACTTCTAATTCACTCACAAATTTGGAAGGAAAAAGATATTATGTACATAAAATACTTACTTGGAGCATCTTGTGCCAATCCTGAGATTTCAAGCCATATAATTACTCTACACCTCTTTTCTTGCTCTTTGTAAAGGCCCCCTTCAAACACCTCATGCATTTAGTGGGAGTACAAATTGTAGTGATAGCTCATTTCACTGCCACCATATCTAGCTTTGATAACCTCCACGGTGCACGAGGTAAAAAGACATGCCCATTTGGCCTCTCTTGTGATCAAGCTTCACGCATCGTCCGTGTGGTGCGTAGATCCTCCGTTATGCTTGCGGAATCTCATGTCCCATTCAAAATGTTCCCAAATGGTAGATGCCACATTATTGAAGATATATCTTGAGGTGGGACCAATATGGTAGTCGATAAAAGATGGAGTATCTAAACAAAAGCTAGTGTTAGCGTGCAATCTTTATTTCCATTCAATATAGCACATAACAATTACAAACCCTTACCGGATCATGCCAAGTGGTGGAGTCGTCATGGAACCATCCCAAATTCTCATCCAATCTCCTACAGTGAGTGACTGTGGGGGGACTTCATTCCAAGGGGCGACATATCTAGGATGATCAGGTGGAAGAAATCGATGGTGATTCTCATAGATGACCTTATTCAATGCGTTTGCCCGTGAGGCAACTAGCAAAGGACCACAAATAGGACATGCATGGTAACCCGATGTAGTGAGACCTGAACATTAGATGCAATTACTTCAGGGTGCCACATCAATTGCCTACTCATAATCAAAAGTTCAATGCTTGCTTGAACACTCGCAATAGCCTGCGAAGTCATGCATCGTCCACATCAAGACTGCTTTGCAGTTGAAGTCTCATGTGATGAGGGAGGCCTGCTCACATCATGCACCTCTATACCTCTCCAAAGTATCTCTAGCTCATCAATCAAAGGCTCCAAATAAACATCAGGATTTTTTACTTTATGTTTCCCTAGAATTAGAAGGGATAACATAACATGTCCTTTCTTAATCGCCATAGAGAGTGAAAGATTATAATTCACCAATATCACTAGCCATACACTGTAAGAGGTGCTTTTGAGACCAAATGGGTTCACACCATCCATACCTAATCCAAGTCTCAAGTTCCTAGGTTCTTCCTTGAAGCTTGGCCATGTGTCTTCAATATGCTTCCACGCAGGAGTGTCTACGGGAGTTCTCCACTTGCCATCGGTTGATCAATGGGAGGAATGCCATGACATAAGCTCTGCAATGGATTTGCACTTGAATATATGTTGGATGCGAGGGATTATGGGAAAATGTCGCAGAACCTTACAAGGCACATCCAAAGTTTTTAGATCTACTCTATATCTTACCTCTCTACAAGTAGGACACTCTCTTGCATACTTATGTGGTCCACGAAATAGAACGCAATCGTTGACCATACATGGATGCGCTTGTAATCTAATCCTCCAAGAGGAGTCACATGTTGCCTTGCCATACCTCTTGAGGTCGGTAATTTATTCGAGAAAAAGCATTCGAGTTATTGACCCACTAGCATAGTTCACCATGTTTGCAGAATAGACAAGTTTAAAGCTTACTTGAGTAATGCATTCAAACTTGCATTGTTCCATCCATAGATGGTCTGCAAGTTAACTCAAGGGAGGCACGTAGAACAGAGAATGTGCACCCCTCAAATAGTGGAGTCGATGTTGCAGTAAAAAGATCATCCTGCTCCATGCTATCATCCCTACCTGAGGACTTATGGATATATAAATCCCACATGATATCATCAAACACCTCCTCCTCCACGGCCTCATGAGGTAATGGTAGAGGGCTATTATCACCATCTTTCCATGCATCTGTAATGGTCCCTCCTGAAGATCCCACCTCATATCGCTAATGCTTCATCTCCTCACAATGAGCATAGGGCAACATATGCAGGTGTGGCACTGCATCGTGTATCAAATTAAAAAAGGATCGTATATCAAACACATGAACACCCATAGGTATCTCAATCAACCTTAACTCTTTAACACTTACCATGTTTACAATTGCATCCCATTCTCCATACTTTGAGATGTGCTTGAGTGTAATTCTGCATGCACGATACATGTTTCCTCGACATCGATCACACATACATTTGATTTTTTGCTCCAACCACATTTCATGATGGTGGATACAGAGGGATTAATCCTCACTGGAGCTACTTGTTGAAGATGAAGACATCTTACAGATAAACAACCCAAAAAATGTGTTCTTGCATGAGTTGTAAATGTCAAAACTCTATGTAGCATCTAAAAGTGCATCTAACATTGCATCTGTACTATGGAATGTGTCTATAGGCACGTCTAAAACATAGTGTAGCCGTGTTGATAGACACGCTTTTAGACGTGCAGACTGCAAGGTCAAACCTACTTTTAGTGCGCTTACTTTCAAGGTCAAACCTACTTTTAGCACACTTACTTTCACCCACACTCATCTCTAGGCTTACACAGTCATCCCCAAGCATACAAGAGAAGAAGGTGAACAAGGAAGAGAAGAAAGAGAAGCAGGTTTGAAGAAGGACAAGAAGCTTCCATGCCTCTATCCAAGGTAAGTCTCTTGGCGGTTGGTCTTCTTTCGAAGTTGCTCTCTTTGGATTCATCCTTTATCGTATGCAGGGAAGGGATATTTCTGGTACTAGTGTTGTTCTTTTTGGGGTAGGGCGCATGTCCTTTTCAGCTTCTTTTAAAAAGGCATCTCTCAAAGTGCGTCTATAGATGCGTCAAACAGCGCATCTAACAGCGCGTCTAATTTTTGGAAAAACAGACAACTGCACCTGTAGTCGCACTATTAGATGCGTCTATAGACGCGCTACAACAGTTTTTCATGTGTGTTCTTCCCCTTCCCCTTCCCCGTCCTTCTCTTTCCCTTCCCCTTCCCCTTCCCCTTCTCTTTCCCTTTAGCATTCGTGAGAAAATAAGGGATTGCATGAATGATGGAAATAAGTGATTGCATGAGGGTGGGTCCAAGAAAAAGAAAAATTGGACTAAAGCATGAGGGCGGGATAAAGAAAGAGGGCATGCATGATGGAGCATTCTTTTTCAGTCTTTTTTCTCCTCTTTGTTCCTCTCTTTTCCCTTCTCTTTCCCCTCTCCTTTCCTCTATTTTCACCTCTCTTTTTCTCTCTTATCTCCTCTCTTTTTCTCTCTTTTCTCTCCTCTCTTTTTGTCTCTTTTCCTCTCTTATCTCCTCTCTTTTTCTCTCTTTTTTTAATCTCTTTTCCTCTCTTTTCTCCTCTCTTTCCTTCTCTTTTCTCCTCTCTTTTTCTCTCTTATCTCTCTCTTTTCCTCTATTGTCCTCTCTTTTCTCATCTCTTTCCTTCTCTCTTTTTCTCTCTTTTATCCTCACTTTTTCTCTCTTTTTCCTTCTCTCTTTTATCCTCTCTTTCCTTCTCTCTTTTCCTCTCTTTTCTCCTCTCTTTTTCTCTCTTATCTCCTCTCTTTTTCTCTCTTTTTTATCCTCTTTTCTCTCCTCTTTCCTTCCCTCTTTTTCTCTCTTTTATCCTCACTTTTTGTCTCTTTTTCCTTTTCTCTTTTATCCTCTCTTTTCGTCTCTTTTCCTCTCTTTTCTCCTCTCTTTTTCTCTCTTATCTCCTCTCTTTTTCTCTCTTTTTTCTCATCTCTTTTCCTCTATTTTCCTCTCTTTTCTCCTCTCTTTCCTTCTCTCTTTTATCCTCACTTTTTCTCTTTTCACTTTCTCTCTTTTTCTCTCTTTTCGTCTCTTTTCCTCTCTTTTCTCCTCTCTTTTTCTCTCTTATCTCCTCTCTTTTTCTCGCTTTTTTCTCCTTTCTTTTCCTCTCTTTTCTCCTCTCTTTCCTTCTCTTATTTTCTCTCTTTTAACCTCACTTTTTCTCTTTTCATTTTCTCTCTTTTATCCTCTCTTTTCGTCTCTTTTCCTCTCTTTTCTCCTCTCTTTTTCTCTCTTATCTTCTCTCTTTTTCTCTCTTTTTTCTCCTCTCTTTTCCTCTCTTTTCTCCTCTCTTTCCTTCTCTCTTTTTCTCTCTTTTATCGTCACTTTTTCTCTTTTCACTTTCTCTCTTTTTCTCTCTTTTCCTCTCTTTTCTCCATTAAATCTCTTTTAATCTCTTTTATCCTCTCTTTTTCTCTCTTTTTACTTCTCGTTTCCTATCTTTTCCTCTCTTTTCTCCTCTCTTTCCTTCTCTTTTTCCCTCTCTTTTCCTCTCTTTTCTCCTCTCTTTCCTTCTCTCTTTTTCCCACGTGAAGCTTCAATAGCCTGACATTGAGCAAGCAAATATAGACTTCTGTCACTCTAATTCAAAGAATGCAAAAGTCTATAAATGATGGCTCAATGTCAGGCTCTCACTCTATTTTTTCTTTTGCATGATGGAAAGAGGGCATGCTCGGTGGTAATCTTCTTCTTTTCTTTTCTTCAGTTCATCATGTGGACAGGAAGCTCTTCATCCTCACCTGATCTTCGGGATGCCATCTTTCGGGAGTTATATAACATTTTGGGGCAGCCTCCCACTCCTGAGGAGTTATACACATACATGACAATAACTCTTAACACCCCCCAGGAGTCGGCAGTACAGACTCCAAACCACCCCAATCCCACACCAGCTGAGATTACCCCAGTGGAGTCAATACAACCCAAAAGGCTACAAAGCCGAGCCCCTTCTCCCCCTCTGTGGTCAGGAGGTCCTTCTGCCTTATAGAGCCATCGACGTACTCCTGTGTAGTCGAGAGTATCTTCTCTAGCTACGAGTATCCAACATACTCCCATGCAGTTGAGAGTCGCTTCTCTAGCTACGAGTGGCCAATGTACTAGTTCGACACGATAGGGCAGTAGGCATAGTAGTAGGGAGAGTGGTGGGGGATGCATGGGGGGTAATGGTAGGGGCGAGGATGATTCAGATGATGCAAACGTGCCAGAGGGTAATGGTACGATCTTCTATGACATCACTCAGACAGCAGGCATCTTGATGGATGCGCGAGGGAAGGACATCATGGCCTTCATGCACTTTATAATTGCTAACAACTATAGAGATTTCTTTATTCATTACAAAGACTAGCCAGAAAAGTTGGCTGATGAGACCCTCGCTGCTGTTTGCTCTAGGTATCCCAATCCCCCTAATGTTTAGTTCACAAATAAATGGGCCAAGTCAAAGATTGTTATGATACTTGCCAATAAAAGATCTTCGCTTAAGAGGCACGCACTAGCCGAGATTGCCAGGAGAGAGGGAGGTCAACCACCAAGGGACCAGCCCCACACCCCTCACAAGCATGAGTGGAAGAAAGCAATGAAGGCAGCAAAGGTGGGACCCCAGTCTGTAGCACGTGAAGGCATGAAGGATCCAAATGGAGCAATATGGAAACGTGCATTTTAAAGCACGGGGTGTTGAATCATGGAAAGCCCAATTTGTAAGTATCGATCTCAAATTATATTATGTTTATGTGGTTTACTAGGAGGTTGTTTCTTTGTACTAACCCCTCCGCAAATTGTGTCATCTTGCAGCTTGATATCGTGGGGGTAGGTACCCTACTCGTGTCGCGATAGCCTACCACTGCCACCATTGTAGAGGAGATACATGGAGGCACTTCTATGATGAGGGGTTGATTACTGAGGAGCAGCATATCCGACCTACTGGAGCGCCCCCCAGGTATTTAAAAGTAATTAAATAATATCAATATTGTAAATAAAGATTTGATTTTTCATACATTGATACATGTTGTCCCTCATTTACAAGGCCCTAGGGCTGATCAGGAGGAAGACGATGAGGATGATGGGAGCCCACCATGTGATATCACTCTTTATCAGCAGGCTGTTGGATGCCTTATTTATTTATGTCACACCAGACTTGACTTGCAGTATGCAGTATCTCAGCTCAGCAGATACATGCACATGCCTAGTTCACAGCATTGGCAGGTAGTGAAGAGAGTCTTTAGATATCTCAGAGGCACTCAGGATTTAGCCCTCTTCTATGGTGATTAGGGTTCACTTACCATGCATGCTTACACGGATAGTGACTGGGTAGGATGTTCCGACACCAGAGTGTCACATACTGGCAATTGTTTTTTGCTTGGCAATTCATGTATTTCTTGGCTCAGTAAGAAGCAACCGATAGTTGCCACATCTAGCTGTGAGGCTGAGTACAGTGCAGCTTTCATCGCTATAGTAGAGTGTGTTTGGCTTCGACAGTTACTTACAGATCTTGGTATTTGCCAGACATCCTCCACTATTGTCTACACTGACAGCCAGAGTGCTTTGGCCATTGCGCGTAACCCAGTGTTTCATGCACATACCAAGCATATTGAAGTTCACTATCATTATGTTCGGGAGCGGTTGTCAGCAGGAGACATAGAGTTGTCCTATCTTCCCACAGAGGACAACATCGCAGATATGTTTACAAAGGCACTTCCTCATCTGCGAGGACGTGGAGAACTTAGATTAGTCATAGAAGTAGTGCTAGCTACTCTTTTTTGTACTTGAAGCCATTGGCTTGTCTTCGTGCCTCTCTTGTATATACACTCCTCTTATTTTTTGTACTTGAAGCCACAGAACGTGGCTTGGCTTCGTGCTATATGTACATGCAAGCACTTTTTGGGCTATGAATTAATATACACTCCTTTTATTTTTTTGGCTTTCAATTTCCTTGTGCAATGTTCTATCAATGAATGCCTTGTGAACTAAATGTTTTTTGGAGTTGTAATGTTTTATTTGGAATTGTAATCATTAGCTATAGATGTGCTGGGAATCGTGCTAATTAAAATGCAGTTGGCTGTAAGAATTGAATTACACAATGTGAAAATGGGATTCTTGTAACCACATAGCATACACAACATACACAGCATTCTATTCAACCACATAAAATTCTGCTTTTATTTAAAACATTATTATGTAGAGCGTCTATAAGCACATCTATGTACGCAGCTTTCTGTTTTTTATATTTCTACAGAGCACCTAAAAGCTCGTCTATAGGCACGTCTGTCTATTATATAGATGCGCCTATAGATGCAAGTCTGTAGACACGCAAATAGACATGCCCGTAAGATTTTTTTTAGTTAATAAAATGCGTCTGTGTGCACGTCTGTGGGTGCTTTGTGTTGTTGTGAAAGGGCAGCCTAAAAGTGCCATTTCTACATTATAAGTAAATGGCAATTTCTTACTGCCATTTCCAGATGCTCCATTTTTTGGAAATGGCAACCAAAAGTGACATGATTACCAAAAGTGTTATATATTTTTGCCATTTTTAATGTATGAGAGGGCACTACATTTGAGATCAAATATGAAACAAATGGCAAATATATACCATAAAAGTTGCCATTTATTATGTTTGAAATGGAAAAAGGTGAGATAAAAGTTGCCATCTATTATATTTGAAATGGCAAAAGATGGCATATAATTTGCCATTATTTATGTTGAAAATGGCAATAAAGTGACATACAAAATGCCATTTATTATGTTGCAAATGGCAACAAATGAAAACATGATTGCTATTTCTTATGTCATAAACAACATAAAATTTTGTTAATTAAGAGCTTTTTGATTGCAAAAAGTTGATGTAAATCTACTATTTCTTATGGAAATGCCAAAAAGTGACATTAAAGTTACTTTTGCTAGCTTTTAAAAATAGCAAAAAAGTGACATCAAATTGGGATTCTAAATGTACTAGTAAAACGTTACATTGATATGAATATAATATTTTTAATGTTGTAAATGCCAAAAAGTGGCATTAAAGTTACTTCCGCTAGCTTTTAAAAGTGACATCAAATTGGGATTCTTAATGTACTAGTAAAACATTACATTGATATGAATATAATATTTATAATGTTGTAAATGCCAAAAAGTGACATTAAAGTTACTTCCACTAGCTTTTTAAAATTAAAAAAAGTGACATTAAATTGACTTTCTAAATGACTAGAATGTTACATTGAATAACTGATATTTATCGATGAAATTTATTTTCTAAGTGTGAAAGATTAATCAAAAGTCTTAAGCATATCACTACTCATATTACACAATGTGAAGAAGTCATCTAAAAGTTCAAAGAATAACTTATATCTTATAAGCTGAGAACATTTTAAATACTTGATAACAAATATTATTA
This sequence comes from Dipteris shenzhenensis, assembly GCF_047967505.1. Lineage (NCBI taxonomy): Eukaryota > Viridiplantae > Streptophyta > Polypodiopsida > Gleicheniales > Dipteridaceae > Dipteris > Dipteris shenzhenensis. The sequence continues at coordinate 28,369,908 of NC_141610.1, forward strand.
ATTTGTTGATTGAGAGATAAATAACAAAATTTGTAGATATCAAAATAAAATATAAAATTGTAAAGGTGTTACATGAACATTTTCCCAAACAATAGTAAAGCCAATGGCTTGAGCCGATTTTTGAATCTCATCATTTTCTTTAAATGTACCTACATCCATAATTATTCCATCATCAACTCAAATTGCTACATAACCAACTCCTATTGGTATAGTATGAACTCTAAATGAAGGATCCAAAATAATTATTGTCCCTAGTCCAATTGTCTTTTGAGTTCTTATGTAAAATCTTTACTCAGTCCCCTTTGAAAAGCATTAACCTACAAGATACATTCAACACATTAGTAGATTATTTGCTTAAAATATCTTTATATAATTTCAAAAAAAGTTATGGTTATTGCAATACTAATTAAGTAAAACATATAAATCTTACTTACTTGAAAATATGTATGTCATTTGTTTATAGTGGCATCTTCTCTACTCCAATTGTTGATTGGTGAACCTTCTCAAAGTAAAACAATTGTTGATCGGTTTATCAGGCTGTAATAACAATAGTTTAAAATGAGAACTATCATTAAGTTGAGATGGACTGTAAGAACATATCACATGGTTAGAATTACCATCTAATTACGTCATGAGTGAAGCAGTCATAAGAAAATAGAACCTTCAAATCCAACTAAATGCAACATTTTCAAATGATAAGGTCTAGCTGAGTGAAGCAATCATATCCAAGGATGTATAAATGGCAAATTATTGCTTTAAAACTGAACTTATATAGAAAAGCCAAATGTATAGTCAGCCCCTAATACAACCAAGTTTTACTCTTCTACATTTTGAAAAGAGACCACCATCGTATCTAGGTATGGATGAATACAAAGACAATTTAATTTTATTTTTTTCAAAGAAGACAATTTACTACTTAGCTCAAGTTCTATTGAAAAGCCAACTGTATTAGAGGGTTGGTCAACCCCTAAAAAAGTCCTGAGTAATATATATCCAAGATTCCAAGAGATAAAGTCTGAGATCTTTGAAGGACTTTATATTTACGCAATGTTTCCAGGACACAGGCTCGACACTTTGCATAGTGGCAGCCTTCAACAACATACTTCGCAAACTATGGGTTCTTATAGTATTGAAGGCCTTTCGATAGTTCCTCATGCAATATGACCATCTTGTCAACGACACTCTTGGGAACTCTATGTTCCTCCTCAAATCGATCAATCTCATCTACGACAATCTTGGGTTGTCGAGGGACCCCTTGCAAAATGGCTTCATCAAGCTCAGGATAAGTGGCAGGAAAAATGTCATTAGCTTCAACCATGGTCAACATTTCAAAAATGGCAAGAGGAGGTGGTGAAAAGTTGCTATAGACCTACGCAGTGGATTCATGGAGGACTAAAATTAGAGTAGAACTCTTAGAGAGGGAGTTTTTGGATGCTAGGGAGTGCCCTTGGGAACCCTCTGGATTGGGTGATTTTCTCCGGCCGCTTGGCTCCATTAAAGGTAGAGCGTGATGTCAAATGATTAGGTGAGTGGAGAGAGCAAGTGCATGGGTACCAACTCTAAAGGAAAGATAGAACATGATAGGCCAAGCTACAGAACGATGAGCGTTATCTTATTAGATTGATGCCTCCAAGCTTTGGCTTAGTGGTTTGAGCATTGGGCTTCCAATCCTCAAGACACAGGTTCAAAGCTTGGAGGTCGGGGCCTGGTGTCTTACCTGATGGATGAGTGTGTGTGTGGGTGTGTGTGTGTGTGTGTGTGTGTGTGTGTGTGTGTGTGTAGTGTGTGCGTGAGTTAATGAATAGCTATGGACCCTGTGCCCATCAATCCAAGGCATTGTGTGGATCATAGAGAACTAGGTGTGTGGGAAAAGAACAAGGTGAATTACATTCAGGAGGCCTACCCTCTTGCATTTCCAAATGTTGTGTATATGAGTGAGTGGTTGGACCAGTAAATGAAATTTGTTCCTAAGATGTTGTTTATTTGAGGGTTGTTTGTCCAAATGTGGTCTATTATGGAGCCATTTATTGTAGTGGGTTCAGTAATCAATTGCGTCATATTTTTTGACTCCATGAAATCATGTAATTTTTTTGTTTGCGGGATTACTGTTGGGTTGTCAATGTTGAAGTCCCCTATTATTGTTGTCAGTGTTCCTATGTTGATTAGCTAGACTAAATTGTTCAACACATGTAGAAGAGATCTTACTGGTGATGCTAGTGACCTGTATATGTTGATGATTACAAATGTTTTGTAGTTTTCATCTTCTAGGATTGTTAGCAAGCACTCACATCCTTTGTTGTATATGTATGTCTCTTTTTGTAGTTGGAGTTGCTATTTGAAGCATGTAGCTATTCCTACTCGATTATTCCTCCTTGTACATTTGAATTTCGGAAGGGAAATTGTGTTGGATGTGTTGTCATGTAGTTGTTGCAGACACAAGATTGTTCCATGTAGTAGGCTGGTATCTCGAAGTATGTCTAGCATGTGCAGCGATGCTAGCAAACATGTATTCAGGGATTGCAATGTTCTTAGATGTAAATTTGTTGTTGAGAAGTCAATTTGCTGGAGCATCGGTCTATTCTTAGCCTATCAATTTCTTTAAGAACGCTTATGTCAACTTTGATACGCTTTGGATCGAGAGGCTTTAAGAGAAACAATCTATCTGGGTTTTGTACTCAAGAAAGGGTTGTGTACACTAGACCATGAGACTTTATTGAGCTTGGTCCGAATGCCAATGATACCAGTTGAGACGTCTCAGCAACAACGAAAGCGGAATGGAAGAAGGTGAGAGAGAGGGAGAGCCAGAAGAGTAAGCAACACAAGTTTTGGTGGGCACATAACACCATAATCTTCTACGTCATCCATATATATTAATGTGTTTGAGTATTGTACATAACCGGGGTTAAGATACATTGGCCTTTAACCCCCTTCCCACACACACATGTATACTTCCCCAACTATAAATCTTTTTTTAATGTACCCCCCACAAAATATCCCCTTACACTCTCTTTTAAACCACCCCACATACCAAGCCCACTAATCCTCCCATACCTCTTCTAATCCCTTGTCAACCCATACACTCATTCGTTCCATACTCCATGTGTGACTTAAACTTCAATTGTGACTTAAACGTTTTTTAATTATCTAAGAATCCATATGGTTGTCTAATATTTCGAGGCAAAGTGATAACAAGCCAGGGAAAGCAAGCATTATCTGTCTACCCAAACGTAACTATGATGTTTCAACACCTAGATTGTTTGGATGGTGGTAGGTAAGTGGACCCTGACTTCGGAACCTGGACTGCCTAAGGATTTGACATCTTTTTTCAATATTGTGTTTGCCAAACTTAATATTGTTAAAAATTATTATTTTTGGTAAAAATTGTTGCAAATTCTAGTTGTTGCATTTTTCAACTTAGAGGTCTCAAACATTTTTTCCTTATATGTTTCTCTTTTTTAACTTTTTATCCAATTGATGGAATTAATTGTATGGCTCAATTTTTGATGGGACTTTTTAATCTAAACACACACTTTGATTTCCCAACTAGTCTTTGGTCCAAGCTAGTGCCATACAATTAATTCACATCCATTGGATAATTGTTTAGCATGGATAATCCCTAATCATTTTGTGATCCGCCTTATTCTTTACTAACTTTTATATCTATTTTGTAGAAGTGGCTTACGCATTTACTATTGGTATCATTTTTTCATTTTGACACTTATCATATAGATAAACTTTTATTCACTTATTATCAGTAGGTGGGGAGTAAGTTCCACATGGTGGGTTTACCCCTACCTTGTGGTCTTACCCTCTGGGTTGGGGGTGGTAGGCCACACACACACACACACACACACACACAAAATTTTTTGAGCTGTTTTTTTTCCCTCATGCATTGCATGATGTACTCCCGCACTTGAGCTTGCTGGATTGACACTAGTCCACTTGAGATTGCTACACAGTCATGAGGATCAAATCATCTAGATGAGAGAGAGAGAGAGAGAGAGAGAGAGTTTGCAAAAAGTAACTAAGTTTATGTTGTGTGTAGAAGGTAACATGGATGAGATGAAGAGGTGTAAAAATTGTATATTGTCTGAATACAGATTCAAGGGTGAAATGCAAAAAATAATCTCAAAGTGTCTATGTATAAGCCTTCTATTTAAAACTCATGAGGACTTGGAAAAGTATTTTGTCTTGGGAGAAAGAGGAATGGATAATCTTTTTGATAATCTTGCTTCCAAAGCCATAAGTATGATGAAAAGTGAGGATCCACAATGGAATATGGAATATAATTTTATGATAACTTTTGTGTGCATTCGCACAAACTAGGGAGAATGAAGAGTGTTTATGTAGATTGGACACACACAATAAATCCAAAGGATGTGAAAAAAATGAAGAGTTGATTTATTGGTTTTCTCCAAATGGAAAGCAAAATCATCAAATGGAAATTCATTTGGCATAGGTTGTGACTGTGCTATATACTTTCATGATGACACAAAAGGAGAAGGAAATCACCACATGAAACGAAATGGAAAAGCTACAAGCACGAGGAAGATGGATGCAACTCATGGTACATGGTACTTAGGAAGAGTTCAAAAGATGAGAAAAAAGTGGGAGGGAGGTATGTGGATTATAAGCACGGCTTTGATTTAACAGATAGGCCCCAAGGTCTAGAAGTTCCACTTAGCTGGTATCAAAAAGCAAATGGAGAATAACTATTTACATATTATTTGACATACTTAAACTTGGCGGAAATTGAGACAATTATTGCATTACCAAACTTGACATATAATGCAAGAATGGACAAGTACTAGCTACATGAGAATGACCACAAAGTTTTTAATGAATTCTTTAAAATGCTAGGTAATTTTATCAATCATGTTTCATGTAAGTGGGAACTTTAAAAAATGTCTTATAATGTGCTAGATCATCCTTGGCTAATTGTGGTTTCAGATAATGATACTTCACATGTATCGCATAAAGAGTTGGGCTAATTCTTGAGGAAGAATTCTACATTTTTTGTAAGCTAGATACCTTTAAATAAACTTGAATACAAACTTTTCTTGATATATAATTCTATATTTTTTGTAAGTAAAATACCTTAGATAAACTTGAATGCAAACTTTTTCTATCTTTATCTTCTTACATTAAGCATGCCAAATTCTTGATTCTTGTTAGTGAAAAAATAGGGCAATACCAGATGGGGATAGAGGGTCAAATTTGGAAGCCAAGTGGCTTGTTTTAGGGCCCTCCCTTGGCTATAATATTTGTACTATAAACAAGATAATTCCACATCCTACATGTTATCCAATGGAGGCCATTTAGGGATCTGTCAATGAGGAGGTAAAGTCTGCAGAGCAACCTTTAGTCTAGCTTTATCTAGCTGATTTTTACCACATCTAAGCCTAAGGTTTTGGCTGAAAATTTTTGGTCGTAACTCATGTCTACTTTTAGATATCAATATGCTTGTCCTTTCAATCCAACTCTATCTTTTCTTTTGGTACTTTTGATGAGATTTTTGCTATAGCTTGTAACCCTCAGGAGTCTAACTACTATGAAACTCAGCATCTACAAAATAGAGTTTATCTACCAAATCATGCAATCAATGTAGGTGAGATATGGATCTCATTGAAGATTGAGAAATATCAAATCTTTGACTAAACCTTTGTGTGAAATTCCAAATTGTGCAGCAAAACATAGAGTGTAAAACTCTAAAGGACTACTAAAGGAATAATAGACTGTATCCAAGAAACTATGCATCCAATGTAGGTGGTGTATGGCTTCCCTTAAAGATCCACACATTCCAAATCTATCTGCCAAAATAGCTCATTATTTTATTTACATATGGACTCAACTTCTGACGAGAAGCATGGGTCATGCAAAACTTTGAATTGAAATATAGTAGAAATGGACTAAAGGGTCCTTTCAAAACTGAAATATTGACAAATGCATAAATAATTAAGATTTGAATTCAATAAAGAAGCTATTGGGACATTTGAAAATTTAGAAAAAAGTGATGCAAATACATAGATATGAAAGCATGTAACTTAAAGAAAAGTAAAGAGACACAAATTGAGAAAAAGGGATTGATTGAGTGATAGTAAGCTTGATAGCTTTGTGCACGTAACATGATCAAGTTGGATGCCTTTATGATGAGCTGATAAACACTACATTTTCCTTATAGGAAAAGTGGCATATGGGCAACATGATGCTAGTCCATGCATCATATTGAATATATACACTTGCACTAGGTCAACATAATGTTAGTACATGTATCATATTTAATATAAACAACCCCATTAGATCAACATAAGGTTAAATTTTGGTCTATCTCCTTAGAAGTTTGTGCCATTTATCCATAGTTCAATTCAAGTTACTTCATGCAATACTCTAGTACATAGTGACAAGTTTGGGAGCATGCAAGGGAAACAGAACTGGAAAAGGAGGAGTAAATACATGAGATTTTGGGAATTGCAAAGATGAAAAGTTGAAAATATTTTCTATAAGGTAAAGTAGTAAGGGTGTAAAGCATGCATCTTCATGACATATAAATTAAAGCATTTTATTCTTATACACTAAAATGTACAAGAGGAGGGGAAATAATATAGGCTTTTCAAATTTCACATTTATTAAAGGGATATAATTAATGATACAAAAATTCAGAGTAGGGATATATAAAATAGGTAAAACATGGTTACAGAGGGGTTAAAATAGGTAAAAGGCGGTATACAGAGGGGTTTCTCAAATACCTTTTGAACACACATTGTATACATGGCAATACATAAGGTGGAACCCTTGAGCTCTTGATGACCTTGTGCTCATTACCTGAAAAATCTAATGCTCATTCAAGTCACTTCTTGCACTCTTTGCAGCAAGTCCTACCATGAGGGTTACCAAAAAGCGAGCAAGAAAAACCAAGCAGAGCTATTACACCGAGCATAAAAAAGCGAGCAGACCATCCAAATCATTCATTTATTGTATTGGGGAAATAATATTGTAACCAACATCAAACACAACTAAAAACATGAAAGGGCCAGAAGTGTGGTGTAGGGAATGTTGCAACTCGTTTCTGTAGGCTCTAAGCATCCTATTTCTCATTATAGGCACCTCTAAAGATCCATTACCTCTCACATGGATGAATGAAATCTGTCTATATATGTATTACCTCTCACATGGATTATCAAAATCTATCTATATATGTATCTATTTCTTATTTACAACAAATAAAAGGAGCATAAGAAGCTTCAATTTTTGGATTATTTTCCTAACCTTTTATCCGTCTATCCTAACATCATATGAGCATAGAAATAAACTTTTATTTTGGCTTTTGCATGACACTGTATTGTACTTCAAAGCCACACACATTTTTCACGAATAATCTGAGGATAGAAGAGTTTCACAGTCTCCTTAATCATGGCACCTTAAATTTATGGAAATGGGGTAAGCCATTAGAGAAAGCATTTAGTAACAGCAAGGAAGCCATGCAAAGAATTAAGCCAGGCAGGCAGTGATGCCAAATTAGTTCTCAAACAATCAAATCCCATCAGTCCACTTTCACGTACTTGCTTTATGTAGTGGAGCATATTTCATAATGCATCCAATATTTTAATGAAAAAAAAGTTCATGCACAGTAGAGTGAAATACCAAAGGTACTGAAGCTAGTCCAAACCAAAAGATCTTCATTATTTCCATGTATATGAAAATCACAGCCCATCGACCTTGCACTTACAAAAAGTGTCCATGACATGTTTATGCAATAGATACTGAAGAAATATAGAGATGTCTCTTTCATCTACTCCACACTTGTTTGGCTCTACTTACTTTCAAACATTTGTAAAGACTAAAGGTATTGATATACCAAACCCACAAATCCTTGTTATTGTATGTGCAAAACATTACCAAAATTGAGACAGGGATCTCTTTTCATCTCCCATACATTGCTACCATTCTCCATACACTCTGCACATGTTAGGATTTTGCCACATTCTTGTGCACCTACTCCATGCATGCAACGTTTCTACCACCGGCTAAGGCATGAAACAACTCCACCTTTGTAAGTGCATCCCTCGGGGGGGTCACTCATCATATGTAACCCTATCACGTGAGTTCAACAGAAGGATTTTTTTTATTTCTAAAATTTACAGAAATAAATATACATAAGGGACTATTTAAAATAGTTTTGGAAAAAATTTACAGATTTGTATAGGAAAGGGGTACATTTTATTAATGAAAATTTTTACACATAAGGGACTTTAAATATAGGCCTTGAACGCACGTGATATAGAGGGTTTATACATAGTGACCCCCCTGAGGTGCATCCTGATGCATGAATTGATAGACTTCTGCAACGAGGCCAAGCACCGAAATGAATATGAAGTATATGTGTTTGCAAGGCATGTATGCATTCTTTTTTGCATCACGTTGTGCGAAGTCCAAACAAGTGCAACGTGGAAACTCCGCAATTGTCACAGCATAACTAACCTTCTTAGCTATTGAGCCTGGAGTCCGCACGTGAAACACATGCGACACATTTGGAACAATGATATCCTCTTTCAAAACCTCGCCACTTTCTATCATTGCCTTCGAAATCCTTTCTTTGAATTCCTTATTCAATTTAGATCTCCATCTCACAATCTTTCCATCACGATGACATGGACGTGCATGGCTTACTGTGTTGCATTGTTGCACTGGATCACCTTGCCCAACATCCTCAAGGACAAAGCCTACTTTTATCAATTCAGCTCTCTCTTCAATACTTAGAGAGGTTTCCTCAGCAACCTTCCACACACCAAGTGAATCCCCTAGCACACCTTGAATAGATCGATCCACGTTCCAAGTATGGGTCACCGTTGTATTGCAAAACCAGATAAATTGCTCTGTGATTCCATTTGGATGTTGTCTTCTACCTTTGAAGCATGGTGCAGGCACTCCATGATCAGCCCCTCTACCCTGTGCATTAATCAACACCCCACACCTCCTTCACATATCTTTCATGTACCCAAAGCATGTGACAACACTGTGTGGATCAGTTCTCCGTATTGCCCAATTGGCAACATGCACATCTGTCTCTTTACAAATTGGTTGACCTAAATGGCTTGCTATATTTGGCTTTCCTCTTTTACCAAGCACTCTATTTGTTGTCACTGTGATGTACTCAGGACGATGACTATCTAGTTCATGCTCCTCAGTAGGTAATCCTGAACCCCTCTTTCTTCTTGTTGTCAAGGGTTCAGTCATGGGTCTCTTCAACTCTGGAGAGTTCAATCCAGCCTCTTCTAGCACAACCTCTGTCAAATCCACAAGCTTATTTTGTTGTGCTCTACTTGAATTACCCTCAAAAACTCGTCTTCACAAAATTTCCAAATCTGGTCCAGTCCCAGAGTGCTTTCCTAACATGTATGCATGATAACACTACAAGGCATAGGCCATTTTCCGACGGAAATACCGACGCTTTTTACATTAAAATTTTTTTTTTCACGGGCGCAAAGGTCGCTATAAAAGTCGCTAAAAGCGTCGGAAAAGGAGCGTCGCTATAAACCGTCGCTATATAGCGACGCTGTTAATCGTCACTATATAGCGACGATGCAAACGTCGCTATATAGCGACACTGTTAATCGTCGCTATATAGCGACACTGGTAAACGTCGATATATAGCGACGATAATCAAAAGTAAAAAAAAAGGGTTAGTGGGGCTAAACAGGGCTTCCTTTTGGCCCTGTTTAGCCCCACTAATCCTTTTTTTTTTTTGTAATTACAAAAGAAAGTTTTTTATAACAAAATTTCCCTTGCTTGCAGGGTGATACAAAATTGTTCTTGTGAAACGATGAGGAAGAAATGCATATACATATACAACAGTGTTTGTAACAAAATTACCCTGTGAAAGGGCGATATGAAATTGCTCAAACGAGCAGATATACAAAATGCTACTACCACTACTCATCCGAATCCGAATCATCTTCGTCTTGTTGGCCTATTCCTTGGTCCTCGACACCTGCGTCTTCTCCCTCGTCCTCGGCACCTGCGTCCGATCCTTGCCCCTGTTGATCGCTCGCCTCCGATGATGGGATGCTTGAGCTTTGACCCTAAGAGTGAACCATATAAATCAAAAATTAGATTGGAACTTAAATTAAAAAGTGAGATTACAATAGGAGTAAACTTATACCATGCGAGCAGCCACCTCAGCCCAATCGACTGTCGCTCCCATTGCCTCTTGCTCAATGAACCACAGCTTTGTTCCTATCCGAAATGCGCGCCGCGTCTCTACATCCGTAGGAAGACGACCCATCGCAGCTTGCTGTGGATCCAATTTACGAGAGTTAGAGTTAGCTAAAGTGCATGTAATATGTAAGTAAAACAAATAGAACAATACATTAAATGGGAAGAAGTAGACTTACCACGGTTGCCTCGAACGCATACCATCTGCCTGCACCAAAGTGCGAAGTACCTACGACATCCAGCCGTCTCTTCGCAGCCCTCCTCTGACCCTCGAACATTTCGGGATGGTCCCTATGTTGCTTCTTGAAGTACTTCCAATCAGCTTTGTCTGCCCAGCTGGGTTTAGCCAACCCCTTTGTAATGGAAGTACGCAAGGTTGATCTACGATGCTTTAGGACCAAACCCATGCGCTCGAGCATATAATTGTTATTAAACTCCACATTTGGTGGATTAGGGTATCTTTGTTTTAACTCATCGATCACCACCTGCTTCTTTTGGGCATCTTGATACCGCCAATCGGTATTTATGCCGCTCTTGAAGTGATGACTCATCAACCTCCTCATGGTGGCCATCACTGCTTTGCCCTTTTTGTCTTCTATTATCTCTCCGGCAGATGTGATTTGATAGGAGAGATCCCCTGATGAGTAAGGGGGACTGACGGTAGCAGAGTCTGAAGGAGTGGAAGCTGCGCGACCGGTTCCGGATCGTGGAGTAGCAGTGGGAGTAGGAGAGGGAAAGGGACCTGACTGATACTGTGTCTCCGGACCAAGTGGAGACCTAAAGGAGCGTGAGTGTGCTGACTCATCTACATCTCCTGAGTCAGCACAACATGAGCCGCCCATCCTACTCTTCCTTCCCTTGCGGGAGGCATACGCAGGTGATGATCCCGCGGTCGAAGGGGCGCGAGGGGATGGCTGGGCAGTACGTCCACCCGTCGGTGTAGGGGAAGGAATTGCGGAGGTCCTCTAAGAGAGCAGAGAGAAGAATCTCACTGCCTCCTCATCGCTCATCTGCGCTACAAACTCGTCGGGAGTCCCGACAAAGCCATGCGCAGCTAGCAAAGGAGTTCCCCGAGGGGTAGTCGCAGTGCTACGTGGAAGAGGGGTCGGACCAGGGGTAGTCGCAGTGCTAGGACCGAGAGGAGTCGGACCAGGGGTAGTCCTCGGGGTAGTCGCTTGAGAGGAATCAAAGTCCTTTGGAGCATATAGATCGTGAGCTCTCCTCCTGCGAGGCTGTCCGTACTCGTCGGATGAGCGACGTGATCCCATGTCTAACATAGACACAAACACGAAAACAGAAAACAAAAAACAAACATAAGCATTCTCATAGGCATAGGCATAGGCAAGAAGAAAGAAGAGGGAAAGGAAAGAAGAGGGAAAGGAAAGAGGGAAAGAAGATGGAAAGGAAAGAAAAGAATGAGAATGAGGAAATAGAGAATGAGAGAAGGGGGAAATAGAGAAGGGGAAAGAGATGAGGGAAAATAGAGAAGGAGAGAAGGGGGAAATAGAGTGGGAAATAGAGAATGAGCTTATGCTTCTCTCATTCTCTATTTCCGCATAAGCTCACGCATAAGCATGAGCTTATGCGAAAACTTAAGCATAAGCTCATGCTCATGCATGAGCATAAGCATGAGCTTATGCTTATGCTTATGCTTACGCATAGGCATCGGAAATAGAGAAGGAGCTTATGCGGAAATAGAGAATGAGTTTCCGATAAGCTTCTCTCATTCTCTATTTCTGCATAAGCTCATGCATAAGCATAGCTTATGCGGAAACTTAAGCATAAGCTCATGCTCATGCATGAGCATAAGCATGAGCTTATGCTTCTCTCATTCTCTATTTCTGCATAAGCTCATGCATAAGCATGAGCTTATGCTTCTCTCATTCTCTATTTCCGCATAAGCTCACGCATAAGCTCATGCTCATGCATAGAGCATAAGCATGAGCTTATGCGGAAATAGAGAATGAGCTTATGCTTCTCTCATTCTCTATTTCCGCATAAGCTCACGCATAAGCATGAGCTTATGCGGAAACTTAAGCATAAGCTCATGCTCATGCATGAGCATGAGCATGAGCTTATGCTTATGCTTATGCTTAAGCATAGGCATCGGAAATAGAGAAGGAGCTTATGCGGAAATAGAGAATGAGTTTCCGCATAAGCTTCTCTCATTCTCTATTTCCGCATAAGCTCATGCATAAGCATAGCTTAGGCGGAAACTTAAGCATAAGCTCATGCTCATGCATGAGCATAAGCATGAGCTTATGCTTATGCTTATGCTTAAGCATAAGCTCATGCTTATGCTCATGCGAAAAAAGAGAAGTAGCTTATGCGGAAAAAGAGAAAGAGGAGCTTATGCAGAAAAAGAGAAGGAGAGAAGCTTATGCGGAAACTCATTCTCTATTTCCGCATAAGCTCCTTCTCTTTTTCCACATGAGCTTATGCTTATGCTCATGAGTGAGCATGAGCTTATGCTCATGTTTCTGCATAAGCTCATGCTTATGCGTGAGCTTATGCGGAAATAGAGAATGAGTTTCCACATAAGCTTCTCTCATTCTCTATTTCCACATAAGCTCATGCATAAGCATAGCTTATGCGGAAACTTAAGCATAAGCTCATGCTTATGCTCATGCGAAAAAAGAGATTGAGCTTATGCATAAAAAGAGAAAGAGGAGCTTATGCGGAAAAAGAGAAGGAGAGAAGCTTATGCTTCTCTCATTCTCTATTTCCGCATAAGCTCATGCTCATGCGGAAAAAGAGAAGGAGCTTATGCATAAAAAGAGAAGGAGCTTATGCGGAAATAGAGAATGAGAGAAGCATAAGCTTCTCTCATTCTCTATTTCCGCATAAGCTCACGCATAAGCATAAGCTTATGCATAAACTTAAGCATAAGCTCATGCTCATGCGGAAAAAGAGAAGGAACTTATGCATAAAAAGAGAAGGAGGAGCTTATGCGGAAAAAGAGAAGGAGCTTATGCGGAAATAGAGAATGAGAGAAGCATAAGCTTCTCTCATTCTCTATTTCCGCATAAGCTCACGCATAAGCATAAGCTTATGCGTAAACTTAAGCATAAGCTCATGCTCATGCGGAAAAAGAGAAGGAGCTTATGCATAAAAAGAGAAGGAGCTTATGCGGAAATAGAGAATGAGCTTCTCTCATTCTCTATTTCCGCATAAGCTCACGCATAAGCATAAGCTTATGCGTAAACTTAAGCATAAGCTCATGCTCATGCATGAGCATAAGCATGAGCTTATGCTTATGCTTATGCTTAAGCATGAGCTTATGCATAAGCTCATGCTTATGCTCATGCGGAAAAAGAGAAGGAGCTTATGCATAAAAAGAGAAAGAGGAGCTTATGCGGAAAAAGAGAAGGAGCTTATGCAGAAATAGAGAATGAGAGAAGCATAAGCTTCTCTCATTCTCTATTTCCGCATAAGCTCATGCATAAGCATAAGCTTATGTGGAAACTTAAGCATAAGCTCATGCTCATGCATGAGCATAAGCATGAGCTCATGTTTATGCTTATGCATAAGCATAAGCTCATGCTCATGCTCGTGCTCATGCGAAAAAAGAGCTTATGCGAATGAGAGAAGGGGGAAATAGAGAAGGGGGAATGAGAGAAGCATAAGCATAAGAGAATAAGAGGGAAAGGAAATAGAGAATAAGAGGGAAAGGAAAGAGAGAAGGGAAAAGAGATGAGGGGGAAAGAGAGAAGGGGGAAAGAGAGAATAAGAGAAGAGGGAAAAAAGAGAAGGGGGAAAAAGGAGAAAAAGAGAAGGGGGAAGAAGGAAAGAGAGAGAGGGGAAGAGAGGGTTCCTACACCCATCACTGCAGCTAGCGCTTAAGGCGCTAGCTGTAGGCCAATGCAAATAACAAAAATAATAAATGGAAAGAAGAGGAAGCATTTACCTATAAAAGTATGTCCTGCTCGGTGTAGTGGACTGGCCCTACAAAAGAGAGAGTATGTCCCGCTCGGTGTAGTGGACTGGCCCTACAAAAGAGAGAAAACAACCCATTTTTTCAAATAAGATGTTAGTGGAAAGAGGAGATTACAAAAGCAACTTCTTGAAGGGAGGAGATTGAGGAGACAAGGAAAGGAGGAGATTGAGGAGACAAGGAGAAAGATAAGGAAGAGAAATACAGAAAAAAGAGGTGAGTTTTCTTTCTTTCTTTCTTGAAATCTCGTTTTTTGTTTCAATCCTTTCAAATCAAGCATGAAAACTAGTTTACCGGTTTAGCAATACAAGTAGAAACACTCACAAAACTAAAGCTAACAAACAAACAACCTACATTATTGAAACAAACTCACCTCTTGAAGAACTTTCTTTCAGGAAACCAAAGAGGAAAAAGGAGAGATTTGGAGTACAAGAGGTAGGAGAAGGGTGAGGAGTGGAAAATAGAGTGGGAGGTTGCTTGGAATAGATGGGAGGTCATCGAAAATATGTGGGAGGAGATTTTGGGTTACTTACTTGAGAGATTAGGGGATTGAGCAAAACGCCGCACGTTTCGGTGTTTCGGGTTTTAACCCACAGCATCGCTATATAGCGACGCTTATTCGTCGCTATATAGCGACGTTTTTAATTAAAAACGTCGCTATATAGCGACGGAACAGAGCGTCGGTATATAGCGACGCTTACTATTCATTTTTTTTATATGGCCTCAAGTGAAGCTCTAACATGCTATGCTTATAATTGTCAATATCTCCTCTTACTATATAAGATTTTTTGTTTCAATCCTTACTATATTGCGACGTCATTCTTTTTATATGGCCTCAAGAGAAGCTCAAATTAAACATGCTATGCTTATAATTGTCAATATCTCCTCTTCATGCTTCTGTTGTGATTTTATAAGTGTAGATGGAAGGGACGAGTGGAAGCTCATCCGATGATGCGCCAATGCCCGGGAGCACGAAGTGGCTTACGGAGAGGTTATACTGTCATTGCACTCATTGCAAGCGAGAAGTACGACAGGATGAGGAAATAGAAGATCTTATATTTACACGAATGAGCTTATGACAGGATGAGGAGGGTGACGAGGGTACACATATACCTTCTCACTTTCAACAAGACTATAGTCTCCCGGATTTGGCTAGTTGTCCAAAGTGTGGGGAACAACGATATAGAGATGACTTGCAGGGTGAGCGGATACCGGTAAAGGTCTTAAGACACTTTCCCATCATTGCAAGAATACAACACATGTTTCGATGCAAATCCATAGCGGAGTTTATGACATGGCATGCATCTCATCGGTCCACTGATCACACATTGAGGATTCCCGCAGATTGTGCAGCTTGGAAGCACATAGATAATCAGTGGCCGGACTTTGCGAGAGAGCCACGCAACTTACATCTTGGGCTAGCCATGGACGGCGTGAATCCTTTCGGGTTACGCTCGACATCTTGGTCGACATGACCCATAGTCATGGTGAATTACAATATCCCACCATGGATAACAATAAAAAAGGGACACCTCATGCTTGCACTACTTGTGCCAGGAAAGTACAAGGCAAAAAACATCGACGTGTACATGGCACCTTTGATAGAGGAGTTACAGATATTATGGAGAGGAGTGCAGGTCTTCGATATTTCCAGAGCTCCTAGGCATACCAATGATATTTTGGTCAGGGGTATCTTGATGTGGACCATGCATGACTACCCAGGATATGGAGAGTGCGCAGCTACGTGGTTATGTCTTTACATGTACAATGAGGGATTATGCTTTTTTTAATCTCTTTTGCATGCATGTCTTGTACTAACATATTCATGCACGCGTGTAGGACTTGTTACAAGTGGGTACCATGCTTGTCCTGTTTGTGGACCCGCTCTGAAATCGCTTGCACGCTACTCCAAACATATGAGGAAAAATGTTTATGAAGGTCATGCTCGATACCTTCCGCTCGACCATCTCGCACGTGGAGGTCAGCTTGATCCACCACCATCATATTTGAAAGCAAGTGATTGGATTCAAGCTTGGAGGGAGAATGGAGAGGAACCTCCTCCTGGTATGAAGAGGCTATCGATCTTTCACGAGCTTCCTTATTGGGGTCAGTTACAAATCAATCATCTCTTGGATCCCATGCATATCTTCAAGAATGTGGGGGCTACCATTTGGGCACACTTGGTTGGTTCCAAGGACTCGAGAGGAGTGCAAGAAGACTTGCATGCTATGAATAGGATGTCTCGTTTGTGGCCCCAAGTGCATGCTTCAGGAAAAGTTGTCCTCCCGAAAGCAACGTGGATCCTCTCTACGAGGGAGGAGGCAGCGATCAAGGCAGACATTGCCTCTTTTCAAACACCGATAGGGTACATGGGTTGCTTGAAAGGAGCATTTTCAAAGGACAATAAGCTTAGTGGCCTCAAGTCCCATGATTGGCACAAGGTCTTACAGGTATTCTAAGTAGAATTAGTGTACCGATAATAGTGATGCGTTAGTGTAATTATTATTATGTTATATTGTTGACATGAATTCATTGTTGCTTTGATAGTTCATCCTTCCAATTACAATAAAAGGGTGCTTACAAGAAGATGTTAGAAATGCTATATTCAAGATCTGTGGTATTGTGAGGTATGCTTACTATTCGCATTATGTATTTTCTTCATGGACATGTGAAATAGGTAGATATCTCAAATATCTTACATATGCATGGACATGTGAAATAGGTGGATATCTCAAAAAGAGATCTCTATATCGAGCATCGAGAAGGCTAGGGTGGAATCCATCGAAGCCGTATGCTTGCTTGAGAAGCACTTTCCCTCAAGCATTATGACAACTCAAGTCCACTTGCTTGTGCACATAGTTGATGAGGTGGCTATAGCAGGTACCGTTCATAATCGATGGATGTTTTTTCTCGAGCGGTTTATGAAAACTTTAAAGGGGTTTGTAAGACAAAGAGCAAGACCGGAAGCAAGCATGGCAGAGGGATGGCTTGTGCAAGAGTCATTAGTATATATCACAGAGTTTCTTGCATCCACGGATCCTGATATGCCGCAAGCTTGGCACAACAAGGATGATGATCGCATCATTGGCGAGGTCCCCCAAGGAAAAGGGATTGAAAGAAAGATGAGCGAAGAGCAAATGGAGAAATTCAATAAGTTTTGTATCCTCAACAGCCCTGAGATGCAGAAGTGCATTGAGAGATATGAAGTGGCCAAAGCAGAAAGAATAAATGCAAGGACAAGATTCAGAGTAATGTACAGGCGATCACAACCATATCCACGAGATCTAGCTCTTCTCCCTACTCACATGTCACTTGATTGGCTACAACTGGCTGTACGTAAAGCCGAACGTGATGGAGAGACAATAAACGAGCGCGAGCGGGAGTTATCATCTGGATGTATGGTGCATGTAAGTTTCTTATCTCTTGACGTAATTAAGTAATTATTTGTCGCAATATATGCTATAAAATAGGTGCATCTTCATTGTTTTAATGATGCTCTTTTACAGTACAAAAAGTACAGTGCATTATGGTCATATGGACGATATTTTCGCGTGGAATGCATCGATTCAAAGAGAGTCACGTATGATTATGGAGTCATGGCTAACTTCACACAAGATAGCCGAGCAAGTGCTTCGGATACCAATCTTCTCTCCTCACAGTTGGATTATTGTGGAACCATACGTGACATCTATGAAATTGATTTTAGACGATTTACTATTTTCATTCTTGATGTAAAATGGTTTAGAACTACTTACAACGGTCCCCATGCGACAGTGAGAAAAGATAGTAGCGGTCTCTTTGCAATAGACTCCACCAAACATTGGACCGATGAAAGTGATACTTTTGTTCTTCCCGAGCACTGTGAGCAGGTGCATACTAATGATTTAATTAGTCGAAGCTTTCGTTTTTAAAGTCCATTGATATATATATAATTGACGACATTTGGCACCCATCTTCAATATAGGTGGTTTTTCATCCGGATCGTTCTGATCCAAGATGGTGGTACGTGATCCAAGTTGCACCACGAAGTAAGCAAATTTTTGAAGATCGAGATGTGGATATGGAGATGCCACTACCAATGCCGGATCCAATTGATGAATCTAGCGAAGAAGATGTAGATCACCATACAAGGCAAGAGGAAGATGCGCATAATGACATCGCACGGGAGGAGGATGGAGATCACGATATTGACGAGGAAGACAACAATCATCAAGATCAATCACCACACTTAAGCTTTATTGAAGAAGATGATCAAATACTTTTAGGTGAACGTACGATACTAGAGTACGATGATGATATAGGAGATCAACTCGGTATAGAGTTGGAGATAGACTTGCTTGGCGCCTTAGACTTGGCTCAAGATGAAACAGTTGATGTAAATGCTCTTATTTGATTTTTCTCATCTCAAACTTGGACATGAATATATGAGCTTCAAAGGCTTGATGTACATGCTCTCATTTTTTTATTCTCTATGAGCTCAAACATGTATGAAAATTTAAAAAATTTTGTCATTGGAAAAAACTAATTTTTAAGGCCTTAAAAAAAAAAAAAACCTCTCTGTAAAAACGTCGCTATAATATTTTGTCTCAGTGTCGCTATATAGCGACTTTTGGCAAAAGTCGCTATATAGCGACGATTTACGAAACTCGATTTTTATAACGACAATTAACGCTAAGCGGGTGCTAAACATTGGTACGTAAACGTCGCAATAGTATGCGTGTGTAGTAGTGTAATGGGCACTTTGTAAAGCACTCATTGCAAGATCTGAAACCGAAGCTTCGTATAGAGACACATATTTTTGCAACCCATGACCCGCTCTAATGCTAGAGTGCTTGTTCTCAGATAGATTTACTGTAGGTACAAAGCCAACATTTTCATGTTGCGTTAAGAACATGCCTCCCCATTGACTAACACGAATGTCCCAAAAGGCCATCCAGACTTGGAGGACAGCCAATTCACCTTCCCTCACATGGGTAGGAGACCAAAACTTTCTAATCCTATTTTTCCATTCATCTGCTACGGCATCTGTGGTTGCGTTTCTCCAACTTCGGCATAATGATTTGTGTTCCTCTTGAAACTGGGAGGTAATGCAGCGTCTTGTGTGATCAACCATACTCATTTCCCAATGGAAAATACAAGTTCTCTCTTTTCCCTCCATTCTATTTTTCAGCCCTCCATTGTACACAGTCCTTACAGCCAACCAATTTGAACCAACACTATCTGCCATAAACCCTCGAAAGTCTAGTTTCTCAAATCCATTTTGCAACATTTGCTCATTTAACATGTGCCAAAATTGCACTTGTGCATCTGTGTTCTATACTTTAAACTCACATGTAGCAATGGTCAATAGCTCACATATATAGGGGTCATATACATGAGCAGCCATAGTGGCCCACCCTTTAACACGTTGTATGTGATCAAAATGCACCCACATTTGACCAAGATTTCCCCCAGGCCTCATTCTATTAACAAGATCTACTCTAGAGGCAGGGCCTATAGAGGACATTTTAAAAATATGATGTTGACTCTTATCTTGTAGTTGGCCTTGTAGTTGGCCAGGAAACAATATACTTTGCAGGAAAGGATAAGTACATCTCTTCTTCAAGGCAAGGATTGCATCCAAGCCTCCATCACCAATGGAAGAATTCTTTCTTGCACACTCAATAGATCTTTGAAGGCGCCTCCAATGGCACAAAGGGGTTATTGTTTCTAGCATTTCATTAAGCCTTGTCTCAGTTAATTTTTCATGCTTAGTGTCTTCATCAACAAGCAACATATCCATCAATATGTCTCTTGTAACTGTCATCTCAATGTTCTTACAGGATGCATTTGGAGACACCTTAGCACACATCAAAACCATGTCCTCTACCTGTTGTCTTTTCTGCCTTGAGATCCCTTGTTCCACAGGGTGGTTGTGCATACCCATATGAATTGTGCATCTGGTAACTCTTTCACGGTCATGCGGGAGACAATAGTACATGATTGCAGCACATGGTTCTACACACTCTGGTGACTCACCACAATGCTTGCAAACTAATGTTCCTATCTCCTTGTTGAGTGGCCCTACAGAGGGTGTCTTCTTTAGCTTGCCTTTCCATTGTGTTTCATTTACTAAACCAATGCGCTCATTGTAAGCACAATCCACATTATAACACCTCAAATAACCTCCACATCTGCTAAATCTTACAACACCTTTAAAAAACTCTGTCGTATACTCTGTCCAAATATGCCCATCACACCTCTGATCCATTCCTTTCATAGGAGAGCCTGAACTTATTGGTGGTAGCTCAAACAAAACATATCCATCATATCTCGCTGGAAGTTCTTGCACGACATGCATCGATTGCGCACTTGAAAAGGTGATATGCAAAGAGCTAGACAATGGAAGCCTTTGCAAAATTGTAAGTACACTCACCTCTTCAACAGAAGTTGATGATGCATTTGACACTATTTTTCTTACGACCACCATGAAATGTTGATGGGTTCGGCCATCCAATCTGAACCCTTTCTCTCCCCCTTCCAAATCCACCAAAGGTTGACAAATAGCAACATCTTCAATTCCAATCTGTTGATGTACTTGAATCTCTTGATCTCCAATGGCAAAATGGTCCTTAATGTCTGTTAATGCAACCTCACAAAACTCAGTATCATATCTAATAGCAAGTGTTTGAGATTGCAAATATTTCAGTAGAATAGTTTGAGGTGCCATTCTATTGTCTTAGATAGAAGAACATAAGTGCAAATCCAGTAGAAGGTGACGAGAAGGGGAGGCCTTGGAGAAGGTGTCAAGAAATGGAGAGCTTTGAGAATTGCAAAGCTACTAGTAGAAGGTGACGAGAAGTGGAGAAAGATGACAAGGATGAATACGTGTGTTAATCTTGAATTTATAATTTTAAATTGATATTATTATTATATTGGAAAGGTGGATACGAATTTATTCTGTGAACTTGTACATGATGCGCTATATTATTAGTAGGAGAACAGTCCAAAAAAACGGACCAGTAGATGGTACACATTGCCAGATACGTATTAATTGTGTGAATCTCTGCCCATCACTTTGGAGGTAGCCCACCACTCCTACAACTCATGCAATGAGCTACCAACTGATGATGTCGATATTGAAGCTCGAGAGTGTGAACAACGAACCTCATGTTAACTTCTATTATCATGCCAACTTCTTACTTCATGCTAACTTCTAACCTCCTTCTAACTATCATAATAATGATCTAGCTTTCCATCAAGTTAACTTCTAACTTCATGCTAATAATTATGCCTAACCGAGTGTTTTGCCTAACCGAGTCTTGTGCCGAGTGCTACCGATAATCTAAAGCGGCTGCCATCTGTCAATTTTCATGAAAACTGACGCTCCATCTGTCAATTTTCATGAAAATCTGACGCTCCTAACTCAATGAAAAATGACGTTCAATGCTGAAACTGTCAGTTCCATCTTCACTTCAAGCTTTGCTTCAAGCTTGCTCTCAAGCATCTTCGCTCTTCTCCCTCCTCCTTTTTCCTCCTACCATCTTTGCTCTTCTTTTCAGCAAGCACCTTCGCCATCGACTAGCGCCCATACCAGCCTCGCATGCGGCTCTACAGCTCGCATGCAACGTAAGAACCGAAAGCTCCAATGAAGAAGCTTCTCAAAAGCTCTCAAAAGATCCCAGACAAGCTCTCCAGCCAGGCTCATATAGCGACTTCCTCCATGAGCCGCTCCACCGCCGTTTCACAGAGGCATAGCTCTCTACAACAGCAACGCTTGAGCATCGCCATCACCACACAGCTTCCGCAGCGCCATAAGCCCGTCGTCAAAGATGTGCCACAGTCTTCAAAGACGCGCCACAGTCTTCAAAGCCTGCATGAGCCCATCTTCAAAGACGCGCCACAGTCGCGATCATCTGCAGAGGCGACCTCCTCTTCTTGATTTTAGAAGATGATGAAGAAGAGGATTCCGACGAGAGGTTTCTTCTTCTGACGACGAGAGGGTCCAAGCCCTTCGCCACCCGATTCTCCCACACTCGCAGGTTTCTTCTCTCTCTCTCTCTCTCTCTCTCTCTCTCTCTCGCATTTCTTGCATTTCCACAAACTTTTCGCACTTGCTCCTGCATTCTCATCTCTTTTGCTCTCCTGCTTTGCTTTCATCAATGCTTTTACTAGATACAGGGAGATTTCAGCTCTCTCCATCATCTGTAGAATTAGCATTCGTTTACCTCTTGCATGCTCCCCGATTCCGAAGGAATGCATCACCTTTTCATTCTTCATGAGAGATATAGTTCTACCCGCTCTGTTGCCCGCATTCAAGGCCCAGATGTTCCTTCGCATTTATCACTGTAGGAAACCGGGAATCACATTGGGCAGCCCCAGTAGCTTGCAAGAAGGAACATATCATCTCACCGCTCTTGTCAATCGTAGAAGCAGAGTTGAACGAATCAATCGATAAGCAGACCGTAAATAATCGTTAGTTTTTGGTGTATGACAAAGTTGAAAAGTTGGGTGAAGAAGAATACGTCACATGAAAACTGCTCCAAGCTTACCCGATTCTCCCATACTTTGCTTGCTCTTCATAAGCAAGTGCTCTTCCTATTCGGTCGACGACCAACAAATCTCATGCGCTCCAAATCTCATGCGCTCCAAACCGTTGGATTTTTCATGCGCTCCAAAATCTCATGCGCTGCAAACCGTTGGATTTTTCTTGCGCTCGGATTTCTTCTCATGCGCTCCAAATCTCATTGGCTCCAAAATACTTCTCATGCGCTGCAAGCTCTGACAGTAATCCTGCATTTACTTTAATCCTGCAAGCTCACAGGAAAGCATTGAAAGCCATCAATTGCAGCGACCTCAATTGCATCGTCTCTCTGTGAGCTTTCTGGATCGTCATGTCTCTCTCTGTGAGCTTCCTGCATCGTCTCTCTTTGAGCATCATCTGTCTCTCTGTGAGCATCGTCTGCTTCCTCTGATGCCGTGTCTCTCTGTGATGCCATCTCTCTGCATCTCTGTGAGCTTCCTTTGACGCCATGTCTCTCTGTGAGCATCTCTGTGAGCTTCCTTTGATGCCATCTCTCTGCATCTCTTCAAGCTCCCTTCACGCCGAATGGCATAGAGCTTGCTAGCCTGAGGACTGACGCCATAGCTACCGTGAGCCCCTTATCGCAATAGGGGGCTTCATGCAGCCGCCTCCCACATGCTAACCTTCATGCTAACCTTCATGCAATTGCCTCCCACCTGCATTTTCTTCACCTCATCCTCGTCTCCGTCCCATCCTTCCTCGGTGAGCACCTCCCGACTCTCTTTTCCCTCACTGCACACGCTAGCCCCTAGTTTCTCTTCGTGAGCACTTGGCTGGTCACTGAATATGTTCTGTTTGTGGGTTTCGTTTCACTGAATATGTTCTGTTCGTGGGTTTTAAACGAATGTGGTCTCAAAGTTTTCGGGCAGATGTTGCTGTCCTTTCATGGCTTGAGCACCGCGTATTAATACGCGGTGCCAAAGTGTATTATATAAGCTCTTCTCTACAAAGTGCCAAAGTGCCAAAGTGCCTTCTCTACAAGCTCGTTGTTGGGTAATGCACAGAGCGGAAGGTTTTCTTTCGGAAGATTTTCAATGTTGCTGGAATTTGCAGCCGGTGTGTCACGAACCTGTTCTCTGTCCTCTAGGCCCAGAATGAGATCAATCACTTCCTCTTAGTTTGAATTATTGCTTCCTCTTTAATTAACTCACTCTTTGAATTGCCACTTCCTCACAGATCACAAAGCTTTTTGATCAAATCTTCGTCTCCAACTCAACTAGAGCCGTGGAGATAAAATCAAGTACCATGATAACAAGTTTGGAATGAAGGCCTTTCAGGCAAGCTCTAAACGCATTTTTTTCATTGGTAGAGTACGCGTATTAATACGTGGTTGAAAACCTTTTAATCTTGCTTTTTTCCAAATGTTCTGCCATTTTCTCATGCTACAAAGATTTTATAGTTTGCCTTTTATCAATTCTCCATTGAGGTGATTTGTTGGCAAGAATGATGTATTTTAGGAAACGATTTGTCTATGAAAATTCCATATTTGCGCTTGAGGAAGGCAAGATTTCAGATGTCATTAAACAAGGCAATTTGCAAGTTTCAGCTCAGCGTATTAATACGCTGTGCAAAAGGTTGTTCCCGTGCAAATTTAGGAGGGCATATTAGTGTTGTGCTCGTGCTTACTCTTGGAGCCATTTGTTGGGGCTTGAGCAAAAAGGTGAATTTTGGCTTGCCTTGATATAGCAAATGCTTGAAAAATAACGGATTGATTGTTTTTTCATCATGGATTGCTTTTTGTTATTGGTGGATTTCAGTCTTGGAATCATGGTCAAGAAGAGGGTTTTGAATCTTTGTGAAAACAAAAAGCCTCCTCTTGCATTCCACAAATTTTATTGGCTTTAGTAGTATAATGGCAAAAGTGCCAATGCACATGTGAGTTTAGGATTCCTTGTGCCATTTTTAAGGTTTTGATATGAGATTGGCACCACTGCCATTCTCAACTGGTGGCATTCTCCACAGAGATTGACACAATTCCATATGATATCTACATAGCAGAGATAGTGATCACTACATAGAAGAATGCACATGTGAGTTTGATGGTCTCAGTGTCATTATGTATTTGCCAGCATGAGATTGGCATCACTGTCATTCTCCAGAAGTGGTAATCTAGACAAACTAACCCTGTAGATTGACATTCCACTATATTTATTGGCTGTAGTAGGATAATGGCAAAAGTTTCAATGCACATGTGAGTTTGATGATCTCATTGTCATTATATAGTTGCCAGCATGAGATTGGCATCACTACCATTCTCCACTAGTGTTAGTGCCAATGCACATGTGAGTTTAGGATTCCCTCAGCATTCCTTGTGCATGTTTTCAGGTCATGGTATGTGATTGGCACCACTGCCATTCTCCACTGGTGGCATTCTCCACAGATATTGACACAATTCCATATGATCTCTGCACATCGGAGACAATGATCACTACATAGAAGAATGCACATGTGAGTTTAGGCTTCTCAATGCCATTTCTTAGGGCCTAATAAGAGATTGGCACCACTGCCATTCCCCACTTGTACAAATGTTTACCCTACTATTCTAGGAGGGGTATTCCAGTGATCATAGGAGAGTGGTGTCCTATTCCATTCCACATGTGAGTTTGATGATCTCAGTGTCATTATGTAGTTGCCAACATGAGATTGGCATCACTGCCATTCTCCGCTAGTGGTAATCTAGACAAATTGAACCTATAGATTGACATTCCACTAATTTTATTGGTTGCAGTAGGATAATGGAAGAGAGTGCCCCCCGAGTGAGGGATCTGTCCATGACAACATAGGGAACGAAAGAGAGGTTCTTGAAGTGGATAGTGTTGCAATTCAAGGTATGGATGAAGAAATTGAGCGGTCACTTCCACAAGAGGATGAAGAGATAGATGTCGATCTTGCAGAAATGGAGGTGGAGATGGCAAGAGGACGTGATGTCATTGGCAGATGCAGACTCCTTGGCTCTGATGAGTGTCCACGAATACCATTGTGTAGGATGATTCCATATGCTCGTGTACGTGGTCCTTTTTAATATGAAGGTTACTTACCTGGAAAAGGGGCTTTCATTGTTTCTCTTTGCACTTCAAATGGGGAGGAAACAAAAGTCAGAAATGAAGTCAGAGAAACATGGACACCATTATGGAGGGAAGTTGAAGGTGAATGTGAAAAGGAGCTTGCAAGTAAAAAAGAGTGGTAGTTTATGTGTAAGAAGACGTTTTATGTATGGGAGGGCAATCATCGTACCACTACATGGATGCAATTGATTTCTGAGGCCTACATGGAGACTAAGTCAAGACACATTAGGGTGATGTGCATAGTGATAGACCCTCGCCGTACTTCAGAGATTGCATTGCTTGCTGGATTGCAAAGAATGAATTCGTAAGTACATTAAAATATTTTATTTGATGCCGTGCACGATTTGATATGGAAACTACTAACTAGAATGCTATTTGAACCTTGTCTATTTGTGCAGATTGAATGAGCATGCTATCATTAAACCTAGTGTATGAGACACTCTTGTTAACACAAACAATATATGTGAGTGTGATGCCACCTTGTTTCTTAGTACTTTGACTAGTGAACAATGTGTAGTCATTGAAAAAGTAAGGACAAGGGATTCAAAAGGGAAAAAACAATGGTACCCTTTGACAAGAGGATATCTTGCATGTTTGGTGTTTCAGGTGTGCTCATTTTTATTGTATTCGCATTTCTCATTTTATTCATTCTTTTCATTTAGCAAGATTAGCATTTTTAATTGTATCCATTCACTATTTCTCAAGGGTCTTGATTTTGTAGGTTGAATACACTGGAGACCTTACGCAAGCAATAGGTTGAATACACTGGAGACCTTACGCAAGCAATAGAACATGTGGGAAAGATAGTTTCTGAAGAGAGGAGGGCAGAGGCTGAGCGCAAAGAGCATACAAGAATTCACAAAAAGTACTCGGATAAAATGGGAATGGTATGTGACCATATTTTTCTTGAATGCTATTGATGGCTTTTAATGTGAAGTATCTTATCTTTTTGCTTATGCCGAATCATCCTAGGTGCTCAACATCCTTGATCCTAAACTTGGTGATGTGTGGAAGAAAAAGGTTTTTTCATTGCGCTTTGAAAGTCATGATTCTATTGTTACCTTATCCAAGCTAAAGTATCTTGCTAATGCGGAGTTGAGAAATGAGAAGAGACTCATGTTGCTATCACTTCTCGATGCCAACAAGAGGATGAGGGAGATGTATTTTATGCCTGCAGGAGATAATGAGTATAGAGGGTAAGTGTTTCATGCCTATCCTATATTTTCCCAGGATGGTATTTGCTTAGTTGGATTTCTTTCTTTGATGTGCTAGATTGATTTCTTTCCAATAGGTGGTTAACAAAGGAGACATTCCTTGATCCAATCATCAATGGCTTTGGAGGATTTATGTGCACTTTGTGCAATGACCCAGCCACTTGATTTGCCAGAAGATTATACACTACAACAATATATAGAGGACATTAAGTTGGAGGGATGAAAGCATATGTTTGCTTCCTTGAGATCCAGGGATGGCAAGGCTGAGCTCAAGAGTGGGAGAAGAGGAGATGGAGGAGCATAGAGGAAGGCAACAGAGCTTGATCAAGCAGCGCAGCGTGTGGTTTTTAGGTATAGTTTTGAGTTATTTTGTTATGTTGCATTATCTTTGTGAGCATTTTGACACAACATTAAATTGTATGTCATACAATCTTTATGGTATCTCTCCCACTTGGTGCAAGAAGTAAATTTGAAAGATCTCCCTAGGCAGTGCAAAGGGTGGTTTAGGGTTACTTTGTAGTATCTTTCTAAGAGCTTTGACACAACATTAAATTGTATGTCTTTAAGGTATCTCTCCCACTTGGTGCAAGAAGGAAAATTGAATGATTTGCCTAGACAGTGCAAAGGGTGGTTGGAGATTGGGAACCCAGCAAGTTGCATGTACCTAGGAACCATGCATGCATTGTCTCAATGGGAACTTGCACACTGCCCTTGGTGGATTGACTTCACCGATGGTTAAGTTTTAACAAGAGAGAGAGATCTCTTCACACAATATTCTACAAGCAAGAAAAGTGAAGATAAGGCCACAAGCAAGACAGACAAGGGGAGTCAAAAGGCTACAACTTCTATGCCACCACCGAAGGATGTTCCACCCCAGGATGAAGAAGGTGTTTATTAAATCATTTTGATAAATTTGTTCAATTGTTGTGGAAAGTATTTTTGGTTGTAGATTGACCGATTCGATTTACTTGCAAAGTTGTTGTAGAGATTCCATCTCGTGTTGATAAAGAACGTCAGGAAAGCATTGGCCAAGACCAAGGTATAATCATTTCTCCTTTCATGAAACAATTGCTCTATATACAATAACTCATTGTTATATCATTTTCATTACTGCAAGAAAAGGTTATATTGTTATATCTGTGATATTGTATATTACAGGAAGTAGGATGGTTGTGAAAGAGATGATCACTTATGTCTTTCATCATCCATCACCTATGGATCCCACTGTGTGTCGAGGAGACACATTGCTTTGCAATTGTTCCATTGGAGATTATATTGCCATGGGCTTGGACTTTGTTGATGGGAAGAAGAATGGTGTTTACACGCAAGCTCATGAATTTTTCTTAGCAGTGGCTCAAAAAGAAACAAACTATAGGAGATTTGGCAAGAAGGTGAAGTGGCCTGCAAACTTTATGTTGCTTTCCGATGGGTTTTGAGATTTGTGGAGATGTTGGCCTCCCCTCATGGAACAAACTCACAGAGGATCACTTGAAGTATGGCATAGCTGTAGCTGCAGCGACGTTGGATGATGATGGGTGGTTGTTACTCATCTATCCATTGGCAGGTAAGCTTCTATTTACATCCATTTACTTCCTTCTTTCTCTTTACTTCCATTTAAGACTTCGAGCATGGATGCTCTTTGACAATATGGATATTTTGTATGATCTGTATATGAAGGACCATGTATTACATGGATGGAACGATATGTTCGTGCACAAGGATTGGAGGTGGACCATCATGTATTTGTGCTAGAAAAGCTTCCATATGGTCACATAAATGTACATGAAGGAGAAGATATGTTGGTGAGTTGGGTACATGAAGTTTCTTCTTATCATTGTATGGTGTGAGAGATAAAATGTCAATGACATATGTTCCTTCATCTTGCAGATGCGATCCTTCATGCTTGTGTTTGTGAGGCGTGTGGGCCATAAACCACCAACATTCCATGTGGATAGTAAACCTCTTTTTGACAAGTTGAATGTTTGCCAAATGAGTGACCACTGGACTCATTATCTCCCTAATATACAAAAGACAGCTCGAGGAGCATTAGAGAAATCTGCTAGTTTCATTGAGTGTTTGTTGATCCTTTTGTGTCCTCCTGGTGGTTTGTGCATGGAGATGGGATGTGGTGTGGCACCTCTCATGAGAGCATGCTTGGCAAATCGGCGTGCATGCTTCTCTTTTGATAATGATGTTTTCATTGTGAGTAGTGTTGTGGAGCCACTTGTGCAGACCGCCAATGCAAAGAGAGCTCGATTGGAACTTCTTGATCAAGACATTGAGGGTGATGAGAATGCTATTGAGCCTCTCAAAAACCCTTATGACTCATAGTGAGCTACTTTTAGCTTGACTTCTTTTGTGCTTGTTTTGGTGATATTTAGTGACATTTTAGAGTTGTGTGATTAACATGGTCAGGGGTAATGACAAACTATGGTGATTGGTGTTTTTAATACTTTTGATTGGAGGAAGACATATAAATTCTAGCACTCATCTAACTATTCTCTTATGCCACACTTAATTAAATACTCACTCCATGTGATCTTATGTGATATTGGTCAAACTATGAAGTGTAAATGATAAGTAATTTCTTTTGGAAAGTCAAATGCAATGCTTTAGGATGAGTACGTCTAGTCATACATGTTGTTTTGAAGGTAGGAATGGAGCATGGTGTGCTTGGATGTAGAGTTCATTGCTTGCATTCTTAAATGTGATATGTCGCAAAAATACTTTAATAATGTTCAATAGTCAAATAGTCATATAAACTTTAGTGCTATTTGTACATTCATATATATTTACGCTGTATATTGTGTGTGTAGTGAACTACCATGCTATGCAGAAGCAATGGCAAGGGAAATGGTGAAAAGAGATAAGACTATTCAAAGGATCAACGGGATGAAACAAGTTCATTGCGTCTTTGTTGATGATGAATGCTCAACAAGTTCGACCTGAGCTTCAGTTTGTTGTTGAATTATAAGTCAATTTATTGCTTTAACTTGGTCTTCAATCGTTGAAAGGAAACTAAGAAAGACTATTGGTGATGGATTATCATGTTCCATAAGATATTCTAGTCCTTGTATGATCATGTTTGTTGGCTTTTTTTGTTTCTAGTTGTCAGATCCTAAGTCAATTGTCATATCTATAATATACTAAGTACGCTAATTGGATAGGATCATTTAGAGAATGTGGGACCTTGGATTTAATGTGATGAATGTAAACCGTTAGATCAATTCAATTAGAGTGGTATCAATTGGTATCATGAGGTGCGCCTGATTCTTCCATTGGGTTCTGAATCCTCGAACCACCTACAGGCTTCGAGATCACGCGGATAGCATAGTTCATGATCAATCTTTCTAGGTTTTTTCTTATCTTCAATTTGTTTCATGGAGTTCCATCACCATGCTTGAAGGACAAAAGTCAACATCCAAATAATGTTCTATAATGCATCCTTTTTTCCTCTTGTATAAATTGGATAGAAAAATTTTGAAGGGTGATTGGCTGTTGTTGTAAATACTATATGGCCACTATGAATGTAAAAATGATGCCCATATGGCCACTATGAATGTAAAAATGATGCCCGGTGGAACGAAATGGATATAGCCTATTTCAACTTTAAACCTTTGTTTCATAGAGGTCCAATAAGATCGTTCTTGCAAATTTTTTGGGTGGATTGTTTGTCTTCCTAAATAGTTTTAAGATGGAGGGGAATGTTGGGATCCCTCCATGGAACAAAGTCATAAAGGAACACTTGGGGTACAATATAGCCACATGGGGCTGGTGATGATGGGACTATTATTTTCCCATTTTCAAGAAGGCAAATGCTTGCTTTATTTTATTATTTTTTCCTTTTTGTATGACTTCACATACAACATCACTACTTATCTTAATGTCATTCCAGTCAAAACATTTAGTGTTTAATTTGTTAATGGACCATGTATTTCTTAGATGGACCATGTTAAATGTGTTACTTGATAGGATAGGCATGCAACATCATGTTTTCAATTGCATGTTGGAATCATGACTTTAACTATGTAAAGTGTACTCTCTTGGTTTTCACTGCTCGCTTTTCTTACCTCGCTCGGTTTTTGTCGCTCGCTTTATTGACTACCTCTCCTACCATGATTGCTAAATATTCATGGCCTATTTCCCTCATCCCTCAGTTGACTAGTGGGCACGTGGTGGTTGTTGAGCACTTGGTGCTTGGTGTTCATAGTGATGCTTTTCTAGGAAAGATGCCCTCTCTTGCACTACTTGGGTTGCCTAATGCCTATCATCCTACTAGTGCTTGGATGCATGAAATCAACCATCTACTCCCTGAGTTTGTTACAAGCATGGGTAGACTTATATGGACATAAGGGAGGTAGCATACATACATATATATGTATGTATGTATGTATGTATGTATGTATGCATATATATATATATATATGTATGTATGTATGTGTGTGTGTGTGTGTGTGTGTGTGTGTGTGTGTGTGTGTAGAGAGAAGAGAGAGAGAGATGTGTTATTATGAAAAAACCCATCAACATGGCACCCGAAGATCAAATAAAATGAAAATATATTTTTTGTATTGATTTTTCAAAGATCGAACAAAAAATTGGCAAAAGAAAATGTCGAATCTGTCAAGTAGCCCAAGCTCCAATGTTAGGGTCTACTTACTTACCACCATCCAAATAAACCATATGTTAGAACACTATAGTTTAATTTTGGTAGATAGGTAATGCCTGTGCTTCTCAGCTTGTTATTGCTTTACCTACGAACAAGAACAACCCTCTAGATTCTAGAGTATAAAAGTGCAATGTTTCAAAATTATTAAAGTGCAAAATGTCTATACAAGAGTGGGTACTTCCAAACACTTTGTCAAAAACTCCTCAAGCTTGAGTAGGAAAAAATGGTTATAGATTATACGTTATAAAGTAGTTAATTTATTAGTCAAGCAAGTAGCATATTTTTTGAAAAAGGTAATTTTAAACTATTTCATGCTACCAAGGACAAAATTAACATATATAAAAGCATGCATTGAAGGAGTAAGATGATAGAAATGTAAAGAATAAATGCATCTTTTTGAATAAATTAATTGATACTATTAAGGGAAATAAAAGATAGATAGACTAAGTAAAAAGAGAGAACAAAGTTTACATATAGAATATTAAGTTAACATAAGTTAATACAAAACTACACACACACACACACACACACATACAAGTGCACGTGCGTGCACACATACACACACACACAATTTGATTAGTAAATGTATCTCACATACACAGACACTTATTTCTTTACACACACACATGTATACTTCCCCAACTATGACTTATTGTTTTATGTACCCCCCCATGAAATCTCCCCTTTACACTCTCTTTTTGACCACCCACACACTAAGCCAACTAATCATCCTATACCTCCTCTTATCCCTTCTCAACCCATGCACTCATTCACTCCTTAATCGACTTGTGACTTAAAATTTTTTAATTATCTAAGAATCCATATGGTTGTCTATATTCCTAGGTAAAGTGATAACAAGCCGGGGTAAATAGGCATTACCTATCTACCCAAATGTAACTATGATGTTCTAACACGTAGTTTGTTTGGATGGTGGTAGGTAAGTGGACCTTGACCTCAAAACTTGGACTAGCTGAGGATTTGACATCCTTTTCAATATTATGTTTGTCAAACTCAATATTATTAAAAATTCTTAATTTTGGTCAAATTTTTGGCAAACTCTAGTTGTTGCATTTTTCAACTTAGATGTCTCAAACATTTTTTCCTTATATGTTTTCCTTTTTTTTACTTTTTATCCAATTGATGGAATTAATTGTGTGGCTCACCTGGAAGGCCCACCCCATGATCGGTAACCTATTCATGGATGAGTCTGACACCACACAATGGGAACACCTTTGTAAATATGTTCCATGCCTGCAATGAGAAGAATGTAGGAGAGGACTGAGATGAACATTGGTATGCCTCGTTGCCAGAGCCTAAATTATCCCAAAAGTAGATGTATGTCCCTATGACCATAGACATAATTGAGAAGATAGGAACATAGATGGTAGAGTATTTAAAAGATTTCATAGAGGCTTTCCTAGACAACCTATGCATATATCCTACATAGGATGACCACCTCAAATCACTCTTGTTTTTAGGAGGTGTCGCCTCTATAGGATTTCTCTCAACCCTCTTAAGTGCCAATTTTGGGTTAAACATAAGGTAATATTAGGCCATGTTGTGTCCAAGAAAGGGATTCCCATGGATTACAACTAGATCTAGCTCATCTTGGAGCTACTTCCCCCACCAATGCAAAAGGTGTGCAGTGATTTATCAAGCATACGGGCTACTATCATAGATTCATCTATAGCTAATCTGAGATCATGCATCTGTTGTATAAGCTATTGATCATCTTCAGGCATGCCAAACCTACTATGAGACCCTTAAACTTATCCTAGATTTTGCCCCTATCTTGCAAACATCAAACTGGAATTTGATATTCCATGTTCATATAGATGCTTCCAAGTTTGCAATCGCTTGCATGTTGGCCTAGCCAAAAGAGTATAACTTGGACTATCCTATATACTTTGCAAGTCACCAACTGAATGATTTAGATATGAATTACATGGCTATGGACAAAAGGACTTGCAATGGTCTACGCTATTAAGAAATTATGTCACTACTTGTTGGCGAACAAGTTTGTGTTCTTTGTGTACCACCAAGATTTCCTTTACCTAGTGAACAAACCCTGCATGACCGGATGCATCATGCAGTGGATGCTCATCCTTTTTTAATTTGATTTCACCGTGGTAGTTTAGAAGGGATGCACCCATCTCATGGCAGATCATATGTCCCAAATCCCCAATGGAGAGCTTGAAACTGGAGTGGACAATGACCTCACAGATACCCCATTATTTCTTGTAGACCTAATACCATAATGGTCTCAAGAGGTTGGTGATTTCTTGCCCAAGGGATTTTACCCCAGGACAAAGCCGTTAACAAAGATAGGGCCCAAAAACTCATCAAAGACTAAGCACCTACTAAGCTCCATACCAATTAATAGCTGGATAGTTATACCAAACAGGTACTTACATAATGTGTCATTGTGTTTGCAAGGCCTCCCACTCTAAATCGCGATAAATCATGGAACCAACTTTATCAATGAAACAATTTGTATTCTAATAAGTGTGTTCCTGATTATTCAAAGGAAATCCACTCCATACTATCCTAGAGCAAACCGGCAAGCCAAGAGCTCTAAAGAAACTATGTGCCTAACAATAACCTACATAGTAGAGGCCAACCAAAATGACCAGTAACACAAACTCACCATGACACTCTGGGCATATCGCATGGCATACAAAGTTACGACCAACTGCACACACCTTTAGCCTTGCATTTGGGGTAGAAGTAGTAATGCCCATGGAGTTTATAGTGCCAAGAGCCTAAAGGTGGTAGTCCAAGATAAACTATCATAAGGCCATTCCCAAGAGGCTAATAGAGCTTTAGAAGCTTGATGCAATGAGGATAAGAGCGGTGTATGGCATTAAAAATTTGAAATTTTCCAAAAGTGTCCCTAGCACCCCAAACTCCTCCCAGGAGTCTCCCCAAACTATCCCCATAGACTCCCCACCTTTCTCTGAGCCTATTCCTCCTCTCTACCTCCTTTTAGCCTCCTCCCAACCTCTTCCTCCTCTCAACCTCCTCTTAGCTTCCTTCCAACCTCTTCCTCCTCTCAAGCTCCTCTCAACCTCTTCCTCCTCCCAACCTCTTTATTTTTTCTTGCTCCCATTCTTTCTACAATGGTGAAGCACTCCCCTTCCCCTAGGCCAAAGCTATCAATTCAATCTTGTGTGGGTCGCATTTTGAAGGACCCTCAAGAGCTTAGGTTAATGTCATGGGTCACAACGCAACCATCTGCAATAGGTCCATTCAAGGTTTCTAAAAAGGATAGAGCAAAGAAAAAGAAGCATTGGAAGGGTCGCATTGTTTGGTTTTTGTAATACAAAAAAAGGACTTAAGGTGAAGGTTCAGTACATGTACATGGCTCGAGACATGAACTTGGACCCTGCCAGTCAAACTTGCTTTCCTTCAAATTGTATCTCTCTTTTACATTAACTTTTTTTCATTTTCAGTTCAATTGTGTATTCTAATGATTGTATGTGAGCATGCGTTTTGAGAGAGGGTGTCTTGTGGTGATAGTAGAGGGGGAGGGGGGGAGGGAGAGAGAGAGAGATGGAGGGGTTGAGGGGTGTTAAGGGGAGAGCTTTGTGAGTGAGGGAGAGAGAGAGAGAGAGAGAGAGAGAGAGAGAGAGAGGGGTGTGTGTGTGTGTGTGTGTGTGTGTGTGTGTGTGAGAGAGAGAGAGAGAGAGAGAAGTGTGTGTGTGTGTGAGAGAGAGAGAGAGAGGTAGAGAGTGAGAGAGATAGATTGATTGGCCCATTAACATCTTTCTTTGCTTTCTATGTAGATATCTTTCCCTCTACCAAAGTTGAAACCCAGCCTCTGGATAGTCTCACGGGAATATTTCAAGCTTTCCATTCAAATATTGAGGAATTAATGTTCTCAGGACGGAGTGCTGCCTCCTTGACAAAGTCTAGTATTTTTTTCTATAATTCATGTTACCAAGTTCCTCGAAGAGAAGGCTCATATGGAAGCCTACGTCCTATTCCTCTCCCTAACTTTGATAGTCTAGAATGGCCTCTTCCTAATCCATTCTCTATAGATGCATTTAGAATGAAGATGAGATCAGATATTCAATCATCAATGAAGTTTACTTTCGGTTCAAAATCTGTGAGTGTTAGTTGGTTCATGCCCTTCATTACATTTTATTTATTTTTTCAAATCAATCTTCATTCACAAGACAAAGACCATGTGGGTATCCAAAGGCCTAGAAAATGAATTTCTTGATAATATTCTATACCCAATGTGGGATGTTAGGGAGGGTTTGCAGAAGGGAGACCATTTTCGATGTATACTTACTAAAGAAAGTATAGTAATAAGATATCAAGTAGTGCGGAGTATTTGCTACATGAGATACACTTACAGACGTTGGAAAAATAATCATGGCACATGGATACTTATGGATTATGATGTAGTGGACACCACAGAGGTAGAGGTACATATGCCCAAGGGGGATATCCAATATCTTGATGTCACAGGTAGTTGGAGCTTGAAGCACGTTTGAGAATACATCGCTGTCACCTTTGATGATAGTGATTTTTTCTTTACACTAAATGGGAAGATAGTAAGAAGGCGACTCGAAGGAACATCAATGCTTGAGAAATGGAAGCCTCCTTGTAACTTGTCCATTCATATTGGTATTGAATAAATGTAATAGTTTTTAAAGTGTGATGTCATTTGTACTAGCAATGAGTATACTTAATAAAATTAGTAGTTTTTTATATGTGTTGTAATAGTTTTGAAAATATGATATAGTTTTTGAACTGTGTTGTAATAGCACTTGAATAAATGTAAAAGTTTTGAAACTGTGTTGTAATATTTTTTGACTAAATGTAATAGTTTTTGTTAAGTGTGATGTCATTTGTACTAACATAAGGCCCCCTAAATTCCAAAAAAAAATCCATTATTTTGGATGGCGAGGGAGGTGGGAGTGGAATATGATGGCAAATTATTTAGGCCAATATATTACATTGTCCAATATATTATTACCTAAATTGTAGTCGAACTTTTAAGGTATTTAAAGAGACTGAAGTCAACTATATAAAGGGCCATTAGGTATGACATAGCCTTTATTGTCCTCACCTCCTAGACAGCCTGCTCTTGCCATCTTCCACAACCTCCAATGGCCACACCCCGCGAGGCATACCATGACTTCATCGCTTCTACTCATCATTCGAGTAGAGAGGCAGAGTTGTATGACATTTTTGATCATCAGATAGATGTCATCGGCACAGTCCACAAACATCTAGATCTCTTTAGAGATGTGGTAGATTATGTGAGAGAGAAAATCAAGCCTTACCCGATCTGGCTAGACATAGATAGAGTACAGTGGGTTCCTGTGAATCTCCTCATTGACTGTCACCGTGCTGATAGCACTTTCAAGTTTAGGTTGCAAAGAATTTGCAAATCCCTTAGTCCAAAAAGTTTTAAAAGGATTTCCAAGGATGAAGAGTTGGATCTGCAAGCGGTCCTATAGGAACTCATTTTGTATCCCTGGAAATAGCCTATCATGTAATTCTTTTGGAAATGGAGGACACAGACGCACCTCCATTCTCAATGTAGAGCCAACTCTTTTTCTAGTAGCAACGCAAGATGTGGATGTTGAGTAGAATCCTAATGTGGTTGCAGAAGCCACCGTTGCTCTAGATTGGTCTAGTGCAACTTTGGACAAGGGAAAGCACACAGTAGAAATAGAGCAGACGACAGAGTTGGTTGTGGTTCCCGAAGCAAGCGGGACATCATCCCCCACAAGACAGCTAGAAGAGGAAGAGGAGGAAGGAGAGCAAAAAGAGGAGGAAGAAGGTATGATGGATGAGGTTTTAATGCAAACCCTTCCCTATATGTTGATTGAAAATAGAGAATATTTATTATTGATTGACATTCAATATATTAAAAATTTGAGAGAAGATGAAGTACTGGGAGCACTCTTCGCTTGGGAGAGTAGTAGTAACTTAGGTTATCCAAAAGAGGGGTTGGATAGGTGAATAGATTTGGCACTTGCAAACACTTTGGAGCATCCGATCTTAACTATGTGGGAGGAAATGCATGACTCTACTAATGCAACAGTTAGAGAGACGGAGTTCCGTAAGGTCCAAGAAAGATTGGAGGTAGAGAGGGTGCAAAAATGCCAGAGACTTGAGAATACTGGCAGAGGCCTCATCATCGACACCACCTCCAGCAATTGATGAGAGCAAAAGCTCCATCGATATAACTCGGCCGGGAATGGAGGAACAAGATGCTGCCCATATTGTAAGTTCATAATATTTTGTCAATATGAATGAATTTATGTTTTTCGTTTGGCATTGAGAAGATTACTGATGTTATCTCAATTTTCAAGACGTCATCGAAGTTGATAAGTTTGCGACATGTAAAGGGGGTCGAGGTGAAAGCATTGGTGTGGATTCAGCACTAGGACACTACATGGGAATGTTCGAGCGCCTAATGTGATTTGATACTTTGTTCTCCCCTAATGGGAGGAAGAGATGATAAAGTGCAGGGCACTTTCAAAGCTAGTCTCCCTTGTGCCTTTACCCCCTTTTGTGCACAAGTGCATTTTGGTGAGGCGGGGCATTATCTACTTTTGAAGAGAAACTAGCAGGAAGAATCATGGCGGTTGCTGCTATGGGTGCTTCGGCAGGTGTTTATGATGCTGGGAAGCTTGTAGAATCTTTCATTGAACCCACTATTTTGTCAAATCAGAGGAGAGCAGCAATACTTAGCTAAAGCTAAGCAAGCAAATATTTTGTAAAAAGTGCATCTATTGGATGCAATATACAAGAAATATTGTATAGACATCAAAATTTTATATATATATCTCTTGTTTTCCAGATGGGTGTTGTTTTGCATTATAATTGAGTTTCATTTCTTGGATTTTAGTGTATCCTTAATTTAAATATATAGTTGATTTTGAAGAAAAGTGCATTCCCTTATCAAAGGTTTCAAAAAATTTTCAAGTTACTAGGTGTATGAATAGACCAGATTAAGATTGCCGATGAACTCTAATCAAGATAGCAACAAAAGGTTAAATTGGATGCACAATCTCAAACCCTTCCATATTTAGATTCATCTTGGGACTAGGAATGTTTTGCATCCCAAACCTAGGAGGAAAATAGAACAATAATATGGTGGCTAATTTAGTTATGTGCATGGTTAGTTGGAAGGATTAATGTAAATTAAGAGGATATATGCTCCATGATTGAGATGGCAAGCTCACTTATGCCAATGGTTCCACATGAAGATGGTAATAATCCACACGTATACTTGGTTAGTGTTTATGTATTATTAAATTTGGATAGAGAACAAGCATATGACTGACTCAATCCTAGCATAGGAGATTGGGTTTTGACTTTTACGGAAATTGTGGCTAAGGGGTGCTACATACAATTGAACATGTAGGCCCTTATGGTGTAAAATGTTGTAAAGTATGCTAGGAATGGCCAAAATCGCTTTAGAAGTGTGCCTTGATATTTTGAAGGCGTTGGTGATGACTACAATGAAGTTTTATACAAAATGGTAAGGTTGAAAAATGCACTGATAGCTATGAGAAATAATGGATTAAAATGATGTGAATAACATGACATATGAAACCATTATTCAAAGTGGGTCCCAACTTTGAATGCTAATGATCAAGATATGGGTTTATAAATTGGGACACATTTCAAGCATGAAGAAGCAAATTTATTTGGGCAAAAATTTTGCATCTTTGATCGAAAGGTGGCCATGACATAGGCACTTTTTTTTTTTTTAAACATGTTAGGACCATTGATGGCACAAAGCGATGGAAGGATTTTGCAAGCCATAAGAGTTAACCTGATGAGTGGCATTGCCCAATTGTCCAAAATGAAAAGGGGTTCTTTCTATCCTTTCTAATCTCCTAGTCAAAGTAGCAAGCTCTTGACGTATACACCAAGCCTTTTTCAATAGTTTGTTCTTCTCATCTATTAATCTTGTGATTGTCTCTTGTGACCTCTCTTTTCCAATTTCTGAGTCAGCAAGTTTTTTTTGTTCTTGGGTTAGTTGTTCTTGGAGGTTATGCACGGTATCTCTAAGTATCTTTGTCTCTCCTTCCATTCTCAACAAGTGAACCTTTGCAAAGTGTGCTTCAACATTGGAATGGCCGATGCATTTACAATATCCTAGTAAGCCTTGAAGACCATCGCCTACATATTGAATCAAACTCATCACATTTTCAAACAAAGGTGGAGCACCTGTGAAAGGATCCACATGATAGAGTCCACCAACACTCCATAAGTCGACATGCTTTGTTCCTTGTTGTCGTAATTGATCTAGTGTATCTTTGCCGGCAACCTTGTGGCCATAACATTGATGAGTTGTGGCATACTCTGGTGCAACTTCGATGTGCAAGGTGCTTTTTCGTGGCTTGTTGGTGTGATCTTCCAATGGAGCCATGGGAGAGGGATTTAGAAATAAGGCCTTGGATCAGTTCAAAGAATAGAATAGCATCAATGGAAACAAGTTTGGGACAATGAAAAGATATAATAGGATCAATGGAAGCAAGTTTGGGACAAAATGATGAGAAGAAATTGGATTTGGGTGTTGCAAAGTGCTTACGATATAAGGAGTATGAATGTGGGATTGGAAGATGAATACGGTGAGAAAGAGTAGGATTTAGATGTTGAAAAGTGATTTGGGTGCATAGGCATGGTTTAGGCGAAAGGTTTGAAGAGTTTTAGACCATTTTGGGCACTTTTGAAAATTTTCAAATTTTTGGGCTAGGGTGTACCTGCGAGATACTTTTTGGGAATGTAGACCACCTAAAGGTTGTTAAGAGAGTTAACTTTTTGAGAGTGGGGAGGGCCTCCAAGTCCTCTAGGGAGGTGCACTTTTGGGGACCACCAAGGACCTAGGGAGATGTAACTTTTTTGTCCCCATATGGGGTGATGGGACCCTTTGTAGGCCTTATTTTCTTTATCCATTTTGCTAATCCACTCCTTATGAGGCCCTTTTTTAGTCCAAAATTCCCCTAATGAATGCTTGAGAGAAAGCAAGAGGGAGTAGTCTCCTTAACTTCTCTACAGCCCACCACCTTATGTGTCAACCATTCCCACTTGCTAACATGTACATATGCCTCCTTTTAATATGAGGAGGGGTGCCATTTGGCCCTTATGATGAGCTCCTAAATTAGTAATACTAAATTGGAATCAATTTTTTCTAGCAATGTAGCAGATGCTGTGTGTGTTGAGCTAAGCAAAGTCCCACAAAGCAACAAGCTTGGGCTTAACGTTCTGAACTAAGCCTTCAAAACTTTTGGCCAATTGGACTTCATTGAGGTTGAGCTAAAAGGTGTCATCACCTATCTTAGAGGATGTGGGCTAAGCCTTCAAAACTTTTGGCCAATTGGAGGTTGAGCTAAAAGGTGTGATCACTTATCTGAGAGGATGTGGGTGAAAGGGTTAGAGCCAAAACATGATGGCACTCAAAGCGAGCACCCACCACAAGGCACTACTTCATAAGTGCCACATAGCACCTTGCAAATAAGGAATATAGAGAAGACTCTCCATATCTCCTTATTTGTGAGGTGTCATGTTGCACTTGGAGAGGGAAGTGCCACATTGTACCCTCTCCTTCGAGCCTCTCTATTCCTTGCCACACCCACATGTTGCTTGCCATAGGTCCCAATGGCTTGGACTCCATTGCCCTCTTCTCTTGCTCCCCCTCCTCCCGCTTCCTTTTCTCCTCCATCACTTACTTGCCATTCCTCCTCTCTTCTCCCTCTCACCTCATGACTTGCATCACTCAACTCCCCTAGATTTTGTCTTCTCGAGTTGCCTCTTGCTACCCATCCTTCACTACTTTCCATGCGCTTTTTGCATCTACAAAGACTTCACAGGTAAATGCAATGAGAGAACAAGGCCATTTTTGCCTTTTTGTTTTGTTTTGCACATTCTAACAAAACTACCTCTATTCTTGATACATGTTGCAATCGTGAGTACTTTATACGCAGAAATTAAAGGCAACCTAGAATGCCAACCTTGAAATTGGACAAAGGTGGGTTCTTAGCAGAAGGTGGGTCAAGCTACGCGTATTAATAATTACAGAAGGTGGGTCAAGCTACGCGTATTAATAATTAGAGAGAAGTGTGTGGGAAAAAGGAAACGTAGTAGATTGATTAGTTGATTTAATAGTTTTCACTTTGGGACTATATTATTAGAGCGAAGGACCGAGACGGCAAGACTTGTGGCGCCGATAGGTTTGATTCTTGAAGCGCAAAGCCAACAGAGTCGACATCACAAATAGCCCTTAATAATGCACCTAACGATGCCAGGAAGAAATTTGGAATGCGACTCTCGACCCTCGAGTCGCCCCAGGACAAGTTTCCACTGGAACCCTAGCCCACAAACAAGACGACTTTCAGAGACTCGCAAACGGAACTCCTTTTCAGCTCGCCAGTACTCATTGCTCATTCGTCGTTTTGGGCTCCGCTCAGTTTAGTTTCCTTGTCGATATGGCTTCACAATTCTCCCCTTCTCCTATGGCGAGGAAGCCCCATGTCTTGGTTGTGCCGCTGGCCACGCGCGGCCACGTGAACCCCATGATGCACTTCTCCAAAATCCTGGCAGCCCAGGGCGTTACCATCACCTTCGTCAACACCGAATACAACGCTAAGCTGGTGGCGGAATCGCAATCGGACTCGGAATTGCAGAAATCCGGCCTCGATATCCGCTTCGTCGAGCTCCCGGACGGTCTTCCGCCCGACCATGGGCGCACCACCGATGTCATAGAGATGTGCGAGGTTATCATGTCAACGATGGGAGAACCATTCGAAAAGCTTGTGGAGAGTTTGTTGCTTAAGGATCCGCCGATTACCTGGATCCTCGCGGATACCTGGCTGGTGTTCGCGCTGGATGCTGCCAGGAAGTTCGGACTACCTCATGCAAACTTCTGGACACAATCAGCTACAAGCCTCGCTTCCATACTGCTTGTAGTCGAAGGATATCGTCCTCCCGCAGGTAAGTCAGATGTGTGATTTGCATATACAGTCAGCCTGCACGTCTTCACAATCGACTCAATACGTCATCATTGAGAAAATTGTTGCTGGAAAGGATTGTGGTCATGGAGAGCGATCCATTGTCTGCTTACCGTGAATTGGGGATGTGATGGTTTCATATACAGATCTTGAAATACCTGGAGCACTC
Organism: Dipteris shenzhenensis; assembly: GCF_047967505.1. Lineage (NCBI taxonomy): Eukaryota > Viridiplantae > Streptophyta > Polypodiopsida > Gleicheniales > Dipteridaceae > Dipteris > Dipteris shenzhenensis. The sequence goes on from NC_141610.1 coordinate 28,412,716, forward strand.
TTCCTCAAACCGAGCGATATGAATACGTTCGTGCAGTGTTACGACCCTTCGGATTTCATGTTTCGTTTCGTCACCGGCGGTTTCGACCGCTTAAGCGAGTCTGCCTGGATTTTTATGAACACATTCGACGAGCTGGAGCACGAGACGATCCAAGCGTTGAAACAAAAACACCCAACCATTTGCGCAGTGGGTCCTTTGCTACCTGCTTCCTTCCTCCATGGCTCAGCGGACGACGCAACAACCGTGGCGACGTTGTGGGAAGAGGAAGAGCGATGTCTGAGGTGGTTAGACGAAAGGAAGGACGGGACGGTGCTATACGTATCGTTCGGGAGTCTAGCGATACTGTCGAGGGAGGAGATGGAGGAGGTGGCGATGGGGCTGGAGGGGAGCGGGAAGCCATTTCTGTGGGTGGTGAGGGGGGATATGGTGGAAGGGAAGGGGGGGATATTGCCGGAGGGGTTTAAGGAGAGGGTGAAGGGGAGGGGAGAGGTGGTGGGATGGGCACCACAGCTGAGGGTATTGAAGCACAGAGTTGTGGGAGGTTTCTTCACTCACGGGGGCTGGAATTCAACATTGGAAGGGATAGCGGCAGGGTTGCCAATGCTTGGGTGGCCTTACTTCTCAGATCAGCCCATGGATTGTGAGTGCATTGAGAAAGCGTGGAAGGTAGGGATGAGATTGGAGGTGAAGGATGGGGGCATTCTTTGCAGATTTGATGTGGAGTCCAAAATCAAGGCCTTGATGGAGAACCCCCTCTTTAGAGAGAATGCACGACAATGGAGCTTGGCTGCCCAAAAGGCTGCCCTCCCTCATGGCCCCTCGTCCTCCACCTTGCACTCCTTTGTCCTCTCCTTGTCATCCCCTCCTCCTCCTCTGTTGTAAGGCTTCACTATTGGGAGCGTTGGGTTCTCCACTCTCTGTCAAATCAGTGGTGGTGAGTATCATCCAGTTGTTTCTCTCCTTATGATATATGATCACTAGTGACAGTCATCCAATAGTTTCTAATATCTAGCACTTCCTCATGCTTTCACTCGGGAGAATATGGTATATAATTACTATTGATTGTCATCCAATTGTTTCTTACTTTTAGCACTTCCTCTGGTCATGGAGTGCTTTCAGTGGAGAATATATATATAATCACTAGCAATCGTCATCCAACTGTTTCTTATTTTTAGCACTTCCTCCTTCCATGGAGTGCTCCGAGATCTAATTGCTAGTAAATATCATCCAATTGTTTCTTATTTTTAGCAGCGCCTCCTTCCATGGAGTGCTTCACTAGAGAATTGGATCCTACCTTTGGGGATTTTCCAGGTGGTTTTTTCTTCTCTGAAAACTAGGTTGCTTATCCAATATGTAAGGTTTAGCTCAATTATGCCATATAGCATATTAATCGAGTCAATGCATTCATGGGGAACAACTAACTTGTAATGAGGATTTCAAGCAACTTCTCCTTGTCATCCCCTCCCCCTCCTCCTCATCCTCTATGTAAGGCTTCTGGATTGGGTTTTGCATTGTGCACATGATTATCATCCCCCCTTATCAATATAGATTATCATCCAATCGTTTCGTTTTAGCACTTTCTCCTTCCATGGAGTGCTCTGTGGAGAATGTGATATATGGTCACTAGTGATTATAGCCCGATTGTTTCTATTTTTTATTAGGTTATGAATGCTTTCATGTCTTTCACGTTTGTTCTTCTTCAAAAGAATCCATACAAAATCTAGCTTCATACCTTGGAGTACTTTTGTAAACATTTGCTCGTATGGTATATTGATATACTATGGGTAAAAGATGATTAAGAAAAATAAAAGTGTAGACACATTAAAAGTTTTTTTCAAAAATGTAATTACTCAAATACCTTAGACATGGTTTTTTCAAGTGAAGCAACAAGTCAAGACTCAAGTCTTGAGCATTGAGGATGAGAAAGTATGCATGGATAAGTACCAGCTAGGAGGTAGAGGGGAGTGAAATAGGCAACAAAAGAACGAGCATGTAGAAGGGAGCTCTAAACTAGGGTGTGTGTACTATTGGCAAGAATGTAGTACTATGCTATTAGCGTGCTTTAGTTGGACATTGAGTCAATGCATCCACAGATTCTCATGCATGCCTGTGATACATCATTGCTAATACTTTTAAATCCAACTCTTTTTGTTGTGGGTTCTGAACTTCGATATGAGAATAGAACGTGGAAATGTCTCCTCCACTAAACAAACCACCTCCACTGACATAACTCGAGCATTCTCAAGCATGGTGGGATCTATTTCCTTTGAGCTCATATACCTAGAAAGAAAAAAGTACACCATATTAGCAATATGAAAACCTTGCATGGAGCATTGATACACTTCACATTTTGTATCCTATAAAGTACCTCACAAGCTCGCCCATCTTGTAAATACAATCCTTCACATCCTTCGATGCACTACGAGAAATGCTAGTAGGTAGTATGAACTGAACACATGAGGAATGGTTGATTAGTTGCTTCTAATTCACTCACAAATTTGGAAGGAAAAAGATATTATGCACATAAAATACTTACTTGGAGCATCTTGTGCCAATCCTGAGATTTCAAGCCATATAATTACTCTACACCTCTTTTCTTGCTCTTTGTGAAGGCCCCCTTCAAACACCTCATGCATTTAGTGGGAGTACAAATTGTAGTGATAGCTCATTTCACTGCCACCATCTCTAGCTTTGATAACCTCCATGGTGCACGAGGTAAAACTCGGGGGGGTCGCTTGTCATATGTAACCCTATCACGTGAGTTCAACAGATGGGTTTTTATTAATTCAATTACTTACAGAATTATATATACATAAGGAAGTAATTTAATACCCAAAGGTTAATATACAGAAGGGCATTTTATATTAAAAATTATCTAGAAGCTTGCAACATGTGACATGGATATTTGCGTAGAGTGGCTTATGTCATGGGACATTTTGAAATGCTAGTACTGGCATTTTCCTTTCGAAATGAGTAAGCGCTCCTCTTGCATTTTCTTGAATTCTAGAGAATTCTAAAAATCTTTTCTCTCTTTATTGCTCTTTTTGGCCTTTGCATTAGGATGAGATAAGGATACTATGCTTTCTTGAATTCTAGAGAATTATAAAAACCTTTTCTCTCTTTATTGCGAGTTTATTGCTCTTTTTGGCCTTTGCATTAGGATGAGATTATGATGCTATAATTTTCTCTCTTTATTGCTCTTTTTTGGCCTTTTCATTAGGATGAGATTAGAATGCTTGAATTTATTTTTTGAAGTTTTTAAATCTTGTCATTCTCTTTTTTTTTCTTTCTATCCACAGAGGGATTGCATTGAATCAATGGTGGAGGAGTATTTTGAAGTTGATGCCTCTTATACTTGATTTTCTTAAGTTCTACTTAGTTCTATTTAGCACTGCCTTTGTAAATATCCTTCTGGCTCTCAAACAATTGATCTATTATTTAAAAAAGGATAGATAGTGGAGAGCCACTCCTATAATTAAATCCATTGGATAAAACCTGTGAGAGTAAAGAAGTAAGGTATTTATTTTTAGATAGCCCTATTCAAAAGGATTCTCCCACTTGGGAAAATATAGGATCCATATAGCAACAAGGGATCAAAAGCAAAATGAGAATTTATCATTGAGTGAGAATCCTATTATGCTGGAGGGTTTTTCATGCACTTGTGCCTATAGTTGTAGATCAACAAGTACCATGAGCATCACTACCAGTGACAATTTGAACTAGAATATGGTAAAAATGATGAATTCAAAGTAAATGAAAGAATAAAGCTATTTGTAGGTTAGGAGAACATAAGCCCTTGTGTCTGCGACATTGAGAGCTAAAGAAGGCTCTTATGTATGGTATCTTCAAAGATTAAAGAAGACCCTTTCTAGCTTCCTTAGACCGTATCTTTTCTTGAGGTATTATATACGCTATACAATGCCTAGAAATGTCATCTTGTTGTTTGCAGCATATGCTACACAATGCCTAAAAATGCCTAGAAATGGCATCTTGTTGTTTGCGGCATCTAGTGGTGGATTAGTTATTAGAAGGACAATGCTAAAATTTCCCCAAGTTGTCATGGATGTGGTTGTACATAGGTGTTAGCATGGCATTGGAGCATAGGTCCTAAATGCAGTTATATTATAGTCATACATCCAATTAACACAATGTACAGTAATAATGAAACCTAGCATAATTTAACAAGAAGTAGCTAACCTAATGTACACAGGGTTGAGGGGGGCACAAGGAAACCCGTTGAGCCACCTCCCTTTCACCATAGCTAGGAGTCTTGGTGGATAGGAGGGCAACCACATGGCTAGGCGAGTTGAAGCAATGGATGAGCAGAGATCAATGTAAGGCAAAGAGAAAATGCTCGCTAGGAGGGCTACTATTTCCACAAGGCAAGGGGAGGCATAAGGTGTTGCTAGGAGGACTAGGAGAGAGTGGGGCAAAGGAGGCCAAAGGACATCCACCATGGTTATATGCCTATGAAAGGGAAAAATAATTTTCACAAATATTTAGCGTGCGTGGAAACTATGGATTCCACCCATTATAAGCTATGGATCTTATGGGTTGGAATCTATATTTGCTAAATGCCTACTGCATCTCCATCCTCTTCCCTCTATTGTCTCTACACCAATGATAATGCGACTCTTGTGTTCAGAATCTATTTGGCATCATCGGTCACGAAGTTTCATTTCTTTGGCTAGGCCCTAGCATCCATTGCAGTGTTCCCCAAAAACTTGCAAAGCCTTACAATGAAATTGCAAAGTTTTAGGTTTCACCTGACTTTTTTCTATTTGCAGGTTTATGGAAATTGTTCTTGTAAGTGTTTTATAGGTATTACACTTGGAAGATTTAAAATGCAAATTTTATGGCTTTTCATTCATAAAACATGCCTGTTTTTTAGTCGACTAGAATATAAATGGAGGTTTTTAAAGTGTGCATGTTTTCATATATAAAAACGTAAAATTTATATAGCTTTAGATATATGGGTTTTAGTTGAATGAATTATGGTTTGTGGAGGAGGATCAAGATAACCTCATCTCCCTTCTAACCTATAAGGCATTGCCACGTTTGGCTTAGTCTCCTCTTCTTTCATTAGTGTACAATTTGCCTCAATTCAGAAGCTCCTCCTCCCTTTTTGCTTCCCTGCTCAACCCCCCGTCCCTCCCGACCCCTCTCTCTCTCTTGTGTTTTGTAGCTCCTATCCCTCCCCTTCACGGGTGCCGAGCACTACTACATGGACTGCGCCCAAACAGGGCAACTGCCTACGCATGAGGCTCACGACTCACAGCAATCACTGGTAGGTTGGCGCTGCAACCCGTTGGCTATGATTGTGACTGGGTGTTGTGAGGAGCGTCGCTCGATTCCCGTTGTGTTTTGTCCATCGACGCTAGTCCCCGTTGGCTGTCGTGTGAAGCTCCATCTCAACGTCAACACATGCATCTGCGACAATGGCAGTCGAGAGCTCGGCTTGTGGATCGGCATCCCCCAGCAATTGCTGGTCGAAGTTGGAGTAGACATTGTTTACATGGTCACCGGCGGAACATGCCTTCGCAACTTCCATACCTTGGTTTGCAGCAGCTGCCAGAGCTTGGGATGGTCTGTCTGGATCGTCATTTTCAGCTCCTCTCAGCTTCTCCTCTCGCAGCTTCCCAATCTCAACTCCGTAGCCGGAGTGTCGGTGGCTGTAGCCGTGATGTCTCTTAGGTTCGCGCTCTCTGTCTGTCCTCAGTAGCTCAGATTCGGATGTTTGTTCCTGTGTGCACAGTAGCTAGCCTGAGGATAATCTCTATCGTGCTATGTTTGTCGTTACTGAGAAAGCGCTGACATGGGGTCCAGTTTAGGGGTCCTCTCCCGTTGAATGGACCTGAGAAAACTATAAATCTGAACCCCGTTCAAGGGAGGTGAAAGGAATTCACCTTTTACATCCTTTACTATGCCCTCCCTCTTAGATGTCAGGGAGTGCCACCAACCTTAAGAGCTGCGCTCTACACAGCTCTAGCTCCTTCAGCTCTAGTTTTTGACACCATCCTCTTTTCCATCAACGATCCGGAAGCTCGAACGTCCAGCAAAAATCTACGTTAGCTCGTATCCTTTTGTTAGCTCCCTTGTTGGAAACACCTTGTTGGAATTGTTGCTTTGTTGCCCTTTGGTGTGACCTTCAATGGATTTGCGAGCTTCCGAGTTGCAACTTTCCATGAGATCTCTAGAACAATCTTTCACACATCCATTGCTTCCAAAGATCACAACATCATGGCACGTGATTAAGAAGGGACATTTTGCAACTAAAAGCTAGAATTTTGGTTGGATCTGAGTGAGAAGACTGAGGGAAGCCTCAACTGTAATTCAAAGCTTCCATAGTGCGTCGGATGCCAAGCCAAAGAAAAACCTCATGAGATACTAATCAGCTGAACGGAATGTGAAGGAGGTCAACATTTTTACTGGGCACTTGCTCGCAATCACAATCATTAGACAAAAGACCATTCGCCTGTCAATCAATGAATCGTTTACCACACCCCCAAGGATTGTCCCTCATTAGACGAAAAGACCACACGCTGTACAAATACCAACTATGCTTTTCTGCAAACCTTTTCCAAGCATGGATGGAATTGTCGTGCCATGCATCGCTGGACTGCAGAGATCTACCTAGTACCCATATTGAACTAGAATAGCGCTTGTTGGATTCGCTCATCGATCTCTTTTTGCATATTGTCTACATTGAGCCCCTGCAGAATGCTAAGATAGACAGAAGTCTTGGCAAAACAAGTTCCCAGAGCAAAAAAGTCATGAGCTTGCCTCCTAATGCTTGCAGTGATCCACTTTCACTACGTAAGGCTTTCAAGCGCACAAATGGTGGTCGCAGCCTACCACGGTGAATCTTGCAACGCACAGGAGAAAGAAGTAAAAGTTGTGCTAGGCAATGTAAAGAACATCCTAGTGTCGCTGAAGCTGAAGCTGGACAAGATCCGAAGCTGAAGCTGGAGAAGATAGAGCTGGAGAAGGTCCGGGCATCAATAGTTAGCTTTGTCAGACATTTCAAATTCTCTGACGTCTGACGGGTAGGGCATGGTAAAGCAGGGCACGGTAAAGGAAGGGTTTGAACGGGATTCAGAGTTTGGCGTTCACGGGTTCGGCGTTCAAGACGAGAGGGTCCCATGAGCTAGACAATCCCCACTTCCAGCTCAGCGGCTTATCAGCACCTTGAGCAAACGACAAATGGAACACGATGGAGATTATCCTCAGGCCAGTAGGGATAGCATTGGCACACCCGTAGCTCTAGAGCCGGGTATCTCTTGTGGACGGTGCATGCAGTGTGTAAAGAGGGCTTATATAACCTCTGTCCAGAGATGCGATTCTTTGCGAGTTCTTTGCTGCTCCTCCAGTACACGGGTCATTAGCAAATTACGTATGGCCGCTACTTTTCTCCAGTCTGTTGATTATAATCATGCAAATAGGAAAAAAAAGGTGGTTGTCATTTGTGTATTCCACCAAAGAAATTCAATCGCAACAGCTCACGGGTATCCCATGCGTTTCTAATTTTTAGTATTAGTTTCATAGGTGTAAATTGTATGCAGGTGATACATCCAGCAGATTTGTGTTTCAAATTACCAGACAACTTAACTTTGGAGGAAGGTGCCATGTGTGAACCTTTGAGTGTGGGTGTGCACGCGCGTTCGAGCTCTGTTTCCGTCGAGCTCTTAGACAAAACGGAGCATTGAGATTGCTTTCCTCAAATTTAGATTAATGTATGTTTATAGACTCTTTATAGAAAAGTAATAAGAGAATATCCAAAGAGTTGATATGTAAACATTCTTGTGTACATTTTCCTTATTAGATTGGTTTCATGAAATATCTTCCTTAGTGTGTCATGGGCAAAAAACCATTGGTCCATAGAGGTATGCTATGTTGTACATTGTGCATATTAGAATCAATGGACATAATGACTCTATTAGAATCAATGTATCTAATGACTCTAAGGTTAGTGGTTACCTCTTTTTGCTTTTTATTACATGTTTATATGTTGAAAGTTGCCACATGGCAGATCACCCACCCACGTTAATGTGGTAGTCTTGCTACCACATAAGCATTGGCCATGGAGGCATCCTTATCCATGTTATTAGCAGGCTGCCAAGACATCTAATAAAACATGTATTTGCTATACTTTAGCTTTGTAATGCTGTTTTTGCATTATTGGATATACAGGTACTACAAATTCTTCCAACTACTTTCTTTTGGTTTCTCTAAAAGGGGGTTTCTTATGTGTTGTCTTTCGTTTGTGCAGTGACGGTTGCTTTGGGGCAGCTCCTTCTTTCTCGTAAAGCTTCAGCCAGAGTTCTAGTCAGGTGCCAGGCAAGTTTTTTGTACTTATTATGATGTTTTTTTCCTCAGTATCAAGTCTGTTGTTTTCTTAGGCCATCTTTGCTTCCTTTTTACCTCATATGATTGCAACCTGATTGCTGCATTTGTTTTTTTTTGAGAGCTTGAATCACCTGCATGAACTTTATGCTAAATAGTAAATGTAGAATTATTGATTCAACTTTCAACTGCTTGTTCTTTGACCCGAATTTTGCAAGCATCTAAGTAGTCATTGCACTGCAATATTTTATAGATTTACGCCCAACCATGACTCAAAGACAAACAACTCTTTTTGCTTTTCCTAGAATGACTAGATTAATCCCTCCTATTAATTGTCCCTTGGATTTGTGCAGGTCACCAAGGAGACTCTCTTTTCCCTTTGTGCCTAGTTAGCAATCCAAAATCAAAACTATAATTGAAATAAAGGTATAATAGCTTTTCTTTCTCTGCTTAATAACCCATCTGTTGGCAAATTTTCGATAAGTTGATAATCTTTTTTTGGGGGGGGGTTTCTTCTTCACGTACGTTCGATGTAGTGTCGTCTTTTCATATAGTATGTCAATGTCATAACTTCTTTATTCTTGATATTACATGACTATTAGATATCGACGTGGTGTCGTATATAGCCTTTCGACATAATACGTCGATCATCTGATTTGTAATGTAATATTTGAGTCAATTACTTGGGCCATGCATTTGCATGGTGCTTATCTTTCCGCATTGGATCGTATTACTCGATTATATGTGCGGTTAAGTAAGTAAGTCTGCATTTCGACATTTGGTTGTAATATTCAACCTTTGATGTCGTTACAAGGACTCCTTCTCATTGTTTTGAAACTAGCTCGACACTTGGTCATATCATTCGGCTGTATGTGTCGTCTCTCAACCTTAGAAGAGTAATAGAATTCAACACTTTGTCGTTTATTCGACTTTTGGTGTTGTTTCTTAGATATATAATTTATAAAATAAGTAGGCTTCAACACTAGGTCGTTTATTCGGCTTTCAGTGTTGTCGTAGCTTATTTTATAAAACAAATGTTTAAACTTCGACACATGGTCATTTATTTGGCTTTCAGTGTCGTTGTAGGTTATCAGTGTTGTATGATAGTTTCGGCTTCAACACTTGGTCGTTTATTCAACTTTTGATGTTGTTGTCCTCTTTGGAAATATTTTGTGTAGAATATACGGGACCATTGCATAAATGCTAGTGTGTAGAGGTTGTAAACTTTCCAATAAATATACATCTAAGATTCATGCTCATACATCTAAGGTAACAATGCTAGAGCCAATGATATTTGTATCTTTGATTAATGCCTATCCATGGGGTCTTTGAAAGCTGCTTATGTATAAGGATTCTAAGTTGAATCTTATCTTTAATCAATTGTGGGTCATCAAGCATTGGATATTATTTGAAATACTCTTCCAATGTTGATTATCTAGTGTCTAACACACACTTCTCCACACACTCAAATGGTAGGCCCATGCAAGCATGATGCAAATTTCATAAGAATGGAGTTCGTTGTGTTCTTTATTGTAATTAACTTTGTGTTCATTGATTATTTAAAATATCTTTTGTGAAAAGATGCAAGCAGAGCAAAGGAAAAATTGGCTCAAAGTCATTAGGCGGCATCTTTGTATAGGGATAAGTAAGATGAGCAAGGAGCAAATAACAGACATAACTAGCAATGCAATACGGATAGAGTGTTTCTACAATGAGGTCATAGCCAACACAATGGGAGAGACGTTGCCCAAGAGTGAAATGAATGAAGGTGGAGTACGTCACATGATCAATAGCATCATAGGAAATATGAAGAAATGTGCAGAAGACTTGCGAGATGACGTGCCTCCTAATATTGACATGGAAAAATTAGGTTTTTGGGATTTGAAGTGGAAAGAGGAGAAGGGTAGAAGCAAGAGGGCAAAAGACATAGATTCACATTTCACTATTTCGAAGAGAGTGCGATATGAGCAATCAAAACATTCATGTGATCCAACTTCTGAGGCATGGTTGGCTATTGACGGTAGTCGCGGGGATGCTTCTCACAAAGCACATTCATTTAGGAATGGTGATTGTTCAATTGTGTTAGGTATCCCCCATGAGGCTATAGAGGAGGGTGAGAATCTTGGTGCTGGCTCATTTGGAGTATGCTTTAAAGTCACTTTTAATGGCATCTCTTTCTTTCCTCGAAGTATTACTTATGCGGCAAAGCGCTACAAAGGGAACATGTCTCACACCTTAAAGTCATTTGACAAAGAATATGGAATGCAAATCTTACATCCAGGTATTGTCAGATGCATAGGATTTACTAGAAGCTTGCCTTGGATCAACATTTTTCCATACTTCAATGGAGGGAGTATTGGAGACATGATGATGCAGCTACCCTTTGAGAAAGGGACTTTCAGAAAGCAAGTGTTATGCTTGAAAGGCAATGGAGTCACTAGGAGAGAACCAGATCCAATACTAAGTGATGTACAGCTTACGAGATTAAAGGCATTTGTGGAAGCTACCCCAGACATCATACACGCATTGGTTGATGCATTAGCAGCTGTACACCAAGAAGGCATTATACATTGTGATCTACACCCTTTCAATGTCATGCTAGATTTTACCAAGAATCATAGTCCACGGGTTGGCATCATTGATTGGGGATTGCTGCTTCGATACTGTGAATCAAGAGAAGCTGTTAATTTTGTGAAGCGTACTCCAAATATGGATGATGTGACTTATAAGATCAAGAAGAGTACAACAATAAGACAAAATCGACTCCGGCCTTGGCAAGCTCCAGAAATAATCGACCCTGAGAACACCAATGCTTACAGTAAAGAATCAGATGTGTTTGCCATGGGATACATGATTAAAGAGGTTATTAATTTTTATAAGGAGTGTAAGGAATACTACTTCAAAGAGGATTACACAAAATAGTCAGCATGGAGTGGCAAGTTGCGGCAGATTTATTTCAATGCAACTAACTATATGTTTGTGGAAAAACAAAATAGAATGACACTGGCTGAGATGAATAATCGACTAGCAAGATTTAACACTCAACCCCATGCATGTTTGCGGCCTGCAGTTGAGATGATGCCTCAGTTTTATTAATCTGATTTTATTATAAAGCTACTCTTGGACAATTATGTTTATAAACTATAATGTTACTCTTTCAATGCATTTTGAATACTAGTATATGCATCTATACTATTTGAATTCAATAAAGTACTATAATCTATATATTTTTTAAATTCTCAAATTTTTATCTTCGTGCTGTAACTTCTTGCATTTTGAATACTAGTATATGTGTTTATAGTATTTGAATTTAATAAAGTGTAAAGTGTCTTAGAATGTATTTTTATTTTTTTTCAAAATTTTATATTTTTGTATTAGAATTGTGTATTAATTTGGGAAGAGTTTGTGTTTATTATGATTAAACTCAAACCCATGAGTCATGCATACAAATTTTTATTATAATGATTAAATTTAAACTCACCAGTTATGCACAATGCAGGTCATGCACACACAGGTGGAGGGGGGTTATAATTAAGGTTCTCATTTTATTTTGAAGTACATCGGTCTCCTATCATGGCATCTTTTTTCAGGATTCAAGTGATTGACTATGATAATAAGGAGGAATTAGGTGTTGTTAGGGTGACAAGAGACACAGGTCATCCCACATTCTCTCATGTTCGTGAACAAATTGAAGGTGATGAGCTTCTATTGGAACCCTTTGAGTTTGTTGAGGACGAATATATAATAACCAAACGGCAAGAGGAACGATGGACAATCAATGATCAACTCTTAGTGCACATCAAGAGAAGTCTATGCCGCATAGAGGAAACTCCTTATCCATGTAAAAGACATTGCACTCAACTAGCTGATGACATAAATCTTGATGCCCAAGTGCACATGTCTTCAAAGCTTTCTAGTAGATTACTAAGCCCAACTATTCTTGAATGTTGGCAACGTGAATCTGATAGAGTTAGATCAAAGCTAAGGGAAATGGTAGTGTCAAGGGATGATAAGTTTGAGTTGCATTCTGAGGACTTCAATGGGGTGCCCCATGTGCGAATTTGGTGTCATGAGTGTAATGAACTTTATGGTAAAGGATTGATAGAAGGCAAGCATGCAGCATACAATTGCTTCTCTAACTTCATGAGATTTCACATATTGGAAAGTAAAAAGCATGAGCTCAAGTATATGGTTGCTCGAGGACTACGAAAAGAAGATATGCCTAAAGTAGTGCATCAACCGACAAAGGATGACAAAAGAGAGATAGAAGATGCGATAGAGAAGATGAAATCTTTTATGTCCACAAATGAAGGTATTATTTGTTCCTTTATTCCTCAATCAGTATTTGCCATCTTCTTACATTAAGTCTCTTACTCATCTCCTATCGTTTCAATAGGTTGGGATTTTGAGGTTGTTGAAGCTACAATACATGATTTTAAGGACAAAAGCTTGGTGAAGGTGCGATGCAAATATGATGATGCATGGTTGCGTTTATGTCCTCCAAGATCAGATTTGTACACGGTTCTCAATGAACACACAAAGTCAAACTCTCATATCAAGTCGCTCATGAGAAAAGATGAAAATCCAAAGGTAGCACTCACTGGCTTGCGAGGGCGTCCTCGAAAGGATAAGGAGCATGATCCAAAGCAAAGATCTCTTAGCAACTTTTTGGTTTCAACAAAAACTAGAAGCCCAAGTACGAGTGCTTTCTCTGTTGATTCAAGTTTTAATAGAGAAAATGAATCTTCTTTTGTGAATTTTGACTTGCTATGTTGGGGCCTTTGGAGCCATGAGGTCAAAGTAGGTAACAAGTATGTCAAGGTAAAGCCTTTCTTAGATGATCAATGTGGTGGGAAGTATTGGTTTATAGAGCGTCATGCTAAGGCGACATTAAATAATGGATGTACTGATATTCATGTGGATGGATGCTTTCGTCACATAAGTTGCATACGCATTTCACAAGATGGGCAACCATTTAAAGACTTTACATGCCACCATTGCAAGGGGATAGTTAAACTTGCTGACTTTAGAATGAGATTGTATAGACAAGAGAAGGTTGAGAATAAGAGAGGAGATAGGGGTACCGGTTGTGGAAGAAGGCTAGATTATCTTACAAAGAGTGAGCTTAGAAATGCAACTCTTTTTGCTAAAAGACGAGTAAGAGACCTTTCTAAGCAACTATGGTGGGCAAAGTCTCAGGTTGCCATTCTTTCAGTAAGAGTCCGCACTTTAAGAGAAGCTAGCATAGAGTCTCTCAATCGAAAGGATGTAAAACGATTTTGCAACAACATAATCGAAGCCCATAGATTGGAAAAGTTTGGTGGTAAAGTTGCCTTATGGGACTTTCTACAAGATGTTGCCACAAACATAATCAAGTCAAGTGCTGGACAAAGATATAGTGAGAACACAAAGGCAATATTTGAGGTTGCAAGGATGTGGGGAGGTCCAAGGTTACATGACTTCTTGAGTTCCAACCTCAATGGACCTTCTTTATCAACGACAAAGCGAGGGCAAAGACTTGCTACTCAGTTTGTACCTGGTATACATGGATATCTTTTTGATGCAATCACTGAAATTTATGAAAAAGAAAAAGAAAAGCATGGAATCATGTCAAGGATTCCCTTCATCATAGTGGAAGATGAAACTGCAATAAAGAAGCGGATAAGGTAACCTCCTTTTTCTCTAAATTATTTTCATAATCTAAATCTTGTTTTTGAATGCAAGAGGATTGCATATGATCTTACAGACTTGTGCTTATTATTGCTTGTAGGTGGAATCCAAAGGATGACATGCTTGTGGGTTTTGATGGATATAAAGTAGATGATCATGAGTGCATGACCACATGCATGATCAAAGTGGGAGAAGGACAAAAAGGATATGATCAGATTATTGATGCATTTCAAAATTGTGTCATTGGTGGACGTGCAAGAGTTTTTCTTGCCAATCCATTGCATGATGCACTCCCACGCTTGGTTCTTGCACTTCATTGCACTTGCGGCCGATTTGATGCAAGTTTTGTCCGCAAGCAATGGGATGCTCTTTTAAACTTATGGAATGAGAAGCTAAAGACCACGGTTGGTCCAATTATTGGACATGCATCTGATGGTGATAGTCGACGAAGAACATTGATGATCTCCGATTATCTAGATAAAAGAGGTAGTAGATTTGGGATAAAATGGGATGGATGGCCTCTCTCAGCAAAAGTTTTAGAAAATCAGGTTTTTGGGCTGCATGATCAAGATTTTGTACATAATGGAAAAAAGTTAGTTAATGTTCTTGACAAGCCTAAGCATCAATTGGCTATTGGCAATGTTTGGATCACCTTAAATCATGTCATTATTGTGTATGATGCTTTTTCTATCGACAAGCATATGCTAAGGGAGGGAGACATTAGGCGAGATGACCGCCAAAATTGGGCTGGAGCTCAAAGAATATGCAGTAGACAAGTGCAATGGTGCTTGGGAGAATTGGCAAACAATGGAATTCATAGAAAAGAGAGGAGCATGCTAGGAACACAAGCTTATCTTGAAATTGCTGGGGACTACATCGACATCTTCTTATCTCCACATTTGAATCTTGTGGATCGAGTCTATCTTGCGGGCAAAGTCTCTTTTTTCTTTCAAATTTGGAGGTCTTGGATTGTTCATCATGCCAACTATACGTTGAATAGAAACTTCATAACTAAGGAAGCTTTCTTAGATGTGCAACTCTCATGCCATTTTGTGGTCCTACTGATCAAGTACTTTAGAGAATTTTGTCCAGGCCTAAGGTGTCCTTTACATCTCACAGGTTCAGATGCAGTTGAAATCTTCTTCAGTAAGATTGGAAGCATGGTGGGACAAGAACGCGCTTATGACTTGATGGATATGCTACATAGTGCAGGTAGTATGAATAGGCTTGCACACTTTGAATGCAAAGAGGATAGTCCTCTATTTACAAGGGCACATAAGAAGCAAGAACATGTATGGAGAGAATTGAATCTCAAAGAGAACATGCGAGAAGCTAATCTAGGGGACTATGAGTGTGTGTCAACTGATGATAAAATCATCGAAGCATTGAAGAAGGGACTAAAAAGTGCTCAAAAAAGGTGTGAAAGTTTGCATATGAAGCCAAAGGGTGAGAATATGAAGTGGTGGATGGAACCTTGGTCAAATGGATTTGCAGATGCATATTCACAAGAATCTGATTCTGAAGAAGAAGACCAATGTCAAGCAGATCATGTGTCAGAAATAGATGATAATGACAACGATGCCTCCATAAGTGAAATCAGACATGTGGTGGATTCTCTCCTAGATGAACAAAAAGCAGTGAGCCCAGTTGTTACCATTGATGGTAAAACTCTCTTCAAGTCCACATTGGTAAGCCAACTTAATGGAAATCCCACACTCTCTAAAGATAGACTCACAAGGGTTCGCCAAGGAGTATACTACTCTAAGGAAGATATACCTCTTGCTACATCAAATGAGAACCTATTTGGAATAGGTTCCGATTGTGCCGTATTCTTTCATGAAGAACACAAAACAAGGAAAAGCAAAAGGAAATGCAATCCAAGATCTTTGCAAAAAAAGAAAACACAAGCTATATGGTACCTTGGACGAGTTCAAAAAATGAGGAGAAAGGTTGGTGGGGGGTATGTGGAATATAAAAGAGGGTTCAACCTTTCAGTTAGACCTTTTGGAGTAGAAGTCCACCAGCTTGGGTGGTATCAAAAGGCAAAAGGTTCAAGATGCTTCACATATGACCTTACAGACCTTGACATGATAAATATTGAGAGTGTAATTGCATTGGCAAACCTCACCTATGAGTGTAATAGCAATAAGTATACTTTAGATGAGAATGATTGGAATGTATTCAATGACTTTGTAAAGGGGCATTAAACGCACTTGGTAGGGGCTTCTTTGTTATCTTTCTAATATGATAAAAGCTTTATTACGATTACTACTATGCGCTGAGTTTAGTTTGATTTCTCTTGATGGTTTTTTTAAATTATTTTTTTGCAGGACCTTGAATCACACAAGTGGATGATTTGCAACCGCCTCGGTACTTTTGTTTATATGAATGCCATTAAGCAAGTTTAAAAATGCTATTTTGGCATCGGGTACAACAAGATGTTGTATGAATGTAGCCTCTATGGTTTTAATACCATGGCTTCATGGTTTGATATGACTTAGTGGATGTTTGTATTTGGCAAGAAATAAATATTATATATCGTCATTTATTGCTTTGTAAAATTGGCTAATCTATCATCCCTTCTCTTAGCTAAAACACCCATACATATGGTTTTGTAAAAAATTGAAAGATATAAAGCATTTATAAAAGCTCCCAATCTTTCATGTAGTATTTTTATAAAGGTTGTTTCTTGAGCTCTTTACGTGTTTCAAGTGGCTTTGCACAATTCTTTGCTCTTGGTGTACGGCACACATGATTTGTCTTGTTTGATATTTGTTCCTCTTAATTTTTGCACATATGTCTTTATTCTTTGTTTCTCTTGCCTTATGGCATCATCAGGACACAAACCCATCTTAAACTTATGCATTGCCCATTATTGCAGTCGTCACCTCAATTTTTTGTGTGTAGATTCAAATAATGCAGGTGATGTAGAGATCTTGCAGTTTAAATATCTCATCCTACCTAAAGGGACTCCAAAAGTAGTAGTGTATGACTCACATAAGGACTTTTAAAATTCCTCTAGGAAAATAAATATACTTACAGAAGGGGATTTATAAAATTTCCCAAAATTTACAGAGGGGATACCAGGAAATACTACAAATAGGTTACATAGGGATTTAGAAAAGAACCCTTGCACGCACGTGATATAGACATATTACACTAAGTGACCCCCCCGAGAGGTAAAAAGACATGCCCATTTGGCTCTCATTTGGCCTCTCTTGTGGCCAAGCTTCACGCATCCTCCCTGTGGTGCGTAGATCCTCCCTTATGCTTGCGGAATCTCGTGTCCCATTCAAATGTTCCCAAATGGTAGATGCCACATTCTTGAAGATATGCATGGAATCAAGCAGGTGATTGATCTTGAGGTGGAACCAATATGGTAGTCGATAAAAGATGGAGTATCTAAACAAAAGCTAGTGTTAGCGTGCAATCTTTATTTCCATTCAATATAGCACATAATAGCTACAAACCCTTACCGGCTCATGCCAAGTAGTGGAGGAGTCATGGAACCATCCCAAATTCTCATCCAATCTCCTGCAATGAGCGACTATGGGGGGACTTCATTCCAAGGGGCGACATATCTAGGATGATCAGGTGGAAGAAATCGATGGTGATTCTCATAGAGGACCTTATTCAATGCGTCTGCCTGTGAGGCAACTAGCGAAGGACCACAAACAAGACATCCATGGTAACCTGATGTAGTGAGACCTGAACAATAGATGCAATTAAGAGTTCCAGGTGGGTTCAGGGTGCCACATCAATTGCCTACTCATAATTAAAAGTTCAATGCTTGCTTGAATACTCGCCATAGCCTACGAAGTCATGCATCGTCCACATCAAGACTGCTTTGCAGTTGAAGTCTCATGTGATGAGGGAGGCCTGCTCACATCATGCACCTCGATACCTCTCCAAAGTATCTCTAGCTCATCAATCAAAGGCTCCAAATAAACATCAGGATTTTTTACTTTATGTTTCCCTAGAATTAGAAGGGATAACATAACATTTCCTTTCTTAATAGCCATAGAGAGTGGAAGATTATAATTCACCAATATCACTGGCCATACACTGTAAGAGGTGCTTTTGAGACCAAATGGGTTCACACTGTCCATACCTAATCCAAGTCTCAAGTTCCTAGGTTCTTCCTTGAAGCTTGGCCATGTGTCTTCAATATGCTTCCACGCAGGAGTGTCTGCGGGAGTTCTCCACTTGCCATCGGTTGATCGATGGGAGGAATGCCATGACATGAGCTCTGCAATGGATTTGCACTTGAACATATGTTGGATGCGAGGGATTATGGGAAAATGTCGTAGAACCTTACGAGGCACATCCAAAGTTTTGAGATCTGCTCTATATCTTGCCTCTTCACAAGTAGGACACTCTGTTGCATACTTATGTGGTCCACGAAATAGAACGCAATCGTTGACCCATGCATGGATGCACTTGTAATCTAATCCTCCAAGAGGAGTCACATGTTGCCTTACCATACCTCTTGAGGTCGGTAATTTATTCAAGAAAAAGCATTCGAGCAATTGATCCACTATCATAATTCACCATGTTTGCAAAATAGACTTTAAAGCTTACTTGAGTAATGCATTCAAACTTGCATTGCTCCATCCATAGATGGTTTGCAAGTTTAGCAACTCAAGGGAGGCACGTAGAATAGAGAATGTGCACCCCTCAAATAGTGGAGTCAATGCTGTAGTAAAAAGATCATCCTGCTCCATGCTATCATTCCTACATGAGGATGTATAGATATATAAATCCCGCATGATATCATCAAACACCTCCTCCGACACGGCCTCATGAGGTAATGGAAGAGGGCTATTATCACCATCACTCCATGCATCCGTAATGGTCTCTCCTGAAGATCCCACCTCATATCGCCATCGCTTCGTCTCCTCACAACGAGCATAGGGCAACATATGCAGGTGTGGCACTGCATCGTGTATCAAATTAAAAAAGGATCGTATATCAAACACATGAACACCCATAGGTATCTCAATCAACCTTAACTCTTTAACACTTACCATGTTTACAGTTGCATCCTATTCTCCATACTTTGAGATGTACTTGAGTGTAATTCTGCGTGCATGATATATGTTTCCTCGACATCGATCACACATACATTTGATTTTTTGCTCCAACCACATTTTGTGATGGTGGATACAGAGGGATTAATCCTCACTAGAGCTACTTGTTGAAGATGAAGACATGTTACAGATAAACAACCCAAAAAATGTGTCCTTGCATGAGTTGTAAATGTCAAAACTCTATGTAGCGTCTAAAAGTGCATCTAACATTGCATCTGTACTGTGGAATGCATCTATAGGCACGTCTAAAACATAGTGTAGCCATGTTGATAGACACGCTTTTAGACGCATAGACTGTAAGCTGATTGTCAAACCTACTTTTAGCATGCTTACTTTCACCCACACTCATCTCTAGGCTTACACAGTCATCCCCAAGCATACAAGAGAAGAGGGTGAACAAGCAAGGGAAGAAAGAGAAGCAAGTTTGAAGAAGGACAAGAAGCTTCCATGCCTCTATCTAAGGTGAGTCTCTTGGCGGTTGGTCTTCTTTGGAAGTTGCTCTCTTTGGATTCATCCTTTGTCATATGCAGGGAAGGGATATTTCTGGTACTAGTTTTGTTCTTTTTGGGGTAGGGCGCATGTCCTTTTCAGCTTCTTTTAAAAAGGCGTCTCTCAAAGCGCATATATAGACGCGTCAAATAGCGCATCTAACAGCGCATCTAATTTTTGAAAAAACAAGCAACTGCACCTGTGGTCGCACTATTAGACGCGTCTATAGACGTGCTACAATAGTTTTTCATGTGTGTTCTTCCCCTTCCCCTTCCTTCTCTTTCCCTTCCCCTTCCCCTTCCCCTTCTCTTTCCCTTCAGCATTCATGAGGAAATAAGGGGTTGCATGAATGATGGAAATAAGTGATTGCATGAGGGCGGGTCCAAGAAAGAGAAAAATTGGACTAAAGCATGAGGGCGGGATAAAGAAAGAGGGCATGCATGATGGAGCATTCTTTTTCAGTCTTTTTTCTCCTCTTTGTTCCTCTCTTTTCTGCTCTCTTTCCCCTCTCCTTTCCTCTATTTTCACCTCTCTTTCCTCCTCTTTTTTCCTCTCTTTTTCTCTCTTATCTCCTCTCTTTTTCTCTCTTTTTACATCCACTTTCTAAGTTCCAACTTACAAGTTTTTCTCAACCATCCTACGAGCAAAAAAGAAAACTTTTCAAGCAAAAAAGAAAAATGTTTTTCTTGGCTAGAGCCAGGAAGTGGGTTTCGCTAGGTGAAACCCACTTCATGGCTCTAGCTAGGAAAAACAATTTGCTTTTTCGGACAAATTTTTCCTCTGAAAAATGCCCAATCTGAAATTCTTGACATTGACACCATTGTCTAATGAAAAAGCGTAGCAGTCCAGATTGAGAACAAAAACATATTCAACGTAGATACTTGTTGACAGGGGAAGATGAGCTGGTCTTTCACATGAATAAAGAAGCCTAGCTCCAGAATGCGAAACATGAGCTTCGGATAGATTGAATATGATGATAGATATGCCCAACCCTTAATGCCTCTTCTAGAAATGCATGCTTCTTCGTGTGATTCTATAAACAAACGGTTTGTCAGCTCTTCATCCGATTCTATAAACAAACGAATGTCGGACATGTTCCAAGAACTAGGTAGAAGGATACCAAAGCATAGGAATCGTTGCGCGATTTTGAAACCCATCCCTCGGGCACAAATTTTGTAGGAAAAGAGCAACAACATGTGTGAACTTTTAAAGTGACCAAGCCAAGATTCGGTGGAGAGCCGAGAGAGCAATACTAGGCAACAAAAGAAGGAATTGAGTTGGTAGAAAAAGGAGATGGACGATGACCACTCCTCCTCACGAACTGAATGCACGCAGATGGAGAGGAGAGGAGTGCGTCATGGAGGAGAGGAATGAAAGAGAGGGGAGCATGAAGTGACGGAACAAGTGGAGAAGTCGAGGAGGAGAGGGGTAGAAGAGAGTGGAGACTAAAGGAGTGAGGAGTCTAGGAGGAGAGGAGTGGAAGAGAGTGGAGTGTGAAGGAGTGGACGTCAAGGAATAGGTAGAGGCCATGGGGAGGCCTTTACCCCATGTGAAAGTGACAAGCGCCGAAACCACGAGTTACTTTTACATGGGGTAAAGGTCTACCAATGGCTTCTACCGACCATCAAAGTAGATGGGGCAAGGAGGGTTAATTTTTACAAAATTACCTTTGATGTGATGGGCTAGTGTGGAAGTTTAGGACACGTGAGCATGCATGGAACTTTTTAACCATGATGTGATTGGCAAATGTGGAAGTTCTTGACACATCAACCATGTCACAGCGCCCACCATACTATGGATATTAAAGTGACCTAATCGAATGGCTCGGATCATCCCTCCAAGCCCCTAGAGCCCTAAGGGATTTTAAAACTTTTTGCTCATTAATGTTTTAAATTTTACAATGTTTTGCCAAACGTTTTAAGAGGACAAACACTCATTTGTCTTTTCAAGTTGTAGAGCATGCCTTCCTTGTGTCTTGTGAAGGTGTAGTCATGTCGTCCCTTTTCTCTTTTCCGGTGATTGGTAGAGTTTTCCATTTCAAGTCCATTCGAGTTGCAGAGTTCGTCATTTTGAGTTGCAGAGCATGCTTTCCTTGTGTCTTTATAGGGTGCAATCCGGTCGTCCCTTTTCTCATTCCTATGGTTGCAGAGTTTGTCATTTTGTCTCCAATCGGGTTGGTGAGATCGTCATTGCTTTGTCTCACTCAGCTACCTTCTATTCAAGTTGCAGAGCTCGTCATTGCCTCCTCTTACTCATCTTGCTTGTTGGTTGCAGAGCTAGTCTTTTTGTTTTAAAATCTCCCTTGTGTCGAAGGATGCCACTATAGAATTCGAGGATGGCAGAGCAATCCCAATACAAGTTCCTCTGACCGAGGGGAAGTGTATCATACCCATGGCCTTTTTACAATGCCAAGTTGTGGGACATAGATGATGTTGCAAAGACTCCTATAAAATTTCCAATCAAACAGGGTCTATCAAGTGATGCTGAAGAGATTGATCTCACACCACCAGCGTGGGATAATACTATTCACAACAATCCAATAAAATTGGATGCTTCCAATACTATTCACAACAATCTAGTAAAATTGGATGCTTCCAAGACTTTTCTAAAGTGTGCAGAGGAATCTCGTGCCATCCCACTTATTAAATCAAGGTATGGATCAATTGTTTTAGGAAAATTGATTAGCAAGACTACAAGGATTGTTCGAGTTGAAGAGATTCCTAGAACTTAGCATGGTGATTGCGTGTTTGAGCTACCACCACCATCAAGCCAAGGCACACGAATGGAGGGGATGGAGCAAAAGTATGATGGTCACATATGGACAAGGATTGTCACAAGCCATGTTGTATTCGATGAAGTAGTTCGAGTTGCCTATTGTGCAAGGGTATTTGAATGTTACAATCCTTCATGCCCCCATTGATGAACAAGGGTTTAGCCAACAATGCTATTTCAGAGGCCTGTGATTAGCAACCTAGCTACAACAATGGGAAGTGTCTCAACTTGCCATTTTTACAAGATAGGTAGGTGTGCTAGTCCCCACAAAGTTCAAATGGAAATTACAAAGGATCTAATCCTTGATATGGTGATGAATGCCTCTCGCAAAGAGGGGGACATGTTTGGAGACTTGGAACTATGTAACTTCTTAGATGAGTTGAAGCCATTAGCACAAACCAAAACGTGAAAATTATCATATAATATTTAAGATTTTCTTTTTTTTTCATTCCCTTCTGTTCATATATTAATGTGGTTATTGATGTGAATCTTGCAAAGAATGGTTGGAAGAGCAAGCATTGCGCTGAGGTGGTGGCCTAGATAGCATCCTAGAGTTAAAGAGAAAGTCGATGTATACTTTTTCCACTAGAGTTGATTTCAAGGGCAAGGGTTTGAGGAGGATCGTTGCTTCATATTTAAAATGTCAACGAAAGGGCCAGCTTTAGGAGTGGATTGGTAAATTGCATGAATCAATGTGGCAGGGTGATTTGAAGTGATGTTTGACCATACCAGATGAGTACTTGGGTGGACCACATTAGCTTGTCATGTTTATGATTTAAGGTACTATAGTGCTCATAGATTCTCTTGCACTCGGTGCTAGCAAAGTAATGCATTGTCAATATTGCTAGTAATGCATTGTCAGCATTCAATGTTGCTATGTCATTGTGAAGCTTGCATGAGCTGTGTTTGGTTACTCCTACATGTATGCAAACCAAAGATGGATCCAAGATGATATAGCAAAAGTGTTGGATCATATCTTAATATTAGAACATACACAT
This sequence comes from Dipteris shenzhenensis, assembly GCF_047967505.1. Taxonomy (NCBI): domain Eukaryota; kingdom Viridiplantae; phylum Streptophyta; class Polypodiopsida; order Gleicheniales; family Dipteridaceae; genus Dipteris; species Dipteris shenzhenensis. The sequence continues at coordinate 28,436,078 of NC_141610.1, forward strand.
CACCATTTTTTAGGATCAATGAGGCATCTCGATCATCGTTGAATGGGAGACCCAATCTCATATCATATTCCATGCATCATCATCATCACTGATTTAAAAGCTACTTATGGGAGGAGAGCAAACCCCCATGCATAGATAATGTGCATGCTGGTGTGGAGTAGTTGATGGGATGCTTGATTAGACCAAGATGAAGTATTTGATGTGGGTAGACACATGTTGGCTTGTCATTTTCAATAAAAGTGGGAATGTTCACAAGTAGAAGGATTTCCTATAATTTTCCTATATGCAATCGAAAGCTTGCCAAAAGTTGTGAGCTACAAAAAGCTCGTCGTGCTTAACGAGTCTCCTATAATTCTGAAATTTGAAAGCTCACTAGAAGTTGTAAGCTTATAAAAGCTCGCCAAAGAATCACACTCGGTATAATACAACTCCTAGATGATCAAATCATTTTTTAAGTTTGTGGGTGGCTTTTTGGCTTTAAGTCTGCCATCCCAAGAAGAGCAAGCCTTTGTTTGGTGGATCTCACAAGCTGTAGCTTAGTGTTTTTGGCCCTATCTCACCCCCTTTTTTGCTATCCCTTCTTTGGGAAATAGCTTCAACCACCTAGAGCTCCTTCAGGCTAGTGCAGCTTTCTCTTTCTCATCTCAAAATTAAGGATGAGAAGGATAGTGTCTCCTGGACATACAACAAGTGGTCACAGAGATTTGGAGGCAACCTGAGACCCCACCCTAGGGAGGTTGGGCCATGTGGTCAATATACGCGATTCAAAGTAGTAGCAAGGAAATTTAGTCTCAGGTTCTTTGCTGATGCCACCTCCTTGAGGTGTGCAAGAGCATTGAGATGGGACTTGGCTTCCATTAAGTGTCTCAGGGAGCAAGATTTAGGCTTTAGGGAGCAAGATTTAGGCTTTAGTGGCTTGTGGATCGGGGTAGCTTGACCTCTAGGACAACGCCTTATAGGGTTCTCTTATCACTCTTCTAGGGCCAAGTGGGTACAATAGGGTGACATGATGACTCGACAATTTTTCTAGACTATTAGGCCTTGGTCATCACGGACAAAGTTGTAGAGATTGAGAGATGTCACCACACAAATGCACTCCGGACCCTAGGAGATTCTAAAGATGACCACATCCATTTATTGGATCTTGTTTCAGCTTGAGGAGGAGTGTCCTCAGTTACTTACATCTCTGAAGGTTGTTTGGACCGATATCCCTACACTGGTCTCTCTAAGCATGACTAGGTAGATTGAGCAGCCTTTCCTAGTAAGGAGGATTTTGAGGCCCTCACGGCTCTTCCTCTATAGAAGTGCCTTGGAGAAGATAAATTGACGCCGTCCTTCTTTTGGTGCTTCTGGGAACATAGTCATGCACCCCTTCGATTGGCCTTCCAAGAGATTTTTTACTCGGGTTCTCTTCTGCAATCTCTGGAGTCGCTTTGGATTTGTTTGATCCCAAAGGGGGGGGACATGATTGATCTTTGCCAGTGGAGCCTAATTACAATGCTACATACTGCCTACAAGACCTTAGACAAGTTCTTGAGTTTACAGTTATGACCCCACCTAGTGGACATCACTCACGACAAGTAGACATGTTTTGTTCGTGAGTGCAGCATCCTGGACAATAGCTTCTTTTGGATTGGTCTTGGGAGGATTCCCAGCCTCTCGTATCCTTCTCTTGGATTTTGAGAAGGCCTGTAACAAAGTGGTGTGGTCTTTTTGGAGGGCGCTATACGGAGATTAGGCTTCTCATACAAGTGGATCAAAAGGTCCCAACCCTTTATGCAAGTGAGTACTAATTACATGCTTATTGGTGCTCACACGGACGAGGCCTTCTCTCTTTCTCGCTTGGTTCCGTTCCCCTCGTCCCCTTTTTGTTCCTCTTTGTACCACGGCACTGGGTCACTTTTTGCGCTCTTAGACTGCATACCTTGTTGGATGAGGCTCCCGATTTAACAAGAGGAAGAGCTGTTGGATTCGGAGTTTGTAGACAACACTACCCTTTATGTAGAGGGTTTAATAGTGTGCCTCGAGGTGGTTAGTGGGGCCTTGGATTAATACTATATGGCCTCTGGCCAAGGTTCAACTAGACCAAATTTGTCGGTCCAAAGTTGAAGCTTCCTAGGGAATGAAGACCTTTCTCTATTCTCTGATGCATGCTGTTTGATCGGACTTTCTTTGCTTTCTGAGCCTCACAGATGTTGGGGTCTCATGCTTAACTCAGTCCTAATCTTCTCTCATCTCTTGGAGTTGCAGCATCCAAATGAAAAGGTTCTAGCAACAGTAATGTGTGATCCCATTCGTCCTTCACCACTCAAGCCTCGTGTTCTCAGTCTTCTTTGGCCTCCTCAGCCTTGTGGTTGCAGGGCTGCTGTGCCTTCAACTGCATCTGGAGTCACCTATGGGTGGAATTTCTACTGGTGGGGTTCTGCCTGATATGGACGTCGCTTGGGGTTGGAAGGTGTCAAATTGCTCATGGCTCACTTACCAGAGCAATTAGTAACCGCGCACTGACAAACCCTTCGTAATCTTTACCTCTCACTCTCAAAAAAGAAACTCTGAAGCTCTGATACCAATGTAACAGACAAGGGAGCTAACTCACTCCTCTCTAGATGGTTATCTAACTTAAGTGCGGAAGCATGTTCTGCAAGACCGTTATATCATTTATATCTAGGTCCACTGAAATTTTTTAGTGATGAGAAAACAGTAAGAGTTGCTGAAGATCAATGTCCATTGGTCCTGGCCTATGGGTCATTTATGCTAGTTGTCATGGCCATCTACAGCCCATGGCATGGCTGTCTAGGTGGCAGCCTTGCAGCCTCAGCAGCAGGACAGCAGTAGTGTGGCTTCACAAGTACAGCAGCAACAGACAAGGCAGAAATAGCAGCAGAGTACCGGGGCAGGTGGTGCCTTTCTACTACAGACTCGGTCTGCAAATTTACAAATTCAGTCTGTGCAAGGTATTTTCCTTAAAGGTCTATATAAGGTACGTTTCCCTTTATTCTTCATCTCCCCCTTGCAGCCTCAGTACAGCCTCCAGCAGCACCGGGGACGACCAGCAGGCCTTCACCGTCTTTTACAAGTCATTGACTTGTTTAACAGCCAGGGACCTAGCATGTCACAGAAGCGAGGCTCAGCAGCAGCAGATATGGAGATGGAGCAGTTTGCCTCCCTCCATCTCCATTACAGGAAGGCATCTCCCTTGTCTTTCTGAGCCCTTTGGGCTACAGTAGTATCCAGTTTATTGGCAAACAGTAACAAAAATTGTAAACACTTATGCAACCCAATCCCGCATTTATTCTCATACGCGCACAAAAGCAAGCACGTGTTGGTGTGCCTTTGAAGTTGGGTGATTATTGCAGAGCAGGTCCAAAATAGACGACATTGCCTAAAGGATAACCAGGTTGCTTAAGCATGAGGCCTCTGCATGCTGGGTGGTGAACAGAAGGGTTGGAACTTATTAGTCCACGCCAATTTTGTGTGAAGCCTCTGCCGATGTGCGTTGGAGAATATCTGAAGTAGTGGAGATGCTGCCATAGCTTAGGTGGAGAGTAGCCTTTTAAAGCAGAATCTCTATAGACAAAAGGACTGTCATATTTATTGAATTGACTGAATTTCAGCTTGAGTGAGGGAACACATTCCAGCATGAGGCTTCTGTATGATTGGCAATTTGTCCAAAAGCATCTTCTAAGACTGAGGAATTTGAGGAGAGACCACCACAGCTCCGGCGGTGAGCAGCTTTCCATACAAGGCGGCTTGCTTTGTGTTTAGACATAGTCTAGAAGTTACTACTGCAATTTCTGTCGCGCTTAACAAGCCTGGTCAGGCTGAGAACGCCTAGCAGCTATCAAAGCTTGAAGGCCCCTTGATGGGGAGTTTCATGTATTGTCCCACATTTTCACTAAAAAGTTGTTTTTGGTCTTGCAAATGTAGGCTATAATTTATCACTGTTACATTTGCCAGGTTTCTAAAGATTTGTCAACATGTGAAATTTATCATACAAAATAGTTCCAAGATGGTCCACCTCTTGTAAGATCTCCATATGACGATTTTCTTCACCTTCCTCCTTTCCAATGCCTCGCTAGTCTAGAGCTTACTTCACATTTAAAAAGAGGACAAAACTCTTGCTAGGATTAGTAATTCCTTGCAAAATGAATGAAACACAGCACAAGTTATTATGCTTGGGCAGAAGTAAGCAAGATGCTCAGCAAACAACATCAACCAAGATGCTCAGCAAACAACACCAACCATTAGGAATTGCTCCATCAATCTGACCATATGCTCCTGTTCATGAGAGTGTGGCTGTGTCAACCAAGGATTAGGATCAACCTAATCAAGCCTCCCTTGCTCAGGGGAGGCAAGAAAAGATATACCAACCCTTGTAGGAGACAACAGTGTAGGCAATCATTCTAACCAGCATCCCTTGCTCAGGGGAGGCAGGAAAGACGCTCCCACCGCTGTGTCATCTTAGCTTTAGAGTATAAGCAATCGTCTGATAATGACTCCCTTGCTTAGGGGAGCCACCAAAGATGCAAGCATATAATTTTTTCGTTTTTCAGCCATTATTACATTTCGAGGAGCATAGGTAGACTATGAAACAACTTCCCGTGGCGCGTATTGTTTGATGATCATCAAAGGGCATGAATAAGCTGCTTCCTGACATAACAATGCCCACGATCACTAAATGTTTTCTCTGGCCAGCAAATATTGTGGGTGGAGGCTGGTGCTACATGGTTTAACCAAGGGTGATCCAAAATGCTTCTTGCAGTTATCCGCTCCAGTGGATCTTCCTTCAGCATCTTGAGCAATAAATCTCTGCAAGCAGGTGTTAAAAGACAGTGATTTTGTCCGCCTAGCTCTTCCATCAAGCCGTGGATTCCTCCAAGATGTTGTGACGGCAAGTGCCCAGTGAGAAGCTGGTAAAAGGTGATACCCAGGCTCCATATGTCAACAGCTGTGGAGTAACATCCGTCTAACACCTCAGGTGCCATGTACCAAAGAGTGCCTACCACCTGCTGTAAGCGTTGTACTTGATGAGGGAATGCATAAGTCGATAGGCCAAAGTCTGCAAGCTTAACTGACTTCAAGTCCCTCGGGTCAGCTAAGAGGATATTGTCCGGTTTAACATCCCTGTGAATGACCCCTTCTTGATGGCACAACATTAGCGTCTCTGATAGTACTGTAATGACCAACTTTGCCTCGTACTCAGTCAAGGGTCCCTTGTGCAGCAAGCGATTGGCCAACGATCCTCCCTTGCAAATAAAAATGCAGTCCCGATCCACAATGAGGTCCTTTAGGTGAACTATGTTGCACGAGCAGAAAGACAAACGGCGGTGGATATCTATCTCTCTCCGTAAAGCCTCTTTGATCTCTGTGGGAAAGGACGTGACGTCCTTAAACATCTTGCAAGCTACTTGATTACCGGTCATCTTCTCAAAACAAAGATAGACAGCACCCTGACCGCCCTTGCCAAGAAGGGCTCCGAGTTGGTAATTGCCAATAGTGATGCCTGCTCCGAAATTGTTGGTCGGAGGCATGGTGTGTCGAGATGGCGAGGCAGATGAGCGTGGATGAAAAGGAAGAGGAAGGGCGAATGGGAAGGGAGGTGAAGCTAGGTGGGTGGATGGATTGATGGGGTGAAGAGACGGCTTCTGAGGAGACAGGGAAGAAGAGAGCTCGCCATGTCTTGTTGGGCACTCTTCTCTTCTGAGACAACAGGGAAGAAGAGAGCTCTGTCTTGTCTTGTTCATGCAAAACGAAAAGCACGTGGTGTTATAAAAACGCGACACGCGTTTCTATGTAGACTTGCCACTTGTAAGCTTGTTATAGTGTTCCTATGTTCACGCTTCCCGGCCGATATTGAGATTGCAATTAGCTATGCAACCAAAGCCCTATGCAACTCCCTACTATCAGCCGTCCTTGTTGCCATCGAGTTTAAGTAGACAAAAATTTGGTGTGGCCAATATTGAAAGTGCAATTAGCTGCAGATTGGTGTGTTCAGGAGCACCAATGTGCAGCCCGCCTTGTTTAAAGCCCTGGCCAATCGAATGGCTCTGTCATGCAGATGGCTATCAACAATCCTTGCTGCCATCATTAAGGCATCGCGAGCTTGAATAAAGTCGCAATGACCATAGACTATATAGCTTCATACTTCGACCACGTGAACATAGATCGTCAATTGAGTCAATGTGGACTCAAAGTATAATGGTTGGATTCACTCATAGGAGAGTGTGCACCAGCTCTCTAGTTTTACCAAAAGCTACGGCTTAATTATTTGATGTTTTGCACTCAAGGCACCTTAAGGGAGGTTAATATGCATGATGAATTCGTGTGAAGAATGGCCAAAGCATGCTTCCTTCTTAGTGTTTCTTCTTTTTGGTTATTATGTCAAAGTGTTGCCTATAAAACTTAGGGAAAATCTGTTTGGAGGGGAAAGACTTGTCAATACGTAAGAGTAGTAATCATTGACTAAGTACATAAGAGTAGTAATCATTGATTAAGGAGCATGACAATGCATAGGACTATCTTATTTCAGTTTGGCTAAGTGTAAGAACAAATGTTGTTGAAGTGATGACTCTAGGGACAAATCCTTAAGGGGTGTCTTTCAGTTTCATGTATGGGTTTAAACCCATGCATTCTAAGTATTTAAAATGGTGTATTATTAATTTAATGATTTCCCTTCAACAAAGGGTAAATCCATTTTTCTCATGCTATGATAACTCCCTTTTCATTCCCACTAGAAAATGTGCATAGCTCGTTTGGAGGTTCCTCATATGGTTGGGTTTTTTTTTAATGTTAGATGATCATGTTGTGATTACTCATCTAAGGTGGGTTCTTCCTCTAGTCTCTAGTATTTTTCAAGGATGTAGTAGCAATCGTTTGTTTTTGTGCTATGCTTAATCCATATAGTCTATGGTTTACAAAAGTGGGTAGAGTATAAAGCCCCCTTTTACATTTTGGATCGGGGTCATGGTTCAACTTTGCCTTTCTCATTGGTTTCATGACTTTACTTCATTATAGACTTCTTGGCCATGATACTGCTGAATAGAGGATAGGCCATGGCTCCTCATTTCTAGTTGATAACTACATATTTTAGTTTACATTCGAGAAGATTCAAGTTGGGTGTTAGTCTTGGTAGAGAGTGGGATTTGTTAGTTGGGAGGCTCAACTAAATTAATTAATCAAAAAAGAAAAAAATTAATTAAAATATTTTTATCAAAAATTAAAATATAACCCATACTTGAAGGTGGGTGTAGAGCATGTCATGTCCTTGGTATGCATGTGCTTCAATACGGACTATTCTTCCACTAAGCCTCCCTCGAAATTAAAAAAAGTTTAAGATTGTGGTGCAAGATCCCCCTCATAGGTGCCTCTTTTTTCTTCTTATCCCCTCCATAAGGTGAACCATAATGAGTTGGAATGTACACAAGCTTTACAAACCTATGTAGCACAGCAGCCGTAGCATCAGATACTTTGCCACAGGTTGCAGAGGGCTGTGGTGGTAAGATGGCCAATGGATTTTCTTCTAATACAAGAGCTATTTCCAATAGCAGATGTTAGGACCTCGATGCCATCTATTGACTTAGAGGTGTGGTCCTTGCCAGTATGTAGGAGTGGACGGGTTTTCATTTTGGTCTCACACGCAATGGCTACGAATATATATGATTAAAGTAAGTTGATCATAGGAGAGGTAGTATGAATGGGTTTACACTTAAATGATTCTAGGATCTACATTCTGAATTTTTGTGCCACTACTTGTAGATAGCAACGCCTTGCTTTCTAGAGGCAATTGACTAAGAGCCTCTCACATACCAAAGCCTATGACTGTGTGTTGATATCATTCTTCAAGTGAAATTCTTCAAGCTTGGACCTATGCTTCATATGAAAGAGCACATCTAAGCCCATTGAAAGTATACATACCAAAGTTATGATTTTGTTTTCATGTGATTCTTCAATTGAAATTTTTCCAAGCTATACCAACACTAATCACTCTATTCCCATGCAGAAGTATCCATGCTCATTATGTATGCTCGAGCAGAGTTTCGATAAGGTATTTCGTGTTGTCATTTTTATTGTGGCTGTGCTTTTCTATTTTACTTTGTAGATGGGAACAAGTTTTTCTAGGGGTGTAGGTCATTGATCAAATATAGGAACTATGATATTCTCCATTGCATGTAGGATAAGTAGCTAAAATTTACTACTTTGTTTTAGGATTGTACTATTTCAAACCTTCCAATGTGTGTTCCTACTAGTGCTTCACAGTTTTGGTGGGTTGGTGCGACAATCAGCAAGCTGAAGTCTCAGTACCATTTGTTGTTAAGGTGATTTTTCTCCACTTTGCCTATGTTTATCTATTTTCTTTTAGTTTAAGTTCTATGTGTGCTTTGGGGAGTCGAATGATTGTAGGGCTATTGATGTAATGTTTCAACTCAATCACAAGCTCTTGTTTATTTACTTTTTCTTAGTTTAAGCAATATTAGACTTGACCGCACATGGTATGTGGTGTATTAATTACTAATTGCATTTTTCCATTGAGTGGTTGGGTCTCTTTTGGTTTAGCTTGTGATAACTTATGAGTTTCTAAGGGTGTTCAAGATAGCAAAAAAAATATAGGAATGTTCATTCACCTCCATTGCTTCTTATATAAGTAAATAAATAAATTTCTCTATACATATCACATTGGATGCAATGTAGATTACACCTATCCATAGAGGACTTCAAGGGGTTATGGGACAAACCTTACACCTAATGCTAACCTAAAGGGTCTGTGTGTATTCCCCTTATCTTCATTTTCAATGTACTTTATTGTGTGTGTCACACACACACGCATGCGCGCATACATACATATATAAACAAAGTAGAGTCATCCCTAAAATGAAAATCAACCAATCAACAGCACGATAATAATATATAATTAAAAATAAATTTATTAGATTAATTATCTAAACACACCACTGGAACTTGGAGAACCTATAAGGAATTTATATTTTATGAACCAACTAAAGAGTCAAGCCATCAAAGAAGTACAATCCTAAAAAGTAAAGGCTACAAATATTACACAAGAAACCGTAGCAACCCATCAAAAAACCAAAGACAAACAACCTTGCTTTCAATGCTAGCTAGATACTAGAGATACTTAACAGAGAACCTAACTAACAAATAGTGCATAAACAACAAACAAGCAAACAAACTCATGCACTATCTATGCACATGACTATCGATTGTAACCGTGGGAGGAGGCCTTCTCTTTGCTAACATAATCCTAGACCAAGAAAAAAGAATCACTACACAAGTGCTCCATCCTTCTTTCCACATGCAAATAAGGAAAAAATACAAGTACTAATCCCACCCACTCTAAGTACTACCTTGTGAAAAAACAATCCTAACAATATATAGCCAAGCCACTAAGGAAAGTGTTGATAAGGAATATGTGCTTAATCTAATTAAGATTAGGAGATTATGCTCTAAAATCTAGAGTGTAAACCGTTAAACTAAGGCTATCTAGATCAGCATCAATAAAAGCTTGGCATTTTCCCTTCTTTGATAGTAATCAAAACATGGCATCCTTCTTGACAATAAATTAGTTAAGGCTCATGGCAATAAAGATGTACCATAAAGTCCTTAAGAGACTTGAAGATAGATATAAAGACAGATTAATTGAAAAGATAGCTTTCCCTTGACTATTCTATGGTGAACAATATGTGAGTAAAAAGTAAGTACAAGTATTAATGACCCTCTTTGACCACCACCGGTCGGTGGAGGGAGGCCAAGTTTCCATAGTCATGGAAGCATCCTTAGACCAGTAGGATAAGGACATTCATAAAATGTATCAGTGAAAGACGCTCGACTAGTTGGTCTGGAATATCACCTCTTTTTGATAGGTGAATACAAGTACCAATTTAGAGCGGGGAAGAGAAAGGGGATATCATCAATAAGCACGCGTTAGATTGATAGATATTTAGAGGCATACACTAATGAGTGTAAGTAGGGGAAGAGAAAGGGGAGAATGCATTGACAAAGACTTATGCATAATTGCGTATGTTGGTTTGAATTAAAAAATATTATGAAAGGACTTATACCTACCACTAGTTAGCTTTTAAAGGTCATTATTATGATAAAGCTTACAAAGATAAGAATTGCTCTAAAATCCAGAGTGTAAACCGTTAAACTAAGGCTATCTAGATCAGCATCAATAAAAGCTTGGCATTTTCCCTTCTTTGATAGTAATCAAAACATGGCATCCTTCCTGACAATAAATTAGTTAAGGCTCATGGCAATAAAGATGTACCATAAAGTCCTTAAGAGACTTGAAGACAAGAACAGTACGTGAGTGAAAAGTAAGTACAAGTATTAATGACCCTCTTTGACCACCACCGGACGGTGGAGGGAGGCCAAGTTTCCATAGTCATGGAAGCATCCTTAGACCAATAGGATAAGGACATTTGTAAAATGTATTAGTGAAAGATGCTCGACTAGTTGGTCTAGGATATCAATCCCGAATATCAAAAGAACATCCTTTCCTTGAATATCAAATATCTGAAGAGGAAATGCATCTTCTCGTAGACCTTCCATCTAGACAATGGATGTGTCCAATAACTTGATGCTAGTCCAAGCATCACGGCCTAACGACCAAGGGAAGGAGCTGGTCTCATAGTCCCCGTGTCATAATCAAGCCTGAAGCTTAAACTAGTTGAATCAAGTCGACTCAAGTATATCCATTAGTCATAAGGTTTTTCTTATCTTACAGTGGATATACCTCTATGTGTGTGTGTGCACGCTTATGTGCATGCATGTGTGCGTGTGTGTGTGTGTGTGCATGTGTGTGCGTGTGCATGTGTGTGCGTGTGCATGTGCATGTGCGTATGCCTGTGCCTGTGCATGTGCGTGGGTTTCCAATCAAACAATCTAGCCTACTATACTACTGGACCAGTCTTCAGTGTTAGAGTAAACCAAATGCAAACAAATTCCATTGCCCTTTTCAAACAACAAGTGAGAGTAATCCATTATTATTCAACCCCTTCAGACAAAATATCAAAGTGGGAGTCATAAAAAATACTCACATTCATATAAAATGTCAAAAATACAAAAAGAGTCAAAAGTAATCTCCAACAAATAATTCATTCCCATATTACAATAGATGGAGATTTAATCCACCATAAAGTTCTATCAAAAGTTGCCAACGTTGTATCTTATGTCCATCAAATCATGCCAAAGTTTTTACAATGCCAGTCCAATGGAGAGGTATGCTAGCTCACCTGGCACCATCACAACCAAATGAAAGTTAGAACAATTCATTCAAGCTGTGGTAGGCAGGCTTCAATGCCGGCACATAGTTGTTATCCATGTCACTCTATCTAGATTAGCATAATCAAATCTTGGCAATCTAATGTTCAAAAATAATCAATAGCTGGGACTCATACAAATCATGAAATATTTATAAAATGTTAGAGTAATTCTCAATGGAATAAGTAGACTAATCAAAGGCCCCATTGTCCTTTGATCAATTCTCCACCAATCATGATATTGAATCATAAGAGGCCTATAAACAAGAACCCAAACTGATGCATAGAAACCATCATATAGACCCAAGGGTAAAACATGTCCACTCCTCTCGTATCCAAGACAATCCCATGATTCACATGAAAACAAATCTGGTACCTCATATAAGTGACAAATCTACAATCTGCCAAGGGAAACCCAATAGAACCTAGTGCAATAACATAAATATCCATGGCACTAGTAATTTCCAAGATCCCACTAAGACCAATCACTAAGTTTAATAAATAAGAAACTTGACCTGTAATTCAAAAGACCAGTAATTTGAAAGCTTAATAGCTAAGTATCTCAAATATGTCTATCCATTAATCTGAGGTATGCATGTCAAATTCATAAGGGAACCATGTAGAACCAAGGTCTGAGACAAAGGTATGTTCTACTTCCCAAAGTGTAGAGCTTAATATATAACCCATGAAATAAAAAATCCAAGCTTAGTGCATAGCTCTTGAGGTCCATAGTTCCTTAATACAAAATCATCAAAGTTAATCAAAACAAAGTACTTATGAAAGGATCAAATGTTAGTAATCTCTAGGCAACAAATTAGAGGATCCCATGATTCTTAGCACTTCTTGGCTTCATAATTAGATTTTTTCTCCTAAATCAATACTACCAACGTAAAGAAGCATATCATAAAGTGTAAGCTGTGTTTTGGTAGTTCTTTGCGACCATTCAAGTCCCTCATATATATTCATAGCCCGTCATTTGCTCCAAGCTACCAAAATATTAGGATTGTCTCACCAAAGTAGCAAAGGAAAGTTTGCAACAAACAAGACAAGAAGTAGATCTTTGAACAATCATTGCAACATGCTACGTCCAACTTTTAACGGCTCACGTTGAATGGATGAAGAAGAACTGAGGACCGTTTCTACATTCCAAATTACCCTGAGGGTTGTCTTTGTACTCAGGTGAGGAACTACTTATTGCTCAATGGGAAGGCATAAGTGAATAGAAAATTGTGTATTGCATTCTCCATGAAAGGGGCTCGAGTTTCATACCTAGAATGATCCACCCACCCGCAGTAGCGTTCAATAAAGCTATGAGCTTATAATAACGAGACAACATTTGCTAGACAATTCAGCTCTCAGGTAGACTCTTTGTTCCTCAAGAGGTGCACAAGGTTATCCAAACCAAAACCAATCTTCTCTCTTGTGAATAATTCAACGGGTGGGACTATGAGTATCCTCCATCTCCCATCTTCCTTCTTTCTTCTTAACACTGCTTGTAAATCCTGCCATTTAGGTAGCGCACCAAGGGACCATTAAGTAATTACTACCTTCATAAATGTTTTGAGTGATCCAAATCCTCACTCTAAAGTACACCATTTACAATCCAACATCTAAAGTAACAAGGGAGGTCCATAGCATAGGATTCCTTGTCTATAATCTCCCACTACACCCAAAATAATAAGGGACCTTAGAAGAGATATGTGAAAATTATTAATGTGTCACATAACTTGGTATTATTCCCAAAACTCTAATTCATATAATAATAATACTTCATTGAGTACAAGCATGATCACAAAGAGTTTAGTTTATGGGTAAAGTGGAATTCATCTCCCCTCAATATCAATGGAGCCCACCAATTATAGTTACACTCAACTATTACAAAGGTCCCCAAGTGTGTGTGTGTGTGTGTGTGTGTGTGTGTGTGTGTGTGTGTAAGACTTGACAACACCCCTTTGCATATTGAAAAGACAAAAGAGCAAAGCTAGACAATGGAATAGGACTAATTGCATTAATAGAAAAGTTTGTACAAGTCGGTCAATCCCTGTTTATAAAGGAAAGCAGCAGTGGGCCATTTTGTAGAAATGACTTTGTGGAACTGTATAGAAGTTGAGCTTGGATGAGTCCTAGCAAGCATCACTTTTATTGAAGAGAGGAGTCTGCCTACCTACCACCATCCAACAAGAAAATTGGTGAGAACCAGCTTTAACCTTAGTTGGGAACTTAGGTGTCATAAATACCCCTCCCTTGTTATTGGGGTCACAAAAAAATAAAATCTAAAACACGAACTTATCAAGCTTGATGTAGACCAGTAAGTGAAAAAATAATTGGAGTAAACGTCTGCTTATGAGAAGAGTGTTCATGAATAAAAGCAAATTAACTTGGAACATTATCCATGTAATTTATAAAGAAAAAGTATAAAGGAGGATAATGTGAAAGAGGAAAATGAGGATTCAATGAATTCGTTTTGAAACAAAGTGTAGAAAATCTTTTAAAAAATAATTACTAATTGATAAATTTAAGTAAATTTTAACTAGAAAATTAATTGCTAGGGTAGTGTATGAAGCAGCAATGGTTTTACTAACAACCTATGAAACAAAGATATTTTTTTCAATACGATATCAAAAGAAAATAAATTATCTATAGAGCGTGAAAGACACTTAAATTAAGATTCTAGCATGGAAGAGGTAATGTTTAATCATAGGATGCTTTAATAACCACCTAGTGAGCATTTAAATAGAGGCACTAGTAATGGAAAAAGGAAAGGGAAGAGTGTGAGAATTATCCTGAGTGAGAGCTAAAATTAAAGTACCAGGAATGAAAAAAGAAAAGGGAGAGTGTGGAAAATAACCTAAGTGAGAGCTTGAAATATAGTACTAGAAAAAAGGATGAAACAAAAGGGAAAAAATAATATAAATAGCCTAGTGAGAGCTTAAATTAAGGTTAGAGCACTTTAACGAAAAAGATGAATAAAAGTAAAAATGATAAATGATAATGTGTAAAGAATAAAATGAAGGAAATAAGTGAATGGGGCATGAGGGGGGTAAAAAATGAAGCAAAACAAAAATTAAAAAACTTAAGAGTCCATAAAGGTCGAGTCGTTGGAGATGGTGAAGATGCAACACGGCCCAAAAGTAGAGAGGAAGGGATGACCTTTGGAAGAGAGTCGATAGAAAGGAAATTCGAGCTAATTGTGTGGGACAATTAAGGATGGAATGCGAGGTGACCATGCGGGTTCGTGGGATATGAGGCATGAGGAAGTCTGGGAATTAGAGATAAAACAGGATAGACTAGGTGGATGGGATGGGTACAAGGACAAGGGAGTAGAGTAGTAAGCCATATGTGGCAGTACTACAGCAGAGGGAACAATATATGTGGCACAAGGTGGTGGGAATCAAAACAGTGAGGGCAGGCGAAGAAGAAATGGGAGCAGGCACAATACAGGTGAGCACTTTATAAGGTGAGATCAAGGGTCGTGAACCCTTACGTAAAACCAGGGTAAGTAGAAGGAGCGACAATCCCAAGGGGATTTAGACAGGCGGGGTCGGGGATCAAGGGGGGGTTTAGGTCACGTGGGATTGGTAGAGTTATGTTTTAGGGAGAGCCATAGTGAATATATGGAGTAATTAAGGAAAAAAGTTTTAAAAGTAAGAAAGTAAGAAAGATTAATAAATTGTTTTTACAAATTAGGAGAAAATAAGGCAAATTTTCTTTTTAAGAAGATAAGGGAAACTGAGAAAATTAAGAAAGGAAATAAAAAGAATTAAATAAGGAAATTTTAAAGAAATAAAGAATAAATGGAGTAATAAGTGAAGAGGAGGGGAAAAGTAGAAAAGTAAGAAAAGTATAAGAAAAAAAGGGAAGTTTGAAAATAAAGAAAAAGAAGAAAGAAAAATAATAAGGAAACTTTAAGAAAATAAAGAGATTAAGAAGAAATTAATAAATAACATTAAAATAAGAAGAGAGTAAGAACCAATAAGGGTAGTTAGGGAAATTTTAGAAAAAGGTTGGATTGAGAAACAAAGAGAGAGGGGGAAGAAGAGAGAGAGCAAGGGGTTTAAAAGAGAGGAAGAGAGAGAGAGAGAGAGAGAGAGAGAGATAATGGAAATAATAGGGAGAATTAGGAAATAATTAGAGAAATTAGGAAAAAATATAGGAAGCACTAGGGAAAATTAGGGGAGAATAGAAAAAATTAGGAGAAAACTATGAAATTTAAAAAAGGTGCTAGAGTGGGGTAAGCTGAAAGGTTTTAGGGGAGTTTAGGAGAAAGAGAGGGGAGAAAAGAGTAGAGAGAGAGTGAGGGAAAATCTAGAGAGAGGGAGAAATGGGGAAAGGCAGTAAAAAAGGTTTTTCAAGGGATTATAAAGGGAAGAAAAGTAATAAGTATGTTCAAGAGGAAAAAAGAGGATAGTAAGAGAGTGTGTGTGTGTGTCCACCATTAACCTCAAATTAAGTTACTTAATTTACTTTATATGATGGTATAATTCATATGGAATCCCCACTAGGTGTCATTTTAGGCTACCTAGTTTGTAGTTAGCCTATTACACACCTGATTTCCTACCTAGTAGATCACATCTTGACATGATGAATGTCTTTGATAGTGAATTTTTCTAGATCACATCTTGACAAGGTGAATTTCTTTAATAGTGAATTTTCTTTTTCTAGATCACATCTTGACATGGTGAATTTCTTTTATAGTGACCTTTTCACAATCCATATCAGCCATTGTATTTGGAATTTGTTGGTGTGGGATGCTTTTATTACTCTACATATTTTCACTGCTTTGCTTTCATCATTGATATGTAAACTATTGTTTGAATTTAGTCCTAATTTATTGAGATTATGATATTTTATGAGTAGGGAATAGGTTTGTTTGATTACCTATAGATATATTCTACTATAATGAATGTTAGCTCTCTCATTTCATACTTAATAATGTATGCCCTAAAGCTGACTCACATGACAAATAGTTCTATGTCCAAAAGTGTTATATATATTTTAGATATTTGTCCCTGATTATTCTCAACAAAGTTTTTTGTTTCTATTTTGATAACCACGAAATTTCTTGGATATATCCAAAAGGATTGGTGTAGGAGAGACTTGATGATTTATGAATGCTAGTGCATTTGGTACATTTATTTAACTATTTCCCACTTTCTAGCCTCATCAATCTTTTATAGAAGCTATATTTACGACAGGAAATGCTCACAAAACCTACAAATTTTTAAAAAAACAACTTGGATCTCACTCAACTAAATAATGAAGGATTAAATTAATGCAATAATTCGAATTCTCATAACATCCCTCTTGCTTCAAATTGCAATTGCCCTCAATTGCACGACAAAAGGTAGTCAACAGACTAGGGTACTGGTGAAAATTTACTCAAGCATTCATTTAGAATCCTCAATGGGGTGATTCTTGAATGTAACAAGATAAATGGGATAGGAATTTCCACATCTCATCTAAGTAATTTGTTTATCGATGATATGGTTTGGCTCTAAGAACTTGGCCTCTCCTTGGAGCAAAGGTGCATCCTCTACCATAGGTGGAGTTAGTGGGTCTCCATGGAAAGGTCTCATTAGGTGCAAACTAAAAGAATTGTGAATGTGCTTGTGTGGGGGTAATTCTAGCCGATGGGCATTGCTATTAATACGCTCCAAGATCTTAAATGACCATACAATTTATTGGAAATCTTAACTACAGAATGGGTCCCAACACTCTTGAGTCAGTGCTTCTCAATACATTGCATGACAAGGTCACCTTCAGCGAATAAAACTCTCTTTTTACCCTTGTTCACTCGTGCAGTGTAGACAGCTTGAGTGAGCTTGATGTTTTTACAGACAATAGTCAAAATGCTAGAGAAATCCTTAGTGAATTGGTCAGCAACCTCTACTCAATGCTTAAGATAGGTCAATGAAGTAGGAATGGTCTTGCCATAGACAATTTGACATGGAGATTGGCCTATAGCAGAGTGCTTAGTGTTATTATAGGCAAATAATAAAATGTGTAAATATTTATCCCATGTGCTTGGTTGACCGAATATGTGACAACATAACATGTCACAAATAGTACTTTGTGTGAATAATTGGCCCCATCAAGCTTTCTTATCTCACCAAAACATCCATTGCATGGCTTTTTTGAGATAGAGGAGGAGAATTTGTGGCAGAGGTAGCAAAATCCATGGGTATCTCAAACTCGCAACATGGTAGGGAATGGATGAGCATGTAGAGTGAGAAGACACTTGAGAGAAGGAATGAGTGCCTATCCATGCCTAGATTAACTATTTTTATGTTGAGGATTGGGCCTTGGATAGAGGAGGATCAGTATGCATTGCTCTTGGGGTTTACACTTTGGATCACTTTCTAGTGGTGCTTATGGTTTATGAGCTGCACTAGAGAGGTTGATTTACCAATATGAGGATTTGTGATGCCTTTTTATGTAGAGGACATCACAATGGTGACTTTGCAGATTTGGGTTTCTCACTTGCAGGGTGGAGTGCCTTCCCCTTCACATATGGCAATTGCCCTCTTCAATAGTAGTGACTTACCATCTGGTTGCTAGTACTAGGAGACATGAGATTCTTAAGTGAGAGATTGGTGTTCACCAGTAGCAATTGACAGCCTTGTAGAGGGAAGAGCAGAATAGGCTATACGATGTTTGGATTTAAGAGTGCCTTCCTGCATCAAGGGGTTATCAGTAGATTTTGATGGATTAGAGAGCAGAGTATGTCATTCATGCACGATGGTCCTTGTGGATGCAAATGGGAGGTAGAGTCAATAAGCATTTCTTCTCTACTCATGGTAGTAGAGAGAGTGTTTCTGTACTTATTGACTCAAACGGAGTTTTGCAGTTAGATCGAGGTGCCATCATGCACATAGCTACAGATTTTTATGCCTCCCTTCTCGGTATGGGTATCTCTTCTTTGTAGCAATTTGCTTCGATGCTGGAAAGTATCAGGAGGAAACTCCTTTTTTGGAGTTCAGCTAGGTTGGACCTTGCATCCAGGGTGGTGGTTATCAGCCAAGTTTTGCTAGCCACAACTTGGTATGTTTGCTCTTGTTGGTGCAACTCTAGGAATCCATCAGTAGCTCATAAGGCCTATAAGATATTTTTTATAGAGTGGACTAGACAATATTGCCAGGGTGGCATGGGAGACCTTAATCCTTTTCGCACAGGAGGTAACATTATAGACCCGAATTTCGAATGCAATTCATTGCTTTGCAAAGAGGTCTTTTGCCTAGGGATAAGCCATGGAAACATTTTTTCATTTAGTGCATTCAGACATGCAAACCCTCCTTAGGTGGAGACTAGATGGACAACACTAGATGGATTTTCACTTCAGCCCATCTCAGATCTCCTTCCTCCTTGCTTATGGTTGCTATTCTAAAAGCTTGGTGAAGATTCAGAAGTACCCTTTGGAGAGTTCCTCCCTCCTCTCTTGAAGAGAATCATAGGTAGCCTATCATGCGGAACGACTATATACTTGATGAGTATGGTAGGCAGCTTAATTTGTCTCATTATATGCAATGGTCCAACTAGGAGAGAGGACCTGCCGCTTTTGTAGGTTCTTGGAAAGCCTTCAAAAGGCTTCCAGAAGATCATCAATAGCAATTTCTCTATCACCTTAAAGGAAGTGCAAGGAGGATACTTCAAATAGATGCAATAGTGTTACCCCATTGGGTGGTTATAGATGACAGGCCTATGGTTTGTTTGCTTTGGATGGGGTATTCCTCTTCAGGTGATTGCTTTCTTAGGGGCATAGGAGGATGCCTTGGTCTTTGATGTACAATCTGGTGGTAGGCTATTTATTTCCTCCAATGATATTATTTTGGGCATGCCTTTTCAACCTGTTAGGATCATAAGCTATATGGAACAGGGCAAGGACTCTACTTGGCTTGTAGATCCGAGCCCTCATCTCTCTATTTTGGGTTCATGGAGGTTATTCCTCTATGGAGGAGTCCCCATAATATCTTCAGTGGGACCCCGGAGAGTGGGAATGGATTGTTGCAAGTAGGTAATCAAGAGTGGAGTCTTCCTTTTTTTGGTTACATGATGGAAGGTCTAGATCATAGAGAAAGGTCAAGAAATATCACAAAGAAAGCTTATTTTTATTCTTTGTTAAAAGTGAATCAAAAGAAGGACAATGGCAATAGCCACTGCAAACTATTTGCTTAATTAGCTTCCTACCAAACTGATACAATGTATGACTCCTTATGAAGCATTCACTAGACATAAGCCACACATTGGGCATCTCCGCATATTTGATTGCATACCATATGCCCACATACATGATGATCATTGCAAGAAATTGGATGCAAAGTCATGCAAATGCATCATGGTTGGATACAGTGAAGAAAGCAAAGCATACAAGTTGCATGATCCATCAACCTCAAGGTCATTATCTCCAAAGATGTAATCTTTGATGAGGAATCAAAATGGAAAACCTCAAACACATAGGATATGGAAGCATTGACTTCACAATCATCTACAAAATAGGTTGATGAAGAAGAGCAAGAATTGCCTACCTGCAACATGTTAGATATCAATGCTTCACTCTCGTGTAACTACGCAGGAACCAGCTAACTCTACTTGCAAGCCCCTCATATGAGGAGAAGGCATTTGAGTAGCTCAGTTATCTGGTAGGTCCTGGTTTGGACACCAGATGGGGGCCATGTGTGGCCTGATGGCTAGACGGCTTTAGATAGAGTTGGCACACTACCAAATAGGCTACATGCAAGTGTGGGAAGGCATCCCATGACTGACCGCATTGAGGGTAGACGGAGCATTTCCCGAGGCAGCCCACTCTTGGGTTGCGAGGCCCGTTTCGAGCCCCAGATGATCGCGGATGGCTCTGGGCCGAACGGATTCCATAGGTCAATTGCTTTATTTTGCAACACGGTTCTATCGTGTGGTCGGTGGCCTCAACACCCCATCGGTCGTTTTGGGCAGACCGACTGTGAATCCCACCGTTCGGCAAAAGCTAAAAGTTACATGGCACTAACTATCCACTATGGAAGTTCAAGATGAAGACCATCCTAAGTGCATACAAGCTTTGGGATACTTCTACTGGGGTGGATGTGAAGCCGAATCTAGCCTATGCAGAACAACAGATAGTACTAACTACGGATGAGATTCTGCGATCACGGATCGGGACCTCAAGTTCAATTTGATAAGAATGGTGCACAAATTTTGGATCTTCAAGGGAAGGTCATTGGTAAAGGTACAGGCACAACAACATTTACGAACTTTCAGCTTTCAGTGCTCGAGCTGATGTGAGCAACACTAAGCTATGGCATGAGAGGTTGGTCATCTAAACCTTAGTTCTTTAAAGGAGATGCATAAAAGTGGAATGATTACAGACCTACTAGAAATTACAAATCTGCTCGATGTATGTGAAGCTTGCATGATGGGCAAGCAGCATCGGTAGCCCTTTCCTAAAGAGGCCAGCAGGGCAAAGGCTCCTCTAGAGCTCGTTCACACGGACCTCTGCGAAAAGATGGAGACAGAAGCTTTGGGTAGTTCCTACTACTTCATGATGTTGATCGATGACTACAATAGAAGGATATGGATATACTTCCTAAAGACTAAAGATGAGGCTTTTAGTAAGTTCAAAGAATGGCATGTAATGGTCGAGAAAGAAATGGGGAGGAAGGCAAAGAAGTTGAGACCAGACAGAGGTGGAGAGCACATCAAGTGAATTTGAAAGTTACTGCAAAAGTCACGGGATCAAGAGGTAGAAACCCCCACCACATACACCACAGCAAAATGGAGTAGCAGAGTGCAAGATGCGCGTCATCTACGAAATGGGTAGGAGTATGATGAAAGGGAAAGATTTGCCAAAGATTTTTTGGGCTAAAGCATGTAACACGGTAGTTTACATTCTGAATCCTCGGGGGGGTCACTTAGTGTAATATGTCTATATCACGTGCGTGCAAGGGTTCTTTTCTAAATCCCTATGTAACCTATTTGTAGTATTTCCTGGTATCCCCTCTGTAAATTTTGGGAAATTTTATAAATCCCCTTCTGTAAGTATATTTATTTTCCTAGAGAAATTTTAAAAGTCCTTATGTGAGTCATACACTACTACTTTTGGAGTCCCTTTAGGTAGGATGAGATATTTAAACTGCAAGATCTCTACATCACCTGCATTATTTGAATCTACACACAAAAAATTGAGGTGACGACTGCAATAATGGGCAATGCATAAGTTTAAGATGGGTTTGTGTCCTGATGATGCCATAAGGCAAGAGAAACAAAGAATAAAGACATATGTGCAAAAATTAAGAGGAACAAATATCAAACAAGACAAATCATGTGTGCCGTACACCAAGAGCAAAGAATTGTGCAAAGCCACTTGAAACACGTAAAGAGCTCAAGAAACAACCTTTATAAAAATACTACATGAAAGATTGGGAGCTTTTATAAATGCTTTATATCTTTCAATTTTTTACAAAACCATATGTATGGGTGTTTTAGCTAAGAGAAGGGATGATAGATTAGCCAATTTTACAAAGCAATAAATGACGATATATAATATTTATTTCTTGCCAAATACAAACATCCACTAAGTCATATCAAACCATGAAGCCATGGTATTAAAACCATAGAGGCTACATTCATACAACATCTTGTTGTACCCGATGCCAAAATAGCATTTTTAAACTTGCTTAATGGCATTCATATAAACAAAAGTACCGAGGCGGTTGCAAATCATCCACTTGTGTGATTCAAGGTCCTGCAAAAAAATAATTTAAAAAAACCATCAAGAGAAATCAAACTAAACTCAGCGCATAGTAGTAATCGTAATAAAGCTTTTATCATATTAGAAAGATAACAAAGAAGCCCCTACCAAGTGCGTTTAATGCCCCTTTACAAAGTCATTGAATACATTCCAATCATTCTCATCTAAAGTATACTTATTGCTATTACACTCATAGGTGAGGTTTGCCAATGCAATTACACTCTCAATATTTATCATGTCAAGGTCTGTAAGGTCATATGTAAAGCATCTTGAACCTTTTGCCTTTTGATACCACCCAAGCTGGTGGACTTCTACTCCAAAAGGTCTAACTGAAAGGTTGAACCCTCTTTTATATTCCACATACCCCCCACCAACCTTTCTCCTCATTTTTTGAACTCGTCCAAGGTACCATATAGCTTGTGTTTTCTTTTTTTGCAAAGATCTTGGATTGCATTTCCTTTTGCTTTTCCTTGTTTTGTGTTCTTCATGAAAGAATACGGCACAATCGGAACCTATTCCAAATAGGTTCTCATTTGATGTAGCAAGAGGTATATCTTCCTTAGAGTAGTATACTCCTTGGCGAACCCTTGTGAGTCTATCTTTAGAGAGTGTGGGATTTCCATTAAGTTGGCTTACCAATGTGGACTTGAAGAGAGTTTTACCATCAATGGTAACAACTGGGCTCACTGCTTTTTGTTCATCTAGGAGAGAATCCACCACATGTCTGATTTCACTTATGGAGGCATCGTTGTCATTATCATCTATTTCTGACACATGATCTGCTTGACATTGGTCTTCTTCTTCAGAATCAGATTCTTGTGAATATGCATCTGCAAATCCATTTGACCAAGGTTCCATCCACCACTTCATATTCTCACCCTTTGGCTTCATTTGCAAACTTTCACACCTTTCTTGAGCACTTTTTAGTCCCTTCTTCAATGCTTCGATGATTTTATCATCAGTTGACACACACTCATAGTCCCCTAGATTAGCTTCTCGCATGTTCTCTTTGAGATTCAATTCTCTCCATACATGTTCTTGCTTCTTATGTGCCCTTGTAAATAGAGGACTATCCTCTTTGCATTCAAAGTGTGCAAGCCTATTCATACTACCTGCACTATGTAGCATATCCATCAAGTCATAAGCGCGTTCTTGTCCCACCATGCTTCCAATCTTACTGAAGAAGATTTCAACTGCATCTGAACCTGTGAGATGTAAAGGACACCTTAGGCCTGGACAAAATTCTCTAAAGTACTTGATCAGTAGGACCACAAAATGGCATGAGAGTTGCACATCTAAGAAAGCTTCCTTAGTTATGAAGTTTCTATTCAACGTATAGTTGGCATGATGAACAATCCAAGACCTCCAAATTTGAAAGAAAAAAGAGACTTTGCCCGCAAGATAGACTCGATCCACAAGATTCAAATGTGGAGATAAGAAGATGTCGATGTAGTCCCCAGCAATTTCAAGATAAGCTTGTGTTCCTAGCATGCTCCTCTCTTTTCTATGAATTCCATTGTTTGCCAATTCTCCCAAGCACCATTGCACTTGTCTACTGCATATTCTTTGAGCTCCAGCCCAATTTTGGCGGTCATCTCGCCTAATGTCTCCCTCCCTTAGCATATGCTTGTCGATAGAAAAAGCATCATACACAATAATGACATGATTTAAGGTGATCCAAACATTGCCAATAGCCAATTGACGCTTAGGCTTGTCAAGAACATTAACTAACTTTTTTCCATTATGTACAAAATCTTGATCATGCAGCCCAAAAACCTGATTTTCTAAAACTTTTGCTGAGAGAGGCCATCCATCCCATTTTATCCCAAATCTACTACCTCTTTTATCTAGATAATCGGAGATCATCAATGTTCTTCGTCGACTATCACCATCAGATGCATGTCCAATAATTGGACCAACCGTGGTCTTTAGCTTCTCATTCCATAAGTTTAAAAGAGCATCCCATTGCTTGCGGACAAAACTTGCATCAAATCGGCCGCAAGTGCAATGAAGTGCAAGAACCAAGCGTGGGAGTGCATCATGCAATGGATTGGCAAGAAAAACTCTTGCACGTCCACCAATGACACAATTTTGAAATGCATCAATAATCTGATCATATCCTTTTTGTCCTTCTCCCACTTTGATCATGCATGTGGTCATGCACTCATGATCATCTACTTTATATCCATCAAAACCCACAAGCATGTCATCCTTTGGATTCCACCTACAAGCAATAATAAGCACAAGTCTGTAAGATCATATGCAATCCTCTTGCATTCAAAAACAAGATTTAGATTATGAAAATAATTTAGAGAAAAAGGAGGTTACCTTATCCGCTTCTTTATTGCAGTTTCATCTTCCACTATGATGAAGGGAATCCTTGACATGATTCCATGCTTTTCTTTTTCTTTTTCATAAATTTCAGTGATTGCATCAAAAAGATATCCATGTATACCAGGTACAAACTGAGTAGCAAGTCTTTGCCCTCGCTTTGTCGTTGATAAAGAAGGTCCATTGAGGTTGGAACTCAAGAAGTCATGTAACCTTGGACCTCCCCACATCCTTGCAACCTCAAATATTGCCTTTGTGTTCTCACTATATCTTTGTCCAGCACTTGACTTGATTATGTTTGTGGCAACATCTTGTAGAAAGTCCCATAAGGCAACTTTACCACCAAACTTTTCCAATCTATGGGCTTCGATTATGTTGTTGCAAAATCGTTTTACATCCTTTCGATTGAGAGACTCTATGCTAGCTTCTCTTAAAGTGCGGACTCTTACTGAAAGAATGGCAACCTGAGACTTTGCCCACCATAGTTGCTTAGAAAGGTCTCTTACTCGTCTTTTAGCAAAAAGAGTTGCATTTCTAAGCTCACTCTTTGTAAGATAATCTAGCCTTCTTCCACAACCGGTACCCCTATCTCCTCTCTTATTCTCAACCTTCTCTTGTCTATACAATCTCATTCTAAAGTCAGCAAGTTTAACTATCCCCTTGCAATGGTGGCATGTAAAGTCTTTAAATGGTTGCCCATCTTGTGAAATGCGTATGCAACTTATGTGACGAAAGCATCCATCCACATGAATATCAGTACATCCATTATTTAATGTCGCCTTAGCATGACGCTCTATAAACCAATACTTCCCACCACATTGATCATCTAAGAAAGGCTTTACCTTGACATACTTGTTACCTACTTTGACCTCATGGCTCCAAAGGCCCCAACATAGCAAGTCAAAATTCACAAAAGAAGATTCATTTTCTCTATTAAAACTTGAATCAACAGAGAAAGCACTCGTACTTGGGCTTCTAGTTTTTGTTGAAACCAAAAAGTTGCTAAGAGATCTTTGCTTTGGATCATGCTCCTTATCCTTTCGAGGACGCCCTCGCAAGCCAGTGAGTGCTACCTTTGGATTTTCATCTTTTCTCATGAGCGACTTGATATGAGAGTTTGACTTTGTGTGTTCATTGAGAACCGTGTACAAATCTGATCTTGGAGGACATAAACGCAACCATGCATCATCATATTTGCATCGCACCTTCACCAAGCTTTTGTCCTTAAAATCATGTATTGTAGCTTCAACAACCTCAAAATCCCAACCTATTGAAACGATAGGAGATGAGTAAGAGACTTAATGTAAGAAGATGGCAAATACTGATTGAGGAATAAAGGAACAAATAATACCTTCATTTGTGGACATAAAAGATTTCATCTTCTCTATCGCATCTTCTATCTCTCTTTTGTCATCCTTTGTCGGTTGATGCACTACTTTAGGCATATCTTCTTTTCGTAGTCCTCGAGCAACCATATACTTGAGCTCATGCTTTTTACTTTCCAATATGTGAAATCTCATGAAGTTAGAGAAGCAATTGTATGCTGCATGCTTGCCTTCTATCAATCCTTTACCATAAAGTTCATTACACTCATGACACCAAATTCGCACATGGGGCACCCCATTGAAGTCCTCAGAATGCAACTCAAACTTATCATCCCTTGACACTACCATTTCCCTTAGCTTTGATCTAACTCTATCAGATTCACGTTGCCAACATTCAAGAATAGTTGGGCTTAGTAATCTACTAGAAAGCTTTGAAGACATGTGCACTTGGGCATCAAGATTTATGTCATCAGCTAGTTGAGTGCAATGTCTTTTACATGGATAAGGAGTTTCCTCTATGCGGCATAGACTTCTCTTGATGTGCACTAAGAGTTGATCATTGATTGTCCATCGTTCCTCTTGCCGTTTGGTTATTATATATTCGTCCTCAACAAACTCAAAGGGTTCCAATAGAAGCTCATCACCTTCAATTTGTTCACGAACATGAGAGAATGTGGGATGACCTGTGTCTCTTGTCACCCTAACAACACCTAATTCCTCCTTATTATCATAGTCAATCACTTGAATCCTGAAAAAAGATGCCATGATAGGAGACCGATGTACTTCAAAATAAAATGAGAACCTTAATTATAACCCCCCTCCACCTGTGTGTGCATGACCTGCATTGTGCATAACTGGTGAGTTTAAATTTAATCATTATAATAAAAATTTGTATGCATGACTCATGGGTTTGAGTTTAATCATAATAAACACAAACTCTTCCCAAATTAATACACAATTCTAATACAAAAATATAAAATTTTGAAAAAAAATAAAAATACATTCTAAGACACTTTACACTTTATTAAATTCAAATACTATAAACACATATACTAGTATTCAAAATGCAAGAAGTTACAGCACGAAGATAAAAATTTGAGAATTTAAAAAATATATAGATTATAGTACTTTATTGAATTCAAATAGTATAGATGCATATACTAGTATTCAAAATGCATTGAAAGAGTAACATTATAGTTTATAAACATAATTGTCCAAGAGTAGCTTTATAATAAAATCAGATTAATAAAACTGAGGCATCATCTCAACTGCAGGCCGCAAACATGCATGGGGTTGAGTGTTAAATCTTGCTAGTCGATTATTCATCTCAGCCAGTGTCATTCTATTTTGTTTTTCCACAAACATATAGTTAGTTGCATTGAAATAAATCTGCCGCAACTTGCCACTCCATGCTGACTATTTTGTGTAATCCTCTTTGAAGTAGTATTCCTTACACTCCTTATAAAAATTAATAACCTCTTTAATCATGTATCCCATGGCAAACACATCTGATTCTTTACTGTAAGCATTGGTGTTCTCAGGGTCGATTATTTCTGGAGCTTGCCAAGGCCGGAGTCGATTTTGTCTTATTGTTGTACTCTTCTTGATCTTATAAGTCACATCATCCATATTTGTAGTACGCTTCACAAAATTAACAGCTTCTCTTGATTCACAGTATCGAAGCAGCAATCCCCAATCAATGATGCCAACCCGTGGACTATGATTCTTGGTAAAATCTAGCATGACATTGAAAGGGTGTAGATCACAATGTATAATGCCTTCTTGGTGTACAGCTGCTAATGCATCAACCAATGCGTGTATGATGTCTGGGGTAGCTTCCACAAATGCCTTTAATCTCGTAAGCTGTACATCACTTAGTATTGGATCTGGTTCTCTCCTAGTGACTCCATTGCCTTTCAAGCATAACACTTGCTTTCTGAAAGTCCCTTTCTCAAAGGGTAGCTGCATCATCATGTCTCCAATACTCCCTCCATTGAAGTATGGAAAAATGTTGATCCAAGGCAAGCTTCTAGTAAATCCTATGCATCTGACAATACCTGGATGTAAGATTTGCATTCCATATTCTTTGTCAAATGACTTTAAGGTGTGAGACATGTTCCCTTTGTAGCGCTTTGCCGCATAAGTAATACTTCGAGGAAAGAAAGAGATGCCATTAAAAGTGACTTTAAAGCATACTCCAAATGAGCCAGCACCAAGATTCTCACCCTCCTCTATAGCCTCATGGGGGATACCTAACACAATTGAACAATCACCATTCCTAAATGAATGTGCTTTGTGAGAAGCATCCCCGCGACTACCGTCAATAGCCAACCATGCCTCAGAAGTTGGATCACATGAATGTTTTGATTGCTCATATCGCACTCTCTTCGAAATAGTGAAATGTGAATCTATGTCTTTTGCCCTCTTGCTTCTACCCTTCTCCTCTTTCCACTTCAAATCCCAAAAACCTAATTTTTCCATGTCAATATTAGGAGGCACGTCATCTCGCAAGTCTTCTGCACATTTCTTCATATTTCCTATGATGCTATTGATCATGTGACGTACTCCACCTTCATTCATTTCACTCTTGGGCAACGTCTCTCCCATTGTGTTGGCTATGACCTCATTGTAGAAACACTCTATCCGTATTGCATTGCTAGTTATGTCTGTTATTTGCTCCTTGCTCATCTTACTTATCCCTATACAAAGATGCCGCCTAATGACTTTGAGCCAATTTTTCCTTTGCTCTGCTTGCATCTTTTCACAAAAGATATTTTAAATAATCAATGAACACAAAGTTAATTACAATAAAGAACACAACGAACTCCATTCTTATGAAATTTGCATCATGCTTGCATGGGCCTACCATTTGAGTGTGTGGAGAAGTGTGTGTTAGACACTAGATAATCAACATTGGAAGAGTATTTCAAATAATATCCAATGCTTGATGACCCACAATTGATTAAAGATAAGATTCAACTTAGAATCCTTATACATAAGCAGCTTTCAAAGACCCCATGGATAGGCATTAATCAAAGATACAAATATCATTGGCTCTAGCATTGTTACCTTAGATGTATGAGCATGAATCTTAGATGTATATTTATTGGAAAGTTTACAACCTCTACACACTAGCATTTATGCAATGGTCCCGTATATTCTACACAAAATATTTCCAAAGAGGACAACAACATCAAAAGTTGAATAAACGACCAAGTGTTGAAGCCGAAACTATCATACAACACTGATAACCTACAACGACACTGAAAGCCAAATAAATGACCATGTGTCGAAGTTTAAACATTTGTTTTATAAAATAAGCTACGACAACACTGAAAGCCGAATAAACGACCTAGTGTTGAAGCCTACTTATTTTATAAATTATATATCTAAGAAACAACACCAAAAGTCGAATAAACGACAAAGTGTTGAATTCTATTACTCTTCTAAGGTTGAGAGACGACACATACAGCCGAATGATATGACCAAGTGTCGAGCTAGTTTCAAAACAATGAGAAGGAGTCCTTGTAACGACATCAAAGGTTGAATATTACAACCAAATGTCGAAATGCAGACTTACTTACTTAACCGCACATATAATCGAGTAATACGATCCAATGCGGAAAGATAAGCACCATGCAAATGCATGGCCCAAGTAATTGACTCAAATATTACATTACAAATCAGATGATCGACGTATTATGTCGAAAGGCTATATACGACACCACGTCGATATCTAATAGTCATGTAATATCAAGAATAAAGAAGTTATGACATTGACATACTATATGAAAAGACGACACTACATCGAACGTACGTGAAGAAGAAACCCCCCCCCAAAAAAAGATTATCAACTTATCGAAAATTTGCCAACAGATGGGTTATTAAGCAGAGAAAGAAAAGCTATTATACCTTTATTTCAATTATAGTTTTGATTTTGGATTGCTAACTAGGCACAAAGGGAAAAGAGAGTCTCCTTGGTGACCTGCACAAATCCAAGGGACAATTAATAGGAGGGATTAATCTAGTCATTCTAGGAAAAGCAAAAAGAGTTGTTTGTCTTTGAGTCATGGTTGGGCGTAAATCTATAAAATATTGCAGTGCAATGACTACTTAGATGCTTGCAAAATTCGGGTCAAAGAACAAGCAGTTGAAAGTTGAATCAATAATTCTACATTTACTATTTAGCATAAAGTTCATGCAGGTGATTCAAGCTCTCAAAAAAAAACAAATGCAGCAATCAGGTTGCAATCATATGAGGTAAAAAGGAAGCAAAGATGGCCTAAGAAAACAACAGACTTGATACTGAGGAAAAAAACATCATAATAAGTACAAAAAACTTGCCTGGCACCTGACTAGAACTCTGGCTGAAGCTTTACGAGAAAGAAGGAGCTGCCCCAAAGCAACCGTCACTGCACAAACGAAAGACAACACATAAGAAACCCCCTTTTAGAGAAACCAAAAGAAAGTAGTTGGAAGAATTTGTAGTACCTGTATATCCAATAATGCAAAAACAGCATTACAAAGCTAAAGTATAGCAAATACATGTTTTATTAGATGTCTTGGCAGCCTGCTAATAACATGGATAAGGATGCCTCCATGGCCAATGCTTATGTGGTAGCAAGACTACCACATTAACGTGGGTGGGTGATCTGCCATGTGGCAACTTTCAACATATAAACATGTAATAAAAAGCAAAAAGAGGTAACCACTAACCTTAGAGTCATTAGATACATTGATTCTAATAGAGTCATTATGTCCATTGATTCTAATATGCACAATGTACAACATAGCATACCTCTATGGACCAATGGTTTTTTGCCCATGACACACTAAGGAAGATATTTCATGAAACCAATCTAATAAGGAAAATGTACACAAGAATGTTTACATATCAACTCTTTGGATATTCTCTTATTACTTTTCTATAAAGAGTCTATAAACATACATTAATCTAAATTTGAGGAAAGCAATCTCAATGCTCCGTTTTGTCTAAGAGCTCGACGGAAACAGAGCTCGAACGCGCGTGCACACCCACACTCAAAGGTTCACACATGGCACCTTCCTCCAAAGTTAAGTTGTCTGGTAATTTGAAACACAAATCTGCTGGATGTATCACCTGCATACAATTTACACCTATGAAACTAATACTAAAAATTAGAAACGCATGGGATACCCGTGAGCTGTTGCGATTGAATTTCTTTGGTGGAATACACAAATGACAACCACCTTTTTTTCCCTATTTGCATGATTATAATCAACAGACTGGAGAAAAGTAGCGGCCATACGTAATTTGCTAATGACCCGTGTACTAGAGGAGCAGCAAAGAACTCGCAAAGAATCGCATCTCTGGACAGAGGTTATATAAGCCCTCTTTACACACTGCATGCACCGTCCACAAGAGATACCCGGCTCTAGAGCTACGGGTGTGCCAATGCTATCCGACACTCAGCTACTGGCCTGAGGATAATCTCCATCGTGTTCCATTTGTCGTTTGCTCAAGGTGCTGATAAGCCGCTGAGCTGGAAGTGGGGATTGTCTAGCTCATGGGACCCTCTCGTCTTGAACGCCGAACCCGTGAACGCCAAACTCTGAATCCCGTTCAAACCCTTCCTTTACCGTGCCCTGCTTTACCATGCCCTACCCGTCAGACGTCAGAGAATTTGAAATGTCTGACAAAGCTAACTATTGATGCCCGGACCTTCTCCAGCTCTATCTTCTCCAGCTTCAGCTTCGGATCTTGTCCAGCTTCAGCTTCAGCGACACTAGGATGTTCTTTACATTGCCTAGCACAACTTTTACTTCTTTCTCCTGTGCGTTGCAAGATTCACCGTGGTAGGCTGCGACCACCATTTGTGCGCTTGAAAGCCTTACGTAGTGAAAGTGGATCACTGCAAGCATTAGGAGGCAAGCTCATGACTTTTTTGCTCTGGGAACTTGTTTTGCCAAGACTTCTGTCTATCTTAGCATTCTGCAGGGGCTCAATGTAGACAATATGCAAAAAGAGATCGATGAGCGAATCCAACAAGCGCTATTCTAGTTCAATATGGGTACTAGGTAGATCTCTGCAGTCCAGCGATGCATGGCACGACAATTCCATCCATGCTTGGAAAAGGTTTGCAGAAAAGCATAGTTGGTATTTGTACAGCGTGTGGTCTTTTCGTCTAATGAGGGACAATCCTTGGGGGTGTGGTAAACGATTCATTGATTGACAGGCGAATGGTCTTTTGTCTAATGATTGTGATTGCGAGCAAGTGCCCAGTAAAAATGTTGACCTCCTTCACATTCCGTTCAGCTGATTAGTATCTCATGAGGTTTTTCTTTGGCTTGGCATCCGACGCACTATGGAAGCTTTGAATTACCGTTGAGGCTTCCCTCAGTCTTCTCACTCAGATCCAACCAAAATTCTAGCTTTTAGTTGCAAAATGTCCCTTCTTAATCACGTGCCATGATGTTGTGATCTTTGGAAGCAATGGATGTGTGAAAGATTGTTCTAGAGATCTCATGGAAAGTTGCAACTCGGAAGCTCGCAAATCCATTGAAGGTCACACCAAAGGGCAACAAAGCAACAATTCCAACAAGGTGTTTCCAACAAGGGAGCTAACAAAAGGATACGAGCTAACGTAGATTTTTGCTGGACGTTCGAGCTTCCGGATCGTTGATGGAAAAGAGGATGGTGTCAAAAACTAGAGCTGAAGGAGCTAGAGCTGTGTAGAGCGCAGCTCTTAAGGTTGGTGGCACTCCCTGACATCTAAGAGGGAGGGCATAGTAAAGGATGTAAAAGGTGAATTCCTTTCACCTCCCTTGAACGGGGTTCAGATTTATAGTTTTCTCAGGTCCATTCAACGGGAGAGGACCCCTAAACTGGACCCCATCTCAGCGCTTTCTCAGTAACGACAAACATAGCACGATAGAGATTATCCTCAGGCTAGCTACTGTGCACACAGGAACAAACATCCGAATCTGAGCTACTGAGGACAGACAGAGAGCGCGAACCTAAGAGACATCACGGCTACAGCCACCGACACTCCGGCTATGGAGTTGAGATTGGGAAGCTGCGAGAGGAGAAGCTGAGAGGAGCTGAAAATGACGATCCAGACAGACCATCCCAAGCTCTGGCAGCTGCTGCAAACCAAGGTATGGAAGTTGCGAAGGCATGTTCCGCCGGTGACCATGTAAACAATGTCTACTCCAACTTCGACCAGCAATTGCTGGGGGATGACGATCCACAAGCCGAGCTCTCGACTGCCATTGTCGCAGATGCATGTGTTGACGTTGAGATGGAGCTTCACACGACAGCCAACGGGGACTAGCGTCGATGGACAAAACACAACGGGAATCGAGCGACGCTCCTCACAACACCCAGTCGATGACAAAACACAATCATAGCCAACGGGTTGCAGCGCCAACCTACCAGTGATTGCTGTGAGTCGTGAGCCTCATGCGTAGGCAGTTGCCCTGTTTGGGCGCAGTCCATGTAGTAGTGCTCGGCACCCGTGAAGGGGAGGGATAGGAGCTACAAAACACAAGAGAGAGAGAGGGGTCGGGAGGGACGGGGGGTTGAGCAGGGAAGCAAAAAGGGAGGAGGAGCTTCTGAATTGAGGCAAATTGTACACTAATGAAAGAAGAGGAGACTAAGCCAAACGTGGCAATGCCTTATAGGTTAGAAGGGAGATGAGGTTATCTTGATCCTCCTCCACAAACCATAATTCATTCAACTAAAACCCATATATCTAAAGCTATATAAATTTTACGTTTTTATATATGAAAACATGCACACTTTAAAAACCTCCATTTATATTCTAGTCGACTAAAAAACAGGCATGTTTTATGAATGAAAAGCCATAAAATTTGCATTTTAAATCTTCCAAGTGTAATACCTATAAAACACTTACAAGAACAATTTCCATAAACCTGCAAATAGAAAAAAGTCAGGTGAAACCTAAAACTTTGCAATTTCATTGTAAGGCTTTGCAAGTTTTTGGGGAACACTGCAATGGATGCTAGGGCCTAGCCAAAGAAATGAAACTTCGTGACCGATGATGCCAAATAGATTCTGAACACAAGAGTCGCATTATCATTGGTGTAGAGACAATAGAGGGAAGAGGATGGAGATGCAGTAGGCATTTAGCAAATATAGATTCCAACCCATAAGATCCATAGCTTATAATGGGTGGAATCCATAGTTTCCACGCACGCTAAATATTTGTGAAAATTATTTTTCCCTTTCATAGGCATATAACCATGGTGGATGCCCTTTGGCCTCCTTTGCCCCACTCTCTCCTAGTCCTCCTAGCAACACCTTATGCCTCCCCTTGCCTTGTGGAAATAGTAGCCCTCCTAGCGAGCATTTTCTCTTTGCCTTACATTGATCTCTGCTCATCCATTGCTTCAACTCGCCTAGCCATGTGGTTGCCCTCCTATCCACCAAGACTCCTAGCTATGGTGAAAGGGAGGTGGCTCAACGGGTTTCCTTGTGCCCCCCTCAACCCTGTGTACATTAGGTTAGCTACTTCTTGTTAAATTATGCTAGGTTTCATTATTACTGTACATTGTGTTAATTGGATGTATGACTATAATATAACTGCATTTAGGACCTATGCTCCAATGCCATGCTAACACCTATGTACAACCACATCCATGACAACTTGGGGAAATTTTAGCATTGTCCTTCTAATAACTAATCCACCACTAGATGCCGCAAACAACAAGATGCCATTTCTAGGCATTTTTAGGCATTGTGTAGCATATGCTGCAAACAACAAGATGACATTTCTAGGCATTGTATAGCGTATATAATACCTCAAGAAAAGATACGGTCTAAGGAAGCTAGAAAGGGTCTTCTTTAATCTTTGAAGATACCATACATAAGAGCCTTCTTTAGCTCTCAATGTAGCAGACACAAGGGCTTATGTTCTCCTAACCTACAAATAGCTTTATTCTTTCATTTACTTTGAATTCATCATTTTTACCATATTCTAGTTCAAATTGTCACTGGTAGTGATGCTCATGGTACTTGTTGATCTACAACTATAGGCACAAGTGCATGAAAAACCCTCCAGCATAATAGGATTCTCACTCAATGATAAATTCTCATTTTGCTTTTGATCCCTTGTTGCTATATGGATCCTATATTTTCCCAAGTGGGAGAATCCTTTTGAATAGGGCTATCTAAAAATAAATACCTTACTTCTTTACTCTCACAGGTTTTATCCAATGGATTTAATTATAGGAGTGGCTCTCCACTATCTATCCTTTTTTAAATAATAGATCAATTGTTTGAGAGCCAGAAGGATATTTACAAAGGCAGTGCTAAATAGAACTAAGTAGAACTTAAGAAAATCAAGTATAAGAGGCATCAACTTCAAAATACTCCTCCACCATTGATTCAATGCAATCCCTCTGTGGATAGAAAGAAAAAAAAAGAGAATGACAAGATTTAAAAACTTCAAAAAATAAATTCAAGCATTCTAATCTCATCCTAATGAAAAGGCCAAAAAAGAGCAATAAAGAGAGAAAATTATAGCATCATAATCTCATCCTAATGCAAAGGCCAAAAAGAGCAATAAACTCGCAATAAAGAGAGAAAAGGTTTTTATAATTCTCTAGAATTCAAGAAAGCATAGTATCCTTATCTCATCCTAATGCAAAGGCCAAAAAGAGCAATAAAGAGAGAAAAGATTTTTAGAATTCTCTAGAATTCAAGAAAATGCAAGAGGAGCGCTTACTCATTTCGAAAGGAAAATGCCAGTACTAGCATTTCAAAATGTCCCATGACATAAGCCACTCTACGCAAATATCCATGTCACATGTTGCAAGCTTCTAGATAATTTTTAATATAAAATGCCCTTCTGTATATTAACCTTTGGGTATTAAATTACTTCCTTATGTATATATAATTCTGTAAGTAATTGAATTAATAAAAACCCATCTGTTGAACTCACGTGATAGGGTTACATATGACAAGCGACCCCCCCGAGTCTGAATCGTAGCTACACAAAGGCTGTGAATAGGATGACTCCACTGCAGGCCTTTTCTGGTAAGAAACCCTCAGCTACACATTTCAGAGTTTTTGGATGTGACTGTTTTGTGCATGTCCCTGATGCTAACAGGACCAAATGGGAACCGAAGAGCTGGAAGTGTATTTTCTTGGGCTACAATGAAGAGGCGAAGGGTTACCATCTCTATAATCCTGTTACCAAGAAGATAATAGTAAGTCGCGATGTGGTCTTCTCAGAACAGCCGCATCAATTGAAGGAGGATGCTTCCTTCCCAGACAACTAGGACGAGGATATCCATCCAGTACAACCACCAACAGCAGACCAAACTCCCCCAATAGTGTTTGGGAGGATTCAAGATAAAGAAGAGGAAGAAGAGCCTACAAAACCACAATGGCAATGGCCATTCCCGAAGTGGGTAAAGCAGCTTTTGGATGGTAGAGAACGTCCAGCCATTGAGGAGGAACCATCTGAACACTGCCAGTCCAACAGATTAGAGAAGCAAAGAAGGGCACAGGAACACTTGGTCAACTACGCTTTGATGATAGAGGTGATCCGTGGTGAAGAACCCAACTGTCTTGAAGAGACACAGGGTGATGTTAGGTGGATGGAAGCTATGTAGTTGGAGTATGGCTCCATAATGAAGAACAACAACAACACTTGGGACCTTGTGGATCAACCACCAAAACGTAAGGTAATTGGCACCAAGTGGGTGTGCAAGACCAAGTACAAGTTCGAGGCATGTTGGATAAGTATAAGGCTCAGGTTCATGGAAAAGGATTCGCACAGGTACATCGTTTTGATTATTAGGATACTTTTGCTCCTATAGCTCGACTAACCACAATTTGTAGTGTTTTGGATTTAGCAGCCTAGGGAAGTTGGCCCATGTTTAAGATGGATGTAAAATCTACCTTTCTGAATGGAGATCTCAAGGAGAAGGTATACGTGGAACGACCATCACAAGGATAAGAAGAAATGCAGATGTGATGTGTTCTATTGTCTGCAATATACGTGATTCTGTCATGGCATTAATTCAACATGTCACCACAGCGGAGGAGGCATGGGTCTTGAAAAATCAGTACGAGACCACGAATCAGATGCGGATTCATAACTGGAGACTCAACTCGCGAACGAGAAACTGTCTGAGTCTGAAACGGTAGAGAAGTTCATCACCAGGGTAAAGAATCTACATGATCAGATGACTGTGATTGGCATCACCATCACCAGCGAGAATCTAGCACAAAGGTGCATACGGATTCTCCTACTAAAGTATGATGGTCTTGTTACAGCACTGAATACACAGAATAGAAATCCATCCCTCAACTTTCAGGATTTCAGCACGATGGTTCTGGAGGAGGAGATGCGTCAAAAGATGAGGACTGGAGAAGATTCGGCTTTCTCGGCTAGATCAAAGAAAGGTAAGCGTAAGGACTCTGGTAACCCATCTTCTTTTGATGATAAAAAGAGAAAGAAGAGGATCAAGTGCTTCTATTGCAACAAGGCAAGGCGCAAGCAGAATGAGTGCCGAAAGAAGATTGCAGATGAGGAGAATGGAGTAAAGAAAGAGTCCAGCAACAGCATGCAAGCAGTACCAGTAGAGAGATGTTTATAGCAATTGAGGAGATTTATACGGAGGCAGTTCATGTTCCTGCAGAAGAACCTTGGATTATTGACAGTGGTGCATCACGCCACATGACCAGTCAGAAGGATTAGTATACCTCTCTACATCCGGTAGGGAATGACATCCTGGTAGCAGTCGACAATGATGCAAAATGTCTAGCAAAAGGAAAAGATATGATTGCTCTTATGTCAAATGGAGTTGTAAAACAGTTGTCCAATGTTCTTTATGTGCCAGATATCAAGAGGAACGTGTTGTCCGTTTACCAAGTTTTGTGATCCTCGGTTCAGAAGGTAAAGTTTTAAACTGAAGAAGGCAATTTATGGGCTGAAACAGGCCCCATGACCATGGTACCAGTGGATTGATGCCTACTTTTTGCAAAACGGGTTCAAGAGGAGCCCATCTGATGCAAATTTATATATCTTCAGAGAAGGAGGCAGGTGTATGATCATGGTCCTTTATGTGGACAACCTTGTCATAACAAGGAACCATGAAGAAAAGCTCTCGTAGACAAAGCAGTTGCTAGGAAGAGAGTTTGAAATGATAGACCTCGGACTGATGCATTTTTGTTTGGGGATTGAAGTTTGGCAAGAGCCAAAATAGATCTTCATCTCATAGCTAAAGTATGCTCGAGAGATACTAAAGGTATTTAGCATGGCTAAGTGCAAGACAGTTGGCACCCCTATGGAGGTTGATGCGAAGCTCTCAAATAAGGATTCATCACCACTGGTGGACGAAGCAAAATACAGAAGCGGCCGGACATCAGTTTTGCGACTGGTGTACTAAGCAGGTTTTCCAATAAGCCCCAGGAGAGAGGGTAGGGATGCGGGTGCTAAAATACATCAAAGGCACACTTGATTATGGCATCACCTATACCAAGGGTGACATCTTGACTGGATTGTATGACTTGGATTGGGCAAGAGACGTGGACAGTAGGAGATTAGTGACAAATTACTATTTCTCACTGGGATCTGGAGCTGTGTCATGGGTCAGCAAGAAGCAACCTACAGTTGCTCTTTCTTCTACCGAGGCTGAGTACAAATCAGCATGTTTTGCTTCTTGTGAGGCAGTGTGGTTGAGGAGGATTTTAGGGGACATGGGTGCAGTGCAAAACAAGCCTATGCACTTATCATGTGACAATCAGAGTTGCATGGCAATTGCAAAGAACCCTGTGTTCCACGCTCGCACAAAACACATTGAGATTCAATATCACTTTGTACGCGAGCTCATCATGGATGGAGGTCGACTTGGTATACTGTCTGACTACAAAGAATGCTGTGGACATCTTCACGAAGGCTCTTGGATGAGACTTTCTAGAGAGGCATCTTCATCGTCTTGGCATTGGGCCAAAAAAGTAAGTTCACTTGCAGGTGGACATTGAGGGGGGGGTGTTAGATATCAATGCTCTACTCTCATGTAACTACATGGGAACCATCTAACTCTACTTGTTGGGATAGAATAGTTTGGGATAGAATACAGAGGAATTCATCCATCGTTGCATGGATATTGTGACATTAACTATGCCGGAGATCATGAGACCAGGAGATCAACATAAGGATTATCATTTTTCCTTGGTCAAGGTGCTTTATTTTGGTTGTCAAACAAACAGCCAACTATTTCTTTGTCTTTGACTAAAGTAGAATATAGGGCACTCACTATAGGTGCATGTGAGGCAATATGGCTCTAGAGACTATTGTCAGAAACAGACTACTTTGATGAGTCAAAGCCAACAACAATATACTGTGATAATCAATCGGCTCAAGCATTGGCCAAGAATCTAGTATATCAAAGCACATTGATGTCAAAGAGCACTTCATTAGAGAAAGAGTATTACTTGGTGACATCACACTGCAGCATTGTGTTAGCAAAGAGAATGTTGTAGATATCTTTACCAAACCACTTGGTAAAGAGCTTTTCAAGAAACACCGACTAGCTCTTGGTTTGACACAAAGGAAGGACATTCCCATTAAAGGGGTGTGATGGAATGTAATGCTCACTCCTTCTTCGATTCCCTAGAATCATCATCTTGAGGGAAGGCCTACTTCATGATTTTGATCTTGAGGGAAGGTGTTGAGAGTTCACGCTCAACATCATGTGATCATATATGCATAGCACCATCATGTGATCATATGTGCATAGCACTAACCCAATAGAGTGCTATAAAGGAAAGGGTTAGATCCCCTAACCCTAACCCTAAATGGGTTTGTATATATTCTACATTTTCAACTAAATCTAGTGTATAGTTAGTCATTTGTGGTGTGCTTTCTAGCTATGCCCTCTCTCCTCATCTCACTCTTCTCCTCTCCCCTCTTCATATTTTGTCATGGAGCCACGAATAAGACCTGGATGAAGCCGATTTTCGATCAGCCATCTACAGCGGCCATGAGGGATGCCACCAATTCCCTATATGTTCCAACTAACAATCCTCATCAATGGGAGGAAGTAGCATGGAACACCTTACTTGATCTAGTGGCAGAAACAAAACCCCTTAATGGGGAAAGACCTCTTGCTCAATGAGCAAGAGAGAGAGCCAAGAGGAGGAAAATCCATATGGGAAAGAACTTGTCCACCTGAGAAAGAAGGCACCCTATCAATAGGAACTCCAACCACTATCTCACCAAAAGTAGAAGGCACAATGTCCTCCTTTGGGAAGTCCATGATATCTGGCAGGGCTACAAAAGAGTTCCTGTGAACCAAAGTTGTCATATAGGGGTGCGAAGAATCCCTTCAAAGGGAAGCAGATCAATAGTGCACACAACCCCTTTCCATCTATCCAAAAGGGGAGCTAAGGGAAGGGGATGCTCTAGAATTCCATGATCTTGGAAAGCTACAGGGGTCTCTCTAGTCGGAGATATATCATCAAGTGCCTGGCCAAGGAGAGGGGCTACCATTGAGTTAGTGGGAGAAGTTGTAGACAAGGCTGCAGCTGAACACTAGCATCCTGAACCAATGATGTGCAACATCATTGGGAGCAACTAAAATGGGAATATCCAAAGCTCTAGAGGGGATGGCGTCCTAGATGGTAGCATCCTAATGTGAGGGTGTGAAGGCCGCACACAAACCGAAAGCCATCTGTGAACAGCAGGTGCCATGGAAGCAAGTAGAGGTACTGAGGGAGCACTCTATCAAGGAGATCGCTCTAACATGGAGGAGCTGTACCAACACCCAGTCAAGGTGGAGGAGGAGGTGCTGGAACTACACCAACACCTTGTTGAGGTTCAGGAGGAGGTGTTGAAACTATCCCACCCTTTATCGAGGTCTAGGGGGGGTACTATACCAAAAGAATTTGTGGGCCTCTTCTTTTTAGGGCATTCCTTGGCAAAATGCCCAACAATCCTACAGATCCTACACTAGTCCTATTTGCCCATGATCTCCACTCTTTGTCAAAAGAAAGAACCATCCAAACATTGAAGCATGATATGATCATCTGATAAATTAGGGTCCGGCATAAGGACCCTAACTCTAGGAACCCACCGTCAGACCTGATCGCATCTGCAAGTGTCGTGGGCAAACCAGGGAGGGGGGATCTTAGTTGACAATACCAAAGTACTCCCCAATCACTAGGAGTAAGCGATGGTAAACCAGACCAGGAAATCGGACAAAAAACAAAAATCCCTACTTGGTCTCCTCTACAGGGTCAAAGCCTAGCATGAAAGGGTCAAAAAAATGTTTCTATGTCCCAAGTACAAGTATTGTCTTTGAGCACATCGCTCGTAGCCTGATAAATCAAAGTCAACCTGGAAGACACCTTGCCTTAGTAAGTGAACATCTTCGAGTCGAGGGGTGAGGTCTGAGGATAGCGCCGTGAGCATCTAGTCTCTAGCTAGCACTCTTGAAGGGTGAGCCCCATAGATGCACACAATCACAGTGATAGAACTTTCAAGTTCTACATCCCTCTTGAGTTGCCGCAGCTCATCTTCTAAGAACATAACTATTTCCACGACCGATGGAAGCAGGATAGGACTGGTTGATTGGAAATCCATCGCCAATCGAGGTGGGAAGGCCGATTCAAACTCAGTTGAAAGATTCATCCATCACGTCTATTGCAATTAGAAAGGGCGAGCAAGGAAGGACAGGGCTACAGAGGAGAAAAGCAAGAAAAGATGGCAAGAAAGAAAAGGGGGGGTAGGGGGAGGGGCTGAGAAAAATAGAAAGGATTAGACATGCATTTACACATATATTCATTTACATTACACTTTCAAATAGATGACACACATGGGAAAAATATTGAAAGATTAAAGCATTTGATATAGCAATCACAAATCCATTCATGTTCTTTAGTAAAGTGAATATTGCTACTTTCAAGTATATAAAGAGGAGGACGAGAGATCATTAAGTCTCTCGTATACTTCAATCTATCCCATGAAAGCTTGGGCTTCAAATTCCTCTTTGACTTCAAAGGCCTCTCAATATCTATA
Organism: Dipteris shenzhenensis; assembly: GCF_047967505.1. NCBI lineage: Eukaryota > Viridiplantae > Streptophyta > Polypodiopsida > Gleicheniales > Dipteridaceae > Dipteris > Dipteris shenzhenensis. The sequence continues at coordinate 28,477,782 of NC_141610.1, forward strand.
CTTCCTTTCTATATATAATTGTGTTTGTTGATCCACATGTAGATCCTATCTATTCAAATGCACTCCATACATAGTTTTCCCTTTGAATGCCACAAGTCACATCATTTCATAATCATGATAGTTTGTGTACTAGAGATAGAATACAAGTCAGTAGTAGGAAACTAATTTGATTACCTATGTCTCTTGATCCTTGGGAATTAAATTGAGTGCCATAAGTGAAATCGTTTTTAGAATCATAATGGTTCACATCCTTGAATATAATGTGACTCAATAGCAAACTAAATGTGTTTACGCAAAGCTCTCAATCGTAAGTCAAATCATAACCCAGATAGTACATTCTATGGTGCCTCAATTCATTGTCAGAGGGTATCACTTTCTATGTGAACTTTGTCGCTCTTGGCTTGAGATTTCCCTTATTCCTCCTCTTTCAAGTTTAGCTACTCTATCAAGGTCACCACTCGCTTTCATTCAATAGAAACCACTCTGTCAAGGTCACCACTCACTTTCATTCAATAGAATGTTGAGATATGGTGCCATGAGCACATAGATTAAAGGCAAAGGTATGTGATAAGGAATGTATTAAAGTAGCCACCCTAAGATGTGGAGTACATGATGTGGAGATGTGGATTGAGGATATCCACAAGGAGAGATGTGGATGAGAGGATCACACATGTGTTGACTATTCAAAGGGCACTCTCTATATAAGAGGCCTATCATGTATTGTTGAGAACACACATTGCAAGAGATATAGATTTGCTATCTCCCTCTCATGTCTTATTAATGTGCTTTGAGCCACCTTAGTTCTTCCACTAATCTTGTGTGCACTAGGCTAGTACGATCTGCACTTTGACATGGTATCAAAGCTAGTTAGCTAAGCCTAGAATAGCTTAGATTAAGAGTCCTAGAGAAATCTCTACTGTGCATTTCCTTTCATTAGAGATTTCTGTTTCCACCCACTCTTCTTAGAGAGTTTGAGAGTGTGAAAGAGAGATTTGTTTCTTCTTCGTAAAAGAGAGAGAGAGAAAGATTCTTTGAGTTGTTCATTCAAGTCATTGCTTCATTTTAGAGAGAGGGACTTCATGCTACAACATTTTCTGCCTCCTTCAAGCTCCTTCCTGCCAAGACCAAGCTCACACAACTCAGCAACCTCAAGGAAAGCCTCCGCAAACATTGTACCAAACTCAGCAAGGTGAGCTTTACATGCAAGTTCACTCTCTGGTTCAAAAAGTAGGGGTGCGCAAGATCCCAATTCGTATTACTGATGCCACTATAGCAGCAAAAATAGAGAGTCCATAATAGGTCACTTCAGCATGCCACAAATATGTTGGAAGTTCAAATCCACAATACTCAGCAGAGCAAAGGATTGTTGGCAAAGCTCTCGCTTTCAACACTACATTTCGAAATAAGGTCATCCAAAGAGAAGGATGACCAATCTATGGCTAATTCTGCTGGCTTTATTCTCCTCGTTTCAACTCTTGCTGCTACTACTGGTCGCCATAACAACTTCCTGATTCCATTAGGCCGAGTCCATTAGTGCAGCAACGAGCATCAGAAGCTATGGCGCAACTCCACCTAAAGAGTCCACCACAGCATGGGCGACTCGATGCTAGCGAGTAGGCAGGACTAATGAGGCTAACTTAGAGGTCGTGACCAAGCACTCCAATGACTTCCAGCACCACCCGCGATCGCTTCACGGATAGAACTCCTACAACAGGCTTAGAGCGACACCTTCCAAGTTGTGAGTAGCACCTTCCAAGCTTTAGAACTGCAATCAACTTAAGCTATAGCCTTTACGATAGCTGCCATCACAGCTCATGCAGAGCCAGCCACAACCCATGCAGCTCACAACTCTATCACCTTCTTGCAGCTTCTCCAAATGAGCTCCTCTCAACACCAAGCTCTTAGCCTCTGTCTTCACACTGAGCTCACGATGCGCACATGGGCCACGGGCTTCTTCACTACGCGACCTTCTCCAATCGGCCGCATCGCCGTCCTCTCTCAAGCCTCATCCACAAAGTCTCCAAGGTCTTTATTTTTATTTTTTTTAAAAACCACGTGGTAGGATAAGAACTAACCGTGGTTAAGTTAATCTAACCACCACAGTGAACCTTGGTTGAGAGTTTGTAGTCACTAGGGTTAGTTCAACTTGGTCAATGGTCAAGCAACCCAAAAGAAACCATGGTTAAGTTAACTCACCGTCAACAACCATGGTTAGAGTAGGATTAGTTAAGTGCCACCTAAGCACATAGCCCTTGCCAAGCACAGTTGGGAATTCAGCATGTGAATCCTCTGCCACATCATCAAGGCCCCCTCTTCTTCACAGAACCTTCGACAAGTCGTAACTTCCAATCCAGGAAGAATTTGGGCACGCTCCAAAAGGGAAAAGTGATCAACTTTTTGAGCTCTACGCTCCTCTCATATCAAAATCATTGTTAGCAATTAGACACTACCATTGAAGCAAAATAAAACTCATGGTAAGACCTTTGCAACAAATGGAAAAGTGATGCATGAATGCAATAAGCATGCTAAAAGCACAAGTGCATGAGATGACCATAGCACAGAGCATGGCATCCACACATAAAGCATTAAGGCATATGGAAGAACAAAGCATCATGCATCAAGCTATGTCAAGAGAAGAAGAAAACGCCATCGACAATCAAAAACCTTGCCCACCTTTAGCCCATATGTTTGTAAATCAAACATGATCACCTGAGAGTAGCCATGTAAGCACCCAGGGGAGGTATTGACATGTAAACCACACTTGACCACCTTAAGTAGCAATGCATGCACTAAGGGGAGGTGATGGAATGTAACTCACATCTGACCACCTTGTAGTAGCCAATGGATCATGGCACCAAGGGGAGGTGTTGAGATATGGTGCCATGAGCACATAGGTTAAAGGCAAGGTATGTGATAAGGAATGTATTAAAGTAGCCACTCTAAGATGTGGACTACATGATGTGGAGATGTGGATTGAGGATATCCATAAGCAGAGATGTGGATGAGAGGATCACACATGTGTTGACTATTCAAAGGGCACTCTCTATATAAGAGGCCTATCATGTATTGTTGAGAACACACATTGCAAGAGATATAGATTTGCTATCTCCCTCTCATGTCTTATTTAGTGTGCTTTGAGCCACCTTAGTTCTTTCGCTAATCTTGTGTGCACCAGGCTAGTACGATCCACACTTTGACATAAAAACCATAGCTCATTCCGATTCACACTTCTGTTGATACTTCTAAAGGCCAACCACAAGTTCTTTGGCCTCTCTTTTTTTTCTCTTGGATTATGTGAGAGCTGCTCTGCATTAATTTCTTGGTTATCATTTAAGCAAGCTCCCTTTCCATCTCTCACCCTAGATGTTCATTTCTATAGTCAACTTATTAGATAGGGCCTAGACTTTTGAGCTGTTTCTTCCCCAAATGAAACCTTGCATTGGGCTGCCTTAAACTTTTGTTTATCAGCCTACCTCCCTAAATTTTCAAGCCTTAAATGTGAGAAAGCTGCAAGTGAGACTCCTTCCTTCTCTCCCACTATCTTCACATGGTATCAGAGCCGGGTTCATGGTAAGGAGCTCAAGAATGCAAACCAAGTTCGCAGTGTCTTGGTAAGAGGACCAGTGTTGCTTTCCCTTTTCGAGTTTGGGAGCAAATCTCTACAGGCAGCATAGCCGAAAAGTGCAAGAGTGCATTGTCTCAGATTGAGACACCCTTCGCGGTGTGGCGAGAGGGCAATATATACCCTGGGTGACTTTATTTTTCTAATTTGAGGGCATTTCGGGGCCCATTTTAGAGGCGGAAGTTCTCCGCAACCACTGAGAAAAAGGCCCTGTTTTTGCTGTTCGACCACTGCTTTGCAGGTCAGTGAAAAGTTGCCACAAAAATTGCATCGTATGCCTGTGCGCAGAGATACTGGGAGTTACAGAATCATCCTTATTGTTGTTGATGCAAAGTCGTCACTAGGAAGTGACTGTATGGTCAAATACCACTTTCATCAGTTTTGCAGATTTGCCCGTGTGAGGCAGAAGCTGTGTTTTTTACAGTGACATAATATTTTGCAGTGTTCTGTAATGGCGTTTGATTCTCTTTCACAGATTGTCAATGAAAAGCTTGACAAGAATAACTTCCAAAGATGGAAGTTTAGAATGACGAATTTCCTTATGGGAAAAGGCTATTGGGAGTTCATTACAGGAAATGAAGAAGAACCAGTTCTTCCTAATGTTCCCAATCAATAGGAAATGCAGGCATTTAAAGGATGGCATGAGAGAGCTAGAAAAGTTATGTATTGGCTGTCTATCAGTATTTCGGATTCTATGATTGTGCATATTCAGGATGCAAGTATGCCAAAGGAGGCATGGGATACTTTGGCAAGAATGTACAGCACAAATACGCAAGCCAGGAAAATGTAGCTCAAGCAGGAGTTGCACAATGTGCAGAGAGAAAATATGAGCATCAATGACTACCACATGAAGGTGAAGAAAATTGCAGAAGCACTTGCTTACATTGGGTCGCCAGTGGAAGATGATGATTTAGTTTCTGTGACCTCGAATGGTGGTCTAGGAAAGGATTATGCACAGTTCCGAACATCCATTGCCATCCGTGAGAAATTTCCTAATTTTGAGGAGTTGTTTGCTCTTTTAATTTCTAAAGAGCAGAGAAATGGTGGTGCATCTTCTTCAGGAGGAACTTCAAAAGAAACTGTCCTACTCAAATGCTGGAAGAGGTAGAGGCAGAGGTAGAGGAGGCCGATCTGGAGGCCGTGGTAGAAATTAGAATATGCAGCAAACTCAAGAAAACCAGTCCTATGGAGGACGACGTCGTTACTCTAGAGGCAGGGGGAGCGAAAGAGGTCGTGGTGGATGGCAGAGAGGCCAAAATGCAAACAGCAATGTTGAATGCTACTATTGTGGTAAAATGGGTCATATGACTAAAGACTGCTACCAAAAGCAGAATGACATTATGAATGGAAAATTGCAGCAAGGCAATTATGCATCCTCTAGTAGACAGGGTGATGACAGAAACGAGCATTTGTTTATGGTGCAGCACATGACCAATTCCGTGACAAGTGCAGAAGAAAGCAATGATGTGTGGTATGTTGACTCAGGTGCACGTCAAACCACATGACAAGTCATGCAGAATGCAAGGAAAATGGAAAGACTAGGATTTGTGGAGACTAGTGATGATACTGCACATCCTATTGTGGAGATTGGTAAAATTCCTTTGTCTATGCAGGATGGGAAAAAGAAATACCTGTCTGATGTATTTCATGTCCCGAACATCACCAAGAACCTGGTTTTTGTTGGTCAAATGGTTGAGTAGGGCTTGCAGGTCAGATTTAATCCTCATGGATGCTTTGTTGAGGATATGAAAAATAACGGTCGCTTGATAGCAAAAGGAAAGAAGAAGGGCAGGATGTTTATGTCGGATGTGGACATGCCTAAATTGAGTGCAGCAATGTTTGCACATGGGATTGATGCAGTTGCAGATATTGATATCTGGCATAAACGCATTGGTCATGTTAATGTACAATGACTTTAATCAATGCAGGCCCAAAACATTGTTGCAGGATTGCCTAAATTCAAGGTTGCAGAAATGCATAAGGGATGTGAAGCCTGCCAATTTGGAAAACAGGCAAGGCAACCATTTCCTAGACATGTTCAAAGAGTAAGAAGCCATTGGAATTAATCCACTCTGAGTGTGGACTACTAAAGCTACATCTATTAGAGGCTGTCATTATTTTGTCACTTTTATTGATGACTACATTAGAAAAGTTTGGGTGTATTTTATGAAAAAGAAAAGTGAAGTGTTTGGGCATTTCAAAACTTTTAAAGCTATGGTTGAAAAGAAACAGGCCTACAAATAAAATGCCTAAGGTCAGATGGAGGGGGAGAGTACCTCTCAAATGAGTTTGCAAGGTTCCTGCAGGAGCATGGCATAAAGCAACAATATTCATGCAGTCATACCCCACAACAAAATGGACTTGTAGAAAGGAAAAACAGGCATATTGGAGAGGTATCTCAAGCCATGCTAAATGAAAAAGATTTACCAGATTATTATTGGGCTGAAGCAGTTGCTACAGCAGTTTACATAATGAACAGGACTCCCACTGCAACAATACATGGCATGACGCCAGAGGAGATGTATATTGGTAGGAAACTAGATATTTCTCATTTGAAAATTTTTGGTTGCATTGCCTATGTTCATGTGCCAGATGAGTTGAGGACCAAGTTGGATCCAAAAGCTGAGAAGTGCATCTTTATTGGTTATCCTCTGTAGCAAAAAGGGTATAGATGCTATAACCCTTCTACTTGTAAGTTTACAGTGAGCAGAGATGTTGTTTTTGATGAGATGAGCAGCTGGTATAAACCAGTAAATGTGATTGATGATGTAGATGCACAAAATGGTAATGCTGCACAGAATTCACAGCAGCAATCACAAAGTATTAGTGGACCTGCAATGTCCTCTAGCAGTGGTTCACATACTTTACCATGGACAAGCAGATTGAGATCAGGAGAATCTCCTCAAAGCAATGCAGATAGTGGTATGCAGGTATCACGAAAAGGAAAAGAGAAGGTAGATCAGCCCATGTTTGATGTGAATGCAGGTCACTCTTATGTGGATGGTGAATCCAGTGGCTCGGAACAGAGCATTGATGATGAGTTGGGTATTCCTTCTATTGTTAAGGAAGACTAGGGATGTTTTGAGAGCACTTGGAAGTGAACCTATTTTGTGTAGGTCTACCAGAGCTAGGTATCCTGTGGATAGGCTGAAATATTATGGATTTACAACCATTCACTATGCCTATATGGTCAAAGTGATACAGGAACCAGAACCCACTTCTTTTGAGCAAGCCATGGGAAGAGAAAAATTGGAGAAAGCCATGGATGAAGAAATGGATGCCTTGGAAGCAAATGCTACATGGGAATTGGCACCTTTGCCTAAAGACAAGAATGCAATTGGCTGTAAGTGCGTTTATAAGGTGAAGCACAACACAGATGGTTCTGTGAACAGATACAAGGCAAGATTAGTTGTCAAGGGGTATGCACAAACATATGGGAGTGATTATGAAGAAACATTCAGTCCGGTTGCAAGGATGGCAACCGTAAGAGTAGTCATTGCTATGGTTGCATCAAAGGGATGGTCGTTACATCAGATGGATGTAAAGAATGCCTTCTTGCATGGTGATTTGCAAGAAGAGGTCTTTATGGAGCAGCCACCAGGTTATGTTCATGCTATTCATCCTGAGTTTGTTTGCAGGTTCAAGAAAGCCTTGTATGCCTTGAAGCAAGCACCTAGAGCATGGTCTGACAAGATAGGATAGTATCTTGTCATTATTGGCTTTCAGATTTCCAAGGCAGATTTCTCATTTTATATGAGAAAAATAGAGAAAGGTAATATGCTGCTTGTCATTTATGTTGATGATTTGATCATCACAGGTGATAGTGATGAAGATATCCCTCATGTGAAAATGCTATTGAAGAAGAAGTTTGAGATGAAGGATTTGGGAGAGCTGCATTATTTCTTGGGCATTGAGGTGATTAGATCACCAAGTGGGATACGGCTCTTGCAGAGGCAGTATGGATTGGACATGCTGTCCAAATATGGGATGACAGGCTGTAAGCCTATTTCAGTTCCTTTGGAGCAGAATGTGAAGCTGAGCACAGATGCAAGTGAGCTTCTAGAAGACCCTACCATGTACAGATGCATAGTAGGAAGTTTGATTTATATGACTATTACCAAGCTAGATTTGAGCCATGCTGTTGGATTGGTAAGTCAGTTTTTGCAAGCTCCAAGGAAACTGCATTTGGATGCAGCTAGACACATACTCAGGTATGTGAAGTCCACATTGCAGTATGGACTATTTTAGGAGGCTGGGGTTCAGATATAGTTGCATGGATACACTAATGTTGATTGGGCTAGTAGTATTTTAGATAGACGATCTACCAGTGGATATGTGTTCTCTTTTGGGAGTGCTACAGTCACTTGGAGCAGCAAGAAACAGCCTACAGTTGCCTTATTGAGCACAGAGGCTGAGTACAGGGGTGCAACAATGGTTGCATGTGAGGTAGCTTGGTTGCATAAGCTACTCTATGATATGCATCAGTCTACAGATGGGCCAATTGTCATTTATTGTGACAACATGAGCAGTATACACGTGACAAATAACCGAGTCGATCATGCTAGAACAAAGCACATTGAGGTGCATTATCACTATGTGCAGGAGAAGGTTTTACTAGGTCTTATTGATCTAGTTTATGTTAGCATAGAGGATCAGGTAGCTAACATATTCATGAAGGCATTAGGCACAGAGAAGCTACACAAGTTCAGAGACCTACTTAGTGTGTGCAGGAATTGGGATTGAGCTCGAGGGGGAGTGTTGAGATATCGAGCTCCACTTGTGATATGCCAGGGTGACCATTGTGCATTTATGTCACCAACTTGTTAGCTACAGATGCAGTTGGTACACCACTCATGAATAATAGCTGGATGATAGCTATCCTTATGTACTCTAGTTTGTGGATCAGTTACTATGCCACCTTAGTTAGCTGAGTTTGGTTTGAGACCCACATAAGGTTTCTCCTATTTCTTTGTACTAGAGTTCTTTTGGCTTTCACAACTAAGAAGAGGAAAACTGTTATCAGCCTCCACCTTTGTGTGTATTCCCCCATTGTGTATGTGAGAAAGCTGCAAGTGAGACTCCTTCCTTCTCTCCCACTATCTTCACATAGGGTAGTGCCGATGACTTTTAAGGAACTTGATCCACCACTATTACTATAGCAAGATGATCAGGAAAGTAAGTACGATGGTATGGATACGGATGAAAAGGCTATGATAACTCAGGATAAAAACAAAGGCAAGATCAAGGGGATCAAGGGTAAGCCTAGCAAAGGCAAGTCTAAATCTGATAATGGAGTGGACTCTTCAAATGAAGACAACAAGAAAAAGAGAAAGAAAGAGAGAAGAAGTGCTTCTACTGCGATGAGCAGGACATTTTGTAAAAGATTGCAAAAAGAAGAAGGCTAATCAAAATAAGAAGGGTGCTAGAGAGTTGTCTATTTAGTTGATTCTACCTCTTCATCAAGATTGGTGTTTATATGTATATCACTCCCATATCTCGTATCTGGTGTGTCTACCATTTCACCATCAAGGCTCTACTCCCCCCAAATCATAATTCCATAGCGGTCACCACTTGGGTATGTACATGCATTTTATGCATAGCTATTCTCATAGGTGATAGAGAAACTTTTCCTAGTGGCAACTCTGAGATTAGATATATGGAACCCGGTGTGATTGTCAAAATGTCAGACATTGAGGATTGGTCAAAAGAGGAGTCAGGATCCTTTATGAAGGTAACAGACAGTGATGAGTGCTTGGAGACAATCTAGGTGCTTGGCTAGTGTTACCTAGAGTAGAGTGAGATTCTTTGATAGAACCGGAGGACTCATGGTTAGACAATGGCTATGACTTTTGTTACCCTTGGTTGCCATCCAAAGTCTCACATCTTCCCTTTGAGCTTCAACATGTAAGTAGCTGGAGTGTTTAGGTATTCTGGATTTATGCCTAGGATATGATGTCTAGTGTATGTTGATTGGCTATAAACCTACCTAGATAGAGGACAGAATGAAACATACTCTAAGACATTAGTGCTTGGAGGACTTCCTTCTATTCACCCATCGTGAGAGGGACACTTAGAATATACCAGTACCTAGAGAGTTTGCATTCAGAGATGGGTTCATGACTGAAGGTGGTGGTACCATCAAGTGCTACAAAGGATGGACTTTTGTACTATACATGTGTGCAAAAGTAGAACCAAACCTGGTAGAGCAGCGGCAAATTGTTGTGAAAAGCCAAGAAAAGACTATGACATGGGACCTACTAGAGCATGCCCATACATAGGAGGTGAACTTGGAGACTTGGACGGGCTACAAACTTAGCTCAAGGTGCTCTCCACCTATGCTGGCTTTTTGGATAGCAATGTGGAAGGGGCTTGTTGGACAAAGAGTCTGAATAAGCTCAATGGAGCATGTGGGCTCAAAGATCTCGAGGTGCTAAGCATATAGTAGGAGAACATGTTTGGTATTATATCTTGTTCAGTTTGTGGATAGATGGAAATATACAAGTGTTGTTTCTATATTTGTCTTGATGCATTATCTATTTGTGCTAGCCTACAAACACATGAATGGTTGTGAAGTACACACATGTTGATGTAGCCGGATCCCATAGTGAAAAACTTCTATTTGTAATTCTTGGGCCCATCTATTAGTATTCTACTATGAGATTTCATTTTTCTGTGAAACACAGAAATGAAACACGTATGTGTGTAATTCTTGGGCCCATCTATTAGTATTATACTATGATATTTCATTGTCTAATAGTATCAGCTTAGATGTTGACCTATTTCTACCCTCACAAACGTACCTCTCTACACAAAGTAGCCCATCTGATATAATCTTAGAGAGTCTTGGAATTTATCCTTGTCACCTTGATAACTTGTTAGGAATCCCATATAGCATCAAATGAAACTTGTAGGTACATCCAACTTCATATGATAATCATGCACAAAAAGCATTCACAAAAGATCACTTATACCTAAGATAAGAAATAAGGGAATATCCAAAATATGCCAAAGGTTACCCTATAGGTTTTATGACAACCTTATTCTCCTATACACATCTACCCTAAATCTAGTGTCTGGCCTTTCTACATGTTGTACAAATTGCAACACTGATCTATGCTTGAACTTTATGAAACCAAGATGGTATAAGTAGCCTTATCTGTTCAGTTTATTGGTGTCGCACAACCTATTTTTGTGAATCAAAATGATGGACCATTTGTATTTTGTTGGTTTAGATTCTTTATGATGATTGTCATGGCAGTATATAAGTTTTGTTCTATGTAGTGGCAAGAAAGTGTTTGAATCACAATGAGTACAACACTCACCAGCTTTAAAAAAATGTTGCTTGAGTACATCCTTGTATGCACAAAGGAAGCCTTTGTAAATCTTTTGTGTAAAGAAAAATGTGTTTATTCTTGCTTGGATTTTTTATGCAACTTGTTGCTATTGTCAAAATATGTTGACCTTTGTGGTTGTGGAGATATATTTGGTGAATTTGAAGGTTAGCTCTCTAATTCAAATAATAATGCTACTGTCAAAATATGTTGAATTTTGTGTTTGTGGAGATATATTTGGTGAATTTGAAGGTTATCTCTCTAATTCAAATAATAATGGTTATTCTTTGGATGCACAATTGTGTCATCTCCTTTTGTTTCTTTTCAAGTATGACATCAGCCATGAGGTAATATGACAATGTGCTTTGATATGATTGTTTAGTGGTCATGCCATTGTAGGATTCTTATGATCCTACTTATGTCACTACAGATAGAAGGTTGATGATGGAGAACGAGTTTGGTAGACTTTGGAGTTGGAGTTGTAATTTTGTTGTGATTTAGCATTCTACCTCTTTGTCATCTATGAAGACTTCAAAAAAGCTTTTGTACATAGTTTGAATGCTCAATTCATATGCGTAAGACACATCATTGAGTTTTGTTCTTAGGTTAATGTCACTTGAATTTGTATCTCCTTTTATCCAAGGTTGAGGTCTATTGTTTAATAATGCCCCACTTGATCTTATGGCAATGATATGGCTATGAATGTGGCTTTTGTCTTTGGATCCAGCCATGTGCGACATTCCAATTCAATCACCGAGAAATATGCTTAATAGAAGACTGAGGACTAATTTTGAGAAGTGAGCTTACTAGAATCTAAGTACTATTGCAACTCTAGAGAGACAAAGTGAGAAACAATTGAATAAGTGTAGATAAAAGCATTTATTGGCTTGGAGAATCAATTCAAATATAACTCATCATATCCCAAATGAATTTGAGATGAATTGGGGATTCTCTCTACTAGAATCTCACTAGAATACAATCTATAGGTAGTGAGATTTAAATAAAGGGTTGTACCAAAATTGATTGAGCCCCATTTTAGTAGCCCAATAGGACTTGGAATTGGTAGACCAAAGAAATATTCCTTAGCTTTTAGGCTCACATGGCCCTATTAAGTATTCGATTGCACAATCTAACATGAAGCATCTTGTGCAGTCCTCTAGATTTTGGTAGTTTTAATCTACAAATTGAGAATGTTCTTAACAAATTAGAAGTTCTAATAAAGGGAGTCATCGATTGATTAATATGTTCTCTATCTAATAACTCTTATTTAGACCCAAGGTCCAAAATTGCATGTAATTTACAATTAAATTCACAAATGCCTTACCATATGCGTATATATATATATATATATATATATATACAATAAGCTAAAAAACATAATGATTACAATCCTCACATTAGCATGATGAGAAAGAAGGGAATTTAAGATCTTGATATCATTGATGACAAGTTGGTGATGACATCTATGTGCATTCCAGTGTCAAGGTAGATTACTTACATCCATCCAATAGAAGCTGATGTTAGAACAAACACAACTTCTAAGCCAGCTAGGACTGCAGGTGTCATAGACCCCAACTACTTGCTATCACATTCAATTTACACACTAGCATGTGACCAAGAGATCTGGCAAGAATTCAAATTTGAAAAAAAACCATTATGACTGACATTGTGGTAGGAATAGAAAAGGAGAAAGGAAAACTAGGGCAATCTAGGAATGCTTGAATTTAGGATACCACCTCTTTTTGATAGGTGAATACAAGTACCAATTTAGAGCGGGGAAGAGAAAGGGGATATCATCAATAAGCACGCGTTAGATTGATAGATATTTAGAGGCATACAGTAATGAGTGTAAGTAGGGGAAGAGAAAGGGGAGAATGCATTGACAAAGACTTATGCATAATCGCGTATGTTGGTTTGAATTAAAAAATATTATGAAAGGACTTATACCTACCACTAATTAGCTTTTAAAGGTCATTATTATGATAAAGCTTACAAAGATAAGAATTGCTCTAAAATCCAGAGTGTAAACCGTTAAACTAAGGCTATCTAGATCAGCATCAATAAAAGCTTGGCATTTTCCCTTCTTTGATAGTAATCAAAACATGGCATCCTTCCTGACAATAAATTAGTTAAGGCTCATGGCAATAAAGATGTACCATAAAGTCCTTAAGAGACTTGAAGACAAGAACAGTACGTGAGTGAAAAGTAAGTACAAGTATTAATGACCCTCTTTGACCACCACCGAACGGTGGAGGGAGGCCAAGTTTCCATAGTCATGGAAGCATCCTTAGACTAGTAGGATAAGGACATTTGTAAAATGTATCAGTGAAAGATGCTCGACTAGTTGGTCTAGGATATCAATCCCGAATATCAAAAGAACATCCTTTCCTTGAATATCAAATATCTAAAGAGGAAATGCATCTTCTCGTAGACCTTCCATACCATGGACAATGGATGTGTCCAATAACTTGATGCTAGTCCAAGCATCACAGCCTAACGACCAAGGTAAGGAGCTGGTCTCATAGTCCCCGTGTCATAATCAAGCCTGAAGCTTAAACTAGTTGAATCAAGTCGACTCAAGTATATCCATTAGTCATAACATTTTTCTGATCTTACAGTGGATATACCTCTATGTGTGTGTGTGCACGCTTATGTGCATGCATGTGTGCGTGTGTGTGTGTGTGCATGTGTGTGCGTGTGCATGTGCGTGTGCGTATACCTGTGCCTGTGCATGTGCGTGTGTTTCCAATCAAACAATCTAGCCTACTACACTACTGGACCAGTCTTCAGTGTTAGAGTAAACCAAATGCAAACAAATTCCATTGCACTTTTCAAACAACAAGTGAGAGTAATCCATTATTATTCAACCCCTTCAGACAAAATATCAAAGTGGGAGTCATAAAAAATACTCACATTCATATAAAATGTCAAAAATACAAAAAGAGTCAAAAGTAATCTCCAACAAACAATTCATTCCCATATTACAATAGATGGAGATTTAATCCACCATAAAGTTCTATCAAAAGTTGCCAATGTTGTATCTTATGTCCATCAAATCATGCTAAAGTTTTTACAATGCCAATCCAATGGAGAGGTATGCTGGCTCACCTGGCACCATCACAACCAAATGAAAGTTAGAACAATTCATTCAAGCTGTGGTAGGCAGGCTTCAATGCCGGCACATAGTTGTTATCCATGTCACTCTATCTAGATTAGCATAATCAAATCTTGGCAATCTAATGTTCAAAAATAATCAATAGCTGGGATTCATACAAATCATGAAATATTTATAAAATGTTAGAGTAATTCTCAATGGAATAAGTAGACTAATCAAAGGCCCCATTGTCCTTTGATCAATTCTCCACCAATCATAATATTGAATCATAAGAGGCCTATAAACAAGAACCCAAACTGATGCATAGAAACCATCATATAGACCCAAGGGTAAAACATGTCCACTCCTCTCGTATCCAAGACAATCCCATGATTCACATGAAAACAAATCTGGTACCTCATATAAGTGACAAATCTACAATCTGCCAAGGGAAACCCAATAGAACCTAGTGCAATCTATATGAGTAACATAAATATCCATGGCACTAGTAATTTCCAAGATCCCACTAAGACCAATCACTAAGTTTAATAAATAAGGAACTTGACCTGTAATTCAATAGACCAATAATTTGAAAGCTTAATAGCTAAGGATCTCAAATATGTCTATCCATTAATCTGAGGTATGCATGTCAAATTCATAAGGGAACTATGTAGAACCAAGGTCTGACAAAGGTATGTTCTACTTCCCAAAGAGTAGAGCTTAATATACAACCCATGAAATGAACAATCCAAGCTTAGTGCATAGCTCTTGAGGTCCATAGTTCCTTAATACAAAATCATCAAAGTTAATCAAAACAAAGCACTTATGAAAGGATCAAATGTTAGTAATCTCTAGGCAACAAATTAGAGGATCCCATGATTCTTAGCACTTCTTGGCTTCATAATTAGATTTTTTCTCCTAAATCAATACTACCAATGTAAAGAAGCATATCATAAAGTGTAAGCTATGTTTTGGTAGTTCTTTGCGACCATTCAAGTCCCTCATATATATTCATAGCCCGTCATTTGCTCCAAGCTACCAAAATATTAGGATTGTCTCACCAAAGTAGTAGAGGAAAGTTTGCAACAAACAAGACAAGAAGTAGATCTTTGAACAATCATTGCAACATGCTACGTCCAACTTTTAACGGCTCACGTTGAATGGATGAAGAAGAACTGAGGACCGTTTCTACATTCCAAATTACCCTGAGGGTTGTCTTTGTACTCAGATGAGGAACTACTTATTGCTCAATGGGAAGGCATAAGTGAATAGAAAGTTGTGTATTGCATTCTCCACGAAAGGGCTCGAGTTTCATACCTAGAATGATCCACCCACCCGCAGTAGCGTTCAATAAAGCTATGAGCTTATAATAACGAGACAACATTTGCTAGACAATTCAGCTCTCAGATAGACTCTTTGTTCCTCAAGAGGTGCACAAGGTTATCCAAACCAAAACCAATCTTCTCTCTTGTGAATAATTCAACGGGTGGGACTATGAGTATCCTCCATCTCCCATCTTCCTTCTTTCTTCTTAACACTCTGCTTGTAAATCCTGCCATTTAGGTAGCGCACCAAGGGACCATTAAGTCATTACTACCTTCATAAATGTTTTGAGTAATACAAATCCTCACTCTAAAGTACACCATTTACAATCCAACGTCTAAAGTAACAAGGGAGGTCCACAGCATAGGATTCCTTGTCCATAATCTCCCACTACACCCAAAATAATAAGGGACCTTAGAAGAGATATGTGAAAATTATTAATGTGTCACATAACTTGGTATTATTCCCAAAACTCTAATTCATATAATAATAATACTTCATTGAGTACAAGCATGATCACAAAGAGTTTAGTTTATGGGTAAAGTGGAATTCATTTCCCCTCAATATCAATGGAGCCCACCAATTATAGTTACACTCAACTATTACAAAGGTCCCCAAGTGTGTGTGTGTGTGTGTGTGTGTGTGTGTGTGTGTGTGTGTGTGTGTGTGTGTGTGTGTGTGTGTGTGTGTGTGTGTGTGTGTGTGTGTGTGTGTGTGTGTGTGTGTGTGTGTGTGTGTGTGTGTGTGTGTGTGTGTGTGTGTGTAAGACTTGACAACACCCCTTTGCATATTGAAAAGACAAAAGAGCAAAGCTAGACAATGGAATAGGACTAATTGCATTAATAGAAAAGTTTGTACAAGTCGGTCAATCCCTGTTTATAAAGGAAAGCAGCAGTGGGCCATTTTGTAGAAATGACTTTGTGGAACTGTATAGAAGTTGAGCTTGGATAAGCCCTAGCAAGCATCACTTTTATTGAAGAGGGGAGTCTGCCTACCTGCTACCATCCAACAAGAAAATTGGTGAGAACCAGCTTTAATCTTAGTTGGGAACTTAGGTGTCATAAATACCCCTCCCTTGTTATTGGGGTCACAATAAAAATAAAATCTTAAACACGAACTTATCAAGCTTGATGTAGACCAGTAAGTGAAAAAATAATTGGAGTAAACGTCTGCTTATGAGAAGAGTGTTCATGAATAAAAGCAAATTAACTTGGAACATTATCCATGTAATTTATAAAGAAAAAGTATAAAGGAGGATAATGTGAAAGAGGAAAATGAGGATTCAATGAATTCGTTTTGAAACAAAGTGTAGAAAATCTTTTAAAAAATAATTACTAATTGATAAATTTAAGTAAATTTTAACTAGAAAATTAATTGCTAGGGTAGTGTATGAAGCAGCAATGGTTTTACTAACAACCTATGAAACAAAGATATTTTTTTCAATACGATATCAAAATAAAATAAATTATCTATAGAGCGTGAAAGACACTTAAATTAAGATTCTAGCATGGAAGAGGTAATGTTTAATCATAGGATGCTTTAATAACCACCTAGTGAGCATTGAAACAGAGGCACTAGTAATGGAAAAAGGAAAGGGAAGAGTGTGAGAATTATCCTAAGTGAGAGCTAAAATTAAAGTACTAGGAATGAAAAAAGAAAAGGGAGAGTGTGGAAAATAACCTAAGTGAGAGCTTGAAATATAGTACTAGAAAAAAGGATAAAACAAAAGGGAAAAAATAATATAAATAGCCTAGTGAGAGCTTAAATTAAGGTTAGAGCACTTTAACGAAAAAGATGAATAAAAGTAAAAATGATAAATGATAAAAAATCCAAAGTAAACAATAAGGTATATATGGAAGGTACAAAGAGGGAGGGAAAAAGGATTAATATGGAAAATACAAAGGGGGGGTTAATGTGTAAAGAATAAAATGAAGGAAATAAGTGAAGGGGGCATGAGGGGGGTAAAAAATGAAGCAAAACAAAAACTAAAAAACTTAAGAGTCCATAAAGGTCGAGTCGTTGGAGATAGTGAAGATGCAACACGGCCCAAAAGTAGAGAGGAAGGGATGACCTTTGGAAGAGAGTCGACTGAAAGGAAATTCGAGCTAATTGTGCAGGACAATTAAGGATGGAATGCGAAGTGACCATGCGGGTTCGTGGGATATGAGGCATGAGGAAGTGTCGGAATTAGAGATAAAACAGGATAGACTAGGTGGATGGGATGGGTACAAGGACAAGGGAGTAGAGTAGTAAGCCATATGTGGCAGTACTACAGCAGAGGGAACAATATATGTGGCACAAGGTGGTGGGAATCAAAACAGTGAGGGCAGGCGAAGAAGAAATGGGAGCAGGCACAGTACGGGTGAGCACTTTATAAGGTGAGATCAAGGGTCGTGAACCCTTACGTAAAACCAAGGTAAGTAGAAGGAGCGACAATCCCAAGGGGATTTAGACAGGCGGGTCGGGGATCAAGGGGGGGTTTAGGTCACATGGAATTGGTAGAGTTATGTTTTAAGGAGAGCCATAGTGAATGTATGGAGTAATTAAGGAAAAAAGTTTTAAAAGTAAGAAAGTAAGAAAGATTAATAAATTGTTTTTACAAATTAGGAGAAAATAAGGCAAATTTTCTTCTTAAGAAGATAAGGGAAACTGAGAAAATTAAGAAAGGAAATAAAAATAACTAAATAAGGAAATTTTAAAGAAATAAAGAATAAATGGAGTAATAAGTGAAGAGGAGGGGAAAAGTAGAAAAGTAAGAAAAGTATAAGAAAAAAAGGGAAGTTTGAAAATAAAGAAAAAGAAGAAAGAAAAATAATAAGGAAGCTTTAAGAAAATAAAGAGATTAAGAAGAAATTAATAAATAACATTAAAATAAGAAGAGAGTAAGAACCAATAAGGGTAGTTAGGGAAATTTTAGAAAAAGGTTGGATTGAGAAACAAAGAGAGAGGGGGAAGAAGAGAGAGAGCAAGGGGGTTTAAAAGAGAGGAAGAGAGAGAGAGAGAGAGAGAGAGAGAGAGAGATAATGGAAATAATAGGGAGAATTAGGAAATAATTAGAGAAATTAGAAAAAAATATAGGAAGCACTAGGGAAAATTAGGGGAGAATAGAAAAAATTAGGAGAAAACTATGAAATTTAAAAAAGGTGCTAGAGTGGGGTAAGCTGAAAGGTTTTAGGGGAGTTTAGGAGAAAGAGAGGGGAGAAAAGAGTAGAGAGAGAGTGAGGGAAAATCTAGAGAGAGGGAGAAAGGGGGAAAGGCAGTAAAAAAGGTTTTTCAAGGGATTATAAAGAGAAGAAAAGTAATAAGTATGTTCAAGAGGACAAAAGAGGATAGTAAGAGTGTGTGTGTGTGTATCCACCATTAACCTCAAATTAAGTAACTTAATTTACTTTATATGATGGTATAATTCATATGGAATCCCCACTAGGTGTCATTTTAGGCTACCTAGTTTGTAGTTAGCCTATTACACACCTGATTTCCTACCTAGTAGATCACATCTTGACATGATGAATGTCTTTGATAGTGAATTTTTCTAGATCACATCTTGACAAGGTGAATTTCTTTAATAGTGAATTTTCTTTTTCTAGATCACATCTTGACATGGTGAATTTCTTTTATAGTGACCTTTTCACAATCCATATCAGCCATTGTATTTGGAATTTGTTGGTGTGGGATGCTTTTATTACTCTACATATTTTCACTGCTTTGCTTTCATCATTGATATGTAAACTATTGTTTGAATTTAGTCCTAATTTATTGAGATTATGATATTTTATGAGTAGGGAATAGGTTTGTTTGATTACCTATAGATATATTCTACTATAATGAATGTTAGCTCTCTCATTTCATACTTAATAATGTATGGTCTGCTATAGGCAAATCTCCATGTCAAATTGTCTATGGCAAGACCATTCCTACTTCATTGACCTGTCTTAAGCATTGAGTAGAGGTTGCTGACCAATTCACTAAGGATTTCTCTAGCATTTTGACTATTGTCTGTAAAAACATCAAGCTCACTCAAGCTGTCTACACTTCACGAGTGAACAAGGGTAAAAATAGAGTTTTATTCGCTAAAGGTGACCTCGTCATGCAATGTATTGAGAAGCACCGACTCAAGAGTGTTGGGACCCATCCTTTAGTTAAGATTTCCAATAAATTGTATGGTCATTTAAGATCTTGGAGCATATTAATGGCAATGCCCATCGGCTAGAATTACCCCCACACAAGCACATTCACAATTCTTTTAGTTTGCACCTAATGAGACCTTTCCATGGAGACCCACTAACTCCACCTATGGTAGAGGATGCACCTTTGCTCCAAGGAGAGGCCAAGTTCTTAGAGCCAAACCATATCATCGATAAACAAATCACTTAGATGAGATGTGGAAATTCCTATTCCATTTATCTTGTTACATTCAAGAATCACCCCATTGAGGATTCTAAATGAATGCTTGAGTAAATTTTCACCAGTACCCTAGTCTGTTGACTACCTTTTGTCGTGCAATTGAGGGCAATTGCAATTTGAAGCAAGAGGGATGTTATGAGAATTCGAATTATTGCATTAATTTAATCCTTCATTATTTAGTTGAGTGAGATCCAAGTTGTTTTTTTTTTATTTGTAGGATTTGTGAGCATTTCCTGTTGTAAATATAGCTTCTTTGATGAGGCTAGAAAGTGGGAAATAGTTAAATAAATGTACCAAATGCACTAGCATTCATAAATCATCAAGTCTCTCCTACACCAATCCTTTTGGATATATCCAAGAAATTTCGTGGTTATCAAAATAGAAACAAAAAACTTTGTTGAGAATAATCAGGGACAAATATCTAAAATATATATAACGCTTTTGGACATAGAACTATTTGTCATGTGAGTCAGCTTAGTGTTATTATAGGCAAATAATAAAATGTGTAAATATTTATCCCATGTGCTTGGTTGACCGAATATGTGACAATGTAACATGTCACAAATATTATTTTGTGTGATCTCAATTTGACCATTGGACTCGGGATGAAAAGCAGTGGAGAAGTCTAACTATGTACCAAGATTGTCATAGAGTGCGGTCTCAAAGTTACTACAGAATTTACTATCCCTGTCTGACATGATTACGTTCAGAAGGCCATTTGAAGCTTTCAATAAAGGCATCCCATTTAATGTGTCAATGCGAGATCGCCGGCTAAGTAAGGAGACGTCTATGACTTTGGTGATCGGTCTTAATGAGTAACTTGGAACCCATAAGATAGTGGTTCCATATTTTAAGGGCATGAACCACATCGGCTAACTCTTGGTCATCTGTGGAGTAGTTTAGCTTTGTTGGTTTTAACTTACATGACTCGAATGCAATTGGAGGGTTGTCTTGCATGAGCACAACCCCAAAACCCTGTCCACTAGCATTAGTGACCATGACAAAGAAAGGTCTCATGAAGTTTGGCATTGTCACACATGGTGTTTGGATCACTACCTCTTTAAGTCTCACACAAAAGCTAAAGTGCGCCGCTCGTCCCAAGAGAAAACATGAGTCTTACATAGGAGTGTGGTCAATGGATGTGCCTTGTGCAAGAAGTTCTTAATGAACCTACAACTCAAATGCCTTCAATTGAAACAATGTGTCCAAAGTATTCAATTTTGGACTAGAAAATCGACTTTTCTCTAGATTGGCATACAGTTGGTTCTCGTGTAAGAGAGAGAAAACAAGATCCATGTCTTTCTCATGTTCCTCTCAACTCTTGCTATAAACCATGATGTCATCAAAGAAAAACTACCACGATGTCTTGATAGGGTAGAAAGATATGGTTCATCATCCAACTAAATGTAGCAGGTGCATTGGTCAGTCCAAAAGGCATAACGAGGAATTTCTAGTGGCTAGTTTAGTCCTAAAAGCAGTCTTGAAAATATCAAGCTCGGACACTCTCACATAACGATCTGCTGACTTAGATCAACCTTGCTAAATATTCTGGCTCCTTTCAGCTTGTCGACTAACTCTCAAGATTGGGGTATTGATTCTTCACTATGATTTTATTCAAGGCACAATAATGGAAAGTCCCATTTTTCTTCTTGACAAAAAGAACGGTGCCCTAAATGGTGAACTTCTAGGTCAAATCAAGCCTCAGGTCAAAAGAACTTCTATTTGGGATTGAATTTCTTGTTGCTCAGTACAATCGTGTCTTTATAACGCTTTGCACAATGGTGCACTACCTAGGATAAGTTAAATCTTGTTATCCTCAGGTCTAGATTGAGGAAGGCCAGGGGGTAAGTCTTCCATAAAGGAGTCAATGTAGGTAGTAGAAATGGATCTAAAGGCTCTTGCTTATGTTTCTCATTCTTGGGACTAGCCTCGATCTTGTTAACCATAACAAGATATATCTTCTCACATTTACACAAAGCTCTTTTAGCTTAGGTATTGACGAAAAAGGCCACGAGGGAAGCATTCCAAAGTCATGGTCTCAGTCGAAAAAGGCCACAAGGGAAGGTTCTTCTCACATTCCAAAGTCATGGTCTCAGTATCATGGTCTCAGTGTCTTGAGTCACAGTAATGGTGCGCCCAAGATAGTTAGGTTGGCATTGTGATTGACACGCTAGGGCATACTTAGAATGAGATCTTGCTTGCATAAAGGAGCAACTAGGAAATCTCACCTCTTGACTAATGGCCCTAAAGTCACCTCAAGATCCCTAACAGTTTGCAAACAATTATAATACAATCCTTGAAAAGCTGATTTGACTTTATATTTTGTTTTGATGGATGAAAACCCTAGTTTTTTTTCAACAAAACGATGCAAAATGAAGTCATGGGTGCTTCCATCATCAAACAAGACATTATGTTCTTTTTTGTGTAATAGCGCAGTCATGTGTAACAAAGAGGTACGGAAAAGAGATGCACCTTTACCTGAAGAGTTGTTGTCAGTGTCTTTGGTCTCATTGCCCTCATCTCCACCCTCTTACTTGAACGATTTATCCTGAAATTCTTTAGTGATGTCATCAATATAGTTAATGTATGTGGGGTTGTTGCATTGTCCATTGCCATTGGTATGACCATTGGTTTCCTCTGTTGCTATTGATGGAATGATCCTTTTCTTTATTACCTGTCTTGTGTGAAGCAAGTGCATTTTTTGAGCATTCATAACAGTAGTGCCCCTTCTCTTTGAAATTGTAACATGTGACAAGTACATTATCTCTTCAATTTACAAGTAACTTAGCATGTTTCCAATTAGACTTACCATCATAACTACCAACTTTATCACTTATGCCCTCCTTCTTGAAGAATGGAGTATGTTTCCTTGCTCAGGGGGTGTGAGTAACAAAGCTTCTTCCTTGTTTCCTTTCTGACTCTAATGCTAAATCCATAGCATCAGAAGTTGTAGATGATTGAAGCATGCACACATCAGCATGAATAATAGGGCATAAACCTTCAATGAAGGTACATCATTGCTCCTTCCATGGCACTTTTTCAACGGTTTGCAATTGAAG
This sequence comes from Dipteris shenzhenensis, assembly GCF_047967505.1. NCBI lineage: Eukaryota > Viridiplantae > Streptophyta > Polypodiopsida > Gleicheniales > Dipteridaceae > Dipteris > Dipteris shenzhenensis. The sequence goes on from NC_141610.1 coordinate 28,500,615, forward strand.
CAGTGCAAAAAGATATTTCTTAGTGTATACATTCACATTTTCATCGTCCATCTGCATCATTCTTTGCCATTTCCTGGCAAGTATTCTCTTCAAATTGTGTAGGTAGGAAGCGCTTCTTAATTTTGTCTTTGAATACTTCCTATTTCTTTGGAATATCCATGCTTTTTGCAAGCACACTCCACCATAGTTGCACACTACTTGCCATGTGACTCACACCAGATAATCACCTTACTATATGCATCTCTGTTTCTAACCAAAGAGGTCAATTTGCACTAAGTGGACTAACCAAAAAGATAGAGATGGTCAAAGATATGATAAAAGGCCATAGGGAACTTAACAAATTGGCTCACAAAGAACATGTATTTTCCACTTCAAAGATAAGGCAAGTGAAAGGAATACTATAGGCTTTTCTTGTTCACATATATGCTATAGTTTCCACCTCTTCTACTTTGAGTAATGTTATGAGAATTGGAAATCATCCCATTAATTTAATCCTTCAATAGATAGTTGAGGATCTAGCCCGAAGAAAAAAGAAATCACTTGAAGAGAAAAGAAAAGGAAGAAGAAGTGGTGCCCAAATAGAATACCAAAATTAAAAAAGAGGAGCTCAAGAAGCTTCTAAAGGAGATGGGCATTTGTAAAAACCTAGAGAAGGGAGAGAACTGGTGCCAAAAATGCAAAGCCTAGGGTTATATGGTGAATGAGTGTTAGCCAAGTAGATCATGTGACAGTTGCAACTATCCAAGTAGAAAATATTTTGAGAGTAGAAAAGAACGTTTTACTCACTAGGAATGAGTACACTTTTAGGCTTCAACTCCAAACTCATGATGTAAGCTTGGAGTAGGTTGGCAATCCACAATGTACCATACCAAAGCACAACAGGTTAAAGTTTGCACAACTAAAAGGACAAACCAGACAAGTTCTACAAGACCATGAATTTCACTCCTACTTGTGTGACATTCATACCAATAGAAATACCACCAATTACTTCCAAAACATTGCCAATAGAAATAATTTTAATAGATTTGTGACATTAATACCAATAGGAATACCAAAACTTACTTCCAAAAGAGATTTGACATTTAAATTCACACCTATTGCTTTTCCCAAATTAACATTGGAAAAAACATACTACAAAACAAATGGCACATGAATGCTTACGAAAGGAATATTAACAAGAACCAATTGGATAAAGGAAGTATAATGAAATTAATTCAAAGGGGGTGAAACTTGTTTTAATTTTAGAAGAAGGTCGACAAGTCTTACTTCGAAACAAATTGCGTATAAATTTTAACAATTAGCATATAAAGTTTAACAAGAACCATGCAAAACCCAAAACCCATGTAGTCTCAAGTCTCACCATGCAAAATTAAGTCTTGATTTTTTCAATAGATCCCTTGATGTTGGGGGTCCAGAATATAACCACATCAGCTGTACCACAATAGGAGGCAAGAGTGTTCCTGATGCTCAGATGATCATGGCCCACCTCACTCGACCTTCCTTGCACTATGAGACTGGAGCCTGGAGCTACCGGCACTTCAGCGACAAATACTGCCACATATAAAATCTTAGCCAAGGTGTTGAGACATCGGTTGAGACCCCACCTCTCGGGCATCATTCATGCAGACCAGTTTTGTTCAGGAATGCAATATCTAGACAACATCTTTAGTTTTTTGGATGCAATGGATCGGGCTAGGGAGGAGTCACATCCTCTTTCCATCCTTGTCCTAAATTTTGAGAAGGCTCATGACAGGGTGGAGTGGTCCTTCCTAGAGGGTACTATGCATAGATTGTGCCTCTATGATAGGTGGATCAGGGGGTCTCAACTCTTTGTGTAGGAACCTCCATTGAGGTACTTATTGGAGAGGCCACACAAGGGAGGCATTTTCTCTATTCTGTTTGGTTTGACAAGCTATCCCCTTTCCCTCCTCCTCTTTCTTTTCATCGCTAAGGTGCTAGGTTATGTCTAGTGCTCTTAAGCAACAGAATTGGCAGGTATGAGGCTTTCGATCATATAGGAGGAGGAGTGACCGGATTCAAAGTTCATAGACAATATGACCTTATATGTGGAGGGCCCAACCATGAGCCTTAAGACATTCAAGGCTGCCTTGGCTATTTATTGCGATGCCTCAGGCACTTCGATCAAGTGGACCAAATCTATTGGCTTCTTCAAAGGGAGACTATCATTATCACTCGCAAGTGATAAAGAAGTGACAAGGACCCTCATGGTTACCTAGGTGATGAGGGTGTTATAGGAGGTCTTTTGGTGACATGAGGGTGACAAAGCAACTTCTTATCTGTGGTGACAAAGGGGTGACAAGGACCCTTGTCATCATCCAAGTGATAAGGAAGTGACAACATGATCTTTTGTCACATAAATGATGAGGGGGTCACAGGAACTTTTGGTCATCCTAGATTTGACAAAGGGGTCACAAGGACCCTTTGTGGTCACAAGCAACAAGGGGTGAACAAAAATTTTGGTTGTAATTTTATCAAGAGTGGCAAACATGCTTTTGGTCACCCAACCGATAGAAGAGTGACAAGGACCTCATGGCCACCCAAGTGACAAGGTGGTGAAAAGATGACGTAGTCATAAAAGTGACAAGGGAGTAATAAGAGGCCTCTTTGTCACCCAATCGATAAGGGGGTGGCAAGAGGACTTTTGGCCACACATTTGATCAGGGCTTGGTAAACACTTTTTGGTCACCCATGCAACAAGTGACAAGAAGACTTTTGGTTACACAAGTGGGGTGACAAGAGGTATTTTGGTCACACAAGTAACATGGAAGTGACAAAGACACCATTGGTCACACAAGTGATACGAGGATAACAAAGCCACTTTTGATCACATAGGTGACAAGGGTGGCAAGAACACGGTTGATGACAAATTCTAAAGGCTTTTGGTCAAGTGGGTGATAGGGTGACAAATAGGATTGTTATCACCCTTTCAGGCAAGGGATGATGAGGCATTGTGGTCACCCTATGTGAAAAGGCATGACCAAGAGGCTTGTTGTCACCCTAAGTGACGAGAGGGTGAAAAGAAACCTTGTTGCCACCCTAGGTGAAAGGGGGTGACAAGGAGGTCTTTAGTAACCCTAGGTTTAGCAAGTGACAAAGAGATTTGAAGCTCAATGGGTGATAAGCTTGGTGTCATGTTAGGATCAAAATGTCAAGGAGGTTAGGTGTATATAGGCTAAATCTAGCAAGTTTCCATGCCACCCTCCCTTTCTTCTCCTTTCAAAATTTCCCATCTCTCTCTATGCATCTATCACCCTTCAAAACCAATGCACACTTCCCCTTCCTATATTGTATCTCCACTCCAACCCCCTTCACGACTCGCAATTTACTCTCAACACCTCCGCTTGTTGCCACAGAAACCCTCCCACCCCCTTCTCCCTCCTTTCTTCTTACTACCAATGAACTACTCTCCAACATAATCTCTTTCCTACATGCATACAACCACCCCCTCTCTCTGATGTTGTCCAAATCACTGAGGCTATTTATCAATGCTTGAGCATCCTCCGCATTGAAATGTAATTTCCAATGGTATTGCACAAAGGTTTCCATAGCATTGCTTTGCAATAGGGCCTCCTTGTCCTATCAATCAGAATGGGAGGTTGGATTCCTATCTAGATTCGAAGTTTGGCAACATACAACCACTACCCCCATTGCCCGTAAATCCTAGTGCAAAGGTTTCCAAACCATTTCTATGCAATTGGGCCTCACATTATACACGAGCGAGAGAACGAAAGCATGCATGCTAATCATTTTAATTGAAACTAATTTTGACAATTCAACCTTTTATCAATATTGTTGCAAACTTGACAAGCTACCAAAAGCAATAGAAATATCCAACGATAGTGCAATCATTTCTCACAACACACTACCAATAATGCAATCATTTTTTCAAATCATTCATTCTGACATATGGGATTACATTTTTAAATTACCCAATAGGTAAAGACAATCAATTTTATCATCAAACCTATTAGATTCATTCTAAAGAAAAATTAAAGGAAAACCAAGCATAGTCAACTTAACTCCAATGGAATATTCAATCAGGTACGTCAAGTCATGGAGTACTCAATGCAACAAATGATAGATTGTCATAAGTATTCATGCACAATCAAACCCCTAAATTAATCATGATTCTCACAACTTAATCTTTGGAGAATTCTTGCATCGATGTAGAATGCTCCAAATGCATATCAATGATCCAAACTTGTTTCGACAATAGTACATTCATTTCTTAATCATGATATAGTACATTCTTTTTTATCATAAAAAACCCTCAATGATTTTGGCACTCAATACATGTCGAGAAGATACTCATCGAGCATATGAAAGCTATTCAACAATTGCAAGAGCAGAATCTTCTCAAACAATCAACAAATCAATTTTTCATTGTGACTATCAAGGACAGTCTTCTTAAAACAAATGCATCAAAATAGCACATTCGAAGGAAACAAAATTTTCCACAAGGAAAATGGCTTTTTTAAGTGATCAAACTTATGCTTTTACATGCCAAAGTAAAGATGTATCCATTTATTTCATTAATCATAATGTAGATGTATTTTGCAACTACTTAAAAATATAAATGACCTATTATTTATTTCTTCAATTATTATTTTTATATAAAAATGAGAATGTTGTATGTGCATGCAAGTATGATGTATAGATGTATAAACACATGCATGTATGTGTGCGTGCGTGTATGTACGCATGTATGTATATCAACAGATAGGTAGATGCATCTGTGCATCTATGGATACATATGTCTATATATCTACACACGTGCATGTGCACATGCACATATTTGTATATCAACAGATAGGTAGATGCATCTGTGCATCTATGGATACGTATGTCTATATATCTACACACGTGCATGTGCACATGCACGTATTTGTATAAATACGTGCATACATGTGCACGTGCGCACACACACACAACAAGATTCCATCACATAGAGACTACATACTATGCTGCTATGACATCCCCACGAATGTCAAAATAGAATGGGTGTAGACCTTTATAAAGATTTCTTCATGCATGTACATCTCTCCATACACACTACACACGAGCATCCATACATACAATGGTCTTCATATTGAGTTTCTTTCACCGTGCTGAGTTATGAGAAAGCCTAGCATTGAAGAACAAGACTACTCAAAGGTGGGGCCCACATATTCACCCAAGCTACAAGTGCATCTTCACATCTATATACATCTCCTTACCCACTTCAAGGGTCACCGTACATTTCCTTGCCTTAAAAAAAATGTTTGATTGATCTTTCATCAAAATTTAAATTTCTTGAAACAATGTCCTCCCAAAGCAAAGGCAAGCATAATTGGCTTCACGCCCACATGTTATTTTTTGTCCTGTCTCAAATATTGAAATGTATTTTAATATTTGCATCTCAAGAACATGAAACTAGATATAGATGGGTACCGAATGTGATAATTCTAATGCAAGAATGAAAACCAGGTTTGCAAAAGACATACCTTTCTATAGATCAATATATACATATCGATGTGTATCAATAGATATGTGTATCTAAAGATATGTCTATCTATATATCTATACACATGCATTACACAAGTGCACAGAGGCATGTACACATATGTACACATATATACGCATACACAGGCACATGTGTGAGCACGCACATACATATACACATACATGTACAAGCATGCCAAAGTTTTTTTGAAAAGACTATAGTTTTGACCTCATGGCAAGTTCCACAGAGCAAAGACTACATACTAAGCTACTATAACATCCGCACTGATGTCAAAACAGCGCCAAACAATAGGTGCAATCCATAGTCACATGAAAACGTGTTCTGTTCCATCAAAGCATTTTGTCCCAAAACGTTTCGGAAAAAAATATAAGACTCCACATGAAACCAAAAAAAATTCCACTTCACACAAATCATGGAGTATTTTCTTAAACATTTTTGCTCCATATTTTCTTCCGCTTGTAATGCATGTGACTCACTGTGACTCATGCCTTCTACCTTCCCATGTTGGAGACTTTTGAGCCAAGACTCATGAGCTGTTGCCATTCTGTTTTGTAACATACCGCATGTGTAATGTGTTATTCATCTAGATTCTAGAATCCATATGCTTTATGATTCCATAAATATTAAATGGACAGAAGTTGAAGCTTCAGAATCAACTTTGAAAGCTTTAAATAAATTTAAAGAATGTGTTCGTGCATTGAATTTCCTTTTTAGGTGTCTTGACTTGTATTCTCTGTTCACTTGAAACTTGAATGTAACATATGTTATTTGCCACTATCCTTATACATATTAAGTATCATTTCAAAAACTATCCATTTTCATCTAAAAAGACAAACAAAACAAAACATGCAGAAACGACAAAACAGATGTTGTGCCTATGGTGTGGACCTTGATATAAAGATTTTCCTCATGCATGCACATATCTCCACAAATCGACCACATGAGCATCCATATACAATGGTCTTCATACTGAGTTTAGCGGACTCAATGTGAGAAAGCCTAGCATTGAAGGAGAAGGCTACTCAAAAAGTGGGGTCCACAGTCTAGTCACCCAAGCTACAAGTGCATCTTCACATCTGTATACATCTGCTTACCTGCTTTGAGGGTCGCTGCAGACTTCCTTACCTTTTGACTGATATTTCAACAAATTTTAAATTTCTTGCAACAATTCATCCTCCCAAAGCAGAGGCAGGCACAATTAGTTTCACACCCACATGTTATTTTCTGCATTGATCGCAAATATTGAAGTGTGTTTAGATCTGTAGATCAAGAACGTGAAACCAGATTATAGATGGGTACTGGATGTGATAATTCCAATGCAAGAATGGAAAACATATGACTAACTGCACCAGATTTGCAAAAGACAAATACCTTTCTGTCACACAATACACACAGCATTAAACTATCAACAAAATTGCTCTATTGATCACGCTTAAAGCCCTGCATTACAAGAAGCAGTTTGTGAAATATCACGAAGCACTATGGTACCGTGTCAGCGCGATCCTTTATTCTTTGCCACCCTGTTGGCTTCTTTACTTCCAGATTTGAGTACTGTTTTTTTCCTCTTTTTCTTTTTGCCACGACCTGTAGGGCCTGAAAAAGCCTCAACAATGTCAGGTGTTTGTGATACACCATTTTCTTTAGTAGCAGTCAATGTGATTGGCCTCTTTTTAAATGAAGTCGAGTGCGCATTTTGCTTCTGAGAATCCTTGATACTATCTATCGATAAGCTTACATCAGGATCAGCTGACGGGCTTACACTGCAAACATTTCGATCCTCTTGCTCATGAAGGTGGACAATATTGCCATTGGATTCATTGATATCAAGAGGATTCAGAACTCAGGAAGGTACTTCTTAACAGTCTATCAATTCTGCTGAAATGCCTTTCAGTGTATGGTAGAATACCTTCAATCAACTCTCGAATACCTGGTATCTGCAGTAATAACATGCAACTCTTGGTCTTCCTGGCTCATACAGCATGTTCACTGTACTACTGAATGACAACTTATTAGCCAAAGTTACAGATTGTAGTTGATCTCACCTCAATAAATTCTGCTGGAGGGAAAACCTGGAAAAGTTCCAGGAGAGCACGCTGTGCGATATGGCAAAATTTAGGCTTTGCGTTCCATTCACGAATGTATTCCAAAAGCAACCGAAGGTGCTCCTTATCCAGCCCTTTCAGAATGGTTTGAATTTGCAGTTCTATGTTTTCTTGCCTGTAAGATGTCACTCCAGCTCAACAAATATTCACTTTACATCACCCATTGGCTGAATTTAAATACAACAATATGTGATCACACCTGAACAATTGAGTGAAGACACTGAGAAGTTTGAAAGGCCGTCTCAACTCAAAAGCAAGCTGTATGGCCTGTGCAAAATCAGCATCAGCCAGGGCATTTGCCAAATCTTGATCTTTCAAGATCTCTTCCTCCTGCACAGAGCGAGTAAGTCATATATTGCAGAAATCGAATGTAGGGCAGACAAAACTGTCCTACATGTTCATCTCACCTCTTGTTTCAGAGCTTCCTCCTCGTCAGCTTGGGTACAATCCTCCCATAAGTGTACAATTGAATCACTGCCACCGGTAGCCAGCATCTCATTCTTACTGTTCACATCCAGAGCCCATATCTGCAGCACCAGAAAAACTCCAATAAGGCATTAGTAATACAAAACGAGAACTGGAGCAGTAACTCTATTGTAATCTAAGTAACAGATAGATGATAACCATTTAAAATTGGTGGATGCCAAATTACAAACATAACCACCATACACAAAACATAACAAATCTAGACTACACTCTAGGTGGAAACACCAGCTAGATTGGATGTGCAAGGCTGTGTCACTAGCAATACCCAGTTGAACACCAACACTACTCCCAAGAGCGAGTTTGGCAGAGTCCAATCCAAAAGCTATGATGAACACTCTCTAGGACCACACCCACTGGTTGCTCTGCATCCAACCAAGCACCCAAATAACATGCACTCTCACCTCTAAGAATCCCTCAAAAGCCAAGAGTCTCTCACCACGTGAGAGTGCCTCTCTATCTGTTGGGAATGGAGTAAGAGTTCAAGAAGATGAAGGAAGCTGAAACGAGATTGCAGTAACAACAAAAAGAGAACACTAGGGTGGACAAAACCCTAGGATGGATGGTCAACATATATGTGGTGACTAGCTCAACCACAAACTCAAGTTCTAGCTAAGGTTAGGGGGAAAAACCTTATAAAGGGAAAACTATAAGTTTAAAGCTTGCAGAAAGCCTCCAACTTTGAATGAGGTAACTCCCTGACATATGATAATGCATCTCTATGCATTTCGTACGTGCATGAAAACACGATTCCGTGCCATGGCAATGGCACTCCAACTGTAGAATCGGAGTAGGCTCCTTCAATGAGCCATGTAGATCTACCAACAAATGTCTCAACAAAACACATTCACTGTGCTTGTGACAGCTTCCCTGTACTCAGCTTCACAACATGAGGTAGCAACCGTTGATTGTTTCTTACTCACCCAAGAAATACATGAATGTCCGAGATAGAAACAATTACCACTGGTTGACTGACTACACAAGGCCCGACAGATGGCCTGATCTACTAAGCTAATCGGATGGCAGTGACTGCCATCGTTCTGTTCAATAGGATTCACAGCAAGCCGTATGCTCATCTACTCTAGACAAGCTCTAACTGCCAGAAATTTGCCACACAATCTAACAGGGTAAAGGTAGCACCATGAAGCCGCGAGTTGAGGGGCCTGCAGCCAGCACCAGAGCAGCAAGGACAAAAGGAGGGGGGAGGCTGGTGAGCAGAGCAGAGGCGACTAGCAGAGCAAAAAGTGGGGAGGAGAGGGGCTCAAGGCAAAACAGCCAAAGATCGGCAGAGATACGAAGGTGTAGAACAAATTAGTTATTATCACCTCCCATGCGCTTCATATCCATGTATGCTATTAACAAAGCAACTGGCATCGATGCCCTGAATGTATAGAGCGCACAAGGAATAGACCTTGGCTGTGCTCATGAGGTATAGGATGAGCTTTAATGTCCTCATGCAGCAGCAGACTTATGTAGACAACATAGAGTGCACTCTCATTCAAACGGAATCTACAAGTAAAAATAACTCCCAAGGCACCAATTAACCTTTTTGGGAATTTGAATCTGATAAAGGTTAAAATATTTAGCAGCCCTTTCATTTGCTTCCCTTGCATGGCCTGACAGAAGCATATGTTGCAGCTGAGCCTCTTAGTTTTCCGAAATTAGAAAACCGGAAGTGAAGATGATACCTTGTCTTCATGACGATCAAATGTGTTCACACAATCATTTGTCTTTATGGTCCACAGTTTTAACAGACCATCAGCCCCTGCAAACATTCATAATAAGATTATTAATGAATTTGGTAGATTGCCGAAATTTCCATCTTCCAAGAAGTCCTGCTGACCTGAAGAGATAATCTGGGTTCCCCGAGATAGAAATGATGCCCTCAGAACACTAGAGGTGTGGCCTTCAAATGTCTTAAGACAAGACCCATCAGGAAGAGCCCATAAACGAATTGTTTTGTCACCCGAAGCTGTCATGATGCATTGATCAACAGGAGAAAATTGAACACACCAGATGCCCCTTTTGTGGCCACGTAGTGTCACAAGTGGGACTAGCTCAGGAAGTTTCCAAACACGAGCAGTTCGGTCCTGTAATTTGGCCCATTTAACAACATTTAACCCACAAAGATAATAAATATTAAAAACAGTAAAAGCTGAAGCTAGTCGAAACAGGCATGTGTACCTGGGAGCCACTACAAGCGAGACTATCATTTGGTGCCACAGCTATGGAGTTGATGTCTTTGTCATGAGCAGCAACCGTTGACTGAGAAGAAACCTTCTTAGGCCCCTCAGTTACAGAAGCTTGTTGGAATCCTTCAAGATTCCAGACTTTAATTGTGTGGTCACTGGAACAAAGAGAATCTGAATTCAAGTACCAAAAGTAAAAGTTTGGAATGAAAGAATGAAATATACAGTTCTTATGCTGTTAGAGAAATTAATTGCATATACCTGCTTCCACTGACCAGGAATTTTTTGGTTTTTTTGGAAAATGCAAGGGCTCCTACGGCTGCCATATGACCTTCAGCAATGGCTACACAAGAACCAGTCTCTACGTCCCAAATTCTGATCTGCCACACCAATATAGATCAAACAAATCATGTTTAATCAAAATGAATCTCTTGTTAATCTAGCAACCTTGCTTAAAATCCAGATTATGGTGGATCATGTAGAAACACAAAAAAACAAGCAGAAACTAGATGATATAACAAAGGAAGCAAAAGGTTAAAATTGGCAAGATAGATATCATCCATACAAAGCATGTGGTCACAAAGCCCTGAAACTGAGAGAGAACTTCAAAACTTGAGCTGTCTCTGAAGGTTGAGATCAAACTGATGGTACAGCACATGCATACATATATAAGAATGCATGCACACCCTTTCATACGTGTACATGCGCGCAGACACGCAGGCACATATCTTTAGTATATGTCCCAGCCAAATTAAGTAACCACGTATATTAAGAATATTCACACAAGAAGACCCTAGAACATCTTATGTTTGAATCGCCATCCAACCATAGAGTTAGTCAAAACTTTTGCTTGAGCTATAAAGTTAGGGTCTTGTGGGACCCACCCCATCAAAAAATGTTACACATCTCATGTAATATCAATCTAATGACAGCCACTCACAAGTTGAAAACTATAAACTGAGGCATGCATAGCAAGGACTAGCTACTCTCACACATACATATACACACACTGAGACATATTTGAGCATCCATTTATATAAATGGTCATCATGCTGAGTTTATTTAACACTCTACAGGAGAAGGGAAGACTTAAAAATGACAAAGGCTAGCACTAAAGAAGAAGGCTAATGAGAAGTAGTCCATATTGTCTTCATTCAAGCTACAACTACTTGTACAGAGTACACGATTTCATTCCCAACCAAACATTTCTAAGCAAAAAATGCTTAGACAATCCAGTTGATTCAACAATGCACCACTCAAGATGGAAATAATATATCACAATATCAACAACTCTTGACCATATTTGTTGCTCAATTCAGTTCAGGACAAAATCACATCCAGGCTAGAGCTTCAAGATCCAAAGCACCTTCAATTACATAAGAAATTGACCTTGTCTTTATAGCACTCTTAGCCTCATGAGAAGCATGGCTCATCGAATGACAATTTGTCCAAGGACTAGACAACTTACATAGACCAGCAACCAAATATAGGTATCAAATATCTTTTCCTCACTTATTTGATTGGGTAAGCGAAGGAGTGTTACATCGGATGTAGATGCAACTCATAATACATCCACCTGAAGGTTTGTACCTCTAAATAGTTAGTATAATGATGAGTGCCAAGTGCTTAGGCAATGCTAGCACTCCCTGGCCAAGAGTAGATTGGAAAAAAATGTCAACGTTTACTGCAACAAAAGAAATGACAGTTTCTTGCCCGCCATGAGAAAGAGCTCTTGAGCGTTGTATATGATAGTAATTCCAAATAATTTTGGAGGAAGCTTTTGGAAAGAACATCACCATATCATGTCAAGGACCCTACTGCTTAAAAAGCTGATACAAACACACTTTACGACCTTCCTGACTAATCCTTAGAAGATACCCTTCGCCCAACCACCTCCACGCTCTTTACCACAACATGCCTCAAAGAAGCCATCAAGAAGTTACAGAATGGCAAAGCCAAGGATCAAGAGGGCTTCCAAACTGAACTTCTAATCTACAAGTTGAGAGAAACTAGCTCCAATCCTAACCAAGCAGTTCAACTGCCAAGGTTCATGTGTAAACTCTTCAGATGCACATCAATTAGCATGCCAAGAGCGCAAGCATGCGAGCAACAAGGCAGGTAGTTTTCATATGAGGTCAATCCACACTAGATCAAATCTTCTACATTAGAGTCCTCATAAAGAAGCCATGAACTAGAAACAAAGAGCATATTGTGTCACGAGGCCGTGAATTCTAACTGGGAATATGATGCGCCTGCCTTCAGCCCCTTTTTTGCTCGTACACCTGTCTGCAACCTTTTGTACAGATCCCGTGCCTTGCTGATATCATTGCCCTGTCCACGCAGCTCTTGCTTGCTGGAAACCCTGCATAGATCTGCCCTTTCCATCTGTGGACAGCCCTCTGGAAATCTCCCCCAGAGATCTGCCCTCCATGCTCTGCTTGTTACTTCCTTCCTTTGTCTGCTGCCCACATGGCAGGCCATGTGCTGCCCATGTGGCAGCCCCATGTCCTTTTTTATTTTCCTATAGTCCACCTCCCTGATGCACTCCTCATTTGGGGCTCACAGCTGGGGGAGTGACCAACTCTAATCCAACATTGTGAGCATTAGTGAGTCCCACGACCACATTCGTGATCCCTCAATCGGCTGTTACGACCAGCCCGTGAACCAAGAAAGTAAACCCGACTAGCCCACAAGCTCTCTGGAGGTCCAATCAAGACGTTAGAACTTAGACCTTGAGCCCTTGACAGCTGAAGCACAACTATCCTACGTATGAGATTCGTGACCTCTGCCCACGAGCTCTTCACAGCCTGAGTTGTGATCATACCCTCTGGCAAATCTGGCTTGTACTACTCCACACTCACGCTCACGCGATGCGATTTGTCGATCTAGAAGCATTTTGCTATTTCCATTTCCATGCATGTAGGAACTTTGGATTTTAGAAAGTGCCATGTGGCACCTACGTTTCAATTTGCCCCTTTGGCCCCTCTTTGGATCACTCTAAAGGACCAAGTATAAATACATTCCAAAGGCACAACTAGTTCTAGGGGACCTTTGCGGACCTTACAACCCAAGGCCTTGCAAGGCTAAAGGTATTCACACGATTTGGGTCCATATGGGCCTGGTTTGGGGCACACAACAGGGTTGAAACTTGGGCCAGTGGCTGGGGCTGCTGCAACAAGAAGCTAGGGAAAAGAAGTATGATCGAATGGATCAGGATGATAAAGCAAGGGCTCGTGCAGATTTTCTTTCTCTTAAGTTAACAGGCAAGTTGGTAATCCATGCAAAAGAGATGGGACCGATGAGTGAGGCAAGCTTGGCTTGTCCAGGGTTATGTACACTTGTTACCCCTATCAATGGCATGTACAAAGTTTTGTGGATAGCGTGGAGTTTTATATCATGCACTTGGGGACTCTGATGTCTTGTTAGGAAGGATGTGGTGCCATAGGGTTGATGCTATACTGGATACTTACAATTGGAAGAACACTTTGGTGCATAGAGGAAAGACTCAAGTTTTGGATGTCAAACTTAAGGGATAGTCAATCCCTGTTGTATCTGGTTCTTCTCTTTACTCGGTGATAAAAAATCATCTTTTTGCATACTTAGTTTTTGCAAAGGATATGATCCAAAGCTTATTTTCTCTAAGCTGAATAAAGAGCGGACAGATTTCCTTTGTTAATTTTGGGGACTGTTTTTCTGACTCTTTGCCAGAGCAACTTCTACTCATGGCATTGACGTAGAATCAAGTAGTAGTCCACCGAACAAGCCACCATATAGAGTTAGTGTAGCCCAACAAGAAGAGATCAAGAGCTAGGTGAAGGATTTAAAAGGGACTGATTCAGCCTAGTTCACCTCCCTACTGTTCACAAGTATAGTTAGTCCAGAAGAGGGATTTCACCACAATGTAAATATCCTAAGTCAAAGTACAGTTGACCATTTATTTGATCATAATTAAAGAATTTCCCAGTCAACTAAGCCTGATTTCGATCAAGAAGACTTGGTTTATACCAAGGTTAACTGCGGTTAACCAAGCTGTGCCAACTTCGGACTATAATTAAGGCGCCTCGACCCTTGGTCAAAGCCCCTTAATTATGATCAAGAGTGTTGACTCCGGTCAACCAAAGAATAAATATATTTTTATATTTGTTATGTGTGCACATGTGTTCAATGGGGACGCCCATCGTGACTAGAATTAGTCCACAGTGTATTATTTGCATGCAAAGCACTAACAATTAATGGGTGCCATGGTGGTGCGCTTTAATTAATTGTTGCAAGTACTAAGAAGGGTTATTTTCCCAAGCGCTATGGAGCCTAACAAGCATCTAGGAGGCGGTTCGTGTGACCAAGTGCTTTGAAGACTCCAAAGTTGCCCTTAGTGGCATGTAATTAGGAAAGTAATGTAGAAATTGACAAGTGGCTTGTTGCCAAGAAAGAGAGCCTAAGAGCTCATGTAATGATGGATTCACGTTTTGGAATTTTAGAGAAGCAGCTTCACGCTGAACTCTTGTACTCACTTTCTCCTTATGAATAAAAACCTTTGAGGGATCCAGCCCGACGTTTGTCCTAGGCCCTAGTGTGCTTGTAGAGAGAGGGAGTGAAGGAGAGCAAGAGAGAGTGTTTGTAAAGGAAAAGAAAAAGCAGGAGGTTTTGTCTTCGAGGTTGCATTGGTATCAGAGCAATTGGCTTACCCTCTTCTTTAAGAAGGTGACCATTCAAGCGAACGAGTACGTTGGCCTGTGGAGGGCAATGGGCTAACATGGCGTTTCGAGCGCTGGCAGCTATCAGTCAGACCCGCTATGTCTATAATTGACGAAGAGCCAACCAAGAGAAGTGTGTACGCCCTCTGCCTGCTCCATTGCGTAGGCGCATGCGCACAGAGATAAAATTGTAATTGACGCTGAGGAAGGAGACGGGACACCTTGTGCGTATTGGACTCTAGAGGCCTGAGAGAAGCTTTGCTGACGGGACCATAGGCTCTACACGAAAGCTTCGTGGCAAGCAAGTGAAGGCACCGATGCCACGCTCACTTGAGAAGTTGGCCAAGCCCAAATTTCTACGTTTGGGAGCAGCCTCTGATCGCCATGCAAGAGCAGCGCTGCATTTGACAGAATCTAGGCGAATGGCGCACCTTCACGCCTGACACAGACGGACCTTCACGCAAGCTCCCGCAACACGCGACGCTGACCAGCAGCCAAGGTCTGGAAACCTTAGGCTGATGTGGCTTTTGCAAACGTGTCTGTGGCGCACACATGGCAAAGGTAGTCTTGACAGGTCAGCAAACACGTGGCACGTGGCAGCCACACGTGCAAGCTGACGTGGCAGCCAAGTGGCATACACGTGCAGGTGCTGACATGGCACACACATGTGGATAACATGGCAGTCCATGCTGGCAGACAGCTGAGATGGACAGATTAGTGGACGTGGCAGACAGCTCAGTGGATGACGTGGCAGGACATGTGGCAGCTGACCTGGAATGCCAGCTAGATAGCTGAGGTGGCAGACTTGAGGTTAAGCTAACCTAACTTTGGTTAGTGGACTGGTTAGAGGTCCAGTTAGTTGACCCAGCCAGACTAGTCTGTGACCAGTCCAGTTAGTCTAGACCTCCCTCTAATCTATTCCCATGCTGCTAATCATCCTCCCCCATGTCCTCATATGGGGAACCCCCAAACCCAACACATCCCAATATAGAGATAACCCTTTTCTATAAAGATAATGCTTTTCTATAAAGATAACCCTTTTTTGAACATGTTGAAATCTTCTTGCTCATGAAAATCCCTTTCTTGGAACGCCCTTTCTTTCTACATAGTATTTCCAAGTTTGTCTATCATAGGTAGACATAATTAGCAAGTAAAGCAACACTTATGCCGTCATCAGTGCCCAAACATAAGCAGCTATACTAGGATTCTAAAGACCCGCAGAGTCTCTTTGGGCAAACCCAAATATAAATTAAAACTTATATTAAAACCCAATATATCTCCAATCTTATAAATTAAAACTTTTTATGAAAGAAGTAAAAGAACAAAGACAAGAAGAAAGTTTGTAAGCGACTCTGAACTAAATTGAGAGTAAATGAGAACAATAAAAATAAAAAATAACTTAGTAATTAAAGCCACACTGTTCTCATCAGTACCTGAGCATAAGCTATCATCTAGGTTTCGAAAGATTCTGAAAAGACCTTTAACAAATCCGTGAATTCTATAAAAATAAAAAATAACTTAGTAATTAAAGCCACACTGTTCTCATCAGTACTTGAGCATAAGCTATCATCTAGGTTTCGAAAGATTCTGAAAAGACCTTTAACAAATCCGTGAATTCTATAGAAGGCATTATATAGCTTATAATACTTACCACATGATCTTTTCCTCCAGAAGCCAACAAAGTTGTTTGAATAGAGGAAACGCATGTGTCAAGACATAAGACGATATCTTTATGCCCAAAGAGCTCTTGCCTACAAGTCTTCGTCAGCAAATCATATATCTGGATCTGCAGACAGAGAATCACTTAGCTAATGTAAATTTGAATACTATTGAATTCAATTAAGCGTGGGATTCGAGAGAATGTTCTAATTAAATATAGCACATTAAAGATGTGTTAAAAGAACTAGTAAAGACACATATCATCCAACCTCAAGTACAACTACTATATTCATGTACAAAATAAGCAGAAGTAGGTACTCTAAAGCTACAAGTCATTTGCCAAATGTACAAATAACTCATGTATTGATTCTACGTCTCATACATCCTTTCAATCATTTGTAGGCCTTGGCAATCTCTCTCAGCCCCGCCTAGCTCTCTCTCTCAACCCCGCCAGTCCATCCTTCTCCCGTGAGGCCTCCTGAAGACAAAAATGCATCTCTCTCTCTATCTACCTGTGGAGGCTAACGTTGTTGCTGCCACCGTACCATCGCCGTCGTGCTGCTGCCACTGTTGGAAAGGTCACCTCCCCATCTCTAAGCCCCCAAATGAGGTGAGCATGGGGGAGGGAGACCTAGGGCAAGGTATGCCCAGAGAAAGGGGACAGCCACTGTACGGATCAGTACGGGCTGCTGCCGGGCAGTGTACGGAAGGTGTGCAGGGTGCGCCAGGGTCTGGACAGGGGCTGAGCAGAGGCGGATCAGTAGCAGCATGGAGTCACACTGTTGCAGCAGATATTGGGCAGGTCTATGGCCTGCAAACAGGGCTGGCAGGTGGCGGGGTAAGCACTCCAAAGGGGCTGGGCCCTGCATGGAACAAAGGGCTGGCAAAGGGCCCTAAATAGGGCTGGATAGGCAGCCAGCCAGCCAACCAGCTGGTCGGTTGGTTAGGGCTGCTACAGACCAGCCAGTCGGCCCAATTAGGGTTGGCTCGTCCGTTGGTTCTGGAGGGCCTTGTGCCCTATATAAGGAGCGCCTTTGTGCCCTCATAAATCCTCATCTAGAGCAGCCGTCTGACAGCAGACAGGAGCAGCAAGCAGGCTAGCCTTGGGCCTATCCATAGGAGGTGAAGGTGACCCTAAAGGAGCTGCAGACTGAGCTTGACTGGCAGCCCACCTAGGCTGGGTTCCAGACAGCAAGGTGGAGAAGATCTTTGGACGGAAAGTCTACTTACGCTCAAGGTGGAGCATGCGGGCTCGAGTCTAGAGATAGCCGACAGTGTCACCACAATGTAAATATCCTAAGTCAAAGTACAGTTGACCATTTATTTGATCATAATTAAAGAGTTTTATATGTGTTAATTATGGTCAAAGAGTTCTTTTAACGGTCAAAGGATTGACTATGGTCAAAGATACTTGACTCTAGTCAAGTAAACCTGACTTCGGTCGGGGAGACTTGGTTTATTACCAAGAGGGTTAACCCCGGTTAACCAAGATGTGCCAACTTCGGTTGGAGAGACTTGGCTATAATTAAGGCACCTCGACCCTTGGTCAAAGCTCCTTAATTATAATCAAGAGTGTTGACTCCGGTCAACCAGAGAATAAATATATATTTTTATATTTGTTTAGGTGTGCACATGTATTCAGTGGGGACGCCCACCATGACTAGAATTAGTCCACAGTGTGTTATTTGCATGCAAAGCACTAACAATTAATGGGTGCCATGGTGGTGCGCTTTAATTAATTGTTGCAGGTATTGGAAAGAGTTATTTTTCCTAAGCGTTACGGGAGCCTAATAAGCATCTAGGAGGCGGTTCATGTGACCAAGTGCTTTGAAGACTCCAGAGTGGCCCTTAGTGGCATGTAATAGGACTTAATCTAGATTTTAGACAAGTGGCATGTTGCCAATTTGAAATGAGCTTGAAGCTCTTGTAATAAAGGGATTTTCACGTTTTAAAAGGGTATTAGACAGCCCTACGCTGAACTTTTGTAACAGATTCTCTTCAAGTAATAAAATACCTTCGGGGGAGTCCAGCCCGACATGTTGTCCTGGGCCCTAGAGTCTTTGTAGAGGGAGAGAGAGAGGAAGAGAGAGAGAGAGAGAGAGGGAGAGCAAACAGAGAAGTGTGCTTGCTGTCTTTTACGAAGGAGGTTCCGTTCACAGTAATTGCCGTCTCTCAGAAGAGCGAGATGGATTTCATTGGTATCAGAGCAGGATTAAAGGCTTTTTCAAGCCTTTGACGATCCAAGCAGTAGCTTAGGCAAGGATGTGCAAGAAGAAGGATTCATGCCATCGCTGGATATTCATCGTTATATGAAAGCAAGGTGTGACAAGGCACCGGAAGACGTGAGAATTCTGTCAAGTGCAAAACTTCCGATCGGTGCTCAGTGCTAGAGGCTGTACATAAGATTGGCGACGGGAGAGTAAGGAGGGTAATACGAGAGTCGAGCGCTGATGGAGCGTTTCGTTGATAGACGGTTGACGTGGTCTTAGGGAGAAGGCCGTGTGGTAACCCAACTTCCAAGGCTTGGTCGTGGTGAAAAATTTCTAATGGATCCCTTCCGTCTGAGCACAGTGCCCGCCAATCCCATAGCCTAAGCAGCCCGCTGAACTGCGTATGCAATCCAAAAGCGTGCGGGCGATTTTCGGTTGCGTGTTCTCCTGTGTGTGCGTTTCATTTGGCGACGACCTCAACACTGAGTGCTTGCGGATGCTCAGGATGGTGTGGTTCACGAAGAAGATCTCGCGACGGACAAACTTGACTCTCCAGAAGGCTGGCTGACGGACAAATTGAGGCGGTGCGACACGCGACGCGCATCAATCAGCCAAGGTTTGGAACCTTAGGCTGATGTGGCACAGGACACGTGGTAGAGGGATCTGACACATGGCGCTGATGTGGCAGCCAACAGGTCCACACTTGCGATGATGATGTGGCAGCGCATGCAACTGACGTGGCCTTGACACGTGGTAGGTGCTGATGTGGGAGGGCTGACAGGAAGCTGATGTGGCAGCCAGCTTGGATGCTGACATGGCACTGACATGTGGCAGACAAGTGGCTAACCCGTGGTTAGTGTAACTTTGGTTAGTTGTCAGAGGTCCAGTTAGTTGGCCCAACCAAACCAGACCAGGTTTGACTAGCTAAGTCTAGGTGTAGTTAAACAGATTATAGCTGGTTAACCAGACCACAGCGGGTTAAGGCCGAGTTGGGAGCCAACCAAACCAGACCAGAACAGAACCAGTCTGGTCAGTTTACCAGACAGTAACCATCCAGTCAGACTAGAGCCAGTTAGTCTGGTTAGAGTAACCAGTCAGTTACTTCATCTGGTTACTGTTTCCACAAAAAAAAAAAAGGGACAGTTGCAGAGACTGTTTCTGCTAGCAGATTTCACCTATCTCTGTCTCTACAGGGTCAAAGCCCAGCATGAAAGGGTCAAAAAAATGTTTCTATGTCCCAAGCATAAGTATTTTCTTTGAGCACATCGCTCGCAGCCTGATAAATCAAAGACAACCTGGAAGACACCTCGCCTTAGTAAGTGAACATCTTTGAGTCGAGGGGTGAGGTATGAGGATAGCACCGTGAGCATCCAGTCTCTAGCTAGCACTCTGGAAGGGTGAGCCCCATAGATGCGCACAATCACAGTGATAGAACTTTCAAGTTCTACATCCCTCTTGAGTTGCCGCAGCTCGTCTTCTAAGAACATAACCATTTCCACGACCGATGAAAGTAGGATAGGACTAGTTGATTGGAAATCCATCGCCAATCGAGGTGGGAAGGCCGATTCAAACCCAGTTGAAAGATTCATCCGTCATGTCTATTGCAATTAGAAAGGGCGAGCAAGGAAGGACGGGGCTACAGAGGAGAAAAGCAAGAAAAGAGGGCAAGAAAGAAAAGGGGAGGTAGGGGGAGGGGCTGAGAAGGAGAGGGGCTGAGAAAAATAGAAAGGATTAGACATGCATTTACACATATATTCATTTACATTAAACTTTCAAATAGATGATACACATGGGAAAAATATTGAAAGATTAAAGCATTTGATATAGCAATCACAAATCCATTCATGTTCTTTAGTAAAGTGAATATTGCTACTTTCAAGTATATAAAGAGGAGGACGAGAGATCATTAAATCTCTCGTATACTTCAATCTATCCCATGAAAGCTTTGGCTTCAAATTCCTCTTTGACTTCAAAGGTCTCTCAATATCTATACTTCCTTTCTATATATAATTGTGTTTGTTGATCCACATGTAGATCCTATCTATTCAAATGCACTCCATACATAGTTTTCCCTTTGAATGACCACAGCTTCAAAAGTAAATAGAACTAGAAGCAGCTTCTCAAGTAGAAGTTTTGGACCACTTTGGATCCACTGGGAGTGTCAGAACTACAAATGGTGGCCTGGATATGGAGATCCAACATAGGAAATCCTTGCAGGAAATGAATTTCGTCACTTTTTGTAGGAGCTGTAACTTTTCACTAAAAAGTCGGATGACAGAGATGTTAGAAGTGAAAATGTAGCTCTCAATCTAATCTACAACTTCCTTGAAGACTTAAGTCAAAATTCTATCTCTAAGTCTAGATATTTGTACCTGTACATATGTGTGTATGAGAAGATTTGCTTATATCCTGCGCCTTCAACTTTGCAACCCAGCAAAACAAAATGCCAAAGAGGATTTTGCCCCTTTCTCTCCAACTGCTATAGCCGCTCCAAAATTTGCAGCTCCTCCTACTAAACAAGGATCTTTGGGATGCACCACTCTCTCTTCAGGCTAGAGGCTGCACCGGGCTGCTCACGCTACCACCAGGCTCTACTGCTAAGCTCTCATACTAGTTGTGACGACACAACAGAAGCTGAGAGGGTGAGAGGGAGCTTGAGAGACACAAGTTTTAGTGGGTCCAGAACACCCTAATCTTCTATTTCATCCATATATATGTGTGTTTGAGTATTGTACATATCAGGGTTAAGGTGTAGTGGCCTTTAACCCCCACATTACATAAACTAATTTTCATTGTAACAATGTGAATTAGGGATGGCCCTCTTCAACCTCTACATTGATGAGTTGACTTCTTTGGGCGAATCTTGGAAAGACTAAGATTAGGATGATCAACAACAGTGATGCCCAACTCCAATGCAAATTACTCCTGTAGTGTTACTAACATCCAAGAAAATTATTCACATTCGTTGGGGCATAGATCAACATTGTCCCATTATATGTGTTCTTGGGATGTAATCCCATAAGACTCTTATTCTCACCATGAAATGGGATACTTGAGCTAGAGTGACTACAAGCCATGCTGCATTGGCTAGATTGGAGAGAGAGAATGCTTTCAAACCCATTTTTCGCCTATTCACATAAAGACCTCCTCTTTGATTATGTGGTCAAACCAACCATGCTATATGCGAGAGCCTTTTGAAGAGTGGATCTTATAGAGACTAATTGGGTTGGATTGAAGAGGCTATAAGTCATGATGCTCTCACATATGATCTAGGTGAAGAGGTGCATTCCACATGACTTTATACTTGCAGAGTTTGTAGCTCGACTCTTACACACAGATGTGTCATTTCACACACTACAGGAAGTTATTAACAAGGTCATCAAGGACAATTGTGACATCTTTATTCTAGTTTTTGTTTTGAGAGCCAGCTTTGCTGTGTGAGGCACTTACACCCACCAGACATCTCATGGAGAGCTCTTTCTAATTGAGTTGGGTATTCGCGAGAGAGCCACATCCCGTTGAGATGATATTATAACAAAGGTACTTCATGCACTTGTTCAAGGAGATATTCATGAGACCACCAAGTTATGTATAGATTCGTATCACATGAAGTATGGAGAGGCATGGACTAGTTTCCGACCTCACTTTACCGGTTCCATATTGAGACTAGGCCAGAGGCGATGAGCCTCTACAACATTTGTGATCTATTGGAAGTTGACATAGCAGAGCATGTGCTTATGAGATGCTCCTAATACTATGATATGTGTGAAAGGTACCACTACCTCTCTGAGTGGGGTTTTTAGAATATGGACATAGTCATTTACCACCCGGACCTGTAGCACACAGCCCATTGTGTCTCAAAGGCACACTCATATCTAAAAGTGGTGTCATGAGTGTCCACATTTCTAACCCAATCTGAATGAAAATACTCATGGAACTCAATTCCACTCCTCTAGGTGCTTCCATACCCAATGGTACCCTTCAGGTATTCTCGAGTACACATAGGCATGCCTTTCAATGTGGCTCCATTGGTTTTAAAGCAAATTGACATAGGAGGTTGCTAGTAAAGAATGTGATGTGGGGCCATGTATTGGGTAGGTAGAATAAGCTTACAACCATTTGAGAATACCAGACTATATCTACTAGTTGAGCAACATCCTCATTGCTCAACTTGGTCCTAACATCAATTGGAGTGACTATGACTTTGGAACCCTCCATTCTAAATTGCTTTAGTATGCCCATGGATTGCCATAATACTTATAGATTTTGATCCCAATAAGATAATGGAGCTTTTAGATTCATCATGTAAAACTTCTTTTTCAATAACGTCTTCACATTTCCAATCTTCTCCATGTGATCCTTGGTTAGGATCATGTCATCAACAAGATCACAATCACTCCTTATTCCCCTCTAGGTTGAGGTACAAGTTGGCATTCAGGATTAGGACAATTCTATCTAAGTAATCATTGATTATTTGGTACCACACTCATCGGGTGTGTTACACATTATATGTAAATCCTTCCTTAGTCTACATATATTTTCACCTTGGAATTGGAAATTGGATGGATAATAGACTTTACATCTATTTGAAAGATGGGCCATTGCAAATGGGCATTTGTCCATAACCATTTGCCACCAACTTGGCTTTGTACCACATGAGTTGTACTAGACCTTCTATATCCATTTGGTACCAATGATCTTCTTAGTTGGTCTAGAGATCAGATCCCATGTCTAGTGGTTGTTCTTTGCCACTTCAAAGGAGTTTGTCTGACCTAAAACTAGTCTTTGAGAGATTTGCATTTTCACAGTTTTCCCATGTGAATCATACACCACGATGGTCTTTTCTTCTCATTCAATTCTCCCTAGATTTAGATAGATCCAGGTCTAAGTCTGTATACTTTGATCATAGATTTGGCCCTAGTTTTGGGAGTGGTATTGGGTTTGCATTGAAATGTGGGAACTCCACCATTTGGGGAGTCGATCTCTTGTAAGACACATCTTTGTCGATTGGCCTCTATCAACCACTCAAAGGCATCTACTTTAAGATTACAATTTTAAAGAACTTGTACTCACTCAAAGCCATATGCCTTAAGATTACAATTTTAAAGGACTTGTACTCAATGTGAATGATTTGGTCAATTACACCAACATAATCCAACTATAGCATCTGAAGCAACTATCATCCTGTATAAGAAAATCTAGCCAGATGTTGACTTTAAAGCCTTTCTTATTTTCATAAATCAAATTATTAAGGGTTTCAAGGTAACAATGTCTAGTATAGCTTGCATAAGAAAAAACCTGCATTAAACGCACGTCATGCTCACAGAGAACCAAGAGGGGCAATATGAGATGTTTCTTTGACTTGAATAGAGGGATGTTGTAATTTGCAACCAGGGTGGGCCATGTGGACCATTTTGTTGGTTGTAACACTAGGATGTTACTCCAACTATATTTTGCTTTAATGTTTGGAATTAAGAAACTTGAAGAATACCACATTTTCATAGATCGGGGGCTTTGCTCCTTGTTTAGGTCACTCATGACTTCTTTTCTATTTCTAATTTGATTTGGGTCATTTGCATCTTTTGAAGGTGGTGGTTCATTGACTTTTCAATCGAACCAATTACAAAGCATCTCACATATTGCATCCCCATATATGCCATCTTAAAATGCACTAGACATTAGGGAGGGTAGCTCGCGAGCCTGTTGCCTTAGTTTCATATAAAGATCAAGGTCGACACTCCTAGTAGTCATGTCTTCGTATTCTCATGATGACAACTAGGACGTGTAGTCTACAATGAAGAATGTGAGTAACATTCATCAACATTAAATAGGAGAAATGAACATGTGAGAGAAAACATAAAATAGCAAATTTACAAAAAAATTAAAGCATATCATGAGATACAATGCCTCATAATATGCTTGCAATATGGTGCAACACATTATAAATGCTACATGTCAATCCTTGTGGACCATATGATAAGGTGCAATGCCTCATAATATTCTTGCAATATGGTGCATCACATTATAATTGCTACATGTCAATCCTCATGGGAGAAAATTCAAGACTACTTGTAGGAATAATTGTGGATAGACATTCCTAAGGGAGAAATGTCACGATTGCTTGTAGAGCACATCTATGGTGCTTACAGTCCTAATATGTGTAGTTGTTGCTTTAGTAGACTACTAGAATATGCATACTAACATCTCCCCTTCTCCTCTTCTATTCATATATACTATAAATCAATAGTAAATAGATACATGACCCCTTGGGGTTAGGGTATCTAATCAACGTGCCTTTTCAGCACTCTATAGGCTACATACCATTCCATTGTATATAAACATGTGACCACGTTGAGCTTGCAATCCCATGGTATTGGTTCTCATCCCTGCACATCCCATTTCTCGATTTCACATCCCAATGGTGTGACCCATTTGGATGGATGCCAATACTCTTTGCATTTGCTTAGGCATTCGCTCCGACAATAGCTTCCCAAGCGTGGGGAGAAGGAAGAGTGGAGGCTATGAGTCCTTAGAAGGAGAATGGAGCAAGATGTGGTGTTTCTTTTACACCCAATAAACTCCTTTACTCTGAGCCTTTCTCTAAGGAGGATAGAGTAAGATGTGGTTTCTCTTATGGGCTCATGTCATGGAAGGAAAAGGCATAAAAAATGCATATTTTGAAGTGCCGTGCATTGTGCTGATCAAAAATGTGTCAGAAATGGGTCTCCACCCATAAGGTTCTCATGTCATGGTGGGGGAAAAAGGGGGAAATAGGCAAAAGCCCCTAAGACCCCTTGACTAAGTGAGCTTTATCCCTCACCTTCTCCCTCCCACTCCTTTCTTCCTAAGCTTATGACATGGAGCATTAAAAGTTGAAGGGGAAAAAGTTTTTCCTATACAAAAGCATTGCTCCGTTCTCTCTAGAGGCTACCTTAACCCCATACAAAAAAGAGAATGATGATGACAATGACGATGGTGTTAATGTTCATGTATGACCTACGTACATCCATGATAGGTTGTATGGCCGATTATATATGGTGGGACACATGCTACATGTCATGATCCAATAAATGATGCCGTGTCTCCATAACCTTTGGAATCTATGCTCATATAACTAAGCTATGTCCAAGTTGGGAGAGAAGACTAGCAGTTTTCAAATGCCATTGAGGTGAAAGTCTTGAAATTCTCTTTGATCCTTGATGAGGCATCACATTCCAAAGTCACAAAACTCTCTTGTGCCCTAATGGGATAGTGTTCATAGTCTTTTGGTTAAGCTATGGCCAAGCTGGGAGAGAAAACTTGCAATGCTAAAATGTGATGCTTGAGTAGGCATCACATTCCAAAGTCGTGAGACTCTATTGTGCCCTAATGGGAAAGAGTTCATAGTCTTAGCTATGGCCAAGTTGGGAGAGGAAATTAATGCCTGAGATTGTAAGAAATTCTCTCGTAAAGGCATCAATATTGCAAAGGGGAGTGTGGCTAAGACTCTATTGTGCCCTGATGGCATAGTAGTGTTCATAGCATAGTAGTGCAGAATGCTTGAGCTTGCAAGGTTGTGCCCTAATGGCATAGTGTTCATAGCATTTTTGAAGGTCCCTCTAGGATCCTTGAGCTTGCAAGCTAGAATACTTTCTTGCTGCGAGATTATGCCCTTGAGATGAAAGTCTTGAAATTCACGTTAAAGCTGAAAGAGGTATCACATTTCAAAGTAGTGAGACTCGATTGTGCCCTAATGGGATAGAGTTCATAGTCTTTGTGATTAAGCTATGGCAAAGGTGGGAGAGGAAACTAGGAAAGCTAAAATGCCCCGAGATGATAAGTCTTGAAATTCTCAGTGATGCTTGAGAGGAGTGTTTTTTTGCAATGAATCCTATTGTTGTAATTTAAAGATTGATTGTTTCATTTGAATAATTTTGAGTGGCTAGAGATTTTTATTTTGTAAATGTGGATGTGTAAGGATGGCTATAGGCATGCCATAAGTGCTTGATTGTTGTGTTGAAATTATATGTTGTCAAACTTTGATTCTAGATAGGAATCCAAACTCTCCATTTGATGGATTGGAAATGGGAGAGTGAGGCCCAATTGCATAGAAATGGTTTGGAAACCTTTGCACTAGGATTTACGGGCAATGGGGGTAGTGGTTGTATGTTGCCAACTTCGAATCTAGATAGGAATCCAACCTCCCATTCTAATTGATAGGACAAGGAGGCCCTATTGCAAAGCAATGGTATGGAAAGCTTTGAGCAATACCATTGGAAATTACATTTCAATGCCGAGGATGCTCAAGCATTGATAAATAGCCTCAGTGATTTGGACATCAGAGAGAGGGGGTGGTTGTATGCATGTAGGAAAGAGATTATGTTGGAGAGTAGTTCATTGGTAGTAAGAGGAAAGGAGGGAGAAGGATGTGGGACGGTTTCTGTGGCAACAAGCGGAGGTGTTGAGAGTAGATTGCAAGTCGTGAAGGGGGTTGGAGTGGAGATACAATATAGGAAGGGGAAGTGTGCATTGGTTTTGAAGGGTGATAGATGCATAGAGAGAGATGGGAAATTTTGAAAGGAGAAGAAAGGGAGGGTGGCATGGAAACTTGCTAGATTTAGCCTATATACACCTAACCTCCCTGACATTCTGATACTAACATGACACCAAGCTTATCACCCATTGAGCTTCAAATCTCTTTGTCACTTGCTAAACCTAGGGTTACTAAAGACCTCCTTGTCACCCCCTTTCACCTAGGGTGACAACAACATTTCTTTTCACCCTCTCGTCACTTAGAGTGACAACAAGCCTCTTGGTCATGCCTTTTCATGTAGGGTGACCACAATGCCTCATCATCCCTTGTCTGAAAGGGTGATAACAATCCTCTTTGTCACCCTATCACCCACTTGACCAAGAGCCTTTAGAATTTGTCATCAACCGTGTTCTTGCCACCCTTGTCACCTATGTGATCAAAAGTGGCTTTGTTATTCTCGTATCACTTGTGTGACCAATGGTGTCTTTGTCACTTCCATGTTACTTGTGTGACCAAAATACCTCTTGTCACCCCACTTGTGTAACCAAAAGTCTTCTTGTCACTTGTTGCATGGGTTACCAAAAAGTGTTTATCAAGCCCTGATCAAATGTGTGGCCAAAAGTCCTCTTGCCACCCCCTTATCGATTGGGTGACAAAGAGGCCTCTTATTACTCCCTTGTCACTTTTATGACTAAGTCATCTTTTCACCACCTTGTCACTTGGGTGACCATGAGGTCCTTGTCACTCTTCTATCAGTTGGGTGACCAAAAGCATATTTGCCACTCTTGATAAAATTACAACCAAAATTTTTGTTCACCCCTTGTTGCTTGGGTGACCACAAAGGGTCCTTGTGACCCCTTTGTCAAATCTAGGATGACCAAAAGTTCCTGTCACCCCCCCACCATTTATGTGACCAAAGACCATGTTGTCACTGCCTTGTCACTTGGATGATGACAAGGGTCCTTGTCACCCCCTTGTCACCACAGATAAGAAGTTGCTTTGTCACCCTCATGTCACCAAAAGTCCTCCTATAACACCCTCATCACCTAGGTAACCATGAGTGTCCTTGCCACTTCTTTATCACTTGCGAGTGATAAAGATAGTCTCCCTTTGAAGAAGCCAATAGATTTGGTCCACTTGATCGAAGTGCCTGAGGCATCACAATAAATAGCCAAGGCACCCTTGAATGTCTTAAGGCTCATGGTTGGGCCCTCCACATATAAGGTCATATCGTCTATGAACTTTGAATCCAGTTACTCCTCCTATATGATCGAAAGCCTCATACCTACCAATTTTGTTGCTTAAGAGCACTAGACATAACCTAGCACCTTAGCGATGAAAAGAAAGAGGAAGAGGGAAAGGGGATAGCCTCGTCAAACCAAACAGAATAGAGAAAATGCCTCCCTTGTGTGGCCTCCCCAATAAGCACCTCAATGGAGGTTCCTGCATAAAGAGTTGAGACCCCCTGATCCACCTATCATAGAGGCACAATCTATGCATAGTACCCTCTAGGAAGGACCATTCCACACTGTCATGAGCCTTCTCAAAATCTAGGACAAGGATGGAAAGAGGATGTGACTCCTCCCTAGCCCAATCCATTGCGTCCAAAAAACTGAAGATGTTGTCTAGATACTGCATTCCTAAAAAAACCTGGTCTGTATGAATAATACCCGAGAGGTGGGGTCTCGACCGATGTCTCAACACCTTGGCTAAGATTTTATATGTTGCAGTATTTGTTGCTGAAGTGCCGGTAGCTCCAGGCTCCAGTCTCATAGTGCAAGGAAGGTCGAGTGAGGTGGGCCATGATCACATAAGCATCAGGAACACTCTTGCCTCCTATTGTGGTACAGCTGATGTGGTTATATTTTGGACCCCCACCATCAAGGGATCTATTGAAAAAATCAAGACTTAATTTTGCATGGTGAGACTTGAGATTGGGTATTGGGTTTTGCATGGTTCTTGTTAAACTTTATATTCTAATTGTTAAAATTTATATGCAATTTGTTTCGAAGTAAGACTTGTCGACCTTCTTCTAAAATTAAAACTAAGTTTCACCCCCTTTGAATTAATTTCATTATACTTCCTTTATCCAATTGGTTCTTGTTAATATTCATTTCATAAGCATTCATGTGCCATTTGTTCTGTAGTATGTTTTTTCCAATGTTAATTTGGGAAAAGCAATAGGTGTGAATTTAGATGTCAAATCTCTTTTGGAAGTAAGTTTTGGTATTCCTATTGGTATTAATGTCACAAGTCTATTAAAATTATTTCTATTGGCAATCTTTTGGAAGTAATTGGTGGTATTTCTATTGGTATGAATGTCACACAAGTAGGAGTGAAATTCGTGGTCTTGTAGAATTTGTCTAGTTTGTCCTTTTAGTTGTGCAAACTTTAACCTGTTGTGCTTTGGTATGGTACATTGTGGATTGCCATCCTACTCCAAGCTTACATCATGAGTTTAGAGTTGAAGCCTAAAAGTGTACTCATTCCTAGTGAGTAAAACATTCTTTTCTACTCTCAAAATATTTTCTACTTGGATAGTTGCAATTGTCACATGATCTACTTGGCTGACACTCATTCACCATATAACCCTATGCTTTGCATTTTTGGCACCAATTCTCTCCCTTCTCTAGGTTTTCACAAATGCCCATCTCCTTTAGAAGCTTCTTGAGCTCCTCTTTTTTAATTTTGGTATTCTATTTGGGCACCCCTTCTTCTTCCTTTTCTTTTCTCTTCAAGTCATTTCTTTTTTCTTCGGGCTAGATCCTCAACTAAATATTGAAGGATTAAATTAATGGGATAATTTCCAATTCTCATAACATTACTCAAAGTAGAAGAGGTGGAAACTATAGCATATATGTGAACAAGAAAAGCCTATAGTATTCCTTTCACTTGCCTTATCTTTGAAGTGGAATTTGCATGTTCTTTGTGAGCCAATTTGTTAAATTCCCTATGGCCTTTTATCATATCTTTGAGCATCTCTATCTTTTTGGTCAGTCCACTCAGTGCAAATTGACCTCTTTGGTTAGAAACAGAGATGCATATAGTAAGGTGATTATCTAGTGTGAGTCACATGACAAGTAGTGTGCAACTATGGTGGAGTATGCTTGCAAAAAGAATGCATATTCCAAAGAAATAGGAAGTATTCAAAGACAAAATTAAGAAGCGCTTCCTACCTACACAATTTGAAGAGAATTGGCAAAGAATGATGCAGATGGATGATGAAAATGTGAATGTATACACTAAGAAATATCTTTCTGCACTGCTTCAATTGCAAACCGTTCAAAAAGTGCCATGGAAGGAGCAATGATGTACCTTCATTGAAGGTTTATGCCCTATTATTCATGCTGATGTGTGCATGCTTCAATCATCTACAACTTCTGATGCTATGGATTTAGCATTAGAGTCAAAAAGGAAACAAGGAAGAAGCTTTGTTACTCACACCCCCTGAGCAAGGAAACATACTCCATTCTTCAAGAAGGAGGGCATAAGTGATAAGGTTGGTAGTTATGATGGTAAGTCTAATTGGAAACATGTTGAGTGACTTGTAAATTGAAGAGATAATGTACTTGTCACATGTTACAATGTCAAAGAGAAAGGGCGCTACTCTTATGAATGCTCAAAAAATGCACTTGCTTCACACAAGACAGGTAATAAAGAAAAGGATCATTCCACCAATAGCAACAGAGGAAACCAATGGTCGTACCAATGGCAATGGACAATGCAACAACCCCACATACATTAACTATATTGATGACATCACTAAAGAATTTGAGGATAAATCGTTCAAGTAAGAGGGTGGAGATGAGGGCAATGAGACCAAAGACACTGACAACAACTCTTCAGGTAAAGGTGCATCTCTTTTCCATACCTCTTTGTTACACATGACTGCGCTATTGCACAAAAAAGAACATAATGTCTTGTTTGATGATGGACGCACCCATGACTTCATTTTGCATCGTTTTGTTGAAAAAAAACTAGGGCTTTCATCCATCAAAACATAATATAAAGTCAAATCAGCTTTTCAAGGATTGTATTATAATTGTTTGCAAACTGTTAGGGATCTTGAGGTGACTTTAGGGCCATTAGTCAAGAGGTGAGATTTCCTAGTTGCTCCTTTATGCAAGCAAGATCTCATTCTAAGTATGCCCTAGCGTGTCAATCACAATGCCAACCTAACTATCTTGGGCATGCCATTACTGTGACTCAGGACACTGAGACCATGATAACTGAGACCATGACTTTGGAATGTGACAAGAACCTTCCCTCGTGGCCTTTTTCGACTGAGACCATGACTTTGGAATGCTTCCCTCGTGGCCTTTTTCGTCAATACCCAAGCTAAAAGAGCTTTGTGCAAACGTGAGAAGACATATCTTGTTATGGTTAACAAGATCGAGGCTAGTAGTCCCAATAACGAGAAACATAAGCAAGAGCCTTTGGATCCCTTTTTACTACCTACATTGACTCCTTTATGGAAGACTTATCGCATGGCCTTCCTCAATCTAGACCTGAGGATGACAAGATTGACCTTATCCTAGGTAGTGCAACATTGTGCAAAGCATCATAAAGACACGATTGTACTGAGCAACAAGAAATTCAATCCCAAATAGAAGTTCTTTTGACCTGAGGCTTGATTTGACCTAGAAGTTCACCATTTAGGGCACAGTTCTTTTTGTCAAGAAGAAAAATGGGACTTTCCATTATTGTGCCTTGAATAAAATCATAGTGAAGAATCAATACCCCAATCTTGAGAGTTATCGACAAGTTGAAAGGAGCTAGAATATTTAGCAAGGTTGATCTAAGTCAGCGGATCGTTATGTGAGAGTGTCCGAACCTGATATTTTCAAGACTGCTTTTAGGACTAAACTAGCCACTAGAAATTCCTCGTTTGGATTGACTAATGCACCTGCTACATTTAGTTGGATGATGAACCATATCTTTCTACCCTATCAAGACGTCGTGGTAGTTTTTCTTTGATGACATCATGGTTTATAGCAAGAGTTGAGAGGAACACGAGAAAGACATGGATCTTGTTTTCTCTCTCTTACACGAGAACCAACTGTATGCCAATCTAGAGAAAAGTCGATTTTCTAGTCCAAAATTGAATACTTTGGACACATTGTTTCAATTGAAGGCATTTGAGTTGTAGGTTCATTAAGAACTTCTTGCACAAGGCACATCCATTGACCACACTCCTACGTAAGACTCACATTTTGTTTTGGGTCGAGCGGTGCACTTTAGCTTTCGTGTGAGACTTAAAGAGGTAGTGATCCAAACACCATGTGTGACAATGCCAAACTTCATGAGACCTTTCTTTGTCATGGTCACTAATGCTAGTGGACAGGGTTTTGGGGTTGTACTCATGCAAGACAACCATCCAATTGCATTCGAGTCATGTAAGTTAAAACCAACAAAGCTAAACTATTCCACATATGACCAAGAGTTAGCCGATGTGGTTCATGCCCTTAAAATATGGAACCACTATCTTATGGGTTCCAAGTTACTCATGAAGACCGATCACCAAAGTCGTAGACATCTCCTTACTTAGCTGGCGATCTCGCATTAACACATTAAATGGGATGCCTTTATTGAAAGCTTCAAACCGATTATCCACCAATACCAACTAGGAAAGACAATGTAGTTGCCGATGCATTGAGCCAACAACCTAGCATACATAATATCTTAGTCATTATTGACGGTGAACCTTTCGAGCCTAGGAAGGAGACCTATGCCACTGATCGAAACTTTTTGGAAATCTAACATAAAATTAAGCAAGCCAATGGTATCCTATCACCTCATATTCCATTCATGATGATTACCTATTCTATAAAAAGCATTTGTGTGTCATTGCACCTTCTGTCAATTGTACTAGAGTAGGTGCATCAGCCACCTACATGGGGCATAGAGGTATCACTACGACGTATCAAACTATAATTCAAGATTTTTTCTAACCTAAGCTTATCGTTGATGTTGCATATTTTGCACCATGCCTAATTTGCCAAAAATTCAAGAGCTACAAGGGTAAATATAAGGGTTTGCTTATGCCTTTACCGATTCCTTACCATCCATGGGAACACATCTCTATAGACTTCATTACTAGATTTCCCTACAACTAGACTAGGGTTACATTGCCGATGGTATCCTATCACCTCATATTCCATTCATGATGATTACCTATTCTATAAAAAGCATTTGTGTGTCACTGCACCTTTTGTCAATTGTACTAGAATAGGTGCATCAGCCACCTACATGGGGCATAGAGGTATCGCTACGACGTATCAAACTATAATTCAAGATTTTTTCTAACCTAAGCTTATCGTTGATGTTGCATATTTTGCACCATACCTAATTTGCCAAAAATTCAAGAGCTACAAGGGCAAATATAAGGGTTTTCTTATGCCTTTACCGATTCCTTACCATCCATGGGAACACATCTCTATAGACTTCATTACTGGATTTCCCTACAACTAGATTAGGATTTCCCTATGACTAGCTTAGGCTTCGATATGATTTGGACTATCATTGATAGATCTACCAAATAGGCTTACTTTATTCCTTACGAGAAGACTTGACCACCGTATAGGCTACTCATTATTCCTCAAGAACGTCTTGGTACACCATGGCCTTCCGAACGTAATCATGTCAGATAGGGATAGTAAATTCTGTAGTAACTTTGAGACCACACTCTATGACAATCTTGGTACATAGTTAGACTTCTCCACTGCTTTTCATCCCGAGTCCAATGGTCAAATTGAGATCACACAAAATACTATTTGTGACATGTTATGTTGTCACATATTCGGTCAACCAAGCACATGGGATAAATATTTACACATTTTATTATTTGCCATAATAACACTAAGCACTCTGCTATAGGCAAATCTCCATGTCAAATTGTCTATGGCAAGACCATTCCTACTGCATTGAATTGTCTTAAGCATTGAGTAGAGGTTGCTGACCAATTCATATAGGATTTCTTTAGCATTTTGACTATTGTCTGTAAAAACATCACGCTCACTCAAGCTGTCTACACTGCACGAGTGAACAAGGGTAAAAAGAGAGTTTTATTCACTGAAGGTGACCTCGTCATGCAATGTATTGAGAAGTGCCGACTCAAGAGTGTTGGGACCCATCCTGTAGTTACGATTTCTAATAAATTGTATGGTCATTTAAGATCTTGGAGCATATTAATGGCAATGCCCATCGGCTAGAATTACCCCCACACAAGCACATTCACAATTCTTTTAGTTTGCACCTAATGAGACCTTTCCATGGAGACCCACTAACTCGACCTATGGTAGAGTATGCACCTTTTCTCCAAGGAGAGGCCAAGTTCTTAGAGCCAAACTATATCATTGATAAACAAATCACTTAGATGAGATGTGGAAATTCCTATCCCATTTATCTTGTTACATTCAAGAATCACCCCATAGAGGATTCTAAATGAATGCTTGAGTAAATTTTCACTAGTACCCTAGTCTGTTGACTACCTTTTGTCATGCAATTGAGGGCAATTGCAATTTGAAGCAAGAGGGATGTTATGAGAATTAGAATTATTACATTAATTTAATCCTTCATTATTTAGTTGAGTGAGATCCAAGTTGTTTCTTTTTTAATTTGTAGGTTTTGTGAGCATTTCCCATCGTAAATATAGCTTCTTTAAAAGATTGATGAGGCTAGAAAGTGGGAAATAGTTAAATAAATGTACCAAATGCACTAGCATTCATAAATCATCAAGTCTCTCCTACACCAATCCTTTTGGATATATCCAAGAAATTTCGTGGATATCAAAATAGAAACAAAAAACTTTGTCGAGAATAATCAGGGACAAATATCTAAAATATAGGACATAGAACTATTTGTCATGTGAGTCAGCTTTAGGGCATACATTATTAAGTATGAAATGAGAGAGCTAACATTCATTATAGTAGAATATATCTATAGGTAATCAAACAAACCTATTCCCTACTCATAAAATATCATAATCTCAATAAATTGGGACTAAATTCAAATAATAGTTTACATATCAATGATGAAAGCAAAGCAGTGAAAATATGTAGAGTAATAAAAGCATCCCACACCAACAAATTCCAAATACAATGGCTGATATGGATTGTGAAAAGGTCACTATAAAAGAAATTCACCATGTCAAGATGTGATCTAGAAAAAGAAAATTCACTATTAAAGAAATTCACCTTGTCAAGATGTGATCTAGAAAAATTCACTATCAGAGACATTCATCATGTCAAGATGTGATCTACTAGGTAGGAAATCAAGTGTGTAATAGGCTAACTACAAACTAGGTAGCCTAAAATGACACCTAGTGGGGATTCCATATGAATTATACCATCATATAAAGTAAATTAAGTTACTTAATTTGAGGTTAATGGTGGACACACACACACACACACACACACACACACACACTTACTATCCTCTTTTTTCCTCTTGAGCATACTTATTACTTTTCTTCCCTTTATAATCCCTTGAAAAACCTTTTTTACTGCCTTTCCCCCTTTCTCCCTCTCTCTAGATTTTCCCTCACTCTCTCTCTACTCTTTTCTCCCCTCTCTTTCTCCCAAACTCCCCTAAAACCTTTCAGCTTACCCCACTCTAGCACCTTTTTTAAATTTCATAGTTTTCTCCTAATTTTTTCTATTCTCCCCTATTTTTCCCTAGTGCTTCCTATATTTTTTCCTAATTTCGCTAATTATTTCCTAATTCTCCCTATTATTTCCATTATCTCTCTCTCTCTCTCTCTCTCTCTCTCTCTCTCTCTCTCTCTCTCTCTCTCTCTCCCTCTCTTTCAAACCCCCTTGCTCTCTCTCTTCTTCCCCCTCTCTCTTTGTTTCTCAATCCAACCTTTTTCTAAAATTTCCCTAACTACCCTTATTGGTTCTTACTCTCTTCTTATTTTAATATTATTTATTAATTTCTTCTTAATCTCTTTATTTTCTTAAAGTTTCCTTATTATTTTTCTTTCTTCTTTTTCTTTATTTTCAAACTTTCCTTTTTTTCTTATACTTTTCTTACTTTTCTACTTTTCCCCTCCTCTTCACTTATTATTCCATTTATTCTTTATTTCTTTAAAATTTCCTTATTTAATTCTTTTTATTTCCTTTCTTAATTTTCTCAGTTTCCCTTATCTTCTTACAAAGAACATTTGCCTTATTTTCTCCTAATTTGTAAAAACAATTTATTAATCTTTCTTACTTTCTTAGTTTTAGAACTTTTTTCCTTAATTACTCCATATATTCACTATGGCTCTCCCTAAAACATAACTCTACCAATCCCACGTGACCTAAACCCCCCCCTGATCCCTGACCCCGCCTGTCTAAATCCCCTTGGGATTGTTGCTCCTTCTACTTACAATGGTTTTATGTAAAGGTTCCCGACCCTTGATCTCACCTTATAAAGTGCTCACCCGTACTGTGCCTGCTCCCATTCCTTCTTCGCCTACCCTCACTATTTTGATTCCCACCACTTGTGCCACATATATTGTTCCCTCTGCTGTAGTACTACCACCTAAGGCTTACTACTCTACTCCCTTGTCCTTGTAACCGTCCCATCCACCTAGTCTATCCTGTTTTATCTCCAATGCCCACACTTCCTCATGCCTCATATCCCGCGAACCCGCATGGTCACCTTGCATTCCATCCTTAACTGTCCCGCACAATTAGCTCGAATTTCCTTTCTGTCAGCTCTCTTCCAAAGGTCATCCTTTCCTCTCTACTTTTGGGCCATGTTGCATCTTCACCGCCTCCAACGACTCGACCTTTATGGACTCTTAGGTTTTTTAGTTTTTGTTTTGCTTCATTTTTTACCCCCCTCATGCCCCCTTCACTTATTTCCTTCATTTTATTCTTTACACATTAACCCCCCCTCTTTGTACTTTCCATATTAATCCTTTTTCCCTCCCTCTTTGTACCTTCCATATATACCTTATTATTTACTTTGTATTTTTTATCATTTATCATTTTTACTTTTATTCATCTTTTTCGTTAAAGTGCTCTAACCTTAATTTAAGCTCTCACTAGGCTATTTATATTATTTTTTCCCTTTTATTTCATCCTTTTTTCTAGTACTATATTTCAAGCTCTCACTTAGGTTATTTTCCACACTCTTCCTTTTCTTTTTTCATTCCTAGTACTTTAATTTTAGCTCTCACTTAGGGTAATTCTCACACTCGTCCCTTTCCTTTTTCCATTACTAGTGCCTCTATTTAAATGCTCACTAGGTGGTTATTAAAGCATCCTATGATTAAACATTACCTCTTCCATGCCAGAATCTTAATTTAAGTCTCTTTCATGCTCTATAGATAATTTATTTTATTTTTATATCGTATTGAAAAAAACATCTTTGTTTCATAGGTTGTCAGTAAAACCATTGCTACTTTATACTCTACCCTAGCAATTAATTTTCTAGTTAAAATTTACTTAAATTTATCAAGTAGTAATTATTTTTTAAAAGATTTTCTATACTTTGTTTCAAAACAAATTCATTGAATCCTCATTTTCCTCTTTCACATTATCCTCCTTTATACTTTTTCTTTATAAATTACATAAACAATGTTCCAAGTTAATTTGCTTTTATTCATCAACACTCTTCTCATAAGTAGACGTTTACTCCAATTATTTTTTCACTTACTAGTCTACATCAAGCTTGATAAGCTCCTGTTTAAGATTTTATTTTTATTGTGACCCCAATCACAAGGGAGGGGTATTTATGACACCTAAGTACCCAACTAAGGTTAAAGCTAGTTCTCACCAATTTTCTTGTTGGATGGTGGCAGGTAGGCAGGCTCCCCTCTTCAATAAAAGTGATGCTTGCTAGGACTTATCCAAGCTCAACTTCTATACAGTTCCACAAAGTCATTTCTACAAAATGGCCCACTGCTGCTTTCCTTTATAAACAAGGATTGATCGACTTGTACAAACTTTTCTGTTAATGCAATTAGTCCTATTCCATTGTCTAGCTTTGCTCTTTTGTCTTTTCAATATGCAAAGGGGTGTTGTCAAGTCTTACACACACACACACACACACACTTGGGGACCTTTGTAATAGTTGAGTGTAACTATAATTGGTGGGCTCCATTGATATTGAGGGGAGATGAATTCCACTTTGCCCATAGACTAAACTCTTTGTGATCATGCTTGTACTCAATGAACTTGTATTATTATTATATGAATTAGAGTTTTGGGAATAATACCAAGTTATGTGACACATTAATAATTTTCACATATCTCTTCTAAGGTCCCTTATTATTTTGGGTGTAGCGGGAGATTATGGACAAGGAATCCTATGCTGTGGACCTCCCTTGTTACTTTAGACGTTGGATTGTAAATGGTGTACTTTAGAGTGAGGATTTGTATCACTCAAAACATTTATGAAGGTAGTAATGACTTAATGGTCCCTTGGTGCGCTACCTAAATGGCAGGATTTACAAGCAGAATGTTAAGAAGAAAGAAGGAAGATGGGAGATGGAGGATACTCATAGTCCCACCCGTTGAATTATTCACAAGAGAGAAGATTGGTTTTGGTTTGGATAACCTTGTGCACCTCTTGAGGAACAAGGAGTCTACCTAAGAGCTGAATTGTCTAGCAAATGTTGTCTCGTTATTATAAGCTCACAGCTTTATTGAACACTACAGTGGGTGGGTGGATCATTCTAGGTATGAAACTCGAGCCCCTTTTGTGGAGAATGCAATATACAACTTTCTATTCACTTATGCCTTCCCATTGAGCAATAAGTAGTTCCTCACCTGAGTACAAAGACAACCCTCAGGGTAATTTGGAATGTAGAAACGGTCCTCAGTTCTTCTTCATCCATTCAACGTGAGCCGTTAAAAGTTGGACGTAGCATGTTGCAATGATTGTTCAAAGATTTACTTCTTGTCTTGTTTGTTGCAAACTTTGGTAGAGTGTAGACCTAGTTTCCTCTACTACTTTGGTGAGACAATCCTAATATTTTGGTAGCTTGGAGCAAATGACGGGCTATGAATATATATGAGGGACTGGAATGGTCGCAAAGAACTACCAAAACACAGCTTACACTTTACGATATGCTTCTTTACGCTGGTAGTATTGTTTTAGGAGAAAAAATCTAGTTCTAAAGCCAAGAAGTGCTAAGAATCATGGGATCCTCTAATTTGTTGCCTAGAGATTACTAACATTTGATCCTTTCATAAGTACATTGTTTTGATTAACTTTGATGATTTTGTATTAAGGAACTATGGACCTCAAGAGCTATGCACTAAGCTTGGATTGTTCATTTCATGGGTTATATATTAAGCTCTACACTTTGGGAAGTAGAACATACCTTTGTCAGACCTTGGTTCTACATGGTTCCCTTATGAATTTGACATGCATACCTCAGATTAATGGATAGACATATTTGAGATCCTTAGCTATTAAGCTTTCAAATTATTGGTCTATTGAATTACAGGTCAAGTTCCTTATTTATTAAACTTAGTGATTGGTCTTTGTGGGATCTTGGAAATTACTAGTGCCAGGTTGTGATGGGTGCTAGGTGAGTCAGCATACCTCTCGATTGGATTGGCATTGTAAAAACTTTGGCATGATTTGATGGACATAAGATACAACATTGGCAACTTTTGATAGAACTTTATGGTGGATTAAATCTCCATCTATTGTAATATGGGAATGAATTATTTGTTGGAGATTACTTTTGACTCTTTTTGTATTTTTGACATTGTATATGAAGGTGAGTATTTTTTTTTGACTCCCACTTTAATATTTTGTCTGAAGGGGTTGAATAATAATGGATTACTCTCACTGGTTATTTGAAAGGGGCAATGGAATTTGTTTGCATTTGGTTTACTCTAACACTAAAGACTGGTCCAGTAGTGTAGTAGGCTAGATTGTTTGATAGGAAACACACGCACACGCACATGCACAGGCACAGGCATACGCACATGCACATGCACACGCACACACATGCACGCATGCATACACGCACACACACATGCACATAAGCGTGCACACACACACATAGAGGTATATGCACTGTAAGATAAGAAAAACCTTATGACTAATGGATATACCTGAGTCGACTTGATTCAACTAGTTTAAGCTTCAGGCTTGATTATGACATGAGGACTATGAGACCAGCTCCTTCCCTTGGTCGCTAGGCCGTGATGCTTGGACTAGCATCAAGTTATTGGACGCATCCATTGTCCATGGTATGGAAGGTCTACGAGAAGATGCATTTCCTCTTCAGATTTGATATTCAAGAAAAGGATGTTCTTTTGATATTCGGGATTGATATCCTAGACCAACTAGTCGAGCGTCTTTCACTGATACATTTTATGAATGTCCTTATGCTACTGGTCTAAGGATGCTTCCATGACTATGAAAACTTGGCCTCCCTCCACCGATCGGTGGTGGTCAAAAAGGGTCATTAATACTTGTACTTACTTTTCACTCACATGTTGTTCTTGTCTTCAAGTCTCTTAAGGACTTTATGGTACATCTTTATTGCCATGAGCCTTAACTAATTTATTGTCAAGAATGATGCCATGTTTTGATTACTATCAAAGAAGGGAAAATGCCAAGCTTTTATTGATGCTGATCTAGATAGCCTTAGTTTAACGGTTTACACTCTAGATTTTAGAGCATAATCTCCTAATCTTAATTGGATTAAGCACATATTCCTTATCAACACTTTCCTTATCAACACTTTCCTTAGTGGGAGTTTACCATAGTCTTTGGTTAATTCATTATAATACTTTCCTTATAGTTGCTTTCCATGGCGACCTTTTTGCCATTGGAATTTAGAGATATTTTGGCTATTTATTGTTAGGATTGTTTTTTCACAAGGTAGTACTTAGAGTGGGTGGGATTAGTACTTGTATTTTTTCCTTGTTTGCATGTGGAAAGAAGGATGGAGCACTTGTGTAGTGATTCTTTTTTCTCGGTCTAGGATTATGCTAGCAAAGAGAAGGCCTCCTCCCACAGTTACAATCGATAGTCATGTGCGTAGATAGTGCATGAGTTTGTTTGCTTGTTTGTTGTTTATGCACTATTTATTGGTTAGGTTCTCTGTTAAGTATCTCTAGTATCTAGCTAGCATTGAAAGCAAGGTTGTTTGTCTTTGGTTTTTTGATGGGTTGCTATGGTTTCTTGTGTAATATTTATAGCCTTTACTTTTTAGGATTGTACTTCTTCGATGGCTTGACTCTTTAGTTGGTTCGTAAAATATAAATTCCTTATAGGTTCTCCAAGTTCCAGTGGTGTGTTTAGATAATTAATCTAATAAATTTATTTTTAATTATATATTGTTATCATGTTGTTGATTAGTTGATTTTCATTTTAGGGATGACTCTACTTTGTTTATATATGTATGTATGCATGCGCGTGTGTGTGTGTGACACACACAATAAAGTACATTGAAAATGAAGATAAGGGGAATACACACAGACCCTTTAGGTTAGCATTAGGTGTAAGGTTTGTCCCATAACCCCTTGTAGTCCTCAATGGATAGGTGTAATCTATATTGCATCCAATGTGATATGTATAGAGAAATTTATTTATTTACTTATATAAGAAGCAATGGAGGTGAATGAACATTCCTATATATTTTTTGCTATCTTGAACGCCCTTAGAAACTCATAAGTTATCACAAGCTAAACCAAAAGAGACCCAACCACTCAATGGAAAAATGCAATTACTAATTAATACACCACATACCATGTGCGGTCAAGTCTAATATTGCTTAAACTAAGAAAAAATGAATAAACAAGAGCTTGTGATTGAGTTGAAACATTACATCAATAGCCCTACAATCATTCGACTCCCCAAAGCACACATAGAACTTAAACTAAAAGAAAATAGATAAACATAGGCAAAGTGGAGAAAAATCTCCTTAACAACAAATGGTACTAAGAGTTCAGCTTGCTCATTGTCGCACCAACCCATCAAAACCATGAAGCACTAGTAGGAACACACATTGGAAGGTTTGAAATAGTACAATCCTAAAACAAAGTAGTAAATTTTAGCTACTTATCCTACATGCAATGGAGAATATCATAGTTCCTATATTTGACCAATGACCTACACCCCTAGAAAAACTTGTTCCCATCTACAAAGTAAAATAGAATAGCACAGCCACAATAAAAATGACAACACGAAATACCTTATCAAAACTCTGCTCGAGCATACATAATGAGCATGGATACTTCTGCATGGGAATAGAGTGATTAGTGTTAGTATAGCTTGGAAAAATTTCAATTGAAGAATCACATGAAAACAAAATCATAACTTTAGTATGTATACTTTCAATGGGCTTAGATGTGCTCTTTCATATGAAGCGTAGGTCCAAGCTTGAAGAATTTCACTTGAAGAATGATATCAACACACAGTCATAGGCTTTGGTATGTGAGAGGCTCTTAGTCAATCGCCTCTAGAAAGCAAGGCGTTGCTATCTACAAGTAGTGGCACAAAAATTCAGAATGTAGATCCTAGAATCATTTAAGTGTAAACCCATTCATACTACCTCTCCTATGATCAACTCACTTTAATCATATATATTCGTAGCCATCACGTGTGAGACCAAAATGAAAACCCTCCACTCCTACATACTGGCAAGGACCACACCTCTAAGCCAATAGATGGCATCGAGGTCCTAACATCTGCTATTGAAAATAGCTCTTGTATCAGAAGAAAATCCATTGGCCATCTTACCACCACAGCCCTCCGCAACTTGTGGCAAAGTATCATATGCTATGGCTGCTGTGCTGCATAGGTTTGTAAAGCTTGTGTACATTCCAACTCATTATGGTTCACCTTATGGAGGGGATAAGAAGAAAAAGAGGCACCTATGAGGGGGATCTTGCACCACAACCTTAAACTTTTTTTAATTTCGAGGGAGGCTTAGTTGAAGAATAGTCTGTATTGAAGCACATGCATACCAAGGACATGACATGCTCTACACCCACCTTCAAGTACGGGTTATATTTTAATTAAATTTTTTCTTTCTTGATTAATTAATTAATTAATTTTTTTGAAAATGCGGGTTATATTAATATGGAGTCAAATATATATACAATTTTCAAAAAAGACCAACAGACTTCTGACAGAAGTTCTGATCATTAACAGTGCCACCTCTAATGATAATCAAAACCTTCTGTTCAGCTGAAAACCTAGTGGTAGAATAAAAAACAGAGACGAATAGTGAACTAGGCCGTCTCTTGCTTGATTAATTAATTAATTAATTTTTTTGAAAATGCGGGTTATATTAATATGGAGTCAAATATATATACAATTGTCAAAAAAGACCAACAGACTTCTGACAGAAGTTCTGATCATTAACAGTGCCACCTCTAATGATAATCGAAACCTTCTGTTCAGCTGAAAACCTAGTGGTAGAAACAAAAATAGAGACGAACAGTGAACTAGGCCGTCTCTTGCAGCTCTTCCTTGGGTGCCAGGTGTGCAACCACATGCAGAGCAATCATGCCTGGGATGCGAGGATGGGGGCATGGCTTTCGAACTTCGGAGGCTTGAAGTCCGAAGGAGGAGTGACTTCATTACGAATCTTGAAAGTAACTCCAGCGGGGTCGTTCAGTGACGCCGGTCTCTTGTAGACAACCAAGGGAGGGGGGGCCAGTGGAGAAGGTGTAGTGCAAGCTGGTGAGACATGCAAGGATGCCGTGGTGGTGAAAAGAGGTTGTGTCACAGAGGAGGTTGGGAGAAGTTGACCTGAAG
The DNA here is from genome assembly GCF_047967505.1 of Dipteris shenzhenensis. Classification (NCBI taxonomy): domain Eukaryota; kingdom Viridiplantae; phylum Streptophyta; class Polypodiopsida; order Gleicheniales; family Dipteridaceae; genus Dipteris; species Dipteris shenzhenensis. The sequence goes on from NC_141610.1 coordinate 28,544,713, forward strand.
GTACATGTTAAGAAAGAACAGGCTCACGAACCTTGACCGTGGATGTTGCCTAGCCATGAGGAAGTACCATCTATGGGGTGGCGGTCGTGAGGAACTCTTCTTTTTCGGCCTATTTTTGTAGTTGGGCCAGTAGGGTAGTCTCTTTCTTCACAAAATGTTCATCTTTTTTGCAGCACTCTTGAATTTTCTGCTGCAGTCGTGGTATCTGTTCAAGATTTGCACATAAAAATTATAAGGCCTTTTTATTAATTTAGGCATAATAACCCTCATCTTTGATTTTTAGGCCTTCTAATTTTTATGTTTTAATTTATTAATTTCTACCTATTTAATTATTTATATGTTTCATATTTCTTTATTACATTTTCTTCTCTTCCTTCTACTTATTTCTCTCTTTATTTCCTTCTTGGTCACCTACTAACTTATTGTAACTCTCTCTCTCTCTCTCTCTCTCTCTCTCTCTATATATATATATATATATATATATATATATATATAGATTTATAAGCCTTATCTTGGGAATTTAAGCTTTATAACCTTATAATTTTATTTTATTAGTAATATATTAATTTCTACTTATACCCTTCAATTACATTTTTAAATTTGTTAAATTGTAAAGCGAGAACCATTCTTTCTTTCACTTTCTAATACCCTTATTAAACATGGGTTTTACTTTTGTTGGTGAATTGCCATGGGTGAGGATTACCTCCCAGTTTTAATGAAGGGTACCTCAGGTGGATTCTCTTAGTAATTAAAACTTCTAAATTTTTACCTCTCTACTTTCATTTTTACTTTTTTAAAACTTTCATAGGAGGGGTTTACCTCCCTAGCTTGAATCCAATTAATTTATTTAGCCCTTAAATACCACTAAGGGATGCAGATTACCCCCCTTAGGGTTTTTAAAAATTCTTTAGATTGTAAACCTCAACTATTTTCTTACATTCCTATAAAGCTCCTTTTTTTCTCTTAGAATTTCGAAAGGTATGTTGATGTTCTTTGGTAAAGCGATAACAAGCCAGGGGATACAGGCATTACCTATCTACCCAAATTCAACTTCATTGTTCTCCTGGGGCGCCAACTCCAAAATCTTGAGTATGAGATGAATTAAACAATATGCCATGCATAGAAATTAATCAAATTAACGTAGTTGTATTCTACACTAAAAGAGCTTCAAATGTGTCTTTACACCTTGAAATTTGGGTAACACATGAAAAAGTTACATTCATTTGAAAGGGGATGGATTTTCATATTTTATTGTATTTTTTGTTTTACCCCCCTCATCCAAAAGACCCCCCCCTTTGGGCCTCACATATTATGAAAAATATGTACAAATCTTAAAATCTTGCATATTTTTCAAGGTATATACCTTATATTTGGTGGGAGGGGGGACATGAAAGTTTTATATTTTCCCCTTGCATGTTTCAAAAATTTTAACAAAATCCATGCACATTGTTTATGGACCTTGTCCCCCCATACCTTGGATTTTGGAAGAGGGTAGTAACATATTACATATTGAGTTGGCGCCCAAGGATTTTGTTCTAACAATTGGTTGGTTTGGATGGTGGCAGGTAAGTGGACCTTGACCTTGGAGCCTGAACTACCTGACGGATTCAACATTTTTGTACTAATTCTAGTTAGCAAACTCAATATAAAGAAAAATTCTTTTGCCAGCTCGCCTATTTCGTTTTTCATAAAAGTTTTGGATTGCATTATTGTCAAAAGGTAATTCAATTTAGTTTTATATATTTATATTTTCCAACCAGTGCTTTTTTATCCAAATGATTGAATTAATTGTATGGCTCATGTATTGATGGGATTATTAATTCTTAACACACACACATTTTTGCACTTGAACGTTCTCTGTGCTCACATTTTGTGTTAACTTTCTCATCTTGTTGTGTGATTTCTTTGTCTCTCTATGGTTATAAGTTGTTGAAATGAAAGTTTGTGGTCACTTTTCGTTCAACTTTTCTTTTTTTTACAGATTTTCAAATTATGGCCAATAGTGCTATCATTAGAGAGGTCTTGATTTAGGTAGTGTTGAGATCTCTATGGATAGGCATAATCTACATTGCATCCAATGTGATATGTATAGAAAATTTTATTTGTTTACATATGTAAGAAGCAATGGAGGTGAATGAACATTCCTGTATATTTTTTGCTATCTTGAACACCCTTAGAAACTCACAAGTTATCACAAGATAACCCAAAAGAGACCCAACCACTTAATCGAAAAACGCAATTAGTAATTAATACACCACATACCATGTGCAATCAAGCCTAATATTGCTTACACTACAAAAAAATAAATAAACAAGAGCTTGTGATTGAGTTGAAACCTTACATCAATAGCCCTACAATCATTCGACTCCCCAAAGCACACATAGAACTTAGATAAGCAAAATCGACCCATCAAAGAAACTAAAAGAAAATAGATAAACATGGAGAAAAATCTCCTTAACAACAAATGGTACTGAGAGTTCAACTTGCTCATTGTTGCACCAACCCACCAAAATCACGAAGCAGTAGTAGGAACACACATTGGAAGGTTTGAAATAGTACAATCTTAAAAAAAGTAGTAAATTTTAGCTACTTATCCTACAGGCAATGGAGAATATCATAGTTCCTATATTTGACCAATGACCTACACCCCTAGAAAAACTTGTTCCCATCTACAAAGTAAAATAGAAAAGCACAGCCACAATACAAATGACAACACGAAATACCCTATCAAAACTCTGCTCGAGATACATAATGAGTATGGATACTTCTGCATGGGAATAGAGTGATAAGTGTTGGTATAGCTTGGAAAAATTTCAATTGAAGAATCACATGAAAACAAAATCATAACTTTGGTATGTATACTTTCAATGGGCTTAGATGTGCTCTTTCATATGAAGCGTAGGTCCAAGCTTGAAGAATTTCACTTGAAGAATGATATCAACACACAGTCATAGGATTTGGTATGTATATTGCCAATGGATCACTATGAGACCAAATTCATTGTTCATCACATCAATGGGCTTAGATGTGCGCTTTCATCTGTAGCATGGGTCCAAGCTTGAAGAATTTTCAGTTGAAGAATCATATGAATACATAATCATAGCTTTGGTATGTATACCATCACTGGAAGGGTGAAGGATGAACTATGGATTAGTTCATTGTTCATCACATCAAGGAAGGGTGAGGGAAGAACTATGGATTAGTTCATTAATTCACCCTTGGTGTGATTGTTAGTTAGGATCAATAAACGGTTCTTAGAGCCATAGTTAGAACTTATGTCCTTAGGGATGACCGTGCTATGACATTATGTCATCGGTAGTAGTTAGAAATTTTAAGGCCCACGTGATGTGGTGTACCCCCACATACATGGAGGAAATACTTTCTATTGGTCTAACCTAAGTGGCTTTGCCAGGTGGCAGATGTACAACACTACTAAGATAAATACCAAGAAAACCTAAAACAATCAAAGCCACACAAAGGCAATCACCAGTGCATTTGCAAGTACAAATTTATATTATTCAAATCAAATAGATCCTTACTAAGGGAAAAGAAAAACATGGGGCCAATACATCCGTCAGAACAAAAAAAATCCTTTCAAACCAAACCAAATATATCCTTAACAGCACAAAGCCAGTTCATCAAACCTAAGAGAGCCTCCCAACTAACAAATCCCACTCCCTACCAAGACTAACACCCAACTTGAATCTTCTCGAATGTAAACTAAAATATGTAGTTATCAACTAGAAATGAGGAGCCATGGCCTATCCTCTATTCAGTAGTATCATGGCCAAGAAGACTATAATGAAGTAAAGTCATGAAACCAATGAGAAAGGCAAAGTTGAACCATGACCCCGATCCAAAATGTAAAAGGGGGCTTTATACTCTACCCACTTTTGTAAACCATAGACTATATGGATTAAGCATAGCACAAAAACAAACGATTGCTACTACATCCTTGAAAAATACTAGAGACTAGAGGAAGAACCCACCTCAGATGAGTAATCACAACATGATCATCTAACATTAAAAAAAAAACCCAACCATATGAGGAACCTCCAAACGAGCTATGCACATTTTCTAGTGGGAATGAAAAGGGAGTTATCATAGCATGAGAAAAATGGATTTACCCTTTGTTGAAGGGAAATCATTAAATTAATAATACACCATTTTAAATACTTAGAATGCATGGGTTTAAACCCATACATGAATGTAACTGAAAGACACCCCTTAAGGATTTGTCCCTAGAGTCATCACTTCAACAACATTTGTTCTTACACTTAGCCAAACTGAAATAAGATAGTCCTATGCATTGTCATGCTCCTTAATCAATGATTACTACTCTTATGTACTTAGTCAATGATTACTACTCTTACGTATTGACAAGTCTTTCCCCTCCAAACAGATTTTCCCTAAGTTTTATAGGCAACACTTTGACATAATAACCAAAAAGAAGAAACACTAAGAAGGAAGCATGCTTTGGCCATTCTTCACACGAATTCATCATGCATATTAACCTCCCTTAAGGTGCCTTGAGTGCAAAACATCAAATAATTAAGCTGTAGCTTTTGGTAAAACTAGAGAGCTGGTGCACACTCTCCTATGAGTGAATCCAACCATTATACTTTGAGTCCACATTGACTCAATTGACGATCTATGTTCACGTGGTCGAAGTATGAAGCTATATAGTCTATGGTCATTGCGACTTTATTCAAGCTCGCGATGCCTTAATGATGGCAGCAAGGATTGTTGATAGCCATCTGCATGACAGAGCCATTCGATTGGCCAGGGCTTTAAACAAGGCGGGCTGCACATTGGTGCTCCTGAACACACCAATCTGCAGCTAATTGCACTTTCAATATTGGCCACACCAAATTTTTGTCTACTTAAACTCGATGGCAACAAGGACGGCTGATAGTAGGGAGTTGCATAGGGCTTTGGTTGCATAGCTAATTGCAATCTCAATATCGGCCGGGAAGCGTGAACATAGGAACACTATAACAAGCTTACAAGTGGCAAGTCTACATAGAAACGCGTGTCGCGTTTTTATAACACCACGTGCTTTTCGTTTTGCATGAACAAGACAAGACAGAGCTCTCTTCTTCCCTGTTGTCTCAGAAGAGAAGAGTGCCCAACAAGACATGGCGAGCTCTCTTCTTCCCTGTCTCCTCAGAAGCCGTCTCTTCACCCCATCAATCCATCCACCCACCTAGCTTCACCTCCCTTCCCATTCGCCCTTCCTCTTCCTTTTCATCCACGCTCATCTGCCTCGCCATCTCGACACACCATGCCTCCGACCAACAATTTCGGAGCAGGCATCACTATTGGCAATTACCAACTCGGAGCCCTTCTTGGCAAGGGCGGTCAGGGTGCTGTCTATCTTTGTTTTGAGAAGATGACCGGTAATCAAGTAGCTTGCAAGATGTTTAAGGACGTCACGTCCTTTCCCACAGAGATCAAAGAGGCTTTACGGAGAGAGATAGATATCCACCGCCGTTTGTCTTTCTGCTCGTGCAACATAGTTCACCTAAAGGACCTCATTGTGGATCGGGACTGCATTTTTATCATCATGGATTTTTGCAAGGGAGGATCGTTGGCCAATCGCTTGCTGCACAAGGGACCCTTGACTGAGTACGAGGCAAAGTTGGTCATTACAGTACTATCAGAGACGCTAATGTTGTGCCATCAAGAAGGGGTCATTCACAGGGATGTTAAACCGGACAATATCCTCTTAGCTGACCCGAGGGACTTGAAGTCAGTTAAGCTTGCAGACTTTGGCCTATCGACTTATGCATTCCCTCATCAAGTACAACGCTTACAGCAGGTGGTAGGCACTCTTTGGTACATGGCACCTGAGGTGTTAGACGGATGTTACTCCACAGCTGTTGACATATGGAGCCTGGGTATCACCTTTTACCAGCTTCTCACTGGGCACTTGCCGTCACAACATCTTGGAGGAATCCACGGCTTGATGGAAGAGCTAGGCGGACAAAATCACTGTCTTTTAACACCTGCTTGCAGAGATTTATTGCTCAAGATGCTGAAGGAAGATCCACTGGAGCGGATAACTGCAAGAAGCATTTTGGATCACCCTTGGTTAAACCATGTAGCACCAGCCTCCACCCACAATATTTGCTGGCCAGAGAAAACATTTAGTGATCGTGGGCATTGTTATGTCAGGAAGCAGCTTATTCATGCCCTTTGATGATCATCAAACAATACGCGCCACGGGAAGTTGTTTCATAGTCTACCTATGCTCCTCGAAATGTAATAATGGCTGAAAAACGAAAAAATTATATGCTTGCATCTTTGGTGGCTCCCCTAAGCAAGGGAGTCATTATCAGATGATTGCTTATACTCTAAAGCTAAGATGACACAGCGGTGGGAGCGTCTTTCCTGCCTCCCCTGAGCAAGGGATGCTGGTTAGAATGATTGCCTACACTGTTGTCTCCTACAAGGGTTGGTATATCTTTTCTTGCCTCCCCTGAGCAAGGGAGGCTTGATTAGGTTGATTCTAATCCTTGGTTGACACAGCCACACTCTCATGAACAGGAGCATATGGTCAGATTGATGGAGCAATTCCTATTGGTTGGTGTTGTTTGCTGAGCATCTTGGTTGATGTTGTTTGCTGAGCATCTTGCTTACTTCTGCCCAAGCATAATAACTTGTGCTGTGTTTCATTCATTTTGGAAGGTAAACACATTCATTTTGCAAGGAATTACTAATCCTAGCAAGAGTTTTGTCCTCTTTTTAAATGTGAAGTAAGCTCTAGCTAGCGAGGCATTGGAAAGGAGGAAGGTGAAGAAAATCGTCATATGGAGATCTTACAAGAGGTGGACCATCTTGGAACTATTTTGTATGATAAATTTCACATGACAAATCTTTAGAAACCTGGCAAATGTAATAGTGATAAATTATAGCCTACATTTGCAAGACCAAAAACAACTTTTTAGTGAAAATGTGGGACAATACATGAAACTCCCCATCAAGGGGCCTTCAAGCTTTGATAGCTGCTAGGCGTTCTCAGCCTGACCAGGCCTGTTAAGCGCGACAGAAATTGCAGTAGTAACTTCTAGACTATGTCTAAGCACAAAGCAAGCCGCCTTGTATGGAAAGCTGCTCACCGCCGGAGCTGTGGTGGTCTCTCCTCAAATTCCTCAGCCTTAGAAGATGCTTTTGGACAAATTGCCAATCATACAAAAGCCTCATGCTCGAATGTGTTCCCTCACTCAAGCTGAAATTCAGTCAATTCAATAAATATGACAGTCCTACTCTCCACCTAAGCTATGGCAGCATCTCCACTACTTCAGATATTCTCCAACGCACATCAGCAGAGGCTTCACACAAAATCGGGGTGTACTAATAAGTTGCAACCCTTCTGTTCACCACCCAGCATGCAGAGGCCTCATACTTAAGCAACCTGGTTATCCTTTAGGCAATGTCGTCTATTTTGGACCTGCTCTGCAATAATCACCCAACTTCAAAGGCACACCAACACGTGCTTGCTTTTGTGCGCGTATGAGAATAAATGCGGGATTGGGTTGCATAAGTGTTTACAATTTTTGTTACTGTTTGCCAATAAACTGGATACTACTGTAGCCCAAAGGGCTCAGAAAGACAAGGGAGATGCCTTCGTGTAATGGAGATGGAGGGAGGCAAACTGCTCCATCTCCATATCTGCTGCTGCTGAGCCTCGCTTCTGTGACATGCTAGGTCCCTGGCTGTTAAACAAGTCAATGACTTGTAAAAGACGGTGAAGGCCTGCTGGTCCTCCCCGGTGCTGCTGGAGGCTGTACTGAGGCTGCAAGGGGGAGATGAAGAATAAAGGGAAACGTACCTTTATATGGACCTTTAATGAAAATACCTTCCACAGACTGAATTTGTAAATTTGCAGACCGAGTCTGTACTAGAAAGGCACCACCTGCCCCGGTACTCTGCTGCTATTTCTGCCTTGTCTGTTGCTGCTGTACTTGTGAAGCCACACTACTGCTGTCCTGCTGCTGAGGCTGCAAGGCTGCCACCTAGACAGCCATGCCATGGGCTGTAGATGCCCATGACAACTAGCATAAATGACCCATAGGCCAGGACCAATGGACATTGATCTCCAGCAACTCTTACTGTTTTCTCATCACTAAAAAATTTCAGTGGACCTGGATATAAATGATATAACGATCTTGCAGAACATGCTTCCGCACTTGAGTTAGATAACCATCTAGAGAGGAGTGAGTTAGCTCCCTTGTCTGTTACATTGGTATCAGAGCTTCAGAGTTTCTTTTTTGAGAGTGAGAGGTAAAGATTACGAAGGGTTTGTCAGTGCGCGGTTACTAATTGCTCTGGCAAGTCAGCCATGAGCAACTTGACACCTTCCAACCCCAAGCGACGTCCATATCAGGCAGAACCCCACCAGTAGAAACTCCACCCATAGGTGACTCCAGATGCAGTTGAAGGCACAGCAGCCCTGCAACCACAAGGCTGAGGAGGCCAAAGAAGACTGAGAACGCGAGGCTTGAGTGGTGAAGGACGAATGGGATCACACATTACTGTTGCTAGAACCTTTTCATTTGGATGCTGCAACTCCAAGAGATGAGAGAAGATTAGGACCGAGTTAAGCATGAGACCCCAACATCTGTGAGGCTCAGAAAGCAAAGAAAGTCCGATCAAACAGCATGCATCAGAGAATAGAGAAAGGTCTTCATTCCCTAGCAAGCTTCAACTTCCAAAGGTAAGACGGCAAGACTGATCCCTTGGTTTTGATCTCGTGGCTGAATCAGTTTGAGAGCTACTTCTCTGTAGTCTCCATAGAGGACAATGAGAAGTACAATCTAGATCCATGCATCTTTCAAGTGAAGCTGTAAGGTGGTGGCACAATTGGCGAGCTGATCACTATGATGTAGTGCTAGAAGTAGCCAGTACATGAGAGTTCCTAGGGACATTAGGACATGCTTTCTTCTGCCACAATAATTGGACCGGTTGGATACTCAATTCTTTGAGCTCTCCCAGGGCCTCAACAAATCGTTCAATCACTATGCCAACCGATCCACACAGATAACCATTCAGCTACAAAAGAGGAACGGGTGATGAGACAAATCACTCAACAGTGCCAATTGTTTTTATATGATGTAAAATGCTTCCAATTTGTATGGAAAATGCTTTTTATATGATGTAAAATGCTTCCAATTTGTGTGGAGAAGGGATGTCATTGCCATGTCCTCTACAAATTTATCATATCGTCCATGAATTTATTTATTTTACATATGTTGACAAAATATTGCATCATCATTGTGTGATTTTTTTTATCAATATGACTAAATGCATATTATGTATAGTTAGATCAAATTCATGTATGCATGTGCATTCATCCATGTATGGACACCTCTGTCCACTTGTACACATGAAAAAGGCACACAAACATTTAATAATGTGTGCAAGTGTGTATGTGCATATTAATGTTGGTGTGTATGTATACATATACATTCACATATGACATGTCTATAAGTGTAGATGCATATGGGCATGTTGGGTTTGCATGTGCATATGAATATATCCACATGTGTTTATGTGAGCATGTGCACCATGCATGTACACAATTAGGGGATCATCAATGCTAAACTTCAATGTTGGTCAAATTATTAACACATCACGATACAACCCTTGGATGTGGTATGGAATAATGATGTGCATCCTAGCTCAATGATGGCGAAGACATATTGGGGTTGGACTGGGCTATTCCACGTAGTCTATCGGTTGATTGTTACAACAGTGATGAAAAACCTTTCTTCAGATTATCTCTGATTTAAAAATGCGTAACCATAGCCTCCAGTCCTACAAGCTTTAAATTAGAATAGTTCTCTTGCCTAGCAACTATGGGGAGTATACCAAACTCATCGCCCATCATTTCTGCACAACTTACTACCACTGAAGTTGGACAAGTCCATTAAGGTGATCTTATATCAGTATTAGAATACTGCATGCGCGGTTGAATAAGTGTCTGCTTGGAACCCTACCTTTTCAATATTTTTCCATGAACATTATATGATACACATGATTCGCGAAGATACAAAGGACATTTTCTAAGATATGTTACTCACTTTTTAGATAAAATTCTTCAACCGATTTATTCCCCTTACAAACTTATACCCTTTGAAATGCAGCACTTTTCATCTCGCAATCTAATTCCCACCAAAAAGAAATATCTCAATCAAGATGTGGTGCTAGTGCTGGAGATATGGCATTGTGCTGCTTTGTATGCCTTAGATGGCATAGTGAGTGTCAAAGCCGCCATTGCATAAGCTAAGAGTTTAATGCACTTGGGAAGTACAAATGAAGGAATATGGAATTACTGAGAGTGTTGTTGATTACAAGTAATGTTGGCAATAGTGGTGGTTACAAATAGTGGTACTTCTAGTGCTGGGAGAGTAAATATGGGAATGGTTACGTATTTGTGATTACATGCCTTCATGATGCATGCCTTTCTATCAACCCCAAAAGTTTCCAACTGAAAACATTGGCCAATGCGGGTGGTGTATGAAAACAAGGGCGTCTCCTCAACCCTATACGAGTGCCTTACTCGAGCGGGGGCCAAAACCACTCACCCACATCCCACTAAATCTCCCAAAGAGGCTAGTCCTCCCATAATCGGAGTTGCCACATGCACCCTCCTGCCATGTCAAGACTCTTCCAGAGTTGATAGTCCATACTTTTCCCAACCAGCCCACAACTTGACCCTCTGCAAGTCTATCAACCCCAAAACCTCATCATCCTGGAGGTCTTTCATCATATTCACGTTGAAGGTGTGAAGATAGTGGGAGAGAGGGAAGGAGTCTCACTTGCGGCTTTCTCACAATCACAAATGGGGGAATACACACAAAGGTGGAGGCTGAAAACAGTTTTCCTCTTCTTAGTTGTGAAAGCCAAAAGAACTCTAGTACAAAGAAATAGAAGAACCCTATATGTGGGTCTCAAACCAAACTCAACTAACTAAGGTGGCATACTAACTGAGCCACGAACTAGTGTAGATAAGGATAGCTGTCATCCAGCTATTATTCGTGGGCGGTGTACCAACCGCATCTCCAGCTAAACAAGTCGGTGACATAAGTACCCAACGGTCACCCTGGCATATCTCGAGTGGAGCTCGATATCTCAACACTCCCCCTCGAGCTCAATCCCAAATCCTGCACACCAAGCAGGTCTCTGAACTTGCGCAGCTTCTCTGCGCCCAATGCTTTTGTGAATATGTCAGCTACCTAATCCTCTGTTCTGACATAGACTAGATCAATAAGACCTAGTAAAACCTTCTCCCGCACATAGTGATAATGCACCTCAATGTGCTTTGTTCTGGCATGAAAGACTGGGTTCTTTGCCAAGTGTATACTGCTCATGTTGTCATAATAAATGACAACCGGCCCATCTGTAGACTGATGCATATCATAGAGTAGCTTATGCAACCTACTATGCGTCTGTACATAGTAGGGTCTTCCAGAAGCTCACCTGCATCTGTGCTCAGCTTCACATTCTGCTCCAAAGGAACTGAAATAGGCTTACAGCCTGTCATCCCATATTTGGACAGCATGTCCAATCCATACTGCCTCTGCAAGAGCTGTATCCCACTTGGTGATCTAATCACCTCAATGCCCAAGAAATAGCGCAGCTCTCCCAAATCCTTCATCTCAAACTTCTGCCTCAATAGCATTTTCACATGAAGGATATCTTCATCACTATCACCTGTGATGATCAAATCATCAACATAAATGACCAGCAGCGTAATCCCTTTCTCTGTTTTTCTCACATAGAGTGAGAAATCTGCCTTGGAAATCTGAAAGCCAATAGTGACAAGATACTGTCCTATCTTGTCAGACCATGCTCTAGGTGCTTGCTTCAAGCCATACAAGGCTTTCTTCAACCTGCAAACAAACTCAGGATGAGTAGCATGAACATAACCTGCTGGCTGCTCCATGAAGACCTCTTCTTGCAAATCACCATGCAAGAAGGCATTCTTTACATCCATCTGATGTAAAGACCATCCCTTTGATGCAGCCATAGCAATGGCTGCTCTTACGGTTGCCATCCTTGCAACCGGGCTGAAAGTTTCTTCATAATCAATGCCATATGTCTGTGCATACCCCTTGACAACTAATCTTGCCTTGTATCTATTCACAGAACCATCTGCATTGTGCTTGATCTTATAAACCCACTTACAACCAATTGCATTCTTGCCTTTAGGCAAAGGCACCAATTCCCATGTAGCATTAGCATCCAAGGCATCCATTTCTTCATCCATGGCTTTCTCCCATTTTTCATTTCCCATGGCTTGCTCAAAAGAAGTGGGTTCTGGTTCCTGTATCACTTTGACCATATAGGCATAGTGAATGGCTGTAAATCCATCATATTTCAGCCTATCCACAGGATACCTAACCCTGGTAGACCTGCGCAAAATAGGCTCACTTCCAGGTGCTCTCAAAACATCCCTGGTCTTCCTTACTCCAGGTGTAACAACAGAAGGAATACCCAACTCATCATCAATGCTCTGTTCTGAGCCACTGGATTCACCATCCACATAAGAGTGACCTGCATTCACATCAAACATGGGCTGATCTACCTTCTCTTTTCCTTTTCGTGATACCTGCGTACCACTATCTGCATTGCTTTGAGGGGATTCCCCTGATCTCAATCTGCCTGTCCATGGCGAAGTATGTGAACCACTGGTAGAGGACACTCCAGGTCCACTGATATTTTGTGATTGCTGCTGTGCAATCTGTGCAGCATTACCATTTTGTGCATCTACATCAATCATCACATTTACTGGTTTATACCAGCTGCTCATCTCATCAAAAACAACATCTCTGCTCACTGTGAACTTACGTGTAGAAGGGTTATAGCATCTATACCCTTTCTGCTGCAGAGAATAACCAATAAAGACGCACTTCTCAGCTTTTGGATCCAACTTGGACCTCAACTCATCTGGCACATGGACATAAGCAATGCAACCAAAAATCTTCAAATGAGAAATATCTGGTTTCCTACCAGTATACATCTCCTCTAGTGTCATGCCATGTATTGCTGCAGTGGGAGTCCTGTTCATTATATAGACTACTGTAGCAACTGCTTCAGCCCAATAATAATCTGGTAGATCTTTTTCATTTAGCATAGCCCGAGACACCTCTCCAATATGCCTGTTTTTTCTTTCTGCAATTCCATTTTGCTGTGGGGTATGACTGCATGAATATTGCTGCTTTATACCATGCTCCTGCAAGAACCTTGCAAACTCATTTGAGAGGTACTCTCCCCCTCCATCTGACCTTAGGCATTTTATTTGCAGGCCTGTTTCTTTTTCAACCATAGCTTTGAAAGCTTTGAAGTGCCCAAACACTTCACTTTTCTTTTTCATAAAATACACCCACAGTTTTCTGCTGAAGTCATCAATAAATGTGACAAAATAGTGACAGCCTCCAATAGATGCAGCTTTTGTAGTCCACACATCAGAGTGTATTAATTCCAATGGTTTTTTACTCTCTTGAACATGCCTAGGAAAAGGTTTCCTTGCCTGTTTCCCAAATTGACAGGCTTCACAAATCTTGTGCATTTCTGCAACCTTGAATTTTGGCAATCCTGCAACAATATTTTGGGCTTGCATTGATTTTAGTCGCTGTATATTAACATGACCAATGCGTTTGTGCCAGATATCAATATCTGCAACTACACCGGTCCCATGTGCAAACATTGCTGCACTCAATTCAGGCATGTCTGCATCCAACGTAAACATCCTGCCCTTCTTCTTTCCTTTTGCTATCAAGCGACCATTATTTTTCATATCCTCAACAAAGCATCCATGAGGATTAAATCTGACCTACAAGCCCTGCTCAACCATCTGACCAACAGAAACCAGGTTCTTGGTGATATTCGGGACATGAAATACATCAGACAAGTACTTCTTTTTCCCATCCTGCATAGACAAAGGAATTTTGCCAATCTGCACAATAGGATGTGCAGTATCATCACCAGTCTCCACAAATCCTCGTTTTTCCATTTTTCTTGCATCCTGCATCCATTCAGCATGACCTGTCATGTGGTTTGACGCACCCGAGTCAACATACCACACATCATTGCTTTCTTCTGCACTTGTTACAGAATTTGTCATATGCTGCACCATAAACAAATGCTCATTTCTGTCATCGCCTTGTCTACTAGAGGATGCATAATTGCCTTGCTGCAATTTTCCACTCATAATGTCATTCTGCTTTTTGTAGCAGTCTTTAGCCATATGACCCATTTTGCCACAATAGTAGCATTCAACATCACTGTTTGCATTTTGGCTTCTCTGCCATCCACCACGGCCTCTTTGGCTCCCCCTGCCTCTAGAGTTACCACGTCCTCCTGCATAGGACTGGTTTTCTTGCGTTTGCTGCATATTCTGATTTCTACCACGGCCTGCAGATCGGCCTCCTCTACCTCTGCCTCTACCTCTGCCAGCATTTGAGTAGAAGACAGTTTCTTTTGAAGTTCCTACTGAAGAAGATGCACCCCCATTTCTCTGCTCTTCAGAAATTAGAAGAGCAATCAACTCCTCAAAATCAGGAAAGTTTTCACGGACGGCAATGGATGTTCGGAACTGTGCATAATCCTTTCCTAGACCATTCAAGGTCACAGAAACCAAATCATCATCATCCACTGGCGACCCAATGGAAGCAAGTGCATCTGCAATTTTCTTCACTTTCATGTGGTAGTCATTTATGCTCAAATTTTCTCTCTGCACATTGTGCAACTCCTGTTTGAGTTGCATTTTCCTGGCTTGCGTATTTGTGCTATACATTTTTGCCAAAGTATCCCATGCCTCCTTTGGCGTATTTGCATCCTGAATATGCACAATCATGGAGTCCGAAATACTGATAGATAGCCAGTACATAACTTTCCTGGCTCTCTCATGCCATCCTTTGAATGCCTGCATTTCCTATTGACTGGGAACATTAGGAAGAACAGGTTCTTCTTCATTTCCTGTAATGAATTCCCAATAGCCTTTTCTCATCAAGAAATTCGTCATTCTAAACTTCCATGCCTGGAAGTTGTTCTTGTCAAGCTTTTCAGTGACAATCTGTGAAAGAGAATCAGATGCCATTACAGAACACTGCAAAATATTCTGTCACTGCAAAAAACACAGCTTTTGCCTCACACGGGCAAATCTGCAAAACTGACGAAAGTGGTATTTCACCACACAGTCACTTCCTAGTGACGATTTTGCATCAACAGGCAACAGGCATGAATCTGCAACTCCCAATATCTCTGCACACAGGCATACGATGCAATTTCTGCGGCACCTTTCCACCGACTAGCCGCGCAGTGGTCGCACAGCAAAAAACAGGGCCTTTTTCTGAGTGCATGCGAAGAACTTCCGCCTTCAAAACGGGCCCCGAAACGGCCTCAAATCAGAAAAATAAAGTCACTAAAGGCTTCGCCCTTTCCCGCAGCATATACTGCGCTCTCGCCACACTGCGAAGGGCGTCTCAATTTGAAACAGTGCACTCCTGCACTTCTAGCTGTGCTACCTACAGAGATTTGCTCCCAAACTCGAAATAGGAAAGAAAGCACCACTTGTCCTCTTACCAAGACACCACGAACTTGGCTTGCTTTCTTGAGCTCCTTACCACGAACAAGGCTCTGATACCATGTGAAGATAGTGGGAGAGAGGGAAGGAGTCTCACTTGCGGCTTTCTCACAATCACAAATGGGGGAATACACACAAAGGTGGAGGCTGAAAACAGTTTTCCTCTTCTTAGTTGTGAAAGCCAAAAGAACTCTAGTACAAAGAAATAGAAGAACCCTATATGTGGGTCTCAAACCAAACTCAACTAACTAAGGTGGCATACTAACTGAGCCACGAACTAGTGTAGATAAGGATAGCTGTCATCCAGCTATTATTCGTGGGCGATGTACCAACCGCATCTCCAGCTAACAAGTCGGTGACATAAGTACCCAACGGTCACCCTGGCATATCTCGAGTGGAGCTCGATATCTCAACAGAAGGAGGCCCCTTGGCCCCAACTTGTGGTATCTGAAGTGGTAGGAGCCAAGAGATTGCTGTAGAAACTGAATCCTAAGAGGCACTCCTATCCTCAAGAACTATCCATACCGATTGTGAGAAGCTGGGGAGCTATGTAGCCCCTCCCACCATGAGACAAGGATTGTTGCATCAATATCGAGCATCTGTATAGTATCCCCCTTAGGTGTGCGAGAGAGCTTGCACTCATGCCTCCACCTCCAAAAGAGAGACGTCTTTAGGTACCAAATGACCTAGTTGGATCGCGATCCCACTACAAATAGCTAATATGGGTCCGTTATCCCAACATGAGGCCTTCCCAATCCCGGACCTCTAGATCCAAGATGAGTGGTTACCACTCAAACTCCTTTAGACAAGTAGAACTAGCCCAAATGAGTCCCCCCCGGACAAATGCTTCCATACTCATGGAGATTCTCATCAAGCGGAATCCCATCCTTGTGGGGGGAGCCTCTAAAAAGATCCACCTATGAAGCTATTCCACTGTCCTTTCGTGCGAGGGTGTTCCGAAGAATCCCCACATTGAAGCAAGAGCTACCATGGTTCTAAGCCAGAAGTGAGGCCTTAGACCACTAGGTTGCCCAGCAGGGCTCTGCTTTGCATCTTTGGATCAATGATTCCCAGGTCTCCCAGGATCATTGTCTAACGAGTGATCCTACCTTTGGTATTCCACATACAATTGAAGCACGCTCATAAAAAGTTATGCAATAAGGTGCCTAAGCTAATCCATGCATCCCTTGTGAAAGCGCCAATGGCTATGTACTAGGCTATGGCCTCCTCTGTCGTGCAAGGAAGCCGAAAAATTTGGTCTAGTTGAACCTTGGCCAGAGGCCATATAGTATTAATCCAAGGCCCCACTAACCACCTCGAGGCACACTATTAAACCCTCTACATAAAGGGCAGTGTTGTCTACAAACTCCGAATCCAACAGCTCTTCCTCTTGTTAAATCGGGAGCCTCATCCAATGAGGTATGCAGTCTAAGAGCGCTGTGTGACCCAGTGCCGTGGTACAAAGAGGAACAAAAAGGGGACGAGGGGAATGGAACCAAGCAAGAAAGAGAGAAGGCCTCGTCCGTGTGAGCACCAATAAGCATGTAATTAGTACTCACTTGCATAAAGGGTTGGGACCTTTTGATCCACTTGTATGAGAAGTGGTGTGGTCCTCCAAAAAGACCACACCACTTTGTTACAGGCCTTCTCAAAATCCAAGAGAAGGATACGAGAGGCTGGGAATCCTCCCAAGACCAATCCAAAAGAAGCTATTGTCTAAGATGCTGCACTCACGAACAAAACGTGCCTACTTGACGTGAGTGATGTCCACTAGGTGGGGTTATAACTGTAAACTCAAGACCTTGGCTAAGGTCTTGTAGGTAGTATCTAGCATTGTAATTAGGCTCGACTGGCAAAGATCAATCATGTCCCCCCCCTTTGGGATCAAACAAATCCAAAGAGACTCCAGAGATTGCAGAAGAGAACCTGAGTAAAAAATCTCTTGGAAGGCCAATCGAAGGGGTGCATGACTATGTTCCGAGAAGCACCAGAAGAAGGATGGCGTCAATTTATCTTCTCTAAGGCACTTCTATAGAGGAGGAGCCGTGAGGCCTCAAAATCCTCCTTACTAGGAAAGGCTGCTCAATTTACCTAGTCATGCTTAGACTAGTGTAGGGATATGGGTCCAAACAGCCTTCAGAGATGTAAGTAACTGAGGACACTCCTCCTCAAGCTGAAACAAGATCCAATAAATGGATGTGGTCATCTCTAGAATCTCCTAGGGTCCAGAGTGCATTTGTGTGGTGACATCTCTCAATCTCTACAACTGTGTCCGTGATGACCAAGGCCTAATAGTCTAGAAAAATTGTCGAGTCATCATGTCACCCTATTGTACCCACTTGGCCCTAGAAGAGTGATAAGAGAACCCTACAAGGTGTTGTCCTAGAGGTCAAGCTACCCTGATCCACAAGCCATTAAAGCCTAAATCTTGCTTCCTAAAGCCTAATTCTTGCTCCCTAAGACACTTAATGGAAGCCAAGTCCCATCTCAATGCTCTTGCACACCTCAAGGAGGTGGCATCGTCAAAGAACCTGAGACTAAATCTCCTTGCTACTACTTTGAATCACGTGTATTGACCACATGGCCCAACCTCCCTAGGGTGGGGTCTCAGGTTGCCTCCAAATCTCTGTGACCACTTGTTGTATGTCCTCCTTCTAGAATAAAGCATTTGGGATGCAAACCCCTATATGGGGGAGTCCTTGATAGGGCTGCCCAGGGTGTAAAATGATCAGACTTCATGGTACTTGCCAAAATGCTATGGCTCCCCCTTTGTGCATCACCCAGATTCCAACATGGAGCTTGCCTAGCCTCTTTAGAATTCCATCACCGAGATGCTGCCCAAAGGACTACTAGGGAGTCTAGAGAACTCTAACTACTCCCACATATCCTTGCCACAAATCATAAAGATAAACTACTCCTACATGCTCCTCTCTCAACTGGCATCTCTGAGAAAGAGCCTTTTCCCTGCTTGTCCTCTCAGAACTCTAGAGTGTTGAGGTCCAAGAGTCCACATCTGAGAGGCTCTTAGTCAATCGCCTCTAAAAAGCAAGGCGTTGCTGTCTACAAGTAGTGGCACAAAAATTCGGAATGTAGATCTTAGAATCATTTAAGTGTAAACCCATTCACACTACCTCTCCTATGATCAACTCACTTTGATCATATATATTCGTGGCCATCGCATGTGAGACCGAAATGAAAACCCCTCCACTCCTACATACTAGCAAGGACCACACCTCTAAGCCAATAGATGGCATCGGGGTCCTAACATCTGCTATTGAAAATAGCTCTTATATCAGAAGAAAATCCATTGACCATCTTACCACCACAGCCCTCCACAACCTCTAGCAAAGTATTAGATGCTACGGCTACTGTGCTACACAGGTTTGTAAAGCTTGTGTACATTCCAACTCATTATGGTTCACCTTATGGAGGGGATAAGAAAGAAAAAAGAGGCACCTATGAGGGGGATCTTGCACCACAACCTTAATTTTTTTTTAATTTCAAGGGAGGCTTAGTGGAAGAATAGTCTGTATTGAAGCACATGCATACCAAGGACATGACATGCTCTACACCCACCTTCAAGTACCACTGCATCATGAAGGAGACGTCTGTCCCAAACATGTGAGCACACTACTGAAGCATCTAGTAAGTAGCCAACATGAGCTACTCCTCTAGCCTCTAACCTAATCACTCCCACACCATGCCTATGCCCAACCTATCTGTAGAAAAGATAAGCTAGAATGTAGTTGAATCACCGTGGGTAAAAAGCCACAAATCTATCCACTAGGGGCCCATGCACACCTCCATCATGCAATAAACCTACTCTCCCATCATGCAGCAGAGCAAGAAGGGGTTCACTTCTCCTCTCCTATGGAGGTGAGAGTCCCAAAAAGGGCAAGTGCAGGTTCCAAGCACACCAATGTGAAGATGGTGTACAATTTGCTATTATTTATGTTGAAAATGGCAATAAAGTGACATACAAAATGCCATTTATTATGTTGCAAATGGCAACAAATGAAAACACGATTGCTATTTCTTATGTCATAAACAACTTAAAATTTTGTTAATTAAGAGCTTTTTAATTGCAAAAAGTTGATGTAAATCTACTATTTCTTATAGAAATGCCAAAAAGTGACATTAAAGTTACTTCTGCTAGCTTTTAAAAATAGCAAAAAAGTGACATCAAATTGGGATTCTAAATGTACTAGTAAAATGTTACATTGATATGAATATAATATTTTTAATGTTGTAAATGCCAAAAAGTGACATTAAAGTTACTTCCGCTAGCTTTTAAAAATAGCAAAAAAGTGACATCAAATTGGGATTCTAAACGTACTAGTAAAATGTTACATTGATATGAATATAATATTTATAATGTTGTAAATGCCAAAAAGTGACATTAAAGTTACTTCCACTAGCTTTTTAAAATAGCAAAAAAAGTGACATTAAATTGACTTTCTAAATGACTAGAATGTTACATTGAATAACTGATATTTATCGATGAAATTTATTTTCTAAGTGTGAAAGATTAATCAAAAGTCTTAAGCATATCACTACTCATATTACACAATGTGAAGAAGTCATCTAAAAGTTCAAAGAATAACTTATATCTTATAAACTAAGAACATTTTAAATACTTGATAACAAATATTATTCATTTGTTGATTGAGAGATAAATAATAAAATATAAAATTGTAAAGGTGTTACATGAACATTTTCCCAAACAACAGTAAAGCCAATGGCTTGAGCCAATTTTTGAATCTCATCATTTTCTTAACTCAATTTCTGCACTTTGACTATGATCAGCCAACCACCATTACACATTTTTATACCATAAGTACATAACCAACTCCTATTGGTATAGTATGAACTCTAAATGAAGGATCCAAACTAATTATTATCCCTAGTCTAACTGTCTTTTGAGTTCTTATGTAAAGTCTTTACTCGGTCCCCTTTGAAAAGCATTAACCTACAAGATACATTCAATACATTAGTAGATTATTTGCTTAAAATATCTTTATATAATTTCAAAAAAAGTTAAGAATATTGCAATACTAATTAAGTAAAACATATAAATCTTACTTACTTGCAAATATGTATGTCATTTGTTTATAGTGGCATCTTCTCTACTCCAATTGTTGATTGGTGGACCTTCTCAAAGTAAAACAAATATGACAATTAATAGTGCTTCATGTGAATGCTTTCTACTCTACTCAAATATCCATAAATCTTTTAAAACCAATATCTACGATACACATATATGTGTGCGTGGTGTGTGTGTATGTGTGTGTGTGTGTGTGTGTGCGCGCGCGCGCGTGTGCACGCATGCACGCGCGCATGCATTAGGTCAGAAAGAAAACTACCCTAGGGACAAGTAGTGGTTATAGAGCTAGTATTTCAATTGAAATTTTATTGCATTTTGATCTTGTGTTGTTATACTAGAATAAAACATGAGATATACAATAAGCTAAAAAACATAATGATTACAATCCTCATATTAGGATGATGAGAAAGAAGGGAATTTAAGATCTTGATATCATTGATGACAAGTTGGTGATGACATCTAAGCGCATTCCAGTGTCAAGGACGATTACTTGCATCCGTCCAATAGAAGCTGATGTTAGAACAAACACAACTTCTAAGCCAATTAGGACTGCAAGTGTCATAGACCCCAGCTACTTGCTATCACATTCAATTTACACACTAGCAGGTGACCAATAGATCTAGCAAGACTTCATGCAAGGTGAGATAAAGGAAAATATTTATGCCCAACCATGCAAATAATTTTTTGTGGATATGATAATTTTACTACGCCTTAAATTGGGTAAGATTAAGACTCTTTCAAAGTATCATATCCATTAGGGTTATGCACATAACATAGAAGCACCTTGATGTTATTTTTTAATACTTATGTACGATGTAGATTGGGAAATAAGAAATTATGCATACCCAATCATGCAAATGATACTTTGCACATACGTTAATGGATAAATTAAAGAACCTTGAAAAGTTTCAAAACCACTACTATATAGGAAAGTGTCCCTATATAGGAAGTTTAAAATAGGAAAAACTCCTCTGTATTCTTAGTAGTATTAGTACTAGCAATTGGTCCATTTTCTCTAGTTAGGACTTTTCCTAGTTCTAACCATCCAACCATTCCTAGATTGCGCTAGTTTTCCTTTATCCTTTTCTATTCCAAGATTTTGAGATGGAATCTAAGTATTGTTGCAACTCTAGAGAAACAAAGTAAGAAAAAATCGAGGAAGAGTAGAGAGAAGTAACTATTGCTGAGCTATTGCCCTAGAGAATCTATTCAAATATAACCCATAATATAGTTAAATGAAGTTGAACTAAATGGGGGATTCTCTCTATTGGAATACAAGATATAGTTGTAAGAGAATTGAGTGACCCTGATTGTAGCAGCCCAACATGGCTTGGAAATGGTAGACAATAGAAATATTCCTTGGCTTTCAGCTTTACATCCAATCCTATGAATTATGTACTTGCATAATCTTGCATGAAACTTCTTGTGTCATCCTCTTGATCTTGATAGCCTTATGTGGCAAATTGAGAATTTCTTAACAAGTTATAAGTCCTAATAGAGGGAGTCAATGATTGTGTACTATGCTCTTCACCTAATAAATCTTTTATAGATCCAAAGGTCTGAAATTGCATGTAATTTTAAATTAAATTCACAAAAGCTTTACATTATATATATAGGAAAAAACAACATACTTTAATTTATATAGGAATTGTGTTCTAGAAAAATCTCTTGCCAAAAAATTACTATAATAGAAAAACTTCTATATAAAAGAATAATTATATAGGGAAAAACCTATTTGGGCACAAATTTCTATATAGGAAATCTGATGTAGGGAAAACTTCTTTGTTTTCGTAGGAAGAGTCTTCTAGGACTTGGTCCATTTTCTCTAGTTAGGACCTTTCCTAGTTCTTCTCATTTGGAACAAGTCCTTTTTTTCCTATATGGTGAATTGCTACATGTTTCTTGTATATAACTTTTTCTTCCAGTGCTTTTCATTAATTCCCTCTCTGTTTAGATTTCCTAACTAGCACATCAAAATAGCAAATATATTCTTCGTAACTTGCTTCAAAAGTGTCTTAGGCTTAGGCAACTTCCAATTCTTTATTTTTTCTCTGATAATCACACAAACATATTTAATTTTGCAAATTCACTCTCTTAAATTTCTTGTCTTTGTAAGCTTTATCATAATAATGACCTTTAAACGCTAATTATGACCTTCAATTTTGCAAATTCATTCTCTTTAATTTCTTATCTTTGTAAGCTTTATCATAATAATGACCTTTAAAAGCTAATTAGTGGTAGGTATAAGTCCTTTCTAATATTTTTTAATTCAAACCAACATACGCGATTATGCATAAGTCTTTGTCAATGCATTCTCCCCTTTCTCTTCCCCTACTTACACTCATTACTGTATGCCTCTAAATATCTATCAATCTAACGTGTGCTTATTGATGATATCCCCTTTCTCTTCCCCGCTCTAAATTGGTACTTGTATTCACCTATCAAAAAGAGGTGGTATCCTAAATTCAAGCATTCCTAGATTGCCCTAGTTTTCCTTTCTCCTTTTCTATTCCTACCACAATGTCGATCATAATGGTTTTTTTTCAAATTTGAATTCTTGCCAGATCTCTTGGTCACATGCTAGTGTGTAAATTGAATGTGATAGCAAGTAGTTGGGGTCTATGACACCTGCAGTCCTAGCTGGCTTAGAAGTTGTGTTTGTTCTAACATCAGCTTCTATTGGATGGATGTAAGTAATCATCCTTGACACTGGAATGCGCATAGATGTCATCACCAACTTGTCATCAATGATATCAAGATCTTAAATTCCCTTCTTTCTCATCATCCTAATGTGAGGATTGTAATCATTATGTTTTTTAGCTTACTGTATATATATATATATGCATATGGTAAGGCATTTGTGAATTTAATTGTAAATTACATGCAATTTTGGACCTTGGGTCTAAATAAGAGTTAATAGCTAGAGAACATAGTAATCAATCGATGACTCCCTTTATTAGAACTTCTAATTTGTTAAGAACATTCTCAATTTGTAGATTAAAACTACCAAAATCTAGAGGACTGCACAAGATGCTTCATGTTAGATTGTGCAATCGAATAGTTAATAGGGCCATGTGAGCCTAAAAGCCAAGGAATATTTCTTTGGTTTACCAATTCCAAGTCCTATTGGGCTACTAAAATGGGGCTCAATCAATTTTGGTACAACCCTTTATTTAAATCTCACTACCTATAGATTGTATTCTAGTGAGATTTCAGTAAAGAGAATCCCCAATTCATCTAAAATTCATTTGGGATATGATGAGTTATATTTGAATTGATTCTCCAAGCCAATATTGTTTCTTACTTTGTCTCTCTAGAGTTGCAATACTACTTAGATTCTAGTAAGCTCACTTCTCAAAATTAGTCCTCGGTCTTCTATTAAGCATATTTCTCGGTGATCGAATTGGAATGCCGCACATGGCTGGATCCAAAGACAAAAGCCACAACAGTGTGGTTGAGGAGGATTTTAGGGGACATGGGTGTAGTGCAGAACAAGGCTACGCACTTATCATGTGACAATCAGAGTTGCATGGCAATTGCAAAGAACCCTGTGTTCCACGTTTGCACAAAACACATTGAGATTCAATATCACTTTGTACGCGAGCTCATCATGGATGGAGAGGTCGACTTGGTATACTATTCGACTACAAAGAATGCTATGGACATCTTCACGAAGGCTCTTGGATGAGACTTGCTAGAGAGGCATCTTCATCGTCTTTTCATTGGGCCAAAAAAGTAAGTTCACTTGTAGGTGGACATTGAGGGGGGGTGTTA
The DNA here is from genome assembly GCF_047967505.1 of Dipteris shenzhenensis. Taxonomy (NCBI): domain Eukaryota; kingdom Viridiplantae; phylum Streptophyta; class Polypodiopsida; order Gleicheniales; family Dipteridaceae; genus Dipteris; species Dipteris shenzhenensis. The sequence continues at coordinate 28,569,183 of NC_141610.1, forward strand.
GATATCAATGCTCCACTCTCATGTAACTACATGGGAACCACCTAACTCTACTTGTTGGGATAGAATAGTTTGGGATAGAATACAGAGGAATTCATCCATCGATATTGTGACATTAACTATGCCGGAGATCATGAGACCAGGAGATCAACATAAGGATTATCATTTTTCCTTGGTCAAGGTGCTTTATTTTGGTTGTCAAACAAACAGCCAACTATTTCTTTGTCTTTGACTAAAGTAGAATATAGGGCACTCACTACATGTGCATGTGAGGCAATATGGCTCTAGAGACTATTGTTAGAAACAGACTACTTTGATGAGTCAAAGCCAACAACAATATACTGTGATAATCAATCGGCTCAAGCATTGGCCAAGAATCTAGTATATCACTCCAGGAGAAAGCACATTGATGTCAAAGAGCACTTCATTAGAGAAAGAGTATTACTTGGTGACATCACACTGCAGCATTGTGTTAGCAACGAGAATGTTGTAGATATCTTTACCAAACCACTTGGTAAAGAGCTTTTCAAGAAACACCGACTAGCTCTTGGTTTGACACATAGGAAGGACATTCCCATTAAAGGTCTGTGACGGAATGTAATGGATGGAATGTAATGCTCATTCCTTCTTCGATTCCCTAGAATCATCATCTTGAGGGAAGGCCTACTTCATGATGTTGATCTTGAGGGAAGGTGTTGAGAGTTCACGCTCAACATCATGTGATCGTATATGCATAGCACCATCATGTGATCATATGTGCATAGCACTAACCCAATAGAGTGCTGTAAAGGAAAGGGTTAGATCCCCTAACCCTAACCCTAAATGGGTTTGTATATATTCTACATTTTCAACTAAATCTAGTGTATAGTTAGTCATTTGTGGTGTGCTTTCTAGCTATGCCCTCTCTCCTCATCTCACTCTTCTCCTCTCCCCTCTTCATATTTTGTCATGGAGCCACCAGTAAGACCTGGATGAAGCCGATTTTTGATCAGCCATCTACGGCGGCAATGAGGGATGCCACCAATTCCCTATATGTTCCAACTAACAATCCTCATCAATGGGAGGAAGTAGCATGGAACACCTTACTTGATCTAGTGGCAGAAACAAAACCCCTTAATGGGGAAAGACCTCCTGCTCAATGAGCAAGAGAGAGAGCCAAGAGGAGGAAAATCCATACGGGAAAGAACTTGTCCACCTGAGGAAGAAGGCACCCTATCAATAGGAACTCCAACCACTATCTCACCAAAAGTAGAAGGCACAATGTCCTCCTTTGGCAAGTCCATGATATCTAGCAGGGCTGCAAAAGAGTTCCTGTGAACCAAAGTTGTCATATAGGGGTGCGAAGAATCCCTTCAAAGGGAAGCACATCAATAGTGCACACAACCCCTTTCCATCTATCCAAAAGGGGAGCTAAGGGAAGTGGATGCTCTAGAATTCCATGATCTTGGAAAGCTACAGGGGCCTCTCTAGTCGGAGATATTGTAAAGAATAAGGGAGAGAGATAGGAGACTCAAGTTCAGCTTTCTTCACAACACACAAAAGAGAGAGGACACAAGGTTGGAGGGTGAAGCCTTTCTTCACTTTTGCACACAACAACAATACAATAGAAGAGGGAAATACCCTATATGTCAAACCTAGAATACGTGGTTCATATGTGAACCCAAACCAAAAACATACGTGGTAGTCTAACTACATCACGAGTACAACTAACATAGGCGGTGACATAAATGATAGTCATCCAGGAGATATATCGGGGGTAGAGCTTGATATCTCAACACTCCCCCTCAAGCTCAAATCCATCTCACGTACACCAAGCAAGCTCCTAAATCTACGAAGCTTCTCGGTACCCAATGCCTTCGTAAAAATATCAGCCACCTGCTCCTCAGTGCTGACATAGACAAGATCAATCTCACCAGCTAGAACCTTCTCTCTCACAAAGTGATAATGCACCTCAATGTGCTTCGTTCTAGCATGATAAACTAGGTTATTAGCAAGCATGATGCTGCTAATGTTGTCACAATGAATGACAACTGCTGCATGAATTGACTGTCCCATATCTGCAAGTAGCTTCCGTAACCAAGCTACCTCACATGCAGCCATTGCTGCACCCCTGTACTCAGCCTCTGTGCTCGACAAGGCAACTGTTGGCTGCTTCTTGCTGCTCCAACTAATGGCACCACTCCCAAGGGAAAACATAAAACCACTAGTAGATCTCCTGTCTGAGACACTACCAGCCCAGTCAGCATCTGTGTATCCATGTACCTGTAATGCACACCCAGCTTCATAAAACAGTCCATAATGCAATGTGGACTTCACATACTGCAGTATGCGCCTAGCCGCATCCAAATGTGGCTTCCTCGGTGCCTGCATAAACTGACTTACCAGCCCCACAGCATAGCTCAAATCTGGTCTGGTTATAGTCATGTAAATCAAGCTACCTACTATGCGCCTGTACATAGTAATATCTTCAAGAAGCTCACCTGTCTCTGCATTGAGCTTCACATTCTGCTCCAATGGAACAGAAATAGGCTTACAGCCTGTCATCCCATATTTGGATAGCATGTCCAAACCGTATTGCCTTTGCAACAGCCATATCCCACTCGGGGATCTAATAACTTCAATGCCCAAGAAGTAACGCAGCTCTCCCAAGTCCTTCATCTCAAAATTCTGCTTCAACAGCAGCTTCACTTCATTAATGTCTGCATCACTATCACCTGTAATAATCAAGTCATCAACATAGATGACTATAAGCACAATCCCTCTGTTTGTCCTTTTCACATAAAGTGAAAAATCTGAATTGGAAATCTGAAATCCAAAGTGCATTCATTGCAAAACTCTTGACCAAGTCACTGACATAGCTGAGGGTCAATGTCCTGTACTGACCATGCCCTCGGCGCCTGTTTTAAGCCATACAAGGCTTTGCGCAACCTGCATACAAAATCAGGGTGTGCATTATCCTCATAACCTTCTGGCTGCATCATATAAACCTCTTCCTGCAAATCACCATGCAAGAAGGCATTTTTCACATCCATCTGATGCAAAGACCATCCCTTGGTAGCAGCCATAGCAATTACTGCTATCACGGTTGCCATCCTTGCAACTGGGCTGAAAGTTTCCTCATAGTCAATTCCATATGTCTGCGCAAAACCTTTGGCAACCAATCTTGCCTTGTACCTGCTAACAGACCCATCAGCATTGTGCTTTACTTTGTAAACCCACTTGCAGCCAATAGCCTTCTTATCATGAGGCAAAGGCATCAAATCCCAAGTGTGGTTTGCATCCAAGGCAGCCATCTCTTCATCCATAGCTGCTTCCCAATTTTTATGCCCTGTTGCATCCTCAAAACATGTGGGCTCTGGCTCCTCTAGAACCTTGACCATATAAGCATAGTGATGTGCTGTATACCCATCATATCTCAGCCTGTCAACTGGATACTTAATACGAGTGGACCTCCGTACAACTGGATCAGTTGCAGGAGTCTTTAAATCATGCCTGCTTTTCCTTGCACCAGGTGTAACAATAGAAGGAATCCCAAGTTCCTCATCAAGGCTCATTTCAGAGCCGCTTGACTCTCCATCAACATGAGAGCTACCAGCAGACACATCAAACACTGGAGCATGGTCTACTTTTTCTTTTCCCTTATGTGATACCTGCACAACACTATCAGGGCTGCCATGTGACGATTCACTAGATCTCAATCTCCCTGTCCATGCATTAGATCCACTAGTAGAGGACTCTCTGGGTCCACTCAAGGCTTGAGATTGCTGCTCTGCATTTATTGCAGCATTCCCGTTTCCTGCATCTGCATCTCCTACCATAACAGTTGGTGCATACCAGCTGCTCATTTCATCAAAAACAACATCTCTGCTCACTTGCATTTTGCGGGTGGAAGGGTTATAACAGCGATACCCTTTCTGGTGCAGAGCATATCCAATAAAGATGCATTTTTCTGCCTTTGGATCTAGATTTGTTCTCTTCTCATCAGGAACATGAACATAAGCTATGCAACCAAATACCTTCAAGTGAGAAACATTTGGTTTTTGGCCTGTATACATTTCTTCAGGCGTCATGCCATGGACAGCTGCAGTGGGGGTTCTGTTCATAATATAAACAGCAGTTGCTACTGCTTCAGCCCAAAAATAATCAGGCATGTTTTTCTCATTTAGGATCGCCCGTCCTACTTCTGCAATATGCCTGTTCTTCCTTTCTGCAACCCCATTCTGCTGAGGGGTAGACCTGCATGAGTACTTCCTTTGAATTCCCTGTTCTTTCAGATATTCACAAAATTCTTCTGAAAAGTACTCTCCCCCTCCATCAGATCTTAGCACTTTAATATGCACACCTTTCTCTTTTTCAACCATGGCCTTAAAAGCCTTGAAATGGTTGAACACTTCACTTTTGTGCTTCATAAAATAAATCCACACCTTCCTAGTGTAGTCATCAATAAACGTCACATAATAATGGCATCCACCAATAGAAGCAACTTTGGTTGTCCAAACATCTGAATGGATCACTTCCAAAGGTCTTCTGCTCACCTTAGCATTTTTGGGAAATGCATGTCTGGCCTGCTTACCCATTTGGCATGCTTCACATACCTTTTGCATTCCCTCAACTCTGAATTTAGGCAAACCTGCAACAATGTTTTTCGTTTGCATAGATTTCAGCCTTTGTATATTCACATGCCCAATGCGCTTGTGCCATATCTCAATATCTGCAATGACACCTCTCCCATGCGCAAACATAGCAGCTTTTACCTCAGGCATATCAACATCCAAGGTGAACATTCTGCCATTTTTGTTGCCTTTCGCAACCAAGCGGCACTTATTTTTCAAGTCCTCAACAAAGCATCCATCAGGATTAAATCTAACTTGCAGACCTTGCTCAACCATCTGGCCAACTGAAACCAGGTTCTTAGTGATTTTTGGAACATGAAGTACATCTGCCAAGTACTTCGTTTTGCCATCCTGCATAGCCAATGGCACTTTACCAACCTGCGTAATTGGGTGCGCAGTATCATCACCTGTTTCAACATAACCTGGCTTATCCAAATTTCTAACATCATGAAACCACTCACCATGACTGGTCATGTGGTTAGAGGCACCTGAATCAACATACCAAACATCATTGCAAGCTGCAGCATCTCCTGACATGGAGTTAACCATATGCTGCATCACAAAAAGGTGCTCATTTCTGTCGTCACCATGCCCACTTGATGATGCATAGTTGCTTTGCTGCAACTTCCCACTTTTGATGTCATTCTGCTTTTTATAGCATGTATTCTCCTTGTGTCCAGGCTTTGCACAATAATAGCATTCTGTGCTGCTATTTACTTGCTGGTTCCTTTGCCATGAACCACGGCCTCTTTGGCTCCCCCTGCCTCTAGAACTACCACGTCCTCCTCCATAGGACTGGTTTTCCTGTTGTTGATGTTGGTTCTGATTTCCTACACGGCCACCAAAACGGCCTCTTCCTCTACCCCTGCCTCTACTTGTATTCGAGTAGAAAGCAGTCTCTTGAGAAGTTGAGGTGGCTGAACCACCATTCCTTTGCTCTTCACTCAGCAAGAGAGCAATAAGTTCCTGAAAATCAGGAAATGCTTCACGGACTCCAATGGATGTCCGAAACTGTGCATAATCTTTCCCAAGACCATTCAAGGTCACGGACACTAAGTCCTCATCATCAACAGGTGCTTCAATGGAGGCAAGAGAATCTGCAAGGCCTTTCACCTTCAAGGAATACTCATTTATATTCAGATTTTTCCTTTGCACATTGTGCAACTCCTGCTTTAGCTGCATCTTTCGTGCTTTGGTATTTGTGCTATACAGCTTCACCAATGTATCCCATGCCTCCTTAGGCATCTCTACATCATGTATATGCACAATCATAGAATCTAAAATGCTAACAGACAGCCAATACAGGCATTTTCTGGCTTTTTCATGCCATTCTTTAAAGGCCTTCAATTCAGCAGGAGTGGGAGCAGCACCCAAAACTGGTTCTGCAGTTTCACCACTGATGTACTCCCAAACTCCCTTTCCCATAAGGAAGTTTGTCATCCTGAACTTCCATGCTTGGAAGTTGTTCTTGTCAAGCTTCTCACTGACAATGGTAGACAGATTCTCAGACATTTTACAAATCACGAATTGCAACAGCAACCTGTAAACACAGCAAATGCCTCACAAGGGCAAATAGCAAAACTTCTGCAAAAAGCCTCACAGGGGCAGATCTGCAACACTGACGAAAGTGGTATTTCACCACACAGTCACTTCCTAGTGACGATTTTGCATCAACCGGCAACATGCATGAATCTGCAACTCCCAATATCTCTGCACACAGGCATACGATGCAATTTCTGTGGCACCTTTCCACCGACTAGCCGCGCAGTGGTCGCACAGCGAAAAACAGGGCCTCTTTCTGAGTGCCTGTGAAGAACTTCCGCCCTCAAAACGGGCCCCGAAACGGCCTCAAATCAAAAAATAAAGTCACGCAGCATATACTGCGCTCTCGCCACACCGCGAAGGGCCTCTCAATCTGAAACAGTGCACTCCTGCACTTCTGGCTGTGCTACATGCAGAGATTTGCTCCCAAACTCGAAATAGGAAAGAAACACTGGTCCTCTTACCAGGACACCACAAACTTGGCTTGCTTTCTTGAGCTCCTTACCACGAACAAGGCTCTGATACCATGTAAAGAATAAGGGAGAGAGATAGGAGACTCAAGTTCAGCTTTCTTCACAACACACAAAAGAGAGAGGACACAAGGTTGGAGGGTGAAGCCTTTCTTCACTTTTGCACACAACAACAATACAATAGAAGAGGGAAATACCCTATATGTCAAACCTAGAATACGTGGTTCATATGTGAACCCAAACCAAAAACATACGTGGTAGTCTAACTACATCACGAGTACAACTAACATAGGCGGTGACATAAATGATAGTCATCCAGGAGATATATCGGGGGTAGAGCTTGATATCTCAACAGATATATCATCAAGTGCCTGGCCAAGGAGAGGGGATTGGGGAGTACTTTGGTATTGTCAACTAAGATCCCCCCTCCTTGGTTTGCCCACGACATTTGCAGATGCGATCAGGTCTGACGGTGGGTTCCTAGAGTTAGGGTCCTTATGCCGGACCCTAATTTATCAGATGATCATTCATGCTTCAATGTTCGGATGGTTCTTTCTTTTGACAAAGAGTGGAGATCATGGGCAAATAGGACTAGTGTAGGATCTATAGGATTGTTGGGCATTTTGCCAAGGAATGCCCTAAAAAGAAGAGGCCCACAAATTCTTCTGGTATAGTACCCCCCCTAGACCTCGATAAAGGGTGGGATAGTTTCAACACCTCCTCCTAAACCTCAACAAGGTGTTGGTGTAGTTCCAGCACCTCCTCCTCCACCTTGACTGGGTGTTGGTACAGCTCCTCCATGTTAGAGCGATCTCCTTGATAGAGTGCTCCCTTAGTACCTCTACTTGCTTCCATGGCACCTGTTGTTCCCATATGGCTTTTGGTTTGTGTGCGGCCTTCACACCCTCACATTAGGATGCTACCATCTAGGACGCCATCCCCTCTAGAGCTTTGGATATTCCCATTTTAGTTGCTCCCAATGATGTTGCACATCACTGGTTCAGGACGCTAGTGCTCAGCTGCAGCCTTGGCTACAGCTTCTCCCACTAACTCAATGTAGCCAGCTAGCACTCTGGAAGGGTGAGCCCCATAGATGCGCACAATCACAGTGATAGAACTTTCAAGTTCTACATCCCTCTTGAGTTGCCGTAGCTTGTCTTCTAAGAACATAACTATTTCCACAACCGATGGAAGCAGGATAGGACTGGTTGATTGGAAATCCATCGCCAATCGAGGTGGGAAGGCCGATTCAAACCCAGTTGAAAGATTCATCCGTCACGTCTATTGCAATTAGAAAGGGCGAGCAAGGAAGGACGGGGCTATAGAGGAGAAAAGCAAGAAAAGAGGGCAACTATTAAAAGGGGGGGTAGGGGGACGGGCTGAGAAAAATAGAAAGGATTAGACATGCATTTACACATATATTCATTTACATTACACTTTCAAATAGATGACACACATGGGAAAAATATTGAAAGATTAAAGCATTTGATATAGCAATCACAAATCCATTCATGTTCTTTAGTAAAGTGAATATTGCTACTTTCAAGTATATAAAGAGGAGGATGAGAGATCATTAAGTCTCTCGTATACTTCAATCTATCCCATGAAAGCTTGGGCTTCAAATTCCTCTTTGACTTCAAAGGTCTCTCAATATCTATACTTCCTTTCTATATATAATTGTGTTTGTTGATCCACATGTAGGTCCTATCTATTCAAATGCACTCCATACATAGTTTTCCCTTTGAATGCCACAAGTCACATCATTTCATAATCATGATAGTTTGTGTACTAGAGATAGAATACAAGTCAGTAGTAGGAAACTAATTTGATTACCTATGTCTCTTGATCCTTGGGTAATTAAATTGAGTTCCATAAGTGAAATCGTTTTTAGAATCATAATGGTTCACATCCTTGAATATAATGTGACTCAATAGCAAACTAAATGTGATCACACAAAGCTCTCAATCGTAAGTCAAATCATAACCCAGATATAGTACATTCTATGGTGCCTCAATTCATTGTCAGAGGGTATCACTTTCTATGTGAACTTTGTTGCTCTTGGCTTGAGATTTCCCTTATTCCTCCTCTTTCAAGTTTAGCTACTCTATCAAGGTCACCACTCGCTTTCATTCAATAGAAACCACTCTGTCAAGGTCGCCACTCACTTTCATTCAATAGAATGTTGAGATATGGTGCCATGAGCACATAGATTAAAGGCAAAGGTATGTGATAAGGAATGTGTTAAAGTAGCCACCCTAAGATGTGGAGTACATGATGTGGAGATATGGATTGAGGATATCCACAAGGAGAGATGTGGATGAGAGGATCACACATGTGTTGACTATTCAAAGGGCACTCTCTATATAAGAGGCCTATCATGTATTGTTGAGAACACACATTGCAAGAGATATAGATTTGCTATCTCCCTCTCATGTCTTATTAATGTGCTTTGAGCCACCTTAGTTCTTCCACTAATCTTGTGTGCACTAGGCTAGTACGATCTGCACTTTGACATGGTATCAAAGCTAGTTAGCTAAGCCTAGAATAGCTTAGATTAAGAGTCCTAGAGAAATCTCTACCGTGCATTTCCTTTCATTAGAGATTTTTGTTTCCACCCACTCTTCTTAGAGAGTTTGAGAGTGTGAAAGAGAGATTTGTTTCTTCTTCGTAAAAGAGAGAGAGAGAAAGATTCTTTGAGTTGTCCATTCAAGTCATTGCTTCATTTTAGAGAGAGAGACTTCATGCTACAACATTTTCTGCCTCCTTCAAGCTCCTTCCTGCCAAGACCAAGCTCACACAACTCAACAACCTCAAGGAAAGCCTCCGCAAACATTGTACCAAACTTAGCAAGGCGAGCTTTACATGCAAGTTCACTCTCTGGTTCAAAAAGTAGGGGTGCGCAAGATCCCAATTCGTATTACTGATGCCATTGTAGCAGCAAAAATAGAGAGTCCATAATAGGTCGCTTCAGCATGCCACAAATATGTTGGAAGTTGAAATCCACAATACTCAGCAGAGCAAAGGATTGTTGGCAAAGCTCTCGCTTTCAACACTATGTTTCGAAATAAGCTCATCCAAAGAGAAGGATGACCAATCTATGGCTAATTCTGCTGGCTTTATTCTCCTCGTTTCAACTCTTGCTGCTGCTACTGGTCGCCATAACAACTTCCAGATTCCATTAGGCCGAGTCCATTAGTGCAGCAACGAGCATCAGAAGCTATGGCGCAACTCCACCTAAAGAGTCCACCACAGCATGGGCGACTCGATGCTAGCGAGTAGGCAGGACTAATGAGGCTAACTTAGAGGTCGTGACCAAGCACTCCAATGACTTCCAAAACGACCCGCGACTGCTTCACGGATAGAACTCCTACAACAGGCTTAGGGCGACACCTTCCAAGTTGTGAGTAGCACCTTCCAAGCTTTAGAACTGCAATCAACTTAAGCTACAGCCTCTACGATAGCTGCCATCACAGCTCATGCAGAGCCAGCCACAACCCATGCAGCTCACAACTCTATCACCTTCTTGGAGCTTCTCCAAACGAGCTCCTCTCAACACCAAGCTCTTAGCCTCTGTCTTCACACACTGAGCTCACAATGCGCACATGGGCCACGGGCTTCTTCACTGCGCGACCTTCTCCAATCGGCCGCATCACCGTCCTCTCTCAAGCCTCATCCACAAAGTCTCCAAGGTCTTTATTTTTATTTTTTTAAAAAGCCACGTGGTAGGATAAGAACTAACCGTGGTTAAGTTAATCTAACCACCACAATGAACCTTGGTTGAGAGTTTGTAGTCACTAGGGTTAGTTCAACTTGGTCAATGGTCAAGCAACCCAAAAGAAACCATGGTTAAGCTAACTCACCATCAACAACCATGGTTAGAGTAGGATTAGTTAAGTGCCACCTAAGCACACAGCCCTTGCCAAGCATAGTTGGGAATTCAGCATGTGAATCCTCTGCCACATCATCAAGGCCCCCTCTTCTTCACAGAACCTTCGACAAGTCGTAACTTCCAATCCAGGAAGAATCTGGGCATGCTCCAAAAGGGAAAAGTGATCATCTTTTTGAGCTCTACGCTCCTCTCATATCAAAATCATTGTTAGCAATTAGACACTACCATTGAAGCAAAATAAAACTCATGGTAAGACCTTTGCAACAAATGGAAAAGTGATGCATGAATGCAATAAGCATGCTAAAAGCACAACTGCATGAGATGACCATAGCACAGAGCATGGCATCCACACATAAAGCATTAAGGCATATGGAAGAACAAAGCATCATGCATCAAGCTATGTCAAGAGAAGAAGCAAACGCCATCGACAATCAAAAACCTTGCCCACCTTTAGCCCATATTTTTGTAAATCAAACATGACCACCTGAGAGTAGCCATGTAAGCACCCAGGGGAGGTATTGACATGTAAACCACACTTGACCACCTTAAGTAGCAATGCATGCACTAAGGGGAGGTGATGGAATGTAACTCACATCTGACCACCTTGTAGTAGCCAATGGATCATGGGACCAAGGGGAGGTGTTGAGATATGGTGCCATGAGCACATAGGTTAAAGGCAAAGGTATGTGATAAGGAATGTATTAAAGTAGCCACCCTGAGATGTGGACTACATGATGTGGAGATGTGGATTGAGGATTTCCACAAGGAGAGATGTGGATGAGAGGATCACACATGTGTTGACTATTCAAAGGGCACTCTCTATATAAGAGGCCTATCATGTATTGTTGAGAACACACATTGCAAGAGATATAGATTTGCTATCTCCCTCTCATGTCTTATTTAGTGTGCTTTGAGCCACCTTAGTTCTTTCGCTAATCTTGTGTGCACTAGGCTAGTACGATCCACACTTTGACATAAAAACCATAGCTCATTCCGATTCACACTTCTGTTGATACTTCTGAAGGCCAACCACAAGTTCTTTGGCCTCTCTTTTTTTTCTCTTGGATTATGTGAGAGCTGCTCTGCATTAATTTCTTGGTTATCATTTAAGCAAGCTCCCTTTCCATCTCTCACCCTAGATGTTCATTTCTATAGTCAACTTATTAGATAGGGCCTAGACTTGAGCTATTTCTTCCCCAAATGAAACCTTGCATTGGGCTACCTTAAACTTTTGTTTATCAGCCTACCTTCCTAAATTTTCAAGCCTTAAATGTGAGAAAGCTGCAAGTGAGACTCCTTCCTTCTCTCCCACTATCTTCACATGGTATCAGAGCCGGGTTCATGGTAAGGAGCTCAAGAATGCAAACCAAGTTCGCGGTGTCTTGGTAAGAGGACTAGTGCTGCTTTCCTTTTTCGAGTTTGGGAGCAAATCTCTGTAGGTAGCATAGCCGGAAAGTGCAAGAGTGCATTGTCTCAGATTGAGACACCCTTCCCGGCGTGGCAAGAGGGCAATATATACTCTAGGTGACTTTATTTTTCTAATTCGAGGCCATTTCGGGGCCCATTTTAGAGGCGGAAGTTCTCCGCAACCACTGAGAAAAAGGCCCTGTTTTTGCTGTTCGACCACTGCTTTGCAGGTCGGTGAAAAGTTTCCACAAAAATTGCATCGTATGCCTGTGCGCAGAGATACTGGGAGTTACAGAATCATCCTTATTGCCTGTTGATGCAGAGTCATCACTAGGAAGTGACTGTATGGTCAAATACCACTTTCATCAGTTTTGCAGATTTGCCCTTGTGAGGCAAAAGCTGTGTTTTTTGCAGTAACATAATATTTTGCAGTGTTCTGTAATGGCATCTAATTCTCTTTCACAGATTGTCAGTGAAAAGCTTGACAAGAATAACTTCCAAGCATGGAAGTTTAGAATGACGAATTTCCTTATGGGAAAAGCCTATTGGGAGTTCACTACAGGAAATGAAGAAGAACCAGTTCTTCCTAATGTTCCCAATCAATAGGAAATGTAGGCATTTAAAGGATGGTATGAGAGAGCTAGAAAAGTTATGTATTGGCTGTCTATCAGTATTTTGGATTCTATGATTGTGCATATTCAGGATGCAAGTATGCCAAAGGGGGCATGGGATACTTTGGCAAAAATGTACAGCACAAATACGCAAGCCAGGAAAATGTAGCTCAAGCAAGAGTTGCACAATGTGCAGAGAGAAAATATGAGCATCAATGACTACCACATGAAGGTGAAGAAAATTGCAGATGCACTTGCTTACATTGGGTCGCCAGTGGAAGATGATGATTTAGTTTCTGTGACCTCGAATGGTCTAGGAAAGGATTATGCACAGTTTTGGACATGCATTGCCATCCGTGAGAAATTTCCTGATTTTGAGGAGTTGTTTGCTCTTCTAATTTCTAAAGAGAGCAGAGAAATGGTGGTGCATCTTCTTCAGGAGGAACTTCAAAAGAAACTGTCCTACTCAAATGCTGGAAGAGGTAGAGGCAGAGGTAGAGGAGGCCGATCTAGAGGCCATGGTAGAAATCAGAATATGCAGCAAACTCAAGAAAACCAGTCCTATGGAGGACGACGTCGTTAGTCTAGAGGCAGGGGGAGCCAAAGAGGTCATGGTGGATGGCAGAGAGGCCAAAATGCAAACAGCAATGTTGAATGCTACTATTGTGGTAAAATGGGTCATATGACTAAAGACTGCTACCAAAATCAGAATGACATTATGAATGGAAAATTGCAGCAAGGCAATTATGCATCCTCTAGTAGACAGGGTGATGATAGAAATGAGCATTTGTTTATGGTGCAGCACATGACCAATTCTGTGACAAGTGCAGAAGAAAGCAATGATGTGTGGTATGTTGACTCAGGTGCACGTCAAACCACATGACAAGTCATGCAGAATGGATGCAGAATGCAAGGAAAAGGGAAAGACTAGGATTTATGGAGACTAGTGATGATACTGCACATCCTATTGTGCAGATTGGTAAAATTCCTTTGTCTATGCAGGATGGGAAAAAGAAGTACCTGTCTGATGTATTTCATGTCCCGAACATCACCAAGAACTTGGTTTCTATTGGTCAAATGGTTGAGTAGGGCTTGCAGGTCAGATTTAATCCTCATGGATGCTTTGTTGAGGATATGAAAAATAACGGTCGCTTGATAGCAAAAGGAAAGAAGAAGGGCAGGATGTTTGTGTCGGATGCGGACATGCCTAAATTGAGTGCAGCAATGTTTGCACATGGGATCGGTGTAGTTGCAGATATTGATATCTGGCATAAACGCATTGGTCATGTTAATGTACAACGACTTAAATCAATGCAGGCCCAAAACATTATTGCAGGATTGCCTAAATTCAAGGTTGCAAAAATGCATAAGGGATGTGAAGCCTGTCAATTTGGAAAACAGGCAAGGAAACCACTAGACATGTTCAGAGAGTAAGAAGCCATTGAAATTAATCCACTCTGAGTGTGGACTACTAAAGCTACATCTATTAGAGGCTGTCATTATTTTTTCACTTTTATTGATGACTACATTAGAAAAGTTTGGGTGTATTTTATGAAAAAGAAAAGTGAAGTGTTTGGGCATTTCAAAGCTTTTAAAGCTATGGTTGAAAAGAAACAGGCCTGCAAATAAAATGCCTAAGGTCAGATGGAGGGGGAGAGTACCTCTCAAATGAGTTTGCAAGGTTCCTACAGGAGCATGGCATAAAGCAACAATATTCATGCAGTGATACCCCACAACAAAATGGACTTGTAGAAAGGAAAAACAGGCATATGGAGAGGTATCTCAAGCCATGCTAAATGAAAAAGATCTGTCAGATTATTATTGGGCTGAAGCAGTTGCTACAGCAGTTTACATAATGAACAGGACTCCCACTGCAACAATACATGGCATGACACCAGAGGAGATGTATATTGGTAGAAAACTAGATATTTCTCATTTGAAAATTTTTGGTTGCATTGCCTATGTTCATGTGCCAGATGAGTTGAGGACCAAGTTGGATCCAAAAGCTGAGAAGTGCATCTTTATTGGTTATTCTCTATAGCAGAAAGGGTATAGATGCTATAACCCTTCTACTTGTAAGTTTACAGTGAGCAGAGATGTTGTTTTTGATGAGATGAGCAACTGGTATAAACCAGTAAATGTGATTGATGATGTAGATGCACAAAATGGTAATTCTGCACAGAATTCACAGCAGCAATCACAAAGTATTAGTGGACCTGCAATGTCCTCTAGCAGTGGTTCACATACTTTGCCATGGACAGGCAGATTGAGATCAGGAGAATCTCCTCAAAGCAATGCAGATAGTGGTATGCAGGTATCATGAAAAGGAAAAGCCTTGGAAGCAAATGCTACATGGGAATTGGTGCCTTTGCCTAAAGACAAGAATGCAATTGGCTGTAAGTGGGTTTATAAGGTGAAGCACAACACAGATGCTTCTGTGAACAGATACAAGGCAAGATTAGTTGTCAAGGGGTATGCACAAACATATGGGATTGATTATGAAGAAACATTCAGTCTGGTTGCAAGGATGGCAACCGTAAGAGTAGTCATTTCTATGGTTGCATCAAAGGGATGGTCGTTACATCAGATGGATGTAAAGAATGCCTTCTTGCATGGTGATTTGCAAGAAGAGGTCTTTATGGAGCAGCCACCAGGTTATGTTCATGCTATTCATCCTGAGTTTGTTTGCAGGTTGAAGAAAGCCTTGTATGTCTTGAAGCAAGCACCTAGAGCATGGTCTGACAAGATAGGACATTATCTTGTCATTATTGGCTTTCAGATTTCCAAGGCAGATTTCTCATTTTATGTGAGAAAAATAGAGAAAGGTATTATGCTGCTTGTCATTTATGTTCATGATTTGATCATCACAGGTGATAGTGACGAAGATATCCTTCATGTGAAAATGCTATTGAAGAAGAAGTTTGAGATGAAGGATTTGGGAGAGCTGCGTTATTTCTTGGGCATTGAGGTGATTAGATCACCAAGTGGGATACGGCTCTTGCAGAGGCAGTATGGATTGGACATGCTGTCCAAATATGGGATGACAGGCTGTAAGCCTATTTTAGTTCCTTTGGAGCAGAATATCAAGCTGAGCACAGATGCAGGTGAGCTTCTAGAAGACCCTACTATGTGAGAGAGAAGAAGTGCTTCTACTACGATGAGCAGGACATTTTGTAAAAGATTGCAAAAAGAAGAAGGCTAATCAAAAGAAGAAGGGTGCTAGAGAGTTGTCTATTTAGTTGATTCTACCTCTTCATCGAGATTGGTGTTTATATGTATATCACTCCCATATCTCGTATCTGGTGTGTCTACCATTTCACCATCAAGGCTCTACTCCCCCCAAATCATAATTCCATAGCGGTCACCACTTGGGTATGTACATGCATTTTATGCATAGCTATTCACATAGGTGATAGAGAAACTTTTCCTAGTGGCAACTCTGAGATTAGATATATGGAACCCGGTGTGACTGTCAAAATGTCAGACATTGAGGATTGGTCAAAAGAGGAGTCAGGATCCTTTATGAAGGTAACAGACAGTGATGAGTGCTTGGAGACAATCTAGGTGCTTGGCTAGTGTTACCTAGAGTAGAGTGAGATTCTTTGATAGAACCGGAGGACTCATGGTTAGACAATGGCTATGACTTTTGTTACCCTTGGTTGCCATCCAAAGTCCCACATCTTCCCTTCGAGCTTCAACATGTAAGCTCCTAGCTGGAGTGTTTAGGTATTCTGGATTTATGCCTGGGATATGATGTCTAGTGTATGTTGATTGGCTATAAACCTACCTAGATAGAGGACAGAATGAAACATACTCTAAGACATTAGTGCTTGGAGGACTTCCTTCTATTCACCCATTGTGAGCGGGACACTTAGATAATACCAGTACCTAGAGAGCTTGCATTCAGAGATGGGTTCATGACTGAAGGTGGTGGTACCATCAAGTGCTACAAAGGATGGACTTTTGTACTATACATGTGTGCAAAAGTAGAACCAAACCTGGTAGAGCAGCGGCAAATTGTTGTGAAAAGCCAAGAAAAGACTATGACATGGGACTACTAGAGCATGCCCATACATAGGAGGTGAACTTGGAGACTTGGATGGGCTACAAACTTAGCTCAAGGTGCTCTCCACCTATGCTGGCTTTTTGGATAGCAATGTGGAAGGGGTTTGTTGGACAGAGAGTCTGAATAAGCTCAATGGAGCATGTGGGCTCAGAGATCTCGAGGTGCTAAGCATATAGTAGGAGAACATGTTTGGTATTATATCTTGTTCAGTTTGTGGATAGATGGAAATATACAAGTGTTGTTTCTATATTTGTCTTGATGCATTATCTATTTGTGCTAGCCTACAAACACATGAATGGTTGTGAAGTACACACATGTTGATGTAGCCGGATCCCATAGTGAAAAACTTCTATGTGTAATTCTTGGGCCCATCTATTAGTATTCTACTATGAGATTTCATTTTTGTGTGAAACACAGAAATGAAACACGTATGTGTGTAATTCTTGGGCCCATCTATTAGTATTATACTATGATATTTCATTGTCTAATAGTATCAGCTTAGATGGTGACCTATTGCTACCCTCACAAACGTACCTCTCTTCACAAAGTAGCCCATCTGATATAATCTTAGAGAGTCTTGGAATTTATCCTTGTCACCTTGATACCTTGTTAGGAATCCCATATAGCATCAAATGAAACTTGTAGGTACATCCAACTTCATATGATAATCATGCACAAAAAGCATTCACAAAAGATCACTTATACCTAAGATACGAATAAAGGTAGAATATCCAAAATATGCCAAAGGTTACCCTATAGGTTTTAGTTTTATGACAACCTTATTCTCCTATACACATCTACCCTAAATCTAGTGCCTGGCCTTTCTACATGTTGTACAAATTGAACACTGATCTATGCTTGAACTATGCTTGAACTTTATGAAACCAAGATGGTATAAGTAGCCTTATCTGTTCAGTTTATTGGTGTCACACAACCTATTTTTGTGAATCAAAATGATGGACCATTTGTATTTTGTTGGTTTAGATTCTTTATGATGATTGTCATGGCAGTATATAAGTTTTTTTCTATGTAGTGGCAAGAAAGTGTTTGAATCACAATGAGTACAACACTCACCAGCTTTAAAAAAATGTTCTTGAGTACATCCTTGTATGCACAAAGGAAGCCTTTGTAAATCTTTTGTGTAAAGAAAAATGTGTTTATTCTTACTTGGATTTTTTATGCAACTTGTTGCTATTGTCAAAATATGTTGACCTTTGTGGTTGTGGAGATATATTTGGTGAATTTGAAGGTTAGCTCTCTAATTCAAATAATAATGCTACTGTCAAAATATGTTGAATTTTGTGTTTGTGGAGATATATTTGGTGAATTTGAAGGTTAGCTCTCTAATTCAAATAATAATGGTTATTCTTTGGATGCACAATTGTGTCATCTCCTTTTGTTTCTTTTCAAGTATGACATCAGCCATGAGGTAATATGACAATGTGCTTTGATATGATTGTTTAGTGGTCATGCCATTGTAGGATTCTTATGATCCTACTTATGTCACTACAGATAGAAGGTTGATGATGGAGAACGAGTTTGGTAGACTTTGGAGTTGGAGTTGTAATTTTGTTTTGATTTAGCATTCTACCTCTTTGTCATCTATGAAGACTTTAAAAAAGCTTTTGTACATAGTTTGAATGCTCAATTCATATGCGTAAGACACATCATTGAGTTTTGTTCTTAGGTTAATGTCACTTGAATTTGTATCTCCTTTTATCCAAGGTTGAGGTCTATTGTTTAGGAATGCCCCACTTGATCTTATGGCAATGATATGGCTATGAATGTGGCTTTTGTCTTTGGATCCAGCCATGTGTGACATTCCAATTCGATCACCGAGAAATATGCTTAATAGAAGACTGAGGACTAATTTTGAGAAGTGAGCTTACTAGAATCTAAGTACTATTGCAACTCTAGAGAGACAAAGTGAGAAACAATTGAATAAGTGTAGATAAAAGCATTTATTGGCTTGGAGAATCAATTCAAATATAACTCATCATATCCCAAATGAATTTGAGATGAATTGGGGATTCTCTCTACTAGAATCTCACTAGAATACAATCTATAGGTAGTGAGATTTAAATAAAGGGTTGTACCAAAATTGATTGAGCCCCATTTTAGTAGCCTAATAAGACTTGGAATTGGTAGACCAAAGAAAGATTCCTTGGCTTTTAGGCTCACATGGCCCTATTAACTATTCGATTGCACAATCTAACATGAAGCATCTTGTGCAGTCCTCTAGATTTTGGTAGTTTTAATCTACAAATTCAGAATGTTCTTAACAAATTAGAAGTTCTAATAAAGGGAGTCATCAACTGATTACTATGTTCTCTAGCTAATAACTCTTATTTAGACCCAAGGTCCAAAATTGCATGTAATTTACAATTAAATTCACAAATGCCTTACGATATGCATATATATATATATATATATACAATAAGCTAAAAAACATAATGATTACAATCCTCACATTAGGATGATGAGAAAGAAGGGAATTTAAGATCTTGATATCATTGATGACAAGTTGGTGATGACATCTATGCGCATTCCAGTGTCAAGGATGATTACTTACATCCATCCAATAGAAGCTGATGTTAAAACAAACACAACTTCTAAGCCAGCTAGGACTGCAGGTGTCATAGACCCCAACTACTTGCTATCACATTCAATTTACACACTAGCATGTGACCAAGAGATATGGTAAGAATTCAAATTTGAAAAAAAACCATTATGACCGACATTGTGGTAGGAATAGAAAAGGAGAAAGGAAAACTAGGGCAATCTAGGAATGCTTGAATTTAGGATACCACCTCTTTTAGATAGGTGAATACAAGTACCAATTTAGAGCGAGGAAGAGAAAGGGGATATCATCAATAAGCACGCGTTAGATTGATAGATATTTAGAGGCATACAGTAATGAGTGTAAGTAGGGGAAGAGAAAGGGGAGAATGCATTGACAAAGACTTATGCATAACCGCGTATGTTGGTTTGAATTAAAAAATATTATGAAAGGACTTATACCTACCACTAATTAGCTTTTAAAGGTCATTATTATGATAAAGCTTACAAAGATAAGAAATTAAAGAGAATGAATTTGCAAAATTGAAGGTCATAATTAGCGTTTAAAGGTCATTATCATGATAAAGCTTACAAAGACAAGAAATTTAAGAGAGTGAATTTGCAAAATTAAATATGTTTGTGTGATTATCAGAGAAAAAATAAAGAATTGGAAGTTGCCTAAGCCTAAGACACTTTTGAAGCAAGTTACGAGGAATATATTTGCTATTTTGACGTGCTAGTTAGGAAATCTAAACAGAGAGGGAATTAATGAAAAGCACTGGAAGAAAAAGTTATATACAAGAAACATGTAGCAATTCACCATATAGGGAAAAAAGGACTTTCATAGTTCCAAATGAGAAGAACTAGGAAGGGTCCTAACTAGAGAAAATGGACCAATTCCTAGAAGACTCTTTCTACGAAAACAAAGAAGTTTTCCCTACATCAGATTTCCTATATAGAAATTTGTGCCCAAATAGGTTTTTCCCTATATAATTATTCTTTTATATAGAAGTTTTTCTATTATAGTAATTTTTTGGCAAGAGATTCTTCTAGAACACAATTCCTATATAAATTAAAGTATGTTGTCTTTTCCTATATATATAATGTAAAGCTTTTGTGAATTTAATTTAAAATTACATGCAATTTCAGACCTTTGGATCTATAAAAGATTTATTAGGTGAAGAGCATAGTACACAATCATTGACTCCCTCTATTAGGACTTATAACTTGTTAAGAAATTCTCAATTTGCCACATAAGGCTATCAAGATCAAGAGGATGACACAAGAAGTTTCATGCAAGATTATGCAAGTACATAATTCATAGGATTGGATGTAAAGCTGAAAGCCAAGGAATATTTCTATTGTCTACCATTTCCAAGCCATGTTGGGCTGCTACAATCAGGGTCACTCAATTCTCTTACAACTATATCTTGTATTTAAATAGAGAGAATCCCCCATTTAGTTCAACTTCATTTAACTATATTATGGGTTATATTTGAATAGATTCTCCGGGGCAATAGCTCGGCAATAGTTACTTCTCTCTACTCTTCCTCGAATTTTTTCTTACTTTGTTTCTCTAGAGTTGCAACAATACTTAGATTCCATCTCAAAATCTTGGAATAGAAAAGGATAAAGGAAAACTAGCGCAATCTAGGAATGGTTGGATGGTTAGAACTAGGAAAAGTCCTAACTAGAGAAAATGGACCAATTGCTAGATACTAATACTACTAAGAAAACAGAGGAGTTTTTCCTATTTTAAACTTCCTATATAGGGACACTTTCCTATATAGTAGTGGTTGTGAAACTTTTCAAGGTTCTTTAATTTATCCATTAATGTATGTGCAAAGTATCATTTGCATGATTGGGTATGCATAATTTCTTATTTCCCAATCTACATCGTAGATAAGTATTAAAAAATAACATCAAGGTGCTTCTATGTTATGTGCATAACCTTGATGGATATGATACTTTGAAAGAGTCTTAATCTTACCCAATTTAAGGCATAGTAAAATTATCATATCCAGAAAAAATCATTTGCATGGTTGGGCATAAATATTTTCCTTTATCTCACCTTGCATGAATTCTTGCTAGATCTATTGATCACCTGCTAGTGTGTAAATTGAATGTGATAGCAAGTAGCTGGGGTCTATGACACTTGCAGTCCTAATTGGCTTAGAAATTGTGTTTGTTCTAACATCAGCTTCTATTGGACGGATGCAAGTAATCGTCCTTGACACTGGAATGCGCTTAGATGTCATCACCAACTTGTCATCAATGATATCAAGATCTTAAATTCCCTTCTTTCTCATCATCCTAATATGAGGATTGTAATCATTATGTTTTTTAGCTTATTGTATATCTCATGTTTTATTCTAGTATAACAACACAAGATCGAAATGCAATAAAATTTCAATTGAAATACTAGCTCTATAACCACTACTTGTCCCTAGGGTAGTTTTCTTTCTAACCTAATGCATGCGTGCGTGCGTGCGTGCACACGCGCGCACACACACACACACACACACACACACACACACACACATACACACACACCACGCACACATATATGTGTATCGTAGATATTGGTTTTAAAAGATTTATGGATATTTGAGTAGAGTAGAAAGCATTCACATGAAGCACTATTAATTGTCATATTTGTTTACATTGAGAAGGTCCACCAATCAACAATTGGAGTAGAGAAGATGCCACTATAAACAAATGACATACATATTTTCAAGTAAGTAAGATTTATATGTTTTACTTAATTAGTATTGCAATAACCATAGCTTTTTTTGAAATTATATAAAGATATTTTAAGCAAATAATCTACTAATGTGTTGAATGTATCTTGTAGGTTAATGCTTTTCAAAGGGGACCGAGTAAAGACTTTACATAAGAACTCAAAAGACAGTTAGACTAGGGATAATAATTAGTTTGGATCCTTCATTTAGAGTTCATACTATACCAATAGGAGTTGGTTATGTAGCAATTTGAGTTGATGATGGAATAATTATGGATGTAGGTATATTTAAAGAAAATGATGAGATTGAAAAATTGGCTCAAGCCATTGGCTTTACTGTTGTTTGGGAAAATGTTCATGTAACACCTTTACAATTTTATATTTTATTATTTATCTCTCAATCAACAAATGAATAATATTTGTTATCAAGTATTTAAAATGTTCTTAGTTTATAAGATATAAGTTATTCTTTGAACTTTTAGATGACTTCTTCACATTGTGTAATATGAGTAGTGATATGCTTAAGACTTTTGATTAATCTTTCACACTTAGAAAATAAATTTCATCGATAATATCAGTTATTCAATGTAACATTCTAGTCATTTAGAATGTAAATTTAATGTCACTTTTTTTGCTATTTTAAAAAGCTAGTGGAAGTAACTTTAATGTCACTTTTTGGCATTTACAACATTATAAATATTATATTCATATCAATGTAACATTTTAATAGTACATTTAGAATCCCAATTTGATGTCACTTTTTTGCTATTTTTAAAAGCTAGCGGAAGTAACTTTAATGTCACTTTTTGGCATTTACAACATTAAAAATATTATATTCATATCAATGTAACATTTTACTAGTACATTTAGAATCCCAATTTGATGTCACTTTTTTGCTATTTTTAAAAGCTAGCAGAAGTAACTTTAATGTCACTTTTTGGCATTTCTATAAGAAATAGTAGATTTACATCAACTTTTTGCAATTAAAGAGCTCTTAATTAACAAAATTTTCTGTTGTTTATGACATAAGAAATAGCAATAGTGTTTTCATTTATTGCCATTTGCAACATAATAAATGGCATTTTGTATGTCACTTTATTGCCATTTTCAACATAAATAATGGCAAATTGTACACCATCTTCACATTGGTGTGCTTGGAACCTGCACTTGCCCTTTTTGGGACTCTCACCTCTATAGGAGAGGAGAAGTGAACCCCTTCTTGCTCTGCTGCATGATGGGAGAGCAGGTTTATTGCATGATGGAGGTGTGGATGGGCCCCTAGTAGATAGATTTGTGGCTTTTTACCCACGATGATTCAACTACATTCTAGCTTGTCTTTTCTACGGATAGGTTGGGCATAGGCATGGTGTGGGAGTGATTAGGTTGGAGGCTAGAGGAGTAGCTCATGTTGGCTACTTACTAGATGCTTCAATAGTGTGCTCACATGTTTGGGACAGACGTCTCCTTCATGATGTAGTGGTACTTGAAGGTGGGTGTAGAGCATGTCATGTCCTTGGTATGCATGTGCTTCAATACGGACTATTCTTCCACTAAGCCTCCCTTGAAATTAAAAAAAAATTAAGGTTGTGGTGGTGCAAGATCCCCCTCATAGGTGCCTCTTTTTTCTTTCTTATCCCCTCCATAAGGTGAACCATAATGAGTTGAAATGTAGACAAGCTTTACAAACCTGTGTAGCAGAGCAGCCGTAGCATCTGATACTTTGCTAGAGGTTGTGGAGGGCTGTGGTGGTAAGATGGCCAATGGATTTTCTTCTAATACAAGAGCTATTTTCAATAGCAGATGTTAGGACCCCGATGCCATCTATTGGCTTAGAGGTGTGGTCCTTGCCAGTATGTAGGAGTGGAGGGGTTTTCATTTTGGTCTCACATGTGATGGCCACGAATATATATGATCAAAGTGAGTTGATCATAGGAGAGGTAGTGTGAATGGGTTTACACTTAAATGATTCTAGGATCTACATTCTGAATTTTTGTGCCACTACTTGTAGATAGCAACGCCTTGCTTTTTAGAGGCGATTGACTAAGAGCCTCTCAGATGTGGACTCTTGGACTTCAACACTCTAGAGTTCTGAGAGGACAAGCAGGGAAAAGGCTCTTTCTCAGAGATGCCAGTTGTTGAGAGAGGAGCATGTAGGAGTAGTTTATCTTTATGATTTGTGGCAAGGATATGTGGGAGTAGTTAGAGTTCTCTAGACTCCCTAGTAGTCCTTTGGGCAGCATCTCGGTAATGGAATTCTAAAGAGGCTAGGCAAGCTCCATGTTGGAAGCTGGGTGATGCACAAAGGGGGAGCCATAGCATTTTGGCAAGTACCATGAAGTCTGATAATTTTACACCCTGGGCAACCCTATCAAGGACTCCCCCATATAGGGGTTTGCATCCCAAATGCTTTATTCTAGAAGCAGGACATACAACAAGTGGTCACAGAGATTTGGAGGCAACCTGAGACCCCACCCTAGGGAGGTTGGGCCATGTGGTCAATACACGTGATTCAAAGTAGTAGCAAGGAGATTTAGTCTCAGGTTCTTTGCCGATGCCACCTCCTTGAGGTGTGCAAGAGCATTGAGATGGGACTTGGCTTCCATTAAGTGTCTTAGGGAGCAAGATTTAGGCTTTAGGGAGCAAGATTTAGGCTTTAATGGCTTGTGGATCGGGGTAGCTTGACCTCTAGGACAACGCCTTGTAGGGTTCTCTTATCACTCTTCTAGGGCCAAGTGGGTACAATAGGGTGACATGACGACTCGAAAATTTTTCTAGACTATTAGGCCTTGGTCATCACGGACACAGTTGTAGAGATTGAGAGATGTCACCACACAAATGCACTCCGGACCCTAGGAGATTCTAGAGATGACCACATCCATTTATTGGATCTTGTTTCAGCTTGAGGAGGAGTGTCCTCAGTTACATCTCTGAAGGTTGTTTGGACCCATATCCCTACACTGGTCTCTCTAAGCATGACTAGGTAGATTGAGCAGCCTTTCCTAGTAAGGAGGATTTTGAGGCCCTCACGGCTCTTCCTCTATAGAAGTGCCTTGGAGAAGATAAATTGATGCCGTCCTTCTTTTGGTGCTTCTTGGAACATAGTCATGCACCCCTTCGATTGGCCTTCCAAGATATTTTTTACTCAGGTCCTCTTCTGCAATCTCTGGAGTCGCTTTGGATTTGTTTGATCCCAAAGGGGGGGGACATGATTGATCTTTGCCAGTGGAGCCTAATTACAATGCTAGATACTGCCTACAAGACCTTAGCCAAGGTCTTGAGTTTACAGTTATGACCCCACCTAGTGGACATCACTCACGACAAGTAGACACGTTTTGTTCGTGAGTGCAGCATCTTGGACAATAGCTTCTTTTGGATTGGTCTTGGGAGGATTCCTAGCCTCTTGTATCCTTCTCTCGGATTTTGAGAAGGCCTGTAACAAAGTGGTGTTGTCTTTTTGGAGGACGCTATATGGAGATTAGGCTTCTCATACAAGTGGATCAAAAGGTCCCAACCCTTTATGCAAGTGAGTACTAATACATGCTTATCGGTGCTCACACGGACGAGGCCTTCTCTTGGTTCCATTCCCCTCGTCCCCTTTTTGTTCCTCTTTGTACCACGGCACTGGGTCACTTTTTGCGCTCTTAGACTGCATACCTCATTGGATGAGGCTCCTGATTTAACAAGAGGAAGAGCTGTTGGATTCGGAGTTTGTAGACAACAGTGCCCTTTATGTAGAGGGTTTAATAGTGTGCCTCGAGGTGGTTAATGGGGCCTTGGATTAATACTATATGGCCTCTGGCCAAGGTTCAACTAGACCAAATTTGTCGGCTTCCTTGCACGACAGAGGAGGCCATAGCCTAGTACATAGCCATTGGCGCTTTCACAAGGGATGCATGGGTTAGCTTAGGCACCTTATTGCATAACTTTTTATGAGCAAGCTTCAATTGTGTGTGGAATACCAAAGCTAGGATCACTCGGTAGACAATGATCCTGGGAGACCTGGGAATCATTGATCCAAAGATGCAAAGCAGAGCCCTGCTGGGCAACCTAGTGGTCTAAGGCCTCACTTATGGCTTAGAACCATGGCAACTCTTGCTTCAATGGGGATTCTTCGGAACACCCTCGCATGAAAGGACAGTGGAACGGCTTCATAGGTGGATCTTTTTAGAGGCTCCCCCCATAAGGAAGGGATTCCGCTTAATGAGAATCTCCATGAGTATGGAAGCATTTGTCCGGGGGGGACTCATTTGGGCTAGTTCTACTTGTCTAAAGGAGTTTGAGTGGTAACCACTCATCTTGGATCTAGAGGTTCGGGATTGGGAAGGCCTCATGTTGGGATAACGGACCCATATTAGCTATTTGTAGTGGGATCACGATCCAGCTAGGTCATTTGGTACCTAAAGACGTCTCTCTTTTGGAGGTGGAGGCATGAGTGTAAGCTCTCTCGCACACCTAAGGGGGATACTATACAGATGCTCGATATTGATGGAACAATCCTTGTCTCATGGTGGGAGGGGCTACATAGCTCCCCAGCTTCTCACAATCGGTATGGATAGTTCTTGAGGATAGGAGTGCCTCTTAGGATTCAGTTTCTACAGCAGTGTCTTGGCTCCTACCACTTTAGATACCACAAGTTGGGGCCAAGGGGCCTCCTTCAACGTGAATGTGATGAAAGACCTCCAGAATGATGAGGTTTTGGGGTTGATAGACTGGCAGAGGGTCAAGTTGTGGGCTAGTTGGGAAAAGTATGGACTATTAACCCAGGAAGAGTCCCGACATGGCAGGAGGGTGCATGTGGCAACTCCGATTATGGGAGGACTAACCTCTTTGGGAGATTTAGTGGGGCATGGGTGAGTGGTTTTGGCCCCTGCTCGAGTAAGGCACTCGTATAGGGTTGAGGAGATGCCCTTGTTTTCATACACCACCCGCATTGGCCAATGTTTTCAGTTGGAAACTTTTGGGGTTGATAGAAAGGCATGCATCATGAAGGCATGTAATCACAAATACGTAACCATTCCCATATTTACTCTCCCAGCACTAGAAGTGCCACTATTTGTAACCACCACTATTGCCAACATTACTTGTAATCAACAACACTCTCGGTAATTCCATATTCCTTCATTTGTACTTCCCAAGTGCATTAAACTCTTAGCTTATGCAGTGGCAGCTTTGACACTCACTATGCCATCTAAGGCATCAATTCCTTTGACACAAAATGCCATAACACAAAGCAGCACAATGCCATATCTCCAGCACTAGCACCACATCTTGATTGAGATATTTCTTTTTGGTGGGAATTAGATTGCGAGATGAAAAGTGTTGCATTTCAAAGGGTATAAGTTTGTAAGGGGAATAAATGGGTTGAAGAATTTTATCTAAAAAGTGAGTAACATATCTTAGAAAATGTCCTTTGTATCTTCGCGAATCATGTGTATCATATACTGTTCATGGAAAAATATTGAAAAGGTAGGGTTCCAAGCAGACACTTATTCAACCGCGCATGCAATATTCTAATACTGATATAAGATCACCTTAATGGACTTGTCCAACTTCAGTGGTAGTAAGTTGTGCAGAAATGATGGGCGATGAGTTTGGTATACTCCCCATAGTTGCTAGGCAAGAGAACTATTCTAATTTAAAGCTTGTAGGACTGGAGGCTATGGTTACGCATTTTTAAATCAAAGATAATCTGAAGAAAGGTTTTTCATCACTGTTGTAACAATCAACCGATAGACTACGTGGAATAGCCCAGTCCAACCCCAATATGTCTTCGCCATCATTGAGCTAGGATGCACATCATTATTCCATACCACATCTAAGGGTTGTATCGTGATGTGTTAATAATTTGACCAACATTGAAGTTTAGCATTGATGATCCCCTAATTGTGTACATGCATGGTGCACATGCTCACATAAACACATGTGGATATATTCATATGCACATGCAAACCCAACATGCCCATATGCATCTACACTTATAGACATGTCATATGTGAATGTATATGTATACATACACACCAATATTAATATGCACATACACACTTGCACACATTATTAAATGTTTGTGTGCCTTTTTCATGTGTACAAGTGGACAGAGGTGTCCATACATGGATGAATGCACATGCATACATGAATTTGATCTAACTATACATAATATGCATTTAGTCATATTGATAAAAAAAATCACACAATGATGATGCAATATTTTGTCAACATATGTAAAATAAATAAATTCATGGACGATATGATAAATTTGTAGAGGACATGGCAATGACATCCCTTCTCCACACAAATTGGAAGCATTTTACATCATATAAAAAGCATTTTCCATACAAATTGGAAGCATTTTACATCATATAAAAACAATTGGCACTGTTGAGTGATTTGTAGCTGAATGGTTATCTGTGTGGATCGGTTGGCATAGTGATTGAACGATTTGTTGAGGCCCTGGGAGAGCTCAAAGAATTGAATATCCAACCGGTCCGATTATTGTGGCAGAAGAAAGCATGTCCTAATGTCCCTAGGAACTCTCATGTACTGGCTACTTCTAGCACTACATCATAGTGATCAGCTCGCCAATTGTGCCACCACCTTACAGCTTCACTTGAAAGATGCATGGATCTAGATTGTACTTCTCATTGTCCTCTATGGAGACTACAGAGAAGTAGCTCTCAAACTGGTTCAGCCACGAGATCAAAACCAAGGGATCAGTCTTGCCGTCTTACCTTTGGAAGTTGAAGCTCGCTAGGGAATGAAGACCTTTCTCTATTCTCTGATGCATGCTGTTTGATCGGACTTTCTTTGCTTCCTGAGCCTCACAGATGTTGGGGTCTCATGCTTCTTTTTTTCAACTCAGTCCTAATCTTCTCTCATCTCTTGGAGTTGCAGCATCCAAATGAAAAGGTTCTAGCAACAGTAATGTGTGATCCCATTCGTCCTTCACCACTCAAGCCTCGCGTTCTCAGTCTTCTTTGGCCTCCTCAGCCTTGTGGTTGCAGGGCTGCTGTGCCTTCAACTGCATCTGGAGTCACCTATGGGTGGAGTTTCTACTGGTGGGGTTCTGCCTGATATGGACGTCGCTTGGGGTTGGAAGGTGTCAAATTGCTCATGGCTGACTTGCCAGAGCAATTAGTAACCGCGCACTGACAAACCCTTCGTAATCTTTACCTCTCACTCTCAAAAAAGAAACTCTGAAGCTCTGATACCAATGTAACAGACAAGGGAGCTAACTCACTCCTCTCTAGATGGTTATCTAACTCAAGTGCGGAAGCATGTTCTGCAAGATCGTTATATCATTTATATCTAGGTCCACTGAAATTTTTTAGTGATGAGAAAACAGTAAGAGTTGCTGGAGATCAACGTCCATTGGTCCTGGCCTATGGGTCATTTATGCTAGTTGTCATGGGCATCTACAGCCCATGGCATGGCTGTCTAGGTGGCAGCCTTGCAGCCTCAGCAGCAGGACAGCAGTAGTGTGGCTTTACAAGTACAGCAGCAACAGACAAGGCAGAAATAGCAGCAGAGTACCGGGGCAGGTGGTGCCTTTCTAGTACAGACTCGGTCTGCAAATTTACAAATTCAGTCTGTGGAAGGTATTTTCCTTAAAGGTCTATATAAAGGTACGTTTAACTTTATTCTTCATCTCCCCCTTGCAGCCTCAGTACAGCCTCCAGCAGCACCGGGGAGGACCAGCAGGCCTTCACCGTCTTCTACAAGTCATTGACTTGTTTAACAGCCAGGGACCTAGCATGTCACAGAAGCGAGGCTCAGCAGCAGCAGATATGGAGATGGAGCAGTTTGCATCCCTCCATCTCCATTACAGGAAGGCATCTCCCTTGTCTTTCTGAGCCCTTTGGGCTACAGTAGTATCCAGTTTATTGGCAAACAGTAACAAAAATTGTAAACACTTATGCAACCCAATCCCGCATTTATTCTCATACACGCACAAAAGCAAGCACGTGTTGGTGTGCCTTTGAAGTTGGGTGATTATTGCAGAGCAGGTCCAAAATAGACGACATTGCCTAAAGGATAACCAGGTTGCTTAAGTATGAGGCCTCTGCATGCTGGGTGGTGAACAGAAGGGTTGCAACATATTAGTCCACCCCGGCGATTTTGTGTGAAGCCTCTGCCGATGTGCGTTGGAGAATATCTGAAGTAGTGGAAATGCTGCCGTAGCTTAGGTGGAGAGTAGCCTTTTAAAGCAGAATCTCTATAGACAAAAGGACTGTCATATTTATTGAATTGACTGAATTTCAGCTTGAGTGAGGGAACACATTCCAGCATGAGGCTTTTGTATGATTGGCAATTTGTCCAAAAGCATCTTCTAAGGCTGAGCAATTTGAGGAGAGACCACCACAGCTCCGGCGGTGAGCAGCTTTCCATACAAGGCGGCTTGCTTTGTGTTTAGACATAGTCTAGAAGTTACTACTGCAATTTCTGTCGCGCTTAACAAGCCTGGTCAGGCTGAGAACGCCTAGCAGCTATCAAAGCTTGAAGGCCCCTTGATGGGGAGTTTCATGTATTGTCCCACATTTTCACTAAAAAGTTGTTATTGGTCTTGCAAATGTAGGCTATAATTTATCACTGTTGCATTTGCCAGGTTTCTAAAGATTTGTCAACATGTGAAATTTATCATACAAAATAGTTCCAAGATGGTCCACCTCTTGTAAGATCTCCATATGACGATTTTCTTCACCTTCCTCCTTTCCAATGCCTCGCTAGTCTAGAGCTTACTTCACATTTAAAAAGAGGACAAAACTCTTGCTAGGATTAGTAATTCCTTGCAAAATGAATGAAACACAGCACAAGTTATTATGCTTGGGCAGAAGTAAGCAAGATGCTCAGCAAACAACATCAACCAAGATGCTCAGCAAACAACACCAACCATTAGGAATTGCTCCATCAATCTGACCATATGCTCCTGTTCATGAGAGTGTGGCTGTGTCAACCAAGGATTAGAATCAACCTAATCAAGCCTCCCTTGCTCAGGGGAGGCAAGAAAAGATATACCAACCCTTGTAGGAGACAACAGTGTAGGCAATCATTCTAACCAGCATCCCTTGCTCAGGGGAGGCAGGAAAGACGCTCCCACCGCTGTGTCATCTTAGCTTTAGAGTATAAGCAATCATCTGATAATGACTCCCTTGCTTAGGGGAGCCACCAAAGATGCAAGCATATAATTTTTTCGTTTTTCAGCCATTATTACATTTCGAGGAGCATAGGTAGACTATGAAACAACTTCCCGTGGCGCGTATTGTTTGATGATCATCAAAGGGCATGAATAAGCTGCTTCCTGACATAACAATGCCCACGATCACTAAATGTTTTCTCTGGCCAGCAAATATTGTGGGTGGAGGCTGGTGCTACATGGTTTAACCAAGGGTGATCCAAAATGCTTCTTGCAGTTATCCGCTCCAGTGGATCTTCCTTCAGCATCTTGAGCAATAAATCTCTGCAAGCAGGTGTTAAAAGACAGTGATTTTGTCCGCCTAGCTCTTCCATCAAGCCGTGGATTCCTCCAAGATGTTGTGACGGCAAGTGCCCAGTGAGAAGCTGGTAAAAGGTGATACCCAGGCTCCATATGTCAACAGCTGTGGAGTAACATCCGTCTAACACCTCAGGTGCCATGTACCAAAGAGTGCCTACCACCTGCTGTAAGCGTTGTACTTGATGAGGGAATGCATAAGTCGATAGGCCAAAGTCTGCAAGCTTAACTGACTTCAAGTCCCTCGGGTCAGCTAAGAGGATATTGTCCGGTTTAACATCCCTGTGAATGACCCCTTCTTGATGGCACAACATTAGCGTCTCTGATAGTACTGTAATGACCAACTTTGCCTCGTACTCAGTCAAGGGTCCCTTGTGCAGCAAGCGATTGGCCAACGATCCTCCCTTGCAAAAATCCATGATGATAAAAATGCAGTCCCGATCCACAATGAGGTCCTTTAGGTGAACTATGTTGCACGAGCAGAAAGACAAACGGCGGTGGATATCTATCTCTCTCCGTAAAGCCTCTTTGATCTCTGTGGGAAAGGACGTGACGTCCTTAAACATCTTGCAAGCTACTTGATTACCGGTCATCTTCTCAAAACAAAGATAGACAGCACCCTGACCGCCCTTGCCAAGAAGGGCTCCGAGTTGGTAATTGCCAATAGTGATGCCTGCTCCGAAATTGTTGGTCGGAGGCATGGTGTGTCGAGATGGCGAGGCAGATGAGCGTGGATGAAAAGGAAGAGGAAGGGCGAATGGGAAGGGAGGTGAAGCTAGGTGGGTGGATGGATTGA
The DNA here is from genome assembly GCF_047967505.1 of Dipteris shenzhenensis. Classification (NCBI taxonomy): domain Eukaryota; kingdom Viridiplantae; phylum Streptophyta; class Polypodiopsida; order Gleicheniales; family Dipteridaceae; genus Dipteris; species Dipteris shenzhenensis. The sequence continues at coordinate 28,601,357 of NC_141610.1, forward strand.
TGGGGTGAAGAGACGGCTTCTGAGGAGACAGGGAAGAAGAGAGCTCGCCATGTCTTGTTGGGCACTCTTCTCTTCTGAGACAGGGAAGAAGAGAGCTCTGTCTTGTCTTGTTCATGCAAAACGAAAAGCACGTGGTGTTATAAAAACGCGACACGCGTTTCTATGTAGACTTGCCACTTGTAAGCTTGTTATAGTGTTCCTATGTTCACGCTTCCCGGCCGATATTGAGATTGCAATTAGCTATGCAACCAAAGCCCTATGCAACTCCCTACTATCAGCCGTCCTTGTTGCCATCGAGTTTAAGTAGACAAAAATTTGGTGTGGCCAATATTGAAAGTGCAATTAGCTGCAGATTGGTGTGTTCAGGAGCACCAATGTGCAGCCCGCCTTGTTTAAAGCCCTGGCCAATCGAATGGCTCTGTCATGCAGATGGCTATCAACAATCCTTGCTGCCATCATTAAGGCATCGCGAGCTTGAATAAAGTCGCAATGACCATAGACTATATAGCTTCATACTTCGACCACGTGAACATAGATCGTCAATTGAGTCAATGTGGACTCAAAGTATAATGGTTGGATTCACTCATAGGAGAGTGTGCACCAGCTCTCTAGTTTTACCAAAAGCTACAGCTTAATTATTTGATGTTTTGCACTCAAGGCACCTTAAGGGAGGTTAATATGCATGATGAATTCGTGTGAAGAATGGCCAAAGCATGCTTCCTTCTTAGTGTTTCTTCTTTTTGGTTATTATGTCAAAGTGTTGCCTATAAAACTTAGGGAAAATCTGTTTGGAGGGGAAAGACTTGTCAATACGTAAGAGTAGTAATCATTGACTAAGTACATAAGAGTAGTAATCATTGATTAAGGAGCATGACAATGCATAGGACTATCTTATTTCAGTTTGGCTAAGTGTAAGAACAAATGTTGTTGAAGTGATGACTCTAGGGACAAATCCTTAAGGGGTGTCTTTCAGTTACATTCATGTATGGGTTTAAACCCATGCATTCTAAGTATTTAAAATGGTGTATTATTAATTTAATGATTTCCCTTCAACAAAGGGTAAATCCATTTTTCTCATGCTATGATAACTCCCTTTTCATTCCCACTAGAAAATGTGCATAGCTCGTTTGGAGGTTCCTCATATGGTTGGGTTTTTTTTTTAATGTTAGATGATCATGTTGTGATTACTCATCTAAGGTGGGTTCTTCCTCTAGTCTCTAGTATTTTTCAAGGATGTAGTAGCAATCGTTTGTTTTTGTGCTATGCTTAATCCATATAGTCTATGGTTTACAAAAGTGGGTAGAGTATAAAGCCCCCTTTTACATTTTGGATCGGGGTCATGGTTCAACTTTGCCTTTCTCATTGGTTTCATGACTTTACTTCATTATAGTCTTCTTGGCCATGATACTGCTGAATAGAGGATAGGCCATGGCTCCTCATTTCTAGTTGATAACTACATATTTTAGTTTACATTCGAGAAGATTCAAGTTGGGTGTTAGTCTTGGTAGAGAGTGGGATTTGTTAGTTGGGAGGCTCAACTAAATTAATTAATCAAAAAAGAAAAAAATTAATTAAAATATTTTAATCAAAAATTAAAATATAACCCATACTTGAAGGTGGGTGTAGAGCATGTCATGTCCTTGGTATGCATGTGCTTCAATACGGACTATTCTTCCACTAAGCCTCCCTCGAAATTAAAAAAAGTTTAAGATTGTGGTGCAAGATCCCCCTCATAGGTGCCTCTTTTTTCTTCTTATCCCCTCCATAAGGTGAACCATAATGAGTTGGAATGTACACAAGCTTTACAAACCTATGTAGCATAGCAGCCGTAGCATCAGATACTTTGCCACAGGTTGCAGAGGGCTGTGGTGGTAAGATGGCCAATGGATTTTCTTCTAATACAAGAGCTATTTCCAATAGCAGATGTTAGGACCTCGATGCCATCTATTGACTTAGAGGTGTGGTCCTTGCCAGTATGTAGGAGTGGACGGGTTTTCATTTTGGTCTCACACGCGATGGCTACGAATATATATGATTAAAGTAAGTTGATCATAGGAGAGGTAGTATGAATGGGTTTACACTTAAATGATTCTAGGATCTACATTCTGAATTTTTGTGCCACTACTTGTAGATAGCAATGCCTTGCTTTCTAGAGGCAATTGACTAAGAGCCTCTCACATACCAAAGCCTATGACTGTGTGTTGATATCATTCTTCAAGTGAAATTCTTCAAGCTTGGACCTATGCTTCATATGAAAGAGCACATCTAAGCCCATTGAAAGTATACATACCAAAGTTATGATTTTGTTTTCATGTGATTCTTCAATTGAAATTTTTCCAAGCTATACCAACACTAATCACTCTATTCCCATGCAGAAGTATCCATGCTCATTATGTATGCTCGAGCAGAGTTTCAATAAGGTATTTCGTGTTGTCATTTTTATTGTGGCTGTGCTTTTCTATTTTACTTTGTAGATGGGAACAAGTTTTTCTAGGGGTGTAGGTCATTGATCAAATATAGGAACTATGATATTCTCCATTGCATGTAGGATAAGTAGCTAAAATTTACTACTTTGTTTTAGGATTGTACTATTTCAAACCTTCCAATGTGTGTTCCTACTAGTGCTTCACAGTTTTGGTGGGTTGGTGCGACAATCAGCAAGCTGAAGTCTCAGTACCATTTGTTGTTAAGGAGATTTTTCTCCACTTTGCCTATGTTTATCTATTTTCTTTTAGTTTAAGTTCTATGTGTGCTTTGGGGAGTCGAATGATTGTAGGGCTATTGATGTAATGTTTCAACTCAATCACAAGCTCTTGTTTATTTACTTTTTCTTAGTTTAAGCAATATTAGACTTGACCGCACATGGTATGTGGTGTATTAATTACTAATTGCATTTTTCCATTGAGTGGTTGGGTCTCTTTTGGTTTAGCTTGTGATAACTTATGAGTTTCTAAGGGTGTTCAAGATAGCAAAAAAAATATAGGAATGTTCATTCACCTCCATTGCTTCTTATATAAGTAAATAAATAAATTTCTCTATACATATCACATTGGATGCAATGTAGATTACACCTATCCATAGAGGACTTCAAGGGGTTATGGGACAAACCTTACACCTAATGCTAACCTAAAGGGTCTGTGTGTATTCCCCTTATCTTCATTTTCAATGTACTTTATTGTGTGTGTCACACACACACGCATGCGCGCATACATACATATATAAACAAAGTAGAGTCATCCCTAAAATGAAAATCAACCAATCAACAGCACGATAATAATATATAATTAAAAATAAATTTATTAGATTAATTATCTAAACACACCACTGGAACTTGGAGAACCTATAAGGAATTTATATTTTATGAACCAACTAAAGAGTCAAGCCATCAAAGAAGTACAATCCTAAAAAGTAAAGGCTACAAATATTACACAAGAAACCGTAGCAACCCATCAAAAAACCAAAGATAAACAACCTTGCTTTCAATGCTAGCTAGATACTAGAGATACTTAACAGAGAACCTAACTAACAAATAGTGCATAAACAACAAACAAGCAAACAAACTCATGCACTATCTACGCACATGACTATCGATTGTAACCGTGGGAGGAGGCCTTCTCTTTACTAACATAATCCTAGACCAAGAAAAAAGAATCACTACACAAGTGCTCCATCCTTCTTTCCACATGCAAATAAGGAAAAAATACAAGTACTAATCCCACCCACTCTAAGTACTACCTTGTGAAAAAACAATCCTAACAATATATAGCCAAGCCACTAAGGAAAGTGTTGATAAGGAATATGTGCTTAATCTAATTAAGATTAGGAGATTATGCTCTAAAATCCAGAGTGTAAACCATTAAACTAAGGCTATCTAGATCAGCATCAATAAAAGCTTGGCATTTTCCCTTCTTTGATAGTAATCAAAACATGGCATCCTTCCTGACAATAAATTAGTTAAGGCTCATGGCAATAAAGATGTACCATAAAGTCCTTAAGAGACTTGAAGACAAGAACAGTACGTGAGTGAAAAGTAAGTACAAGTATTAATGACCCTCTTTGACCACCACCGGACGGTGGAGGGAGGCCAAGTTTCCATAGTCATGGAAGCATCCTTAGACCAGTAGGATAAGGACATTTGTAAAATGTATCAGTGAAAGATGCTCGACTAGTTGGTCTAGGATATCAATCCCGAATATCAAAAGAACATCCTTTCCTTGAATATCAAATATCTGAAGAGGAAATGCATCTTCTCGTAGACCTTCCATACCATGGACAATGGATGTGTCCAATAACTTGATGCTAGTCCAAGCATCACGGCCTAACGACCAAGGGAAGGAGCTGGTCTCATAGTCCCCGTGTCATAATCAAGCCTGAAGCTTAAACTAGTTGAATCAAGTCGACTCAAGTATATCCATTAGTCATAAGGTTTTTCTTATCTTACAGTGGATATACCTCTATGTGTGTGTGTGCACGCTTATGTGCATGCGTGTGTGCGTGTGTGTGTGTGTGCATGTGTGTGCATATGCATGTGCATGTGCGTATGCCTGTGCCTGTGCATGTGCGTGGGTTTCCAATCAAACAATCTAGCCTACTATACTACTGGACCAGTCTTAAGTGTTAGAGTAAACCAAATGCAAACAAATTCCATTGCCCTTTTCAAACAACAAGTGAGAGTAATCCATTATTATTCAACCCCTTCAGACAAAATATCAAAGTGGGAGTCATAAAAAATACTCACATTCATATAAAATGTCAAAAATACAAAAAGAGTCAAAAGTAATCTCCAACAAATAATTCATTCCCATATTACAATAGATGGAGATTTAATCCACCATAAAGTTCTATCAAAAGTTGCCAACGTTGTATCTTATGTCCATCAAATCATGCCAAAGTTTTTACAATGCCAATCCAATGGAGAGGTATGCTAGCTCACCTAGCACCATCACAACCAAATGAAAGTTAGAACAATTCATTCAAGCTGTGGTAGGCAGGCTTCAATGCCGGCACATAGTTGTTATCCATGTCACTCTATCTAGATTAGCATAATCAAATCTTGGCAATCTAATGTTCAAAAATAATCAATAGCTGGGATTCATACAAATCATGAAATATTTATAAAATGTTAGAGTAATTCTCAATGGAATAAGTAGACTAATCAAAGGCCCCATTGTCCTTTGATCAATTCTCCACCAATCATGATATTGAATCATAAGAGGCCTATAAACAAGAACCCAAACTGATGCATAGAAACCATCATATAGACCCAAGGGTAAAACATGTCCACTCCTCTCGTATCCAAGACAATCCCATGATTCACATGAAAACAAATCTGGTACCTCATATAAGTGACAAATCTACAATCTGCCAAGGGAAACCCAATAGAACCTAGTGCAATAACATAAATATCCATGGCACTAGTAATTTCCAAGATCCCACTAAGACCAATCACTAAGTTTAATAAATAAGGAACTTGACCTGTAATTCAAAAGACCAATAATTTGAAAGCTTAATAGCTAAGGATCTCAAATATGTCTATCCATTAATCTGAGGTATGCATGTCAAATTCATAAGGGAACCATGTAGAACCAAGGTCTGACAAAGGTATGTTCTACTTCCCAAAGTGTAGAGCTTAATATATAACCCATGAAATGAAAAATCCAAGCTTAGTGCATAGCTCTTGAGGTCCATAGTTCCTTAATACAAAATCATCAAAGTTAATCAAAACAAAGTACTTATGAAAGGATCAAATGTTAGTAATCTCTAGGCAACAAATTAGAGGATCCCATGATTCTTAGCACTTCTTGGCTTCATAATTAGATTTTTTCTCCTAAATCAATACTACCAACGTAAAGCAGCATATCATAAAGTGTAAGCTGTGTTTTGGTAGTTCTTTGCGACCATTCAAGACCCTCATATATATTCATAGCCCGTCATTTGCTCCAAGCTACCAAAATATTAGGATTGTCTCACCAAAGTAGCAAAGGAAAGTTTGCAACAAACAAGACAAGAAGTAGATCTTTGAACAATCATTGCAACATGCTACGTCCAACTTTTAACGGCTCACGTTGAATGGATGAAGAAGAACTGAGGACCGTTTCTACATTCCAAATTACCCTGAGGGTTGTCTTTGTACTCAGGTGAGGAACTACTTATTGCTCAATGGGAAGGCATAAGTGAATAGAAAGTTGTGTATTGCATTCTCCATGAAAGGGGCTCGAGTTTCATACCTAGAATGATCCACCCACCCGCAGTAGCGTTCAATAAAGCTATGAGCTTATAATAACGAGACAACATTTGCTAGACAATTCAGCTCTCAGGTAGACTCTTTGTTCCTCAAGAGGTGCACAAGGTTATCCAAACCAAAACCAATCTTCTCTCTTGTGAATAATTTAACGGGTGGGACTATGAGTATCCTCCATCTCCCATCTTCCTTCTTTCTTCTTAACACTGCTTGTAAATCCTGCCATTTAGGTAGCGCACCAAGGGACCATTAAGTCATTACTACCTTCATAAATGTTTTGAGTGATCCAAATCCTCACTCTAAAGTACACCATTTACAATCCAACATTTAAAGTAACAAGGGAGGTCCACAGCATAGGATTCCTTGTCTATAATCTCCCACTACACCCAAAATAATAAGGGACCTTAGAAGAGATATGTGAAAATTATTAATGTGTCACATAACTTGGTATTATTCCCAAAACTCTAATTCATATAATAATAATACTTCATTGAGTACAAGCATGATCACAAAGAGTTTAGTTTATGGGTAAAGTGGAATTCATCTCCCCTCAATATCAATGGAGCCCACCAATTATAGTTACACTCAACTATTACAAAGGTCCCCAAGTGTGTGTGTGTGTGTGTGTGTGTGTGTGTGTGTGTGTGTGTGTGTGTGTGTGTGTGTAAGACTTGACAACACCCCTTTGCATATTGAAAAGACAAAAGAGCAAAGCTAGACAATGGAATAGGACTAATTGCATTAATAGAAAAGTTTGTACAAGTCGGTCAATCCCTGTTTATAAAGGAAAGCAGCAGTGGGCCATTTTGTAGAAATGACTTTGTGGAACTGTATAGAAGTTGAGCTTGGATAAGTCCTAGCAAGCATCACTTTTATTGAAGAGAGGAGTCTGCCTACCTACCACCATCCAACAAGAAAATTGGTGAGAACCAGCTTTAACCTTAGTTGGGAACTTAGGTGTCATAAATACCCCTCCCTTGTTATTGGGGTCACAAAAAAATAAAATCTAAAACATGAACTTATCAAGCTTGATGTAGACCAGTAAGTGAAAAAATAATTGGAGTAAACGTCTGCTTATGAGAAGAGTGTTCATGAATAAAAGCAAATTAACTTGGAACATTATCCATGTAATTTATAAAGAGAAAGTATAAAGGAGGATAATGTGAAAGAGGAAAATGAGGATTCAATGAATTCGTTTTGAAACAAAGTGTAGAAAATCTTTTAAAAAATAATTACTAATTGATAAATTTAAGTAAATTTTAACTAGAAAATTAATTGCTAGGGTAGTGTATGAAGCAGCAATGGTTTTACTAACAACCTATGAAACAAAGATATATTTTTCAATACGATATCAAAATAAAATAAATTATCTATAGAGCGTGAAAGACACTTAAATTAAGATTCTAGCATGGAAGAGGTAATGTTTAATCATAGGATGCTTTAATAACCACCTAGTGAGCATTTAAATAGAGGCACTAGTAATGGAAAAAGGAAAGGGAAGAGTGTGAGAATTATCCTAAGTGAGAGCTAAAATTAAAGTACCAGGAATGAAAAAAGAAAAGGGAGAGTGTGGAAAATAACCTAAGTGAGAGCTTGAAATATAGTACTAGAAAAAAGGATGAAACAAAAGGGAAAAAATAATATAAATAGCCTAGTGAGAGCTTAAATTAAGGTTAGAGCACTTTAACGAAAAAGATGAATAAAAGTAAAAATGATAAATGATAAAAAATACAAAGTAAATAATAAGGTATATATGGAAGGTACAAAGAGGGAGGGAAAAAGGATTAATATGGAAAGTACAACGAGGGGGGGTTAATGTGTAAAGAATAAAATGAAGGAAATAAGTGAAGGGGGCATGAGGGGGGTAAAAAATGAAGCAAAACAAAAATTAAAAAACTTAAGAGTCCATAAAGGTCGAGTCGTTGTGGAGATGGTGAAGATGCAACACGGCCCAAAAGTAGAGAGGAAGGGATGACCTTTGGAAGAGAGTCGATAGAAAGGAAATTCGAGATAATTGTGTGCGACAATTAAGGATGGAATGCGAGGTGACCATGCGGGTTCGTGGGATATGAGGCATGAGGAAGTCTGGGAATTAGAGATAAAACAGGATAGACTAGGTGGATGGGACGGGTACAAGGACAAGGGAGTAGAGTAGTAAGCCATATGTGGCAGTACTACAGCAGAGGGAACAATATATGTGGCACAAGGTGGTGGGAATCAAAACAGTGAGGGCAGGCGAAGAAGAAATGGGAGCAGGCACAATACAGGTGAGCACTTTATAAGGTGAGATCAAGGGTCGTGAACCCTTATGTAAAACCAGGGTAAGTAGAAGGAGCGACAATCCCAAGGGGATTGAGACAGGCGGGGTCGGGGATCAAGGGGGGGTTTAGGTCACGTGGGATTGGTAGAGTTATGTTTTAGGGAGAGCCATAGTGAATATATGGAGTAATTAAGGAAAAAAGTTTTAAAAGTAAGAAAGTAAGAAAGATTAATAAATTGTTTTTACAAATTAGGAGAAAATAAGGCAAATTTTCTTTTTAAGAAGATAAGGGAAACTGAGAAAATTAAGAAAGGAAATAAAAAGAATTAAATAAGGAAATTTTAAAGAAATAAAGAATAAATGGAGTAATAAGTGAAGAGGAGGGGAAAAGTAGAAAAGTAAGAAAAGTATAAGAAAAAAAGGGAAGTTTGAAAATAAAGAAAAAGAAGAAAGAAAAATAATAAGGAAACTTTAAGAAAATAAAGAGATTAAGATAAGAAGAGAGTAAGAACCAATAAGGGTAGTTAGGGAAATTTTAGAAAAAGGTTGGATTGAGAAACAAAGAGAGAGGGGGAAGAAGAGAGAGAGCAAGGGGGTTTAAAAGAGAGGAAGAGAGAGACAGAGAGAGAGAGAGAGAGAGAGATAATGGAAATAATAGGGAGAATTAGGAAATAATTAGAGAAATTAGGAAAAAATATAGGAAGCACTAGGGAAAATTAGGGGAGAATAGAAAAAATTAGGAGAAAACTATGAAATTTAAAAAAGGTGCTAGAGTGGGGTAAGCTGAAAGGTTTTAGGGGAGTTTAGGAGAAAGAGAGGGGAGAAAAGAGTAGAGAGAGAGTGAGGGAAAATCTAGAGAGAGGGAGAAATGGGGAAAGGCAGTAAAAAAGGTTTTTCAAGGGATTATAAAGGGAAGAAAAGTAATAAGTATGTTCAAGAGGAAAAAAGAGGATAGTAAGAGAGTGTGTGTGTGTGTCCACCATTAACCTCAAATTAAGTTACTTAATTTACTTTATATGATGGTATAATTCATATGGAATCCCCACTAGGTGTCATTTTAGGCTACCTAGTTTGTAGTTAGCGTATTACACACCTGATTTCCTACCTAGTAGATCACATCTTGACATGATGAATGTCTTTGATAGTGAATTTTTCTAGATCACATCTTGACAAGGTGAATTTCTTTAATAGTGAATTTTCTTTTTCTAGATCACATCTTGACATGGTGAATTTCTTTTATAGTGACCTTTTCACAATCCATATCAGCCATTGTATTTGGAATTTGTTGGTGTGGGATGCTTTTATTACTCTACATATTTTCACTGCTTTGCTTTCATCATTGATATGTAAACTATTGTTTGAATTTAGTCCTAATTTATTGAGATTATGATATTTTATGAGTAGGGAATAGGTTTGTTTGATTACCTATAGATATATTCTACTATAATGAATGTTAGCTCTCTCATTTCATACTTAATAATGTATGCCCTAAAGCTGACTCACATGACAAATAGTTCTATGTCCAAAAGTGTTATATATATTTTAGATATTTGTCCCTGATTATTCTCAACAAAGTTTTTTGTTTCTATTTTGATAACCACGAAATTTCTTGGATATATCCAAAAGGATTGGTGTAGGAGAGACTTGATGATTTATGAATGCTAGTGCATTTGGTACATTTATTTAACTATTTCCCACTTTCTAGCCTCATCAATCTTTTATAGAAGCTATATTTACGACAGGAAATGCTCACAAAACCTACAAATTTTTAAAAAAACAACTTGGATCTCACTCAACTAAATAATGAAGGATTAAATTAATGCAATAATTCGAATTCTCATAACATCCCTCTTGCTTCAAATTGCAATTGCCCTCAATTGCACGACAAAAGGTAGTCAACAGACTAGGGTACTGGTGAAAATTTACTCAAGCATTCATTTAGAATCCTCAATGGGGTGATTCTTGAATGTAACAAGATAAATGGGATAGGAATTTCCACATCTCATCTAAGTGATTTGTTTATCGATGATATGGTTTGGCTCTAAGAACTTGGCCTCTCCTTGGAGCAAAGGTGCATCCTCTACCATAGGTGGAGTTAGTGGGTCTCCATGGAAAGGTCTCATTAGGTGCAAACTAAAAGAATTGTGAATGTGCTTGTGTGGGGGTAATTCTAGCCGATGGGCATTGCCATTAATATGCTCCAAGATCTTAAATGACCATACAATTTATTGGAAATCTTAACTACAGAATGGGTCCCAACACTCTTGAGTCGGTGCTTCTCAATACATTGCATGACAAGGTCACCTTCAGCGAATAAAACTCTCTTTTTACCCTTGTTCACTCGTGCAGTGTAGACAGCTTGAGTGAGCTTGATGTTTTTACAGACAATAGTCAAAATGCTAGAGAAATCCTTAGTGAATTGGTCAGCAACCTCTACTCAATGCTTAAGATAGGTCAATGAAGTAGGAATGGTCTTGCCATAGACAATTTGACATGGAGATTGGCCTATAGCAGAGTGCTTAGTGTTATTATAGGCAAATAATAAAATGTGTAAATATTTATCCCATGTGCTTGGTTGACCGAATATGTGACAACATAACATGTCACAAATAGTACTTTGTGTGAATAATTGGCCCCATCAAGCTTTCTTGTCTCACCAAAACATCCATTGCATGGCTTTTTTGAGATAGAGGAGGAGAATTTGTGGCAGAGGTAGCAAAATCCATGGGTATCTCAAACTCGCAACATGGTAGTGAATGGATGAGCATGTAGAGTGAGAAGACACTTGAGAGAAGGAATGAGTGCCTATCCATGCCTAGATTAACTATTTTTATGTTGAGGATTGGGCCTTGGATAGAGGAGGATCAGTATGCATTGCTCTTGGGGTTTACACTTTGGATCACTTTCTAGTGGTGCTTATGGTTTATGAGCTGCACTAGAGAGGTTGATTTACCAATATGAGGATTTGTGATGCCTTTTATGTAGAGGACATCACAATGGTGACTTTGCAGATTTGGGTTTCTCACTTGCAGGGTGGAGTGCCTTCCCCTTCACATATGGCAATTGCCCTCTTCAATAGTAGTGACTTACCATCTGGTTGCTAGTACTAGGAGACATGAGATTCTTAAGTGAGAGATTGGTGTTCACCAGTAGCAATTGACAGCCTTGTAGAGGGAAGAGCAGAATAGGCTATACGATGTTTGGATTTAAGAGTGCCTTCCTGCATCAAGGGGTTATCAGCAGATTTTGATGGATTAGAGAGCAGAGTATGTCATTCATGCACGATGGTCCTTGTGGATGCAAATGGGAGGTAGAGTCAATAAGCATTTCTTCTCTACTCATGGCAGTAGAGAGAGTGTTTCTGTACTTATTGACTCAAACGGAGTTTTGCAGTTAGATCGAGGTGCCATTATGCACATAGTACAGATTTTTATGCCTCCCTTCTCGGTATGGGTATCTCTTCTTTGTAGCAATTTGCTTCGATGCTGGAAAGTATCAGGAGGAAACTCCTTTTTTGGAGTTCAGCTAGGTTGGACCTTGCATCCAGGGTGGTGGTTATCATCCAAGTTTTGCTAGCCACAACTTGGTATGTTTGCTCTTGTTGGTGCAACTCTAGGAATCCATCAGTAGCTCATAAGGCCTATAAGATATTTTTTATAGAGTGGACTAGACAATATTGCCAGGGTGGCATGGGAGACCTTAATCCTTTTCGCACAGAAGGTAACATTATAGACCCGAATTTCGAATGCAATTCATTGCTTTGCAAAGAGGTCTTTTGCCTAGGGATAAGCCATGGAAACATTTTTTCATTTAGTGCATTCAGACATGCAAACCCTCCTTAGGTGGAGACTAGATGGACAACACTAGATGGATTTTCACTTCAGCCCATCTCAGATCTCCTTCCTCCTTGCTTATGGTTGCTATTCTGAAAGCTTGGTCAAGATTCAGAAGTACCCTTTGGAGAGTTCCTCCCTCCTCTCTTGAAGAGAATCATAGGTAGCCTATCATGCAGAATGACTATATACTTGATGAGTATGGTAGGCAGCTTAATTTGTCTCATTATATGCAATGGTCCAACTAGGAGAGAGGACCTGCCGCTTTTGTAGGTTCTTGGAAAGCCTTCAAAAGGCTTCCAGAAGATCATCAATAGCAATTTCTCTATCACCTTAAAGGAAGTGCAAGGAGGATACTTCAAATAGATGCAATAGTGTTACCCCATTGGGTGGTTATAGATGACAGGCCTATGGTTTGTTTGCTTTGGATGGGGCTTTTTTGAGGACAGGTATTCCTCTTCAGGTGATTGCTTTCTTAGGGGCATAGGAGGATGCCTTGGTCTTTGATGTACAATCTGGTGGTAGGCTATTTATTTCCTCCAATGATATTATTTTGGGCATGCCTTTTCAACCTGTTAGGATCATAAGCTATATGGAACAGGGCAAGGACTCTACTTGGCTTGTAGATCCGAGCCCTCATCTCTCTATTTTGGGTTCATGGAGGTTATTCCTCTATGGAGGAGTCCCCATAATATCTTCAGTGGGACCCCGGAGAGTGGGAATGGATTGTTGCAAGTAGGTAATCGAGAGTGGAGTCTTCCTTTTTTTGGTTACATGATGGAAGGTCTAGATCATAGAGAAAGGTCAAGAAATATCACAAAGAAAGCTTATTTTTATTCTTTGTTAAAAGTGAATCAAAAGAAGGACAATGGCAATAGCCACTGCAAACTATTTGCTTAATTAGCTTCCTACCAAACTGATACAATGTATGACTCCTTATGAAGCATTCACTAGACATAAGCCACACATTGGGCATCTCCGCATATTTGATTGCATACCATATGCCCACATACATGATGATCATTGCAAGAAATTGGATGCAAAGTCATGCAAATGCATCATGGTTGGATACAGTGAAGAAAGCAAAGCATACAAGTTGCATGATCCATCAACCTCAAGGTCATTATCTCCAAAGATGTAATCTTTGATGAGGAATCAAAATGGAAAACCTCAAACACATAGGATATGGAAGCATTGACTTCACAATCATCTACAAAATAGGTTGATGAAGAAGAGCAAGAATTGCCTACCTGCAACATGTTAGATATCAATGCTTCACTCTCGTGTAACTACGTAGGAACCAGCTAACTCTACTTGCAAGCCCCTCATATGAGGAGAAGGCATTTGAGTAGCTCAGTTATCTGGGAGGTCTTGGTTTGGACACCAGATGGGGGCCATGTGTGGCCTGATGGCTAGACGGCTTTAGATAGAGTTGGCACACTACCAAATAGGCTACATGCAAGTGTGGGAAGGCATCCCATGACTGACCGCATTGAGGGTAGACGAAGCATTTCCCGAGGCAGCCCACTCTTGGGTTGCGAGGCCCGTTTCGAGCCCCAGATGATTGCGGATGGCTCTGGGCCGAACGGATTCCATAGGTCAGTTGCTTTATTTGCAACACGGTTCTATCGTGTGGTCGGTGGCCTATTTCGAGATCAACACCCCATCGGTCATTTTTGGCAGACCGACTGTGAATCCCACCGTTCGGCAAAAGCTAAAAGTTACATGGCACTAACTATCCACTATGGAAGTTCAAGATGAAGACCATCCTAAGTGCATACAAGCTTTGGGATACTTCTACTGGGGTGGATGTGAAGCCGGTTGCGAGACCTTCTCGTCGAGCTGTGGACGTCACAAAGGACACTCCACGTAAGTAGAATGTACGGTCATTTCAATTCTGAAATGTTTCTGCACCGTCTGTTGCTCTGGTCCGCATTAATGCGCTACACCTCCAACACTAGAGGTGACTATTTCAATCATGAGGTGCTCGTATTGTCCCCTACATATGAGGAGTTCCAGGTCAAAATTGTAAGAAAGTCCTACCTATTGCGACAGCACTACGAGGTGCTCATATTGTCCCCTACATACAAGGCACCATGTCAAAAGTGTAAGAAAGTGCTAACAAGGGCAAAAAGTAAAACCTAGTCATGCCATAGTGTTGTTGTTGACAAGTGCTTGAAGAAGTGTCACAAAAAAAAAGTGCTAGCAGCTTTGTATGTAATCTGTTTTGTTAAATGTTTGCTTCAGATGTAATTTATTTTGTTTTGATTTTGATATAATACTATTATCGCAAAAACTATCGGATGTTATTTCTTAATGTAATTTCTTTTGTTTCAATTTCAATGTAGTACCATTATTGCCAAAACTATTGTTGGCTGTTACTTCATTAGTGAAAGTGGCTCTAATGAAGTCAAATGGCATATTTTTGCCCTCGTTTACATTTCACTGCAACCATAGGCCCGATCATTGTGTTGAGATATCGAGCTCCAATCTGCAAGTGAGACTCCTTACTTCTCTCCCACTCTCTTCACATGTTGCAGAAGAAATTGTTGAAAAAACTGTTCTTATTGTAGTGAAAATGGTCCCAATAACCAGTGCGGTGGTTGCAAGGAAACTATACTAAATTGTAAATGTCTACATTTTCCTTAGTTTGGAACTAAAATAGCTCTAAGAATGTGTGCAGTGGTTGAGAAATTGTTGCACAAGGAGTAATACGGCTAAAATATCTCTAAAAGAACACTATTTTCCTTGGTTTAGAACTAAAATAGCTCCTCCAACATCTAGCACGGTGGTTGTGGATATGGACCTTGAGGGGTCCCGTTAGAGATTGACATGCCATGGTGGTTTGCCACGTTGTTCTTCATGCCAACATCATTGCTTGAACTAGCACGGTGGTCAACGCAGCAAAAGACTGTGTTGCGCAGCAATAAATGGAAAAGCTGCATAATGACAGGTGACAAGCCAAAAGTTTTGTGCTATTGTCAGGCTAATGTGGTTGTGCTCGAACCAGCACGGTGGTCAGCGCAGCAAAAGATTATGTTGCAAAGTGACAGATGGTGAAGCTGCACAAGCAAACATGGCAAGGCAAAGGTTGTGTGATGTAGTCAGAAGCAATAGTATCTATGCTCATGAGTAAATGCATATAGTGCAATTTGTCGAGCTCTGCGCTATTGGCCATGATAAGATTGCGTCTCATTATTACACCAGTGTGCGTTCATGACATCAAGAAAATTTTCGGTGAGAGCATGGGTCCTCACAAATTCTCAATTACTCACCTAAAAGCTCATCGTGTCGTAGCCCCAAAGCGGCCCCAAAAATAGTTTTACAATTGGCTACACCCAAGCAAACATTGACTTAATGTGGCACTAATTATGTAGTGTATTGATGACATGGCATGATGACATGGCCTTGGTTACATAGTTGATCACGTGGCAACTATACCACATGAAACTAACTTGATGTCAGTCGTAATCTACCAACCTATGCTAGCTACTTATATGGATAAATATAGTTTCTAAGGTAGCAGTAGCATCGATGATGGCATCGAGAAGGATGTATGCATCAGCTTTTGCTTGCCATTGATGGTTGCTTAGATTTTTTGTCTAGCTACAACTTGAATCTACTTGCTTTGTTGCTATATTTTGCTATTGTATTGAGAGTGGTTGTTCAACTCCCATGCACTAGTTATCGCTAACTAACAAAGGAAAGGGCTATGTGATATTGAGCACCACAAAACACCCACCACAAATATAGAACAACACTAATAACTAACAGTTGATCCTCCCATTCTACTCCCCAAACACATATGCCTTGTGCAGCATGCAAACTTCTTCATGCAATAACTAGAAATGTACCACTCTTGAACCACAAAAGATTTTTTAAAAAGAGGATGGTCTCTAGTCGGAGATATATCATCAAGTGCCTGGCCAAGGAGAGGGGCTACCATTGAGTTAGTGGGAGAAGTTGTAGCCAAGGCTGCAGCTGAACACTAGCATCCTGAACCAATGATGTGCAACATCATTGGGAGCAACTAAAATGGGAATATCCAAAGCTCTAGAGGGGATGGCGTCCTAGATGGTAGCATCCTAATGTGAGGGTGTGAAGGCCGCACACAAACCGAAAGCCATCTAGGAACAGCAGGTGCCATGGAAGCAAGTAGAGGTACTGAGGGAGCACTCTATCAAGGAGATCGCTCTAACATGGAGGAGCTGTACCAACACCCAGTCAAGGTGGAGGAGGAGGTGCTGGAACTACACCAACACCTTGTTGAGGTTCAGGAGGAGGTGTTGAAACTATCCCACCCTTTATCGAGGTCTAGGGGGGGTACTATACCAGAAGAATTTGTGGGCCTCTTCTTTTTAGGGCATTCCTTGGCAAAATGCCCAACAATCCTACAGATCCTACACTAGTCCTATTTGCCCATGATCTCCACTCTTTGTCAAAAGAAAGAACCATCCGAACATTGAAGCATGATATGATCATCTGATAAATTAGGGTCCAGCATAAGGACCCTAACTCTAGGAACCCACCGTCAGGCCTGATCGCATCTACAGGTGTCGTGGGCAAACCAGGGAGGGGGAATCTTAGTTGACAATACCAAAGTACTCCCCAATCACTAGGAGTAAGCGATGGTAAACCAGACCAGGAAATCGGACAAAAAACAAAAATCCCTACTTGGTCTCCTCTACAGGGTCAAAGCCCAGCATGAAAGGGTCAAAAAAATGTTTCTATGTCCCAAGTACAAGTATTGTCTTTGAGCACATCGCTTGTAGCCTGATAAATCAAAGTCAACCTGGAAGACACCTTGCCTTAGTAAGTGAACATCTTCGAGTCGAGGGGTGAGGTCTGAGGATAGCGCCGTGAGCATCTAGTCTCTAGCTAGCACTCTTGAAGGGTGAGCCCCATAGATGCACACAATCACAGTGATAGAACTTTCAAGTTCTACATCCCTCTTGAGTTGCCGCAGCTCATCTTCTAAGAACATAACTATTTCCACGACCGATGGAAGCAGGATAGGACTGGTTGATTGGAAATCCATCGCCAATCGAGGTGGGAAGGCCGATTCAAACCCAGTTGAAAGATTCATCCATCACGTCTATTGCAATTAGAAAGGGCGAGCAAGGAAGGACGGGGCTACAGAGGAGAAAAGCAAGAAAAGATGGCAAGAAAGAAAAGGGGGGGTAGGGGGAGGGGCTGAGAAAAATAGAAAGGATTAGACATGCATTTACACATATATTCATTTACATTACACTTTCAAATAGATGACACACATGGGAAAAATATTGAAAGATTAAAGCATTTGATATAGCAATCACAAATCCATTCATGTTCTTTAGTAAAGTGAATATTGCTACTTTCAAGTATATAAAGAGGAGGACGAGAGATCATTAAGTCTCTCGTATACTTCAATCTATCCCATGAAAGCTTGGGCTTCAAATTCCTCTTTGACTTCAAAGGCCTCTCAATATCTATACTTCCTTTCTATATATAATTGTGTTTGTTGATCCACATGTAGATCCTATCTATTCAAATGCACTCCATACATAGTTTTCCCTTTGAATGCCACAAGTCACATCATTTCATAATCATGATAGTTTGTGTACTAGAGATAGAATACAAGTCAGTAGTAGGAAACTAATTTGATTACCTATTATTCTTGATCCTTGGGAATTAAATTGAGTGCCATAAGTGAAATCGTTTTTAGAATCATAATGGTTCACATCCTTGAATATAATGTGACTCAATAGCAAACTAAATGTGATCACGCAAAGCTCTCAATCGTAAGTCAAATCATAACCCAGATAGTACATTCTATGGTGCCTCAATTCATTGTCAGAGGGTATCACTTTCTATGTGAACTTTGTCGCTCTTGGCTTGAGATTTCCCTTATTCCTCCTCTTTCAAGTTTAGCTACTCTATCAAGGTCACCACTCGCTTTCATTCAATAGAAACCACTCTGTCAAGGTCACCACTCACTTTCATTCAATAGAATGTTGAGATATGGTGCCATGAGCACATAGATTAAAGGCAAAGGTATGTGATAAGGAATGTATTAAAGTAGCCACCCTAAGATGTGGAGTACATGATGTGGAGATGTGGATTGAGGATATCCACAAGGAGAGATGTGGATGAGAGGATCACACATGTGTTGACTATTCAAAGGGCACTCTCTATATAAGAGGCCTATCATGTATTGTTGAGAACACACATTGCAAGAGATATAGATTTGCTATCTCCCTCTCATGTCCTATTAATGTGCTTTGAGCCACCTTAGTTCTTCCGCTAATCTTGTGTGCACTAGGCTAGTACGATCTGCACTTTGACATGGTATCAAAGCTAGTTAGCTAAGCCTAGAATAGCTTAGATTAAGAGTCCTAGAGAAATCTCTACTGTGCATTTCCTTTCATTAGAGATTTCTGTTTCCACCCACTCTTCTTAGAGAGTTTGAGAGTGTGAAAGAGAGATTTGTTTCTTCTTCGTAAAAGAGAGAGAGAGAAAGATTCTTTGAGTTGTTCATTCAAGTCATTGCTTCATTTTAGAGAGAGGGACTTCATGCTACAACATTTTCTGCCTCCTTCAAGCTCCTTCCTGCCAAGACCAAGCTCACACAACTCAGCAACCTCAAGGAAAGCCTCTGCAAACATTGTACCAAACTCAGCAAGGTGAGCTTTACATGCAAGTTCACTCTCTGGTTCAAAAAGTAGGGGTGCGCAAGATCCCAATTCGTATTACTGATGCCACTATAGCAGCAAAAATAGAGAGTCCATAATAGGTCACTTCAGCATGCCACAAATATGTTGGAAGTTCAAATCCACAATACTCAGCAGAGCAAAGGATTGTTGGCAAAGCTCTCGCTTTCAACACTACATTTCGAAATAAGCTCATCCAAAGAGAAGGATGACCAATCTATGGCTAATTCTGCTGGCTTTATTCTCCTCGTTTCAACTCTTGCTGCTACTACTGGTCACCATAACAACTTCCTGATTCCATTAGGCCGAGTCCATTAGTGCAGCAACGAGCATCAGAAGCTATGGCGCAACTCCACCTAAAGAGTCCACCACAGCATGGGCGACTCGATGCTAGCGAGTAGGCAGGACTAATGAGGCTAACTTAGAGGTCGTGACCAAGCACTCCAATGTCTTCCAGCACCACCCGCGACCGCTTCACGGATAGAACTCCTACAACAGGCTTAGAGCGACACCTTCCAAGTTGTGAGTAGCACCTTCCAAGCTTTAGAACTACAATCAACTTAAGCTATAGCCTCTACGATAGCTGCCATCACAGCTCACGCAGAGCCAGCCACAACCCATGCAGCTCATAACTCTATCACCTTCTTGCAGCTTCTCCAAATGAGCTCCTCTCAATACCAAGCTCTTAGCCTCTGTCTTCACACTGAGCTCACGCTGCGCACATGGGCCACGGGCTTCTTCACTGCGCGACCTTCTCCAATCGGCCGCATCGCCGTCCTCTCTCAAGCCTCATCCACAAAGTCTCCAAGGTCTTTATTTTTATTTTTTTTAAAACCACGTGGTAGGATAAGAACTAACCGTGGTTAAGTTAATCTAACCACCACAGTGAACCTTGGTTGAGAGTTTGTAGTCACTAGGGTTAGTTCAACTTGGTCAATGGTCAAGCAACCCAAAAGAAACCATGGTTAAGTTAACTCACCGTCAACAACCATGGTTAGAGTAGGATTAGTTAAGTGCCACCTAAGCACATAGCCCTTGCCCAGCACAGTTGGGAATTCAGCATGTGAATCCTCTGCCACATCATCAAGGCCCCCTCTTCTTCACAGAACCTTCGACAAGTCGTAACTTCCAATCCACGAAGAATTTGGGCACGCTCCAAAAGGGAAAAGTGATCAACTTTTTGAGCTCTACGCTCCTCTCATATCAAAATCATTGTTAGCAATTAGACACTACCATTGAAGCAAAATAAAACTCATGGTAAGACCTTTGCAACAAATGGAAAAGTGATGCATGAATGCAATAAGCATGCTAAAAGCACAAGTGCATGAGATGACCATAGCACAGAGCATGGCATCCACACATAAAGCATTAAGGCATATGGAAGAACAAAGCATCATGCATCAAGCTATGTCAAGAGAAGAAGAAAATGCCATCGACAATCAAAAACCTTGCCCACCTTTAGCCCATATGTTTGTAAATCAAACATGACCACCTGAGAGTAGCCATGTAAGCACCCAGGGGAGGTATTGACATGTAAACCACGCTTGACCACCTTAAGTAGCAATGCATGCACTAAGGGGAGGTGATGGAATGTAACTCACATCTGACCACCTCGTAGTAGCCAATGGATCATGGCACCAAGGGGAGGTGTTGAGATATGGTGCCATGAGCACATAGGTTAAAGGCAAGGTATGTGATAAGGAATGTATTAAAGTAGCCACCCTAAGATGTGGACTACATGATGTGGAGATGTGGATTGAGGATATCCACAAGGAGAGATGTGGATGAGAGGATCACACATGTGTTGACTATTCAAAGGGCACTCTCTATATAAGAGGCCTATCATGTATTGTTGAGAACACACATTGCAAGAGATATAGATTTGCTATCTCCCTCTCATGTCTTATTTAGTGTGCTTTGAGCCACCTTAGTTCTTTCGCTAATCTTGTGTGCACTAGGCTAGTACGATCCACACTTTGACATAAAAACCATAGCTCATTCCGATTCACACTTCTGTTGATACTTCTAAAGGCCAACCACAAGTTCTTTGGCCTCTCTTTTTTTTCTCTTGGATTATGTGAGAGCTGCTCTGCATTAATTTCTTGGTTATCATTTAAGCAAGCTCCCTTTCCATCTCTCACCCTAGATGTTCATTTCTATAGTCAACTTATTAGATAGGGCCTAGACTTGAGCTGTTTCTTCCCCAAATGAAACCTTGCATTGGGCTGCCTTAAACTTTTGTTTATCAGCCTACCTCCCTAAATTTTCAAGCCTTAAATGTGAGAAAGCTGCAAGTGAGACTCCTTCCTTCTCTCCCACTATCTTCACATGGTATCAGAGCCAGGTTCATGGTAAGGAGCTCAAGAATGCAAACCAAGTTCGCAGTGTCTTGGTAAGAGGACCAGTGTTGCTTTCCCTTTTCGAGTTTGGGAGCAAATCTCTACAGGCAGCATAGCCGAAAAGTGCAAGAGTGCATTGTCTCAGATTGAGACACCCTTCACGGTGTGGCGAGAGGGCAATATATACCCTGGGTGACTTTATTTTTCTAATTTGAGGCCATTTCGAGGCCCATTTTAGAGGCGGAAGTTCTTCGCAACCACTGAGAAAAAGGCCCTGTTTTTGCTATTCGACCACTGCTTTGCAGGTCGGTGAAAAGTTGCCACAAAAATTGCATCGTATGCCTGTGCACAGAGATACTGGGAGTTACAAAATCATCCTTATTGCTGTTGATGCAAAGTCCTCACTAGGAAGTGACTGTATGGTCAAATACCACTTTCATCAGTTTTGCAGATTTGCCCGTGTGAGGTAGAAGCTGTGTTTTTTACAGTGACATAATATTTTGCAGTGTTCTGTAATGGCGTTTGATTCTCTTTCATAGATTGTCAATGAAAAGCTTGACAAGAATAACTTCCAAAGATGGAAGTTTAGAATGACGAATTTCCTTATGGGAAAAGGCTATTGGGAGTTCATTACAGGAAATGAAGAAGAACCAGTTCTTCCTAATGTTCCCAATCAATAGGAAATGCAGGCATTTAAAGGATGGCATGAGAGAGCTAGAAAAGTTATGTATTGGCTGTCTATCAGTATTTCGGATTCTACGATTGTGCATATTCAGGATGCAAGTATGCCAAAGGAGGCATGGGATACTTTGGCAATAATGTACAGCACAAATACGCAAGCCAGGAAAATGTAGCTCAAGCAGGAGTTGCACAATGTGCAGAGAGAAAATATGAGCATCAATGACTACCACATGAAGCTGAAGAAAATTGCATATGCACTTGCTTACATTGGGTCGCCAGTGGAAGATGATGATTTAGTTTCTGTGACCTCGAATGGTGGTCTAGGAAAGGATTATGCACAGTTCCGAACATCCATTGCCATCCGTGAGAAATTTCCTAATTTTGAGGAGTTGTTTGCTCTTTTAATTTCTAAAGAGCAGAGAAATGGTGGTGCATCTTCTTCAAGAGGAACTTCAAAAGAAACTGTCCTACTCAAATGCTGGAAGAGGTAGAGGCAGAGGTAGAGGAGGCCGATCTGGAGGCCGTGGTAGAAATCAGAATATGCAGCAAACTCAAGAAAACCAGTCCTATGGAGGACGACGTCGTTACTCTAGAGGCAGGGGGAGCGAAAGAGGTCGTGGTGGATGGCAGAGAGGCCAAAATGCAAACAGCAATGTTGAATGCTACTATTGTGGTAAAATGGGTCATATGACTAAAGACTGCTACCAAAAGCAGAATGACATTATGAATGGAAAATTGCAGCAAGGCAATTATGCATCCTCTAGTAGACAGGGTGATGACAGAAACGAGCATTTGTTTATGGTGTAGCACATGACCAATTCTGTGACAAGTGCAGAAGAAAGCAATGATGTGTGGTATGTTGACTCAGGTGCACGTCAAACCACATGGCAAGTCATGCAGAATGCAAGGAAAATGGAAAGACTAGGATTTGTGGAGTGATGATACTGCACATCCTATTGTGGAGATTGGTAAAATTCCTTTGTCTATGCAGGATGGGAAAAAGAAATACCTGTCTGATGTATTTCATGTCCCGAACATCACCAAGAACCTGGTTTCTGTTGGTCAAATGGTTGAGTAGGGCTTGCAGGTCAGATTTAATCCTCATGGATGCTTTGTTGAGGATATGAAAAATAACGGTCGCTTGATAGCAAAAGGAAAGAAGAAGGGCAGGATGTTTATGTCGGATGTGGACATGCCTAAATTGAGTGCAGCAATGTTTGCACATGGGATTGATGTAGTTGCAGATATTGATATCTGGCATAAACGTATTGGTCATGTTAATGTACAATGACTTTAATCAATGCAGGCCCAAAACATTGTTGCAGGATTGCCTAAATTCAAGGTTGCAGAAATGCATAAGGGATGTGAAGCCTGTCAATTTGGAAAACAGGCAAGGCAACCATTTCCTAGACATGTTCAAAGAGTAAGAAGCCATTGGAATTAATCCACTCTGAGTGTGGACTACTAAAGCTACATCTATTAGAGGCTGTCATTATTTTGTCACTTTTATTGATGACTACATTAGAAAAGTTTGGGTGTATTTTATGAAAAAGAAAAGTGAAGTGTTTGGGCATTTCAAAACTTTTAAAGCTATGGTTGAAAAGAAACAGGCCTACAAATAAAATGCCTAAGGTCAGATGGAGGGGGAGAGTACCTCTCAAATGAGTTTGCAAGGTTCCTGCAGGAGCATGGCATAAAGCAACAATATTCATGCAGTCATACCCCACAACAAAATGGACTTGTAGAAAGGAAAAACAGGCATATTGGAGAGGTATCTCAAGCCATGCTAAATGAAAAAGATTTACCAGATTATTATTGGGCTGAAGCAGTTGCTACAGCAGTTTACATAATGAACAGGACTCCCACTGCAACAATACATGGCATGACGCCAGAGGAGATGTATATTGGTAGGAAACTAGATATTTCTCATTTGAAAATTTTTGGTTGCATTGCCTATGTTCATGTGCCAGATGAGTTGAGGACCAAGTTGGATCCAAAAGCTGAGAAGTGCATCTTTATTGGTTATTCTCTGTAGCAAAAAGGGTATAGATGCTATAACCCTTCTACTTGTAAGTTTACAGTGAGCAGAGATGTTGTTTTTGATGAGATGAGCAGCTGGTATAAACCAGTAAATGTGATTGATGATGTAGATGCACAAAATGGTAATGCTGCACAGAATTCACAGCAGCAATCACAAAGTATTAGTGGACCTGCAATGTCCTCTAGCAGTGGTTCACATACTTTGCCATGGACAGGCAGATTGAGATCAAGAGAATCTCCTCAAAGCAATGCAGATAGTGGTATGCAGGTATCACGAAAAGGAAAAGAGAAGGTAGATCAGCCCATGTTTGATGTGAATGCAGGTCACTCTTATGTGGATGGTGAATCCAGTGGCTCAGAACAGAGCATTGATGATGAGTTGGGTATTCCTTCTATTGTTACACCTGGAGTAAGGAAGACTAGGGATGTTTTGAGAGCACTTGGAAGTGAACCTATTTTGTGCAGGTCTACCAGAGCTAGGTATCCTGTGGATAGGCTGAAATATTATGGATTTACAACCATTCACTATGCCTATATGGTCAAAGTGATACAGGAACCAGAACCCACTTAATTTGAGCAAGCCATGGGAAGAGAAAAATTGGAGAAAGCCATGGATGAAGAAATGGATGCCTTGGAAGCAAATGCTACATGGGAATTGGCGCCTTTGTCTAAAGACAAGAATGCAATTGGCTGTAAGTGGGTTTATAAGGTGAAGCACAACACAGATGGTTCTGTGAACAGATACAAGGCAAGATTAGTTGTCAAGGGGTATGCACAAACATATGGGATTGATTATGAAGAAACATTCAGTCCGGTTGCAAGGATGGCAACCGTAAGAGTAGTCATTGCTATGGTTGCATCAAAGGGATGGTCGTTACATCAGATGGATGTAAAGAATGCCTTCTTGCATGGTGATTTGCAAGAAGAGGTCTTTATGGAGCAGCCACCAGGTTATGTTCATGCTATTCATCCTGAGTTTGTTTGCAGGTTCAAGAAAGCCTTGTATGCCTTGAAGCAAGCACCTAGAGCATGGTCTGACAAGATAGGATAGTATCTTGTCATTATTGGCTTTCAGATTTCCAAGGCAGATTTCTCATTTTATATGAGAAAAACAGAGAAAGGTAATATGCTGCTTGTCATTTATGTTGATGATTTGATCATCACAGGTGATAGTGATGAAGATATCCCTCATGTGAAAATGCTATTGAAGAAGAAGTTTGAGATGAAGGATTTGGGAGAGCTGCATTATTTCTTGGGCATTGAGGTGATTAGATCACCAAGTGGGATACGGCTCTTGCAGAGGCAGTATGGATTGGACATGCTGTCCAAATATGGGATGATAGGCTGTAAGCCTATTTCAGTTCCTTTGGAGCAGAATGTGAAGCTGAGCACAGATGCAAGTGAGCTTCTAGAAGACCCTACCATGTACAGATGCATAGTAGGAAGTTTGATTTATATGACTATTACCAAGCTAGATTTGAGCCATGCTGTTGGATTGGTAAGTCAGTTTTTGCAGGCTCCAAGGAAACCGCATTTGGATGTAGCTAGACACATACTCAGGTATGTGAAGTCCACATTGCAGTATGGACTATTTTATGAGGCTGGGGTTCAGATATAGTTGCATGGATACACTAATGTTGATTGGGCTAGTAGTATTTTAGATAGACGATCTACCAGTGTGTGTTCTCTTTTGGGAGTGCTACAGTCACTTGGAGCAGCAAGAAACAGCCTACAGTTGCCTTATCGAGCACAGAGGCTAAGTACAGGGGTGCAACAATGGTTGCATGTGAGGTAGCTTGGTTGCATAAGCTACTCTATGATATGCATCAGTCTACAGATGGGCCAGTTGTCATTTATTGTGACAACATGAGCAGTATACACGTGACAAATAACCGAGTCGATCATGCTAGAACAAAGCACATTGAGGTGCATTATCACTATGTGCAGGAGAAGGTTTTACTAGGTCTTATTGATCTAGTTTATGTTAGCATAGAGGATCAGGTAGCTAACATATTCATGAAGGCATTAGGCACAGAGAAGCTACACAAGTTCAGAGACCTAACTGATGTGCAGGAATTGGGATTGAGCTCGAGGGGGAGTGTTGAGATATCGAGCTCCACTTGTGATATGCCAGGGTGACCATTGTGCATTTATGTCACCAACTTGTTAGCTACAGATGCAGTTGGTACACCACTCATGAATAATAGCTGGATGATAGCTATCCTTATGTACTCTAGTTCGTGGATCAGTTACTATGCCACCTTAGTTAGCTGAGTTTGGTTTGAGACCCACATAAGGTTTCTCCTATTTCTTTGTACTAGAGTTCTTTTGGCTTTCACAACTAAGAAGAGGAAAACTGTTTTCAGCCTCCACCTTTGTGTGTATTCCCCCATTGTGTATGTGAGAAAGCTGCAAGTGAGACTCCTTCCTTCTCTCCCACTATCTTCACATAGGGTAGTGCCGATGACTTTCAAGGAACTTGATCCACCACTATTACTATAGCAAGATGATCAGGAAAGTAAGTACGATGGTATGGATACGGATGAAAAGGCTATGATAACTCAGGATAAAAACAAAGGCAAGATCAAGGGAATCAAGGGTAAGCCTAGCAAAGGCAAGTCTAAATCTGATAATGGAGTGGACTCTTCAGATGAAGACAACAAGAAAAAGAGAAAGAAAGAGAGAAGAAGTGCTTCTACTGCGATGAGCAGGACATTTTGTAAAAGATTGCAAAAAGAAGAAGGCTAATCAAAATAAGAAGGGTGCTAGAGAGTTATCTATTTAGTTGATTCTACCTCTTCATCAAGATTGGTGTTTATATGTATATCACTCCCATATCTCGTATCTGGTGTGTCTACCATTTCACCATCAAGGCTCTACTCCCCCCAAATTATAATTCCATAGCGGTCACCACTTGGGTATGTACATGCATTTTATGCATAGCTATTCTCATAGGTGATAGAGAAACTTTTCCTAGTGGCAACTCTGAGATTAGATATATGGAACCCGGTGTGATTGTCAAAATGTCAGACATTGAGGATTGGTCAAAAGAGGAGTCAGGATCCTTTATGAAGGTAACAGACAGTGATGAGTGCTTGGAGACAATCTAGGTGCTTGGCTAGTGTTACCTAGAGTAGAGTGAGATTCTTTGATAGAACCGGAGGACTCATGGTTAGACAATGGCTATGACTTTTGTTACCCTTGGTTGCCAAAGTCTCACATCTTCCCTTTGAGCTTCAACATGTAAGCTCCTAGCTGGAGTGTTTAGGTATTCTGGATTTATGCCTGGGATATGATGTCTAGTGTATGTTGATTGGCTATAAACCTACCTAGATAGAGGACAGAATGAAACATACTCTAAGACATTAGTGCTTGGAGGACTTCCTTCTATTCACCCATCGTGAGAGGGACACTTAGAATATACCAGTACCTAGAGAGTTTGCATTCAGAGATGGGTTCATGACTACAATTGGTGGTACCATCAAGTGCTACAAAGGATGGACTTTTGTACTATACATGTGTGCAAAAGTAGAACCAAACCTGGTAGAGCAGCGGCAAATTGTTGTGAAAAGCCAAGAAAAGACTATGACATGGGACCTACTAGAGCATGCCCATACATAGGAGGTGAACTTGGAGACTTGGACGGGCTACAAACTTAGCTCAAGGTGCTCTCCACCTATGCTGGCTTTTTGGATAGCAATGTGGAAGGGGCTTGTTGGACAAAGAGTCTGAATAAGCTCAATGGAGCATGTGGGCTCAGAGATCTCGAGGTGCTAAGCATATAGTAGGAGAACATGTTTGGTATTATATCTTGTTCAGTTTGTGGATTGATGGAAATATACAAGTGTTGTTTCTATATTTGTCTTGATGCATTATCTATTTGTGCTAGCCTACAAACACATGAATGGTTGTGAAGTACACACATGTTGATGTAGCCGGATCCCATAGTGAAAAACTTCTATGTGTAATTCTTGGGCCCATCTATTAGTATTCTACTATGAGATTTCATTTTTGTGTGAAACAAGAAATGAAACACGTATGTGTGTAATTCTTGGGCCCATCTATTAGTATTATACTATGATATTTCATTGTCTAATAGTATCAGCTTAGATGTTGACCTATTGCTACCCTCACAAACGTACCTCTCTACGCAAAGTAGCCCATCTGATATAATCTTAGAGAGTCTTGGAATTTATCCTTGTCACCTTGATAACTTGTTAGGAATCCCATATAGCATCAAATGAAACTTGTAGGTACATCCAACTTCATATGATAATCATGCACAAAAAGCATTCACAAAAGATCACTTATACCTAAGATAAGAAATAAGGGAATATCCAAAATATGCCAAAGGTTACCCTATAGGTTTTATGACAACCTTATTCTCCTATACACATCTACCCTAAATCTAGTGTCTGGCCTTTCTACATGTTGTACAAATTGCAACACTGATCTATGCTTGAACTTTATGAAACCAAGATGGTATAAGTAGCCTTATCTGTTCAGTTTATTGGTGTCGCACAACCTATTTTTGTGAATCAAAATGATGGACCATTTGTATTTTGTTGGTTTAGATTCTTTATGATGATTGTCATGGCAGTATATAAGTTTTGTTCTATGTAGTGGCATCCATCCAATAGAAGCTGATGTTAGAACAAACACAACTTCTAAGCCAGCTAGGACTGCAGGTGTCATAGACCCCAACTACTTGCTATCACATTCAATTTACACACTAGCATGTGACCAAGAGATCTGGCAAGAATTCAAATTTGAAAAAAAACCATTATGACCGACATTGTGGTAGGAATAGAAAAGGAGAAAGGAAAACTAGGGCAATCTAGGAATGCTTGAATTTAGGATACCACCTCTTTTTGATAGGTGAATACAAGTACCAATTTAGAGCGGGGAAGAGAAAGGGGATATCATCAATAAGCACGCGTTAGATTGATAGATATTTAGAGGCATACACTAATGAGTGTAAGTAGGGGAAGAGAAAGGGGAGAATGCATTGACAAAGACTTATGCATAATCGCGTATGTTGGTTTGAATTAAAAAATATTATGAAAGGACTTATACCTACCACTAATTAGCTTTTAAAGGTCATTATTATGATAAAGCTTACAAAGATAAGAATTGCTCTCAACTCCAGAGTGTAAACCGTTAAACTAAGGCTATCTAGATCAGCGTCAATAAAAGCTTGGCATTTTCCCTTCTTTGATAGTAATCAAAACATGGCATCCTTCCTGACAATAAATTAGTTAAGGCTCATGGCAATAAAGATGTACCATAAAGTCCTTAAGAAACTTGAAGACAAGAACAGTACGTGAGTGAAAAGTAAGTACAAGTATTAATGACCCTCTTTGACCACCACCGGACGGTGGAGGGAGGCCAAGTTTCCATAGTCATGGAAGCATCCTTAGACCAGTAGGATAAGGACATTTGTAAAATGTATCAGTGAAAGATGCTCGACTAGTTGGTCTAGGATATCAATCCCGAATATCAAAAGAACATCCTTTCCTTGAATATCAAATATCTGAAGAGGAAATGCATCTTCTCGTAGACCTTCCATACCATGGACAATGGATGTGTCCAATAACTTGATGCTAGTCCAAGCATCACGGCCTAACGACCAAGGTAAGGAGCTGGTCTCATAGTCCCCGTGTCATAATCAAGCCTGAAGCTTAAACTAGTTGAATCAAGTCGACTCAAGTATATCCATTAGTCATAAGGTTTTTCTTATCTTACAGTGGATATACCTCTATGTGTGTGTGTGCACGCTTATGTGCATGCGTGTGTGCGTGTGTGTGTGTGTGCATGTGTGTGCGTGTGCATGTGCGTGTGTGTATGCCTGTGCCTGTGCATGTGCGTGTGTTTCCAATCAAACAATCTAGCCTACTACACTACCAGTCTTCAGTGTTAGAGTAAACCAAAATTAAACCCCCTTGCTCTCTCTCTTCTTCCCCCTCTCTCTTTGTTTCTCAATCCAACTTTTTTCTAAAATTTCCCTAACTACCCTTATTGGTTCTTACTCTCTTCTTATTTTAATGTTATTTATTAATTTCTTCTTAATCTCTTTATTTTCTTAAAGCTTCCTTATTATTTTTCTTTCTTCTTTTTCTTTATTTTCAAACTTCCCTTTTTTTCTTATACTTTTCTACTTTTCCCCTCCTCTTCACTTATTACTCCATTTATTCTTTATTTCTTTAAAATTTCCTTATTTAGTTCTCTTTATTTCCTTTCTTAATTTTCTCAGTTTCCCTTATCTTCTTAAGAAGAAATTTGCCTTATTTTCTCCTAATTTGTAAAAACAATTTATTAATCTTTCTTACTTTCTTACTTTTAAAACTTTTTTCCTTAATTACTCCATACATTCACTATGGCTCTCCTTAAAACATAACTCTACCAATCCCATGTGACCTAAACCCCCCCTTGATCCCCGACCCGCCTGTCTAAATCCCCTTGGGATTGTCGCTCCTTCTACTTACCTTGGTTTTACGTAAGGGTTCACGACCCTTCATCTCACCTTATAAAGTGCTCACCCGTACTGTGCCTGCTCCCATTTCTTCTTCGCCTGCCCTCACTGTTTTGATTCCCACCACCTTGTGCCACATATATTGTTCCCTCTGCTGTAGTACTGCCACATATGGCTTACTACTCTACTCCCTTGTCCTTGTACCCATCCCATCCACCTAGTCTATCCTGTTTTATCTCTAATTCCCACACTTCCTCATGCCTCATATCCCACGAACCCGCATGGTCACCTCGCATTCCATCCTTAATTGTCCTGCACAATTAGCTCGAATTTCCTTTCAGTCGCCTTGCAAAGGTCATCCCTTCCTCTCTACTTTTGGGCCGTGTTGCATCTTCACTATCTCCAACGACTCGACCTTTATGGACTCTTAAGCTTTTTAGTTTTTGTTTTGCTTCATTTTTTACCCCCCTCATGCCCCCTTCACTTATTTCCTTCATTTTATTCTTTACACATTAACCCCCCCCTTTGTACTTTCCATATTAATCCTTTTTCCCTCCCTCTTTGTACCTTCCATATATACCTTATTGTTTACTTTGTATTTTTTATCATTTATCATTTTTACTTTTATTCATCTTTTTCGTTAAAGTGCTCTAACCTTAATTTAAGCTCTCACTAGGCTATTTATATTATTTTTTCCCTTTTGTTTCATCCTTTTTTCTAGTACTATATTTCAAGCTCTCACTTAGGTTATTTTCCACACTCTCCCTTTTCTTTTTTCATTCCTAGTACTTTAATTTTAGCTCTCACTTAGGATAATTCTCACAATCTTCCCTTTCCTTTTTCCATTACTAGTGCCTCTGTTTCAATGCTCACTAGGTGGTTATTAAAGCATCCTATGATTAAACATTACCTCTTCCATGCTAGAATCTTAATTTAAGTGTCTTTCACGCTCTATAGATAATTTATTTTATTTTGATATCGTATTGAAAAATATATCTTTGTTTCATAGGTTGTTAGTAAAACCATTGCTGCTTCATACACTACCCTAGCAATTAATTTTCTAGTTAAAATTTACTTAAATTTATCAATTAGTGATTAATTTTTAAAAGATTTTCTACACTTTGTTTCAAAACGAATTCATTGAATCCTCATTTTCCTCTTTCACATTATCCTCCTTTATACTTTTTCTTTATAAATTACATGGATAATGTTCTAAGTTAATTTGCTTTTATTCATGAACACTCTTCTCATAAGCAGACGTTTACTCCAATTATTTTTTCACTTACTGGTCTACATCAAGCTTGATAAGTTCGTGTTTAAGATTTTATTTTTATTGTGACCCCAATAACAAGGGAGGGGTATTTATGACACCTAAGTTCCCAACTAAGATTAAAGCTGGTTCTCACCAATTTTCTTGTTGGATGGTGGCAGGTAGGCAGACTCCCCTCTTCAATAAAAGTGATGCTTGCTAGGGCTTATCCAAGCTCAACTTCTATACAGTTCCACAAAGTCATTTCTACAAAATGGCCCACTGCTGCTTTCCTTTATAAATAGGGATTGACCGACTTGTACAAACTTTTCTATTAATGCAATTAGTCCTATTCCATTGTCTAGCTTTGCTCTTTTGTCTTTTCAATATGCAAAGGGGTGTTGTCAAGTCTTACACACACACACACACACACACACACTTGGAGACCTTTGTAATAGTTGAGTGTAACTATAATTGGTGGGCTCCATTGATACTGAGGGGAAATGAATTCCACTTTACCCATAAAATAAACTCTTTGTGATCATGCTTGTACTCAATGAAGTATTATTATTATATGAATTAGAGTTTTGGGAATAATACCAAGTTATGTGACACATTAATAATTTTCACATATCTCTTCTAAGGTCCCTTATTATTTTGGGTGTAGTGGGAGATTATGGACAACGAATCCTATGCTGTGGACCTCCCTTGTTACTTTAGACGTTGGATTGTAAATGGTGTACTTTAGAGTGAGGATTTGTATCACTCAAAACATTTATGAAGGTAGTAATGACTTAATGGTCCCTTGGTGCACTACCTAAATGGCAGGATTTACAAGCAGAGTGTTAAGAAGAAAGAAGGAAGATGGGAGATGGAGGATACTCATAGTCCCACCCGTTGAATTCGTCCAACTTTTAACGGCTCACATTGAATGGATGAAGAAGAACTGAGGACCGTTTCTACATTCCAAATTACCCTGAGGGTTGTCTTTGTACTCAGGTGAGGAACTACTTATTGCTCAATGGGAAGGCATAAGTGAATAGAAAGTTGTGTATTGCATTCTCCACGAAAGGGCTCGAGTTTCATACCTAGAATGATCCACCCACCCGCAGTAGCGTTCAATAAAGCTATGAGCTTATAATAACGAGACAACATTTGCTAGACAATTCAGCTCTCACATAGACTCTTTGTTCCTCAAGAGGTGCACAAGGTTATCCAAACCAAAACCAATCTTCTCTCTTGTGAATGTTGCAATGATTGTTCAAAGATCTACTTATTGTCTTGTTTGTTGCAAACTTTCCTCTACTACTTTGGTGAGACAATCCTAATATTTTGGTAGCTTGGAGCAAATGACGGGCTATGAATATATATGAGGGACTTGAATGGTCGCAAAGAACTACCAAAACACAGCTTACACTTTATGATATGCTTCTTTACATTGGTAGTATTGATTTAGGAGAAAAAATCTAATTATGAAGCCAAGAAGTGCTAAGAATCATGGGATCCTCTAATTTGTTGCCTAGAGATTACTGACATTTGATCCTTTCATAAGTGCTTTGTTTTGATTAACTTTGATGATTTTGTATTAAGGAACTATGGACCTCAAGAGCTATGCACTAAGCTTGGATTGTTCATTTCATGGGTTGTATATTAAGCTCTACTCTTTGGGAAGTAGAACATACCTTTGTCCAGACCTTGGTTCTACATAGTTCCCTTATGAATTTGACATGCATACCTCAGATTAATGGATAGACATATTTGAGATCCTTAGCTATTAAGCTTTCAAATTATTGGTCTATTGAATTACAGGTCAAGTTCCTTATTTATTAATCTTAGTGATTGGTCTTAGTGGGATCTTGGAAATTACTAGTGCCATGGATATTTATGTTACTCATATAGATTGCACTAGGTTCTATTGGGTTTCCCTTGGCAGATTGTAGATTTGTCACTTATATGAGGTACCAGATTTATTTTCATGTGAATCATGGGATTGTCTTGGATACGAGAGGAGTGGACATGTTTTACCCTTGGGTCTATATGATGGTTTCTATGCATCAGTTTGGGTTCTTGTTTATAGGCCTCTTATGATTCAATATTATGATTGGTGGAGAATTGATCAAAGGACAATGGGGCCTTTGATTAGTCTACTTATTCCATTGAGAATTACTCTAACATTTTATAAATATTTCATGATTTGTATGAATCCCAGCTATTGATTATTTTTGAACATTAGATTGCCAAGATTTGATTATGCTAATCTAGATAGAGTGACATGGATAACAACTATGTGCCGGCATTGAAGCCTGCCTACCACAGCTTGAATGAATTGTTCTAACTTTCATTTGGTTGTGATGGTGCCAGGTGAGCCAGCATACCTATCCATTGGATTGGCATTGTAAAAACTTTAGCATGATTTGATGGACATAAGATACAACATTGGCAACTTTTGATAGAACTTTATGGTGGATTAAATCTCCATCTATTGTAATATGGGAATGAATTGTTTGTTGGAGATTACTTTTGACTCTTTTTGTAATTTTGACATTTTATATGAATGTGAGTATTTTTTATGACTCCCACTTTGATATTTTGTCTGAAGGGGTTGAATAATAATGGATTACTCTCACTTGTTGTTTGAAAAGGGCAATGAAATTTGTTTGCATGTTTATAGTAATATTATCAATAGTATTTACTCATTTATCGGTAGTGTATTTTGCTGGAAGAGAGAGAGAGAGAGAGAGAGAGAGAGAGAGAGAGATAATGGAAATAATAGGGAGAATTAGGAAATAATTAGAGAAATTAGGAAAAAATATAGGAAGCACTAGGGAAAATTAGGGGAGAATAGAAAAAATTAGGAGAAAACTATGAAATTTAAAAAAGGTGCTAGAGTGGGGTAAGCTGAAAGGTTTTAGGGGAGTTTAGGAGAAAGAGAGGGGAGAAAAGAGTAGAGAGAGAGTGAGGGAAAATCTAGAGAGAGGGAGAAAGGGGGAAAGGCAGTAAAAAAGGTTTTTCAAGGGATTATAAAGGGAAGAAAAGTAATAAGTATGTTCAAGAGGAAAAAACAGGATAGTAAGAGTGTGTGTGTGTGTATCCACCATTAACCTCAAATTAAGTAACTTAATTTACTTTATATGATGGTATAATTCATATGGAATCCCCACTAGGTGTCATTTTAGGCTACCTAGTTTGTAGTTAGCCTATTACACACCTGATTTCCTACCTAGTAGATCACATCTTGACATGATGAATGTCTTTGATAGTGAATTTTTCTAGATCACATCTTGACAAGGTGAATTTCTTTAATAGTGAATTTTCTTTTTCTAGATCACATCTTGACATGGTGAATTTCTTTTATAGTGACCTTTTCACAATCCATATCAGCCATTGTATTTGGAATTTGTTGGTGTGGGATGCTTTTATTACTCTACATATTTTCACTGCTTTGCTTTCATCATTGATATGTAAACTATTGTTTGAATTTAGTCCTAATTTATTGAGATTATGATATTTTATGAGTAGGGAATAGGTTTGTTTGATTACCTATAGATATATTCTACTATAATGAATGTTAGCTCTCTCATTTCATACTTAATAATGTATGGCCTGCTATAGGCAAATCTCCATGTCAAATTGTCTATGGCAAGACCATTCCTACTTCATTGACCTGTCTTAAGCATTGAGTAGAGGTTGCTGACCAATTCACTAAGGATTTCTCTAGCATTTTGACTATTGTCTGTAAAAACATCAAGCTCACTCAAGCTGTCTACACTGCACGAGTGAACAAGGGTAAAAATAGAGTTTTATTCGCTAAAGGTGACCTCGTCATGCAATGTATTGAGAAGCACCGACTCAAGAGTGTTGGGACCCATCCTTTAGTTAAGATTTCCAATAAATTGTATGGTCATTTAAGATCTTGGAGCATATTAATGGCAATGCCCATCGGCTAGAATTACCCCCACACAAGCACATTCACAATTCTTTTAGTTTGCACCTAATGAGACCTTTCCATGGAGACCCACTAACTCCACCTATGGTAGAGGATGCACCTTTTCTCCAAGGAGAGGCCAAGTTCTTAGAGCCAAACCATATCATCGATAAACAAATCACTTAGATGAGATGTGGAAATTCCTATTCCATTTATCTTGTTACATTCAAGAATCACCCCATTGAGGATTCTAAATGAATGCTTGAGTAAATTTTCACCAGTACCCTAGTCTGTTGACTACCTTTTGTCGTGCAATTGAGGGCAATTGCAATTTGAAGCAAGAGGGATGTTATGAGAATTCGAATTATTGCATTAATTTAATCCTTCATTATTTAGTTGAGTGAGATCCAAGTTGTTTTTTTTTTTATTTGTAGGATTTGTGAGCATTTCCTGTTGTAAATATAGCTTCTTTAAAAGATTGATGAGGCTAGAAAGTGGGAAATAGTTAAATAAATGTACCAAATGCACTAGCATTCATAAATCATCAAGTCTCTCCTACACCAATCCTTTTGGATATATCCAAGAAATTTCGTGGTTATCAAAATAGAAACAAAAAACTTTGTTGAGAATAATCAGGGACAAATATCTAAAATATATATAACGCTTTTGGACATAGAACTATTTGTCATGTGAGTCAGCTTAGTGTTATTATAGGCAAATAATAAAATGTGTAAATATTTATCCCATGTGCTTGGTTGACTGAATATGTGACAACGTAACATGTCACAAATAGTATTTTGTGTGATCTCAATTTGACCATTGGACTCGGGATGAAAAGTAGTGGAGAAGTCTAACTATGTACCAAGATTGTCATAGAGTGCGGTCTCAAAGTTACTACAGAATTTACTATCCCTGTCTGACATGATTACGTTCAGAAGGCCATTTGAAGCTTTCAATAAAGGCATCCCATTTAATGTGTCAATGCGAGATCGCCGGCTAAGTAAGGAGACGTCTATGACTTTGGTGATCGGTCTTAATGAGTAACTTGGAACCCATAAGATAGTGGTTCCATATTTTAAGGGCATGAACCACATCGGCTAACTCTTGGTCATCTGTGGAGTAGTTTAGCTTTGTTGGTTTTAACTTACATGACTCGAATGCAATTGGAGGGTTGTCTTGCATGAGCACAACCCCAAAACCCTGTCCACTAGCATTAGTGACCATGACAAAGAAAGGTCTCATGAAGTTTGGCATTGTCACACATGGTGTTTGGATCACTACCTCTTTAATACTCACACAAAAGCTAAAGTGCGCCGCTCGTCCCAAGAGAAAACATGAGTCTTACATAGGAGTGTGGTCAATGGATGTGCCTTGTGCAAGAAGTTCTTAATGAACCTACAACTCAAATGCCTTCAATTGAAACAATGTGTCCAAAGTATTCAATTTTGGACTAGAAAATCGACTTTTCTCTAGATTGGCATACAGTTGGTTCTCGTGTAAGAGAGAGAAAACAAGATCCATGTCTTTCTCATGTTCCTCTCAACTCTTGCTATAAACCATGATGTCATCAAAGAAAAACTACCACGATGTCTTGATAGGGTAGAAAGATATGGTTCATCATCCAACTAAATGTAGCAGGTGCATTGGTCAGTCCAAAAGGCATAACGAGGAATTTCTAGTGGCTAGTTTAGTCCTAAAAGCAGTCTTGAAAATATCAAGCTCAGACACTCTCACATAACGATCTGCTGACTTAGATCAACCTTGCTAAATATTCTGGCTCCTTTCAGCTTGTCGACTAACTCTCAAGATTGGGGTATTGATTCTTCACTATGATTTTATTCAAGGCACAATAATGGAAAGTCCCATTTTTCTTCTTGACAAAAAGAACGGTGCCCTAAATGGTGAACTTCTAGGTCAAATCAAGCCTCAGGTCAAAAGAACTTCTATTTGGGATTGAATTTCTTGTTGCTCAGTACAATTGTGTCTTTACAACGCTTTGCACAATGGTGCACTACCTAGGATAAGTTAAATCTTGTTATCCTCAGGTCTAGATTGAGGAAGGCCAGGGGGTAAGTCTTCCATAAAGGAGTCAATGTAGGTAGTAGAAAGGGATCTAAAGGCTCTTGCTTATGTTTCTCATTCTTGGGACTAGCCTCGATCTTGTTAACCATAACAAGATATGTCTTCTCACATTTACACAAAGCTCTTTTAGCTTAGGTATTGACGAAAAAGGCCACGAGGGAAGCATTCCAAAGTCATGGTCTCAGTCGAAAAAGGCCACAAGGGAAGGTTCTTCTCACATTCCAAAGTCATGGTCTCAGTATCATGGTCTCAGTGTCCTGAGTCACAGTAATGGTGCGCCCAAGATAGTTAGGTTGGCATTGTGATTGACACGCTAGGGCATACTTAGAATGAGATCTTGCTTGCATAAAGGAGCAACTAGGAAATCTCACCTCTTGACTAATGGCCCTAAAGTCACCTCAAGATCCCTAACAGTTTGCAAACAATTATAATACAATCCTTGAAAAGCTGATTTGACTTTATATTTTGTTTTGATGGATGAAAACCCTAGTTTTTTTTCAACAAAACGATGCAAAATGAAGTCATGGGTGCTTCCATCATCAAACAAGACATTATGTTCTTTTTTGTGTAATAGCGCAGTCATGTGTAACAAAGAGGTACGGAAAAGAGATGCACCTTTACCTGAAGAGTTGTTGTCAGTGTCTTTGGTCTCATTGCCCTCATCTCCACCCTCTTACTTGAACGATTTATCCTAAAATTCTTTAGTGATGTCATCAATATAGTTAATGTATGTGGGGTTGTTGCATTGTCCATTGCCATTGGTATGACCATTGGTTTCCTCTGTTGCTATTGATGGAATGATCCTTTTCTTTATTACCTGTCTTGTGTGAAGCAAGTGCATTTTTTGAGCATTCATAACAGTAGTGCCCCTTCTCTTTGAAATTGTAACACGTGACAAGTACATTATCTCTTCAATTTACAAGTAACTTAACATGTTTCCAATTAGACTTACCATCATAACTACCAACTTTATCACTTATGCCCTCCTTCTTGAAGAATGGAGTATGTTTCCTTGCTCAGGGGGTGTGAGTAACAAAGCTTCTTCCTTGTTTCCTTTCTGACTCTAATGCTAAATCCATAGCATCAGAAGTTGTAGATGATTGAAGCATGCACACATCAGCATGAATAATAGGGCATAAACCTTCAATGAAGGTACATCATTGCTCCTTGCATGGCACTTTTTCAACGGTTTGCAATTGAAGCAATGCAAAAAGATATTTCTTAGTGTATACATTCACATTTTCATCGTCCATCTGCATCATTCTTTGCCATTTCCTGGCAAGTATTCTCTTCAAATTGTGTAGGTAGGAAGCGCTTCTTAATTTTGTCTTTGAATACTTCCTATTTCTTTGGAATATCCATGCTTTTTGCAAGCACACTCCACCATAGTTGCACACTACTTGCCATGTGACTCACACCAGATAATCACCTTACTATATGCATCTCTGTTTCTAACCAAAGAGGTCAATTTGCACTAAGTGGACTAACCAAAAAGATAGAGATGGTCAAAGATATGATAAAAGGCCATAGGGAACTTAACAAATTGGCTCACAAAGAACATGTATTTTCCACTCCAAAGATAAGGCAAGTGAAAGGAATACTATAGGCTTTTCTTGTTCACATATATGCTATAGTTTCCACCTCTTCTACTTTGAGTAACGTTATGAGAATTGGAAATTATCCCATTAATTTAATCCTTCAATAGATAGTTGAGGATCTAGCCCGAAGAAAAAAGAAATCACTTGAAGAGAAAAGAAAAGGAAGAAGAAGTGGTGCCCAAATAGAATACCAAAATTAAAAAAGAGGAGCTCAAGAAGCTTCTAAAGGAGATGGGCATTTGTAAAAACCTAGAGAAGGGAGAGAACTGGTGCCAAAAATGCAAAGCCTAGGGTTATATGGTGAATGAGTGTTAGCCAAGTAGATCATGTGACAGTTGCAACTATCCAAGTAGAAAATATTTTGAGAGTAGAAAAGAACGTTTTACTCACTAGGAATGAGTACACTTTTAGGCTTCAACTCCAAACTCATGATGTAAGCTTGGAGTAGGTTGGCAATCCACAATGTACCATACCAAAGCACTACAGGTTAAAGTTTGCACAACTAAAAGGACAAACCAGACAAGTTCTACAAGACCATGAATTTCACTCCTACTTGTGTGACATTCATACCAATAGAAATACCACCAATTACTTCCAAAACATTGCCAATAGAAATAATTTTAATAGATTTGTGACATTAATACCAATAGGAATACCAAAACTTACTTCCAAAAGAGATTTGACATTTAAATTCACACCTATTGCTTTTCCCAAATTAACATTGGAAAAAACATACTACAGAACAAATGGCACATGAATGCTTATGAAAGGAATATTAACAAGAACCAATTGGATAAAGGAAGTATAATGAAATTAATTCAAAGGGGGTGAAACTTAGTTTTAATTTTAGAAGAAGGTCGACAAGTCTTACTTCGAAACAAATTGCATATAAATTTTAACAATTAGCATATAAAGTTTAACAAGAACCATGCAAAACCCAATACCCATGTAGTCTCAAGTCTCACCATGCGAAATTAAGTCTTGATTTTTTCAATAGATCCCTTGATGTTGGGGGTCCAGAATATAACCACATCAGCTGTACCACAATAGGAGGCAAGAGTGTTCCTGATGCTCAGATGATCATGGCCCACCTCACTCGACCTTCCTTGCACTATGAGACTGGCCTGGAGCTACCGGCACTTCAGCGACATATACTGCCACATATAAAATCTTAGCCAAGGTGTTGAGACATCAGTTGAGACCCCACCTCTCGGGCATCATTCATGCAGACCAGTTTTGTTCAGGAATGCAATATCTAGACAACATCTTTAGTTTTTTGGATGCAATGGATCGGGCTAGGGAGGAGTCACATCCTCTTTCCATCCTTGTCCTAGATTTTGAGAAGGCTCATGACAGGGTGGAGTGGTCCTTCCTAGAGGGTACTATGCATAGATTGTGCCTCTATATGATAGGTGGATCAGGGGGTCTCAACTCTTTGTTGAGGTGCTTATTGGAGAGGCCACACAAGGGAGGCATTTTCTCTATTCTTTTTGGTTTGACAAGCTATCCCCTTTCCCTCCTCCTCTTTCTTTTCATCGCTAAGGTGCTAGGTTATGTCTAGTGCTCTTAAGCAACAGAATTGGCAGGTATGAGGCTTTCGATCATATAGGAGGAGGAGTGACCGGATTCAAAGTTCATAGACGATATGACCTTATATGTGGAGGGCCCAACCATGAGCCTTAAGACATTCAAGGCTGCCTTGGCTATTTATTGCGATGCCTCAGGCACTTTGATCAAGTGGACCAAATCTATTGGCTTCTTCAAAGGGAGACTATCATTATCACTCGCAAGTGATAAAGAAGTGACAAGGACCCTCATGGTTACCTAGGTGATGAGGGTGTTATAGGAGGTCTTTTGGTGACATGAGGGTGACAAAGCAACTTCTTATCTGTGGTGACAAGGGGGTGACAAGGACCCTTGTCATCATCCAAGTGATAAGGAAGTGACAACATGATCTTTTGTCACATAAATGATGAGGGGGTGACAGGAACTTTTGGTCATCCTAGATTTGACAAAGGGGTCACAAGGACCCTTTGTGGTCACAAGCAACAAGGGGTGAACAAAAATTTTGGTTGTAATTTTATCAAGAGTGGCAAACATGCTTTTGGTCACCCAACCGATAGAAGAGTGACAAGGACCTCATGGCCACCCAAGTGACAAGGTGGTGAAAAGATGACGTAGTCATAAAAGTGACAAGGGAGTAATAAGAGGCCTCTTTGTCACCCAATCGATAAGGGGGTGGCAAGAGGACTTTTGGCCATACATTTGATCAGGGCTTGGTAAACACTTTTTGGTCACCCATGCAACAAGTGACAAGAAGACTTTTGGTTACACAAGTGGGGTGACAAGAGGTATTTTGGTCACACAAGTAACATGGAAGTGACAAAGACACCATTGGTCACACAAGTGATACGAGGATAACAAAGCCACTTTTGATCACATAGGTGACAAGGGTGGCAAGAACACCGTTGATGACAAATTCTAAAGGCTTTTGGTCAAGTGGGTGATAGGGTGACAAATAGGATTGTTATCACCCTTTCAGGCAAGGGATGATGAGGCATTGTGGTCACCCTATGTGAAAAGGCATGACCAAGAGGCTTGTTGTCACCCTAAGTGACGAGAGGGTGAAAAGAAACCTTGTTGCCACCCTAGGTGAAAGGGGGTGACAAGGAGGTCTTTAGTAACCCTAGGTTTAGCAAGTGACAAAGAGATTTGAAGCTCAATGGGTGATAAGTTTGGTGTCATGTTAGGATCAGAATGTCAAGGAGGTTAGGTGTATATAGGCTAAATCTAGCAAGTTTCCATGCCACCCTCCCTTTCTTCTCCTTTCAAAATTTCCCATCTCTCTCTATGCATCTATCACCCTTCAAAACCAATGCACACTTCCCCTTCCTATATTGTATCTCCACTCCAACCCCCTTCACGACTTGCAATC
Organism: Dipteris shenzhenensis; assembly: GCF_047967505.1. Taxonomy (NCBI): domain Eukaryota; kingdom Viridiplantae; phylum Streptophyta; class Polypodiopsida; order Gleicheniales; family Dipteridaceae; genus Dipteris; species Dipteris shenzhenensis. Next base: position 28,643,701 of record NC_141610.1, read on the forward strand.
TACTCTCAACACCTCCGCTTGTTGCCACAGAAACCCTCCCACCCCCTTCTCCCTCCTTTCCTCTTACTACCAATGAACTACTCTCCAACATAATCTCTTTCCTACATGCATACAACCACCCCCTCTCTCTGATGTTGTCCAAATCACTGAGGCTATTTATCAATGCTTGAGCATCCTCCGCATTGAAATGTAATTTCCAATGGTATTGCACAAAGGTTTCCATAGCATTGCTTTGCAATAGGGCCTCCTTGTCCTATCAATCAGAATGGGAGGTTGGATTCCTATCTAGATTCGAAGTTTGGCAACATACAACCACTACCCCCATTGCCCGTAAATCCTAGTGCAAAGGTTTCCAAACCATTTCTATGCAATTGGGCCTCACATTATACACGAGCGAGAGAACGAAAGCATGCATGCTAATCATTTTAATTGAAACTAATTTTGACAATTCAACCTTTTATCAATATTGTTGCAAACTTGACAAGCTACCAAAAGCAATAGAAATATCCAACGATAGTGCAATCATTTCTCACAACACACTACCAATAATGCAATCATTTTTTCAAATCATTCATTCTGACATATGGGATTACGCTTTTAAATTACCCAATAGGTAAAGACAATCAATTTTATCATCAAACCTATTAGATTCATTCTAAAGAAGAATTAAAGGAAAACCAAGCATAGTCAACTTAACACCAATGGAATATTCAATCAGGTACGTCAAGTCATGGAGTACTCAATGCAACAAATGATAGATTGTCATAAGTATTCATGCACAATCAAACCCCTAAATTAATCATGATTCTCACAACTTAATCTTTGGAGAATTCTTGCATCGATGTAGAATGCTCCAAATGCATATCAATGATCCAAACTTGTTTCGACAATAGTACATTCATTTCTTAATCATGATATAGTACATTCTTTTTTATCATAAAAACCCTCAATGATTTTGGCACTCAATACATGTCGAAGATACTCATCGAGCATATGAAAGCTATTCAACAATTGCAAGAGCAGAATCTTCTCAAACAATCAACAAATCAATTTTTCATTGTGACTATCAAGGACAGTCTTCTTAAAACAAATGCATCAAAATAGCACATTCGAAGGAAACAAAATTTTCCACAAGGAAAATGGCTTTTTTGAGTGATCAAACTTATGCTTTTACATGCCAAAGTAAAGATGTATCCATTTATTTCATTAATCATAATGTAGATGTATTTTGCAACTACTTAAAAATATAAATGACCTATTATTTATTTCTTCAATTATTATTTTTATATAAAAATGAGAATGTTGTATGTGCATGCAAGTATGATGTATAGATCTATAAACACATGCATGTATGTGTGCGTGCGTGTATGTACGCATGTATGTATATCAACAGATAGGTAGATGCATCTGTGCATCTATGGATACATATGTCTATATATCTACACACGTGCATGTGCACATGCACATATTTGTATATCAACAGATAGGTAGATGCATCTGTGCATCTATGGATACGTATGTCTATATATCTACACACGTGCATGTGCACATGCACGTATTTGTATAAATACGTGCATACATGTGCACGTGCGCACACACACACAACAAGATTCCATCACATAGAGACTACATACTATGCTGCTATGACATCCCCACGAATGTCAAAATAGAACAATGGGTGTAGACCTTTATAAAGATTTCTTCATGCATGTACATCTCTCCATACACACTACACACACGAGCATCCATACATACAATGGTCTTCATATTGAGTTTCTTTCAACGTGCTGAGTTATGAGAAAGCCTAGCATTGAAGAACAAGGCTACTCAAAGGTGGGGCCCACATATTCACCCAAGCTACAAGTGCATCTTCACATCTATATACATCTCCTTACCCACTTCAAGGGTCACCGTACATTTCCTTGCCTTAAAAAAAATGTTTGATTGATCTTTCATCAAAATTTAAATTTCTTGAAACAATGTCCTCCCAAAGCAAAGGCAAGCATAATTGGCTTCACGCCCACATGTTATTTTTTGTCCTGTCTCAAATATTGAAATGTATTTTAATATTTGCATCTCAAGAACATGAAACTAGATATAGATGGGTACCGAATGTGATAATTCTAATGCAAGAATGAAAACCAGGTTTGCAAAAGACATACCTTTCTATAGATCAATATATACATATCGATGTGTATCAATAGATATGTGTATCTAAAGATATGTCTATCTATATATCTTTACACATGCATTACACAAGTGCACAGAGGCATGTACACATATGTACACATACATACGCATACACAGGCACATGTGTGAGCACGCACATACATATACACATACATGTACAAGCATGCCAAAGTTTTTTTGAAAAGACTATAGTTTTGACCTCATGGCAAGTTCCACAGAGCAAAGACTACATACTAAGCTACTATAACATCCGCACTGATGTCAAAACAGCGCCAAACAATAGGTGCAATCCATAGTCACATGAAAACGTGTTCTGTTCCATCAAAGCATTTTGTCCCGAAACGTTTCGGAAAAAAATATAAGACTCCACATGAAACCAAAAAAATTTCCACTTCACACAAATCATGGAGTATTTTCTTAAAACATTTTTGCTCCATATTTTCTTCCGCTTGTAATGCATGTGACTCACTGTGACTCATGCCTTCTACCTTCCCATGTTGGAGACTTTTGAGCCAAGACTCATGAGCTGTTGCCATTCTGTTTTGTAACATACCGCATGTGTAATGTGTTATTCATCTAGATTCTAGAATCCATATGCTTTATGATTCCATAAATATTAAATGGACAGAAGTTGAAGCTTCAGAATCAACTTTGAAAGCTTTAAATAAATTTAAAGAATGTGTTCGTGCGTTGAATTTCCTTTTTAGGTGTCTTGACTTGTATTCTCTGTTCACTTGAAACTTGAATGTAACATATGTTATTTGCCACTATCCTTATACATATTAAGTATCATTTCAAAAACTATCCATTTTCATCTAAAAAGACAGAAACAAAACAAAACATGCAGAAACGACAAAACAGATGTTGTGCCTATGGTGTGGACCTTGATATAAAGATTTTCCTCATGCATGCACATATCTCCACAAATCGACCACATGAGCATCCATATACAATGGTCTTCATACTGAGTTTAGCGGACTCAATGTGAGAAAGCCTAGCATTGAAGGAGAAGGCTACTCAAAAAGTGGGGTCCACAGTCTAGTCACCCAAGCTACAAGTGCATCTTCACATCTGTATACATCTGCTTACCTGCTTTGAGGGCCGCTGCAGACTTCCTTACCTTTTGACTGATATTTCAACAAATTTTAAATTTCTTGCAACAATTCATCCTCCCAAAGCAGAGGCAGGCACAATTAGTTTCACACCCACATGTTATTTTCTGCATTGATCACAAATATTGAAGTGTGTTTAGATCTGTAGATCAAGAACGTGAAACCAGATTATAGATGGGTACTGGATGTGATAATTCCAATGCAAGAATGGAAAACATATGACTAACTGCACCAGATTTGCAAAAGACAAATACCTTTCTGTCACACAATACACACAGCATTAAACTATCAACAAAATTGCTCTATTGATCACGCTTAAAGCCCTGCATTACAAGAAGCAGTTTGTGAAATATCACGAAGCACTATGGTACCGTGTCAGCGCGATCCTTTATTCTTTGCCACCCTGTTGGCTTCTTTACTTCCAGATTTGAGTACTGTTTTTTTCCTCTTTTTCTTTTTGCCACGACCTGTAGGGCCTGAAAAAGCCTCAACAATGTCAGGTGTTTGTGATACACCATTTTCTTTAGTAGCAGTCAATGTGATTGGCCTCTTTTTAAATGAAGTCGAGTGCGCATTTTGCTTCTGAGAATCCTTGATACTATCTATCGATAAGCTTACATCAGGATCAGCTGACGGGCTTACACTGCAAACATTTCGATCCTCTTGCTCATGAAGGTGGACAATATTGCCATTGGATTCATTGATATCAAGAGGATTCAGAACAGACATCGAAGAAAGTGTATAATCCAGAAGGAAGGTACTTCTTAACAGTCTATCAATTCTGCTGAAATGCCTTTCAGTGTATGGTAGAATACCTTCAATCAACTCTCGAATACCTGGTATCTGCAGTAATAACATGCAACTCTTGGTCTTCCTGGCTCATACAGCATGTTCACTGTACTACTGAATGACAACTTATTAGCCAAAGTTACAGATTGTAGTTGATCTCACCTCAATAAATTCTGCTGGAGGGAAAACCTGGAAAAGTTCCAGGAGAGCACGCTGTGCGATATGGCAAAATTTAGGCTTTGCGTTCCATTCACGAATGTATTCCAAAAGCAACCGAAGGTGCTCCTTATCCAGCCCTTTCAGAATGGTTTGAATTTGCAGTTCTATGTTTTCTTGCCTGTAAGATGTCACTCCAGCTCAACAAATATTCACTTTACATCACCCATTGGCTGAATTTAAATACAACAATATGTGATCACACCTGAACAATTGAGTGAAGACACTGAGAAGTTTGAAAGGCCGTCTCAACTCAAAAGCAAGCTGTATGGCCTGTGCAAAATCAGCATCAGCCAGGGCATTTGCCAAATCTTGATCTTTCAAGATCTCTTCCTCCTGCACAGAGCGAGTAAGTCATATATTGCAGAAATCGAATGTAGGGCAGACAAAACTGTCCTACATGTTCATCTCACCTCTTGTTTCAGAGCTTCCTCCTCGTCAGCTTGGGTACAATCCTCCCATAAGTGTACAATTGAATCACTGCCACCGGTAGCCAGCATCTCATTCTTACTGTTCACATCCAGAGCCCATATCTGCAGCACCAGAAAAACTCCAATAAGGCATTAGTAATACAAAACGAGAACTGGAGCAGTAACTCTATTGTAATCTAAGTAACAGATAGATGATAACCATTTAAAATTGGTGGATGCCAAATTACAAACATAACCACCATACACAAAACATAACAAATCTAGACTACACTCTAGGTGGAAACACCAGCTAGATTGGATGTGCAAGGCTGTGTCACTAGCAATACCCAGTTGAACACCAACACTACTCCCAAGAGCGAGTTTGGCAGAGTCCAATCCAAAAGCTATGATGAACACTCTCTAGGACCACACCCACTGGTTGCTCTGCATCCAACCAAGCACCCAAATAACATGCACTCTCACCTCTAAGAATCCCTCAAAAGCCAAGAGTCTCTCACCACGTGAGAGTGCCTCTCTATCTGTTGGGAATGGAGTAAGAGTTCAAGAAGATGAAGGAAGCTGAAACGAGATTGCAGTAACAACAAAAAGAGAACACTAGGGTGGACAAAACCCTAGGATGGATGGTCAACATATATGTGGTGACTAGCTCAACCACAAACTCAAGTTCTAGCTAAGGTTAGGGGGAAAAACCTTATAAAGGGAAAACTATAAGTTTAAAGCTTGCAGAAAGCCTCCAACTTTGAATGAGGTAACTCCCTGACATATGATAATGCATCTCTATGCATTTCGTACGTGCATGAAAACACGATTCCGTGCCACGGCAATGGCACTCCAACTGTAGAATCGGAGTAGGCTCCTTCAATGAGCCATGTAGATCTACCAACAAATGTCTCAACAAAACACATTCACTGTGCTTGTGACAGCTTCCCTGTACTCAGCTTCACAATATGAGGTAGCAACCGTTGATTGTTTCTTACTCACCCAAGAAATACATGAATGTCCGAGATAGAAACAATTACCACTGGTTGACTGACTACACAAGGCCCGACAGATGGCCCGATCTACTAAGCTAATCGGATGGCAGTGACTGCCATCGTTCTGTTCAATAGGATTCACAGCAAGCCGTATGCTCATCTACTCTAGACAAGCTCTAACTGCCAGAAATTTGCCACACAATCTAACAGGGTAAAGGTAGCACCATGAAGCCGCGAGTTGAGGGGCCTGCAGCCAGCACCAGAGCAGCAAGGACAAAAGGAGGGGGGAGGCTGGTGAGCAGAGCAGAGGCGACTAGCAGAGCAAAAAGTGGGGAGGAGAGGGGCTCAAGGCAAAACAGCCAAAGATCGGCAGAGATACGAAGGTGTAGAACAAATTAGTTATTATCACCTCCCATGCGCTTCATATCCATGTATGCTATTAACAAAGCAACTGGCATCGATGCCCTGAATGTATAGAGCGCACAAGGAATAGACCTTGGCTGTGCTCATGAGGTATAGGATGAGCTTTAATGTCCTCATGCAGCAGCAGACTTATGTAGACAACATAGAGTGCACTCTCATTCAAACGGAATCTACAAGTAAAAATAACTCCCAAGGCACCAATTAACCTTTTTGGGAATTTGAATCTGATAAAGGTTAAAATATTTAGCAGCCCTTTCATTTGCTTCCCTTGCATGGCCTGACAGAAGCATATGTTGCAGCTGAGCCTCTTAGTTTTCCGAAATTAGAAAACCGGAAGTGAAGATCCGGAAGTGAAGATGATACCTTGTCTTCATGACGATCAAATGTGTTCACACAATCATTTGTCTTTATGGTCCACAGTTTTAACAGACCATCAGCCCCTGCAAACATTCATAATAAGATTATTAATGAATTTGGTAGATTGCCGAAATTTCCATCTTCCAAGAAGTCCTGCTGACCTGAAGAGATAATCTGGGTTCCCCGAGATAGAAATGATGCCCTCAGAACACTAGAGGTGTGGCCTTCAAATGTCTTAAGACAAGACCCATCAGGAAGAGCCCATAAACGAATTGTTTTGTCACCCGAAGCTGTCATGATGCATTGATCAACAGGAGAAAATTGAACACACCAGATGCCCCTTTTGTGGCCACGTAGTGTCACAAGTGGGACTAGCTCAGGAAGTTTCCAAACACGAGCAGTTCGGTCCTGTAATTTGGCCCATTTAACAACATTTAACCCACAAAGATAATGAATATTAAGAACAGTAAAAGCTGAAGCTAGTCGAAACAGGCATGTGTACCTGGGAGCCACTACAAGCGAGACTATCATTTGGTGCCACAGCTATGGAGTTGATGTCTTTGTCATGAGCAGCAACCGTTGACTGAGAAGAAACCTTCTTAGGCCCCTCAGTTACAGAAGCTTGTTGGAATCCTTCAAGATTCCAGACTTTAATTGTGTGGTCACTGGAACAAAGAGAATCTGAATTCAAGTACCAAAAGTAAAAGTTTGGAATGAAAGAATGAAATATACAGTTCTTATGCTGTTAGAGAAATTAATTGCATATACCTGCTTCCACTGACCAGGAATTTTTTGGTTTTTTTGGAAAATGCAAGGGCTCCTACGGCTGCCATATGACCTTCAGCAATGGCTACACAAGAACCAGTCTCTACGTCCCAAATTCTGATCTGCCACACCAATGTAGATCAAACAAATCATGTTTAATCAAAATGAATCTCTTGTTAATCTAGCAACCTTGCTTAAAATCCAGATTATGGTGGATCATGTAGAAACACAAAAAAACAAGCAGAAACTAGATGATATAACAAAGGAAGCAAAAGGTTAAAATTGGCAAGATAGATATCATCCATACAAAGCATGTGGTCACAAAGCCCTGAAACTGAGAGAGAACTTCAAAACTTGAGCTGTCTCTGAAGGTTGAGATCAAACTGATGGTACAGCACATGCATACATATATAAGAATGCATGCACACCCTTTCATACGTGTACATGCGCGCAGACACGCAGGCACATATCTTTAGTATATGTTCCAGCCAAATTAAGTAACCACGTATATTAAGAATATTCACACAAGAAGACCCTAGAACATCTTATGTTTGAATCGCCATCCAACCATAGAGTTAGTCAAAACTTTTGCTTGAGCTATAAAGTTAGGGTCTTGTGGGACCCACCCCATCAAAAAATGTTACACATCTCATGTAATATCAATCTAATGACAGCCACTCACAAGTTGAAAACTATAAACTGAGGCATGCATAGCAAGGACTAGCTACTCTCACACATACATATACACACACTGAGACATATTTGAGCATCCATTTATATAAATGGTCATCATGCTGAGTTTATTTAACACTCTACAGGAGAAGGGAAGACTTAAAAATGACAAAGGCTAGCACTAAAGAAGAAGGCTAATGAGAAGTAGTCCATATTGTCTTCATTCAAGCTACAACTACTTGTACAGAGTACACGATTTCATTCCCAACCAAACATTTCTAAGCAAAAAATGCTTAGACAATCCAGTTGATTCAACAATGCACCACTCAAGATGGAAATAATATATCACAATATCAACAACTCTTGACCATATTTGTTGCTCAATTCAGTTCAGGACAAAATCACATCCAGGCTAGAGCTTCAAGATCCAAAGCACCTTCAATTACATAAGAAATTGACCTTGTCTTTATAGCACTCTTAGCCTCATGAGAAGCATGGCTCATCGAATGACAATTTGTCCAAGGACTAGACAACTTACATAGACCAGCAACCAAATATAGGTATCAAATATCTTTTCCTCACTTATTTGATTGGGTAAGCGAAGGAGTGTTACATCGGATGTAGATGCAACTCATAATACATCCACCTGAAGGTTTGTACCTCTAAATAGTTAGTATAATGATGAGTGCCAAGTGCTTAGGCAATGCTAGCACTCCCTGGCCAAGAGTAGATTGGAAAAAAATGTCAACGTTTACTGCAACAAAAGAAATGACAGTTTCTTGCCCGCCATGAGAAAGAGCTCTTGAGCGTTGTATATGATAGTAATTCCAAATAATTTTGGAGGAAGCTTTTGGAAAGAACATCACCATATCATGTCAAGGACCCTAGTGCTTAAAAAGCTGATACAAACACACTTTACGACCTTCCTAACTAATCCTTAGAAGATACCCTTCGCCCAACCACCTCCACGCTCTTTACCACAACATGCCTCAAAGAAGCCATCAAGAAGTTACAGAATGGCAAAGCCAAGGATCAAGAGGGCTTCCAAACTGAACTTCTAATCTACAAGTTGAGAGAAACTAGCTCCGATCCTAACCAAGCAGTTCAACTGCCAAGGTTCATGTGTAAACTCTTCAGATGCACATCAATTAGCATGCCAAGAGCGCAAGCATGCGAGCAACAAGGCAGGTAGTTTTCATATGAGGTCGATCCACACTAGATCAAATCTTCTACATTAGAGTCCTCATAAAGAAGCCATGAACTAGAAACAAAGAGCATATTGTGTCACGAGGCCGTGAATTCTAACTGGGAATATGAAATCTAGGTGTGAATACCTTTAGCCTTGCAAGGCCTTGGGTTGTAAGGTCTGCAAAGGCCCCCTAGAACTAGTTGTGCCTTTGGAATGTATTTATACTTGGTCCTTTAGAGTGATCCAAAGAGGGGCCAAAGGGGCAAATTGAAACGTAGGTGCCACATGGCACTTTCTAAAATCCAAAGTTCCTACATGCATGGAAATGGAAATAGCAAAATGCTTCTAGATCGACAAATCGCATCGCGTGAGCGTGAGTGTGGAGTAGTACAATGTATTTTGAAAGCCAGATTTGCCAGAGGGTATGATCACAACTCAGGCTGTGAAGAGCTCGTGGGCAGAGGTCACGAATCTCATACGTAGGATAGTTGTGCTTCAGCTGTCAAGGGCTCAAGGTCTAAGTTCTAACGTCCTGATTGGACCTCCAGAGAGCTTGTGGGCTAGTCGGGTTTACTTTCTTGGTTCACGGGCTGGTCGTAACAGCCGATTGAGGGATCACGAATGTGGTCGTGGGACTCACTAATGCTCACAATGTTGGATTAGAGTTGGTCACTCCCCCAGCTGTGAGCCCCAAATGAGGAGTGCATCAGGGAGGTGGACTATAGGAAAATAAAAAAGGACATGGGGCTGCCACATGGGCAGCACATGGCCTGCCATGTGGGCAGCAGACAAAGGAAGGAAGTAACAAGCAGAGCATGGAGGGCAGATCTCTGGGGGAGATTTCCAGAGGGCTGTCCACAGATGGAAAGGGCAGATCTATGCAGGGTTTCCAGCAAGCAAGAGCTGCGTGGACAGGGCAATGATATCAGCAAGGCACGGGATCTGTACAAAAGGTTGCAGACAGGTGTACGAGCAAAAAAGGGGCTGAAGGCAGGCGCAGCAGTTTGTGGATGATTTGGGTCCATATGGGCCTGGTTTGGGGCACACAACAGGGTTGAAACTTGGGCCAGTGGCTGGGGCTGCTGCAACAAGAAGCTAGGGAAAAGAAGTATGATCGAATGGATCAGGATGATAAAGCAAGGGCTCGTGCAGATTTTCTTTCTCTTAAGTTAACAGGCAAGTTGGTAATCCATGCAAAAGAGATGGGACCCATGAGTGAGGCAAGCTTGGCTTGTCCAGGGTTATGTACACTTGTTACCCCTATCAATGGCATGTACAAAGTTTTGTGGATAGCGTGGAGTTTTATATCATGCACTTGGGGACTCTGATGTCTTGTTAGGAAGGATGTGGTGCCATAGGGTTGATGCTATACTGGATACTTACAATTGGAAGACACTTTGGTGCATAGAGGAAAGACTCAAGTTTTGGATGTCAAACTTAAGGGATAGTCAATCCCTGTTGTATCTGGTTCTTCTCTTTACTCGGTGATAAAAAATCATCTTTTTGCATACTTAGTTTTTGCAAAGGATATGATCCAAAGCTTATTTTCTCTAAGCTGAATAAAGAGCGGACAGATTTCCTTTGTTAATTTTGGGGACTGTTTTTCTGACTCTTTGCCAGAGCAACTTCTACTCATGGCATTGACGTAGAATCAAGTAGTAGTCCACCGAACAAGCCACCATATAGAGTTAGTGTAGCCCAACAAGAAGAGATCAAGAGCTAGGTGAAGGATTTATTGGAAAAGGGGCTGATTCAGCCTAGTTCACCTCCCTACTGTTCACAAGTATAGTTAGTCCAGAAGAGGGATTTCACCACAATGTAAATATCCTAAGTCAAAGTACAGTTGACCATTTATTTGATCATAATTAAAGAATTTCCCGGTCAACTAAGCCTGATTTCGATCAAGAAGACTTGGTTTATACCAAGGTTAACTGCGGTTAACCAAGCTGTGCCAACTTCGGACTATAATTAAGGCGCCTCGACCCTTGGTCAAAGCCCCTTAATTATGATCAAGAGTGTTGACTCCCGTCAACCAAAGAATAAATATATTTTTATATTTGTTATGTGTGCACATGTGTTCAATGGGGACGCCCACCGTGACTAGAATTAGTCCACAGTGTATTATTTGCATGCAAAGCACTAACAATTAATGGGTGCCATGGTGGTGCGCTTTAATTAATTGTTGCAAGTACTAAGAAGGGTTATTTTCCCAAGCGCTATGGAGCCTAACAAGCATCTAGGAGGCGGTTCGTGTGACCAAGTGCTTTGAAGACTCCAAAGTTGCCCTTAGTGGCATGTAATTAGGAAAGTAATGTAGAAATTGACAAGTGGCTTGTTGCCAAGAAAGAGAGCCTAAGAGCTCATGTAATGATGGATTCACGTTTTGGAATTTTAGAGAAGCAGCTTCACGCTGAACTCTTGTACTCACTTTCTCCTTATGAATAAAAACCTTCGAGGGATCCAGCCCGACGTTTGTCCTAGGCCCTAGTGTGCTTGTAGAGAGAGGGAGTGAAGGAGAGCAAGAGAGAGTGTTTGTAAAGGAAAAGAAAAAGCAGGAGGTTTTGTCTTCGAGGTTGCATTGGTATCAGAGCAATTGGCTCACCCTCTTCTTTAAGAAGGTGACCATTCAAGCGAACGAGTACGTTGGCCTGTGGAGGGCAATGGGCTAACATGGCGTTTCGAGCGCTGGCAGCTATCAGTCAGACCCGCTATGTCTATAATTGACGAAGAGCCAACCAGGAGAAGTGTGTACGCCCTCTGCCTGCTCCATTGCGTAGGCGCATGCGCACAGAGATAAAATTGTAATTGACGCTGAGGAAGGAGACGGGACACCTTGTGCGTATTGGACTCTAGAGGCCTGAGAGAAGCTTTGCTGACGGGACCATAGGCTCTACACGAAAGCTTCGTGGCAAGCAAGTGAAGGCACCGATGCCACGCTCACTTGAGAAGTTGGCCAAGCCCAAATTTCTACGTTTGGGAGCAGCCTCTGATCGCCATGCAAGAGCAGCGCTGCATCTGACAGAATCTAGGCGAATGGCGCACCTTCACACCTGACACAGACGGACCTTCACGCAAGCTCCCGCAACACGCGACGCTGACCAGCAGCCAAGGTCTGGAAACCTTAGGCTGATGTGGCTTTTGCAAACGTGTCTGTGGCGCACACATGGCAAAGGTAGTCTTGACAGGTCAGCAAACACGTGGCACGTGGCGGCCACACGTGCAAGCTGACGTGGCAGCCAAGTGGCATGCACGTGCAGGTGCTGACATGGCACACACATGTGGATAACATGGCAGTCCATGCTGGCAGACAGCTGAGATGGACAGATTAGTGGACGTGGCAGACAGCTCAGTGGATGACGTGGCAGGACATGTGGCAGCTGACCTGGAATGCCAGCTAGATAGCTGAGGTGGCAGACTTGAGGTTAAGCTAACCTAACTTTGGTTAGTGGACTGGTTAGAGGTCCAGTTAGTTGACCCAGCCAGACTAGTCTGGCTGTGACCAGTCCAGTTAGTCTAGACCTCCCTCTAATCTATTCCCATGCTGCTAATCATCCTCCCCCATGTCCTCATATGGGGAACCCCTAAACCCAACACATCCCAATATAGAGATAACCCTTTTCTATAAAGATAATGCTCTTCTATAAAGATAACCCTTTTTTGAACATGTTGAAATCTTCTTGCTCATGAAAATCCCTTTCTTGGAACGCCCTTTCTTTCTACATAGTATTTCCAAGTTTGTCTATCATAGGTAGACATAATTAGCAAGTAAAGCAACACTTATGCCGTCATCAGTGCCCAAACATAAGCAGCTATACTAGGATTCTAAAGACCCGCAGAGTCTCTTTGGGCAAACCCAAATATAAATTAAAACTTATATTAAAACCCAATATATCTCCAATCTTATAAATTAAAACTTTTTATGAAAGAAGTAAAAGAACAAAGACAAGAAGAAAGTTTGTAAGCGACTTTGAACTAAATTGAGAGTAAATGAGAACAATAAAAATAAAAAATAACTTAGTAATTAAAGCCACACTGTTCTCATCAGTACCTGAGCATAAGCTATCATCTAGGTTTCGAAAGATTCTGAAAAGACCTTTAACAAATCCGTGAATTCTATAGAAGGCATTATATAGCTTATAATACTTACCACATGATCTTTTCCTCCAGAAGCCAACAAAGTTGTTTGAATAGAGGAAACGCATGTGTCAAGACATAAGACGATATCTTTATGCCCAAAGAGCTCTTGCCTACAAGTCTTCGTCAGCAAATCATATATCTGGATCTGCAGACAGAGAATCACTTAGCTAATGTAAATTTGAATACTATTGAATTCAATTAAGCGTGGGATTCGAGAGAATGTTCTAATTAAATATAGCACATTAAAGATGTGTTAAAAGAACTAGTAAAGACACATATCATCCAACCTCAAGTACAACTACTATATTCATGTACAAAATAAGCAGAAGTAGGTACTCTAAAGCTACAAGTCATTTGCCAAATGTACAAATAACTCATGTATTGATTCTACGTCTCATACATCCTTTCAATCATTTGTAGGCCTTGGCAATCTCTCTCAGCCCCGCCTAGCTCTCTCTCTCAACCCCGCCAGTCCATCCTTCTCCCGTGAGGCCTCCTGAAGACAAAAATGCATCTCTCTCTCTATCTACCTGTGGAGGCTAACGTTGCTGCTGCCACCGTACCATCGCCGTCGTGCTGCTGCCACTGTTGGAAAGGTCACCTCCCCATCTCTAAGCCCCCAAATGAGGTGAGCATGGGGGAGGGAGACCTAGGGCAAGGTATGCCCAGAGAAAGGGGACAGCCACTGTACGGATCAGTACGGGCTGCTGCCGGGCAGTGTACGGAAGGTGTGCAGGGTGCGCCAGGGTCTGGACAGGGGCTGAGCAGAGGCGGATCAGTAGCAGCATGGAGTCACACTGTTGCAGCAGATATTGGGCAGGTCTATGGCCTGCAAACAGGGCTGGCAGGTGGCGGGGTAAGCACTCCAAAGGGGCTGGGCCCTGCATGGAACAAAGGGCTGGCAAAGGGCCCTAAATAGGGCTGGATAGGCAGCCAGCCAGCCAACCAGCTGGTCGGTTGGTTAGGGCTGCTACAGACCAGCCAGTCGGCCCAATTAGGGTTGGCTCGTCCGTTGGTTCTGGAGGGCCTTGTGCCCTATATAAGGAGCGCCTTTGTGCCCTCATAAATCCTCATCTGGAGCAGCCGTCTGACAGCAGACAGGAGCAGCAAGCAGGCTAGCCTTGGGCCTATCCATAGGAGGTGAAGGTGACCCTAAAGGAGCTGCAGACTGAGCTTGACTGGCAGCCCACCTAGGCTGGGTTCCAGACAGCAAGGTGGAGAAGATCTTTGGACGGAAAGTCTACTTACGCTCAAGGTGGAGCATGCGGGCTCGAGTCTAGAGATAGCCAACAGTGTCACCACAATGTAAATATCCTAAGTCAAAGTACAGTTGACCATTTATTTGATCATAATTAAAGAGTTTTATATGTGTTAATTATGGTCAAAGAGTTCTTTTAACGGTCAAAGGATTGACTATGGTCAAAGATACTTGACTCTAGTCAAGTAAACCTGACTTCGGTCGGGGAGACTTGGTTTATTACCAAGAGGGTTAACCCCGGTTAACCAAGATGTGCCAACTTCGGTTGGAAAGACTTGGCTATAATTAAGGCACCTCGACCCTTGGTCAAAGCTCCTTAATTATAATCAAGAGTGTTGACTCCGGTCAACCAGAGAATAAATATATATTTTTATATTTGTTTAGGTGTGCACATGTATTCAGTGGGGACGCCCACCATGACTAGAATTAGTCCACAGTGTGTTATTTGCATGCAAAGCACTAACAATTAATGGGTGCCATGGTGGTGCGCTTTAATTAATTGTTGCAGGTATTGGAAAGAGTTATTTTTCCTAAGCGTTACGGGAGCCTAATAAGCATCTAGGAGGCGGTTCGTGTGACCAAGTGCTTTGAAGACTCCAGAGTGGCCCTTAGTGGCATGTAATAGGACTTAATCTAGATTTTAGACAAGTGGCATGTTGCCAATTTGAAATGAGCTTGAAGCTCTTGTAATAAAGGGATTTTCACGTTTTAAAAGGGTATCAGACAGCCCTACGCTGAACTTTTGTAACACATTCTCTTCAAGTAATAAAATACCTTCGGGGGAGTCCAGCCCGACATGTTGTCCTGGGCCCTAGTGTCTTTGTAGAGGGAGAGAGAGAGGAAGAGAGAGAGAGAGAGAGAGAGGGAGAGCAAACAGAGAAGTGTGCTTGCTGTCTTTTACGAAGGAGGTTCCGTTCACAGTAATTGCTGTCTCTCAGAAGAGCGAGATGGATTTCATTGGTATCAGAGCAGGATTAAAGGCTTTTTCAAGCCTTTGACGATCCAAGCAGTAGCTTAGGCAAGGATGTGCAAGAAGAAGGATTCATGCCATCGCTGGATATTCATCGTTATATGAAAGCAAGGTGTAACAAGGCACCGGAAGACGTGAGAATTCTGTCAAGTGCAAAACTTCCGATCGGTGCTCAGTGCTAGAGGCTGTACATAAGATTGGCGACGGGAGAGTAAGGAGGGTAATACGAGAGTCGAGCGCTGATGGAGCGTTTCGTTGATAGACGGTTGACATGGTCTTAGGGAGAAGGCCGTGTGGTAACCCAACTTCCAAGGCTTGGTCGTGGTGAAAAATTTCTAATGGATCCCTTCCGTCTGAGCACAGTGCCCGCCAATCCCATAGCCTAAGCAGCCCGCTGGACTGCGTATGCAATCCAAAAGCGTGCGGGCGATTTTCGGTTGCGTGTTCTCCTGTGTGTGCGTTTCATTTGGCGACGACCTCAACATTGAGTGCTTGCGGATGCTCAGGATGGTGTGGTTCACGAAGAAGATCTCGCGACGGACAAACTTGACTCTCCAGAAGGCTGGCTGACGGACAAATTGAGGTGGTGCGACACGCGACGCGCATCAGTCAGCCAAGGTTTGGAACCTTAGGCTGACGTGGCATAGGACACGTGGTAGAGGGATCTGACACGTGGCGCTGATGTGGCAGCCAACAGGTCCACACTTGCGATGATGATGTGGCAGCGCATGCAGCTGACGTGGCCTTGACACGTGGTAGGTGCTGATGTGGGAGGGCTGACAGGAAGCTGATGTGGCAGCCAGCTTGGATGCTGACGTGGCACTGACATGTGGCAGACAAGTGGCTAACCCGTGGTTAGTGTAACTTTGGTTAGTTGTCAAAGGTCCAGTTAGTTGGCCCAACCAAACCAGACCAGGTTTGACTAGCTAAGTCTAGGTGTAGTTAAACAGACTATAGCTGGTTAACCAGACCACAGCGGGTTAAGGCCGAGTTGGGAGCCAACCAAACCAGACCAGAACAGAACCAGTCTGGTCAGTTTGACCAGACAGTAACCATCCAGTCAGACTAGAGCCAGTTAGTCTGGTTAGAGTAACCAGTCAGTTACTTCATCTGGTTACTGTTTCCACAAAAAAAAAAAAAGGGACAGTTGCAGAGACTGTTTCTGCTAGCAGATTTCACCTATCTGTCAGACTTTTACTGTCAGAAAAGCAGCAGAAAAGCAGAGAAATCTGAGATTTGCAGAAAAAGAGTATGCATGCCTTTGAGCAGTGAAAAGAGGGAAAAACAGATGCTTTTTGAAGCCATCTGCAGCAGCCAGAAAAGGAGCAATATAGTTGTTGATGCTTTGGCAACTGTGTTGGTATATGCCTTGAATTGACAGCCAGTACTGGCATAGATTGTGAATGCAAGACACCTCTTGTTGAGGTAAATTTTCTCTTTGAAAAGCGAAGGCAGCGTGCATCAGTTGCATACACAGTGTGTGTGCAAGAAATTTGCAGATCTCAGACGAGTTGTAAAGATGGCTCAATCACCTATCCAGTGGGATTCACAAGATAGGGATGCGCATCCAAATCAGAGAAGTGTGCAACAAACTCAGCAAGAATTTGAGCTGATGGTACGCACTCGTATACAAGAGATGGAAAATCTCAAAAAGGATCCAAAGGCTCAGCGTTTGTTTCAAGCAGAAGCTATGCCTAATGCAGTATATGACGTGCCAATGCCAGAGATCTCCTAGTCCATCACCGTCTACCTTGAGTTCGACTTCTGTATCTTCTTCTTCTTTATCAGATAAACCATCCAGGAAAAGAAGGAAACACAAGAAGTCTAGGAAGAGAAAGTCTTCCAGAGAGACCAAGGAATTCAAAGAGGGAGGTAAATTTGTCAAGTTTATGACCTACAATGGACAGTATGGTCATACAAACAAAGCATTGCAGTTCAACAGGCAGTTTGATGCTGCATTCGGCACAGAAAAGTTTTCAGAATCCTCCAAGTTAAGAATGGTCAGTTTGCACTTGACAACGACAGCTAGTGCATGGTGGAGTGCACATACCACAGATGGGTCAGCCCCAAGGAAGTGGAAGGACTTCAAGAAAGCCTTCTACCAGCAGTTTATGCCTAAACAATTTAGAGACCATGTTCTTCAAGATTGGGACAGTTTGCATATGGATGCAGGAGATACAGTGGATGTGTACAACCAAAAGTTTTGGGATGCTTATTTGCAGGTTGCACCTTTCAAAAAGATCTCCAAAGGGACCCAAATGAGAAAGTACAGAGCAGGTCTCACTCCAAGAATTCAGGCAGTAGTGAATGCTTTGGGGACAAAGAACATTCAAGACCTTATGCATTCAGCTTCAGTAGCTAGTCTTGTGCCGTTACAAGATCCATCTACAGTGCTATCCTTGCATGTAGGACGTGCTGATAGAAAAAAAACTGATTTTTCAAAATCAGAAAAGAAAGAGTACCCCAAGGTTGAAAAGAAAGGGTTTCAGCCTCAGAAGCCGAGGGGTACTCAGTTTTCAAAGGCTTATAAAGGCAAATCTCTATTCACCCCTGAACAGATAGCTGAATTCCGTAGAGATGGGAAATGCTTCAAGTGCGGCAAAGAGGGGCATGTGGCTGCCCAGTGCCCAGAAAAGCCTTCAACTTCGAAGGGAAAAGAGGCAGAGAAGCCACGAGGACCGCAAAAGCCAATGGTAGGAGGAATTCCTGACATACTGGGTCATGTTTCAAACCTAGAAGAACGAGAATTGCTGCTATCATGGGGCAAAGTCAGAGACCAGCAAGCGCTAATTTTATTTGATCCAGGGGCTACTGATAATAACATATCAAAGGACCTAGCCCTGAGGCTGGGAATAAAGACGGAGGAGTTGGGCAGGGCTTTGGATGCCGATCAGATGTTCTGTGGGAATCCTGTGCCAGTCACTCCCTTGATAGGGAAGCTTCGTCTTCATGTACAGAGTTATGTGGATCAGGAAGACTTCTTCATTTCTCCACTGAAACATCATGATGTAGTCTTGGGAATGCCTTGGTTTCATCGCAAGGCAGTGAAGTTGACGGTTCCTAAAAGAGTGCTGGAGTTTGTGCATAGGGAAAAAAATCAGCGTTTAGTTGCCAAGAATAAAGGGGACACTATCCCCATTGTATCTGATGTTACATGTGGTAAAGCAATAAAGTCTGCAATTTCTGCGTACATGGTTTTTGTAAAAGAAAAAGAGAATGATATCCATGCTGAAATGAATGATGCAGACAAAGATAAGTTTCAGTTTCTTGTAAACTTTAAAAATTGCTTTTCCGATGCTTTACCAGGGAGTTACCCCCAGAGAGACCAGAAGATCATCAGATAGAGTTAATGCCTGGTAGTGAGCCACCTAACAGACCACCTTATAGAGTCAGTGCGACTCAGAGAGAGGAGATTATGGCTCAGGTACAAGACTTGCTGTCCAAAGGGTTGATTCACAGCCCAGCTCGTCTCCTTTTTGTTCCCCTGTATTGCTAGTACAAAAAAAAGATGGTTCATTCCGTATGTGCGTCGATTATCGCGCACTGAACAAAATAACCATCAAGAATAGATTCCCTATTCCACGCATTGATGATGTGCTGGATCAGTTAAATGGAGCTTCAGTTTTCAGCAGGATAGACTTAAAGAGTGGCTATCACCAAGTGAGGATACAGCCTCAGGATGTGCACAAGACAGCATTCCGCACTACATTCGGGTTGTATGAATACTTAGTGATGCCTTTTGGGTTAACAAATGCTCCAACCACATTCAATAGAATGATGGATCGCATCTTCCGAAAGCACAGGCATTTCACAAGTACTTTCTTTGATGATATCCTAGTCTTTTCAAAGACAGAGGAAGAGCACAGGAAACATCTTGCTATAGTGTTTCAAGAGCTGAGAAATCATCAGCTCTACGCAAACAGCAAGAAAAGTGACTTCTTCTTGGAAGAAATCCATTATCTGGGGCATATAATATCCAAGAATGGGATACAAATGGATCCAGCAAAGATCCGTGCCATTCAGGAATGGCCAGAGCTGAAAACTGTGCATGAAGTTCGAAGTTTCCTAGGCTTGTGTTCTTACTACAGAAGGTTTATCAGGCATTTTGTTGATATCACAGCTCCATTACATGACCTTACTAAGAAAAATGCAGCCTTCACATGGGGAATATCACAGAAGAAAGCATTCAATACACTCAAGGAGAAGTTGACTACAGAGCCTATTCTTGTAGTCCCCGATCTTTATCAATCTTTTGATGTTGATTGCGATGCTTGTGGAGAATGTGTTGGGGCTGCATTGCATCAGAATGGTCATGCAGTGGCCTATGAAAGCAGGAGACTTCGGGATGCAGAAAGATATCTAGGAATCTATGAGAAAGAGTTATTGGCTGTAATTCATGCCATCCATACATGGAAGCACTATCTTTTGGGTGCAGATTTTACTGTTAAGACAAATCACCAAAGTCTGAGGTCACTTTTTGACTCAGACCAAGCTTTCCGAGAAGCATATGAAATGGGCAAACATGCTGTCAATGTATCATTTTCAGATTGTCCAAGGAATTCGGAACAGAGTGGCAGATGCCTTGTCCCGAAGACCCCAGGTCAATAATGTGACTATTGCTTATCATCAGGACCTGGAAGGCATGAGGGAGCCATATGCTCGTGATGCAGATTTTGGTGAAATTTTACAGCAAATGCAAGAGGGGCAATCCACCAGTCACTATTCCCTGAAAGATGGGTATCTAATGAAAGATGATTGCCTATGCATCACCCAGGAGATGAGGAAAAAGATTTTGGAGGAATGCCATGCACCTCCCTATGCTGGACATAGAGGAATTACAGCAACAACTCTAGCACTAGAGAGGTATTTCTTTTGGCCAGGGATGCGGAAAGATATACATCAGTTTGTTACTGAATGCCTTACGTGTCAAAAAGTGAAATATGATAGACGGAAGGCACCTGGCCTACTTATGCCTCTTCCCGTGCCTCAGGCACCATGGGAAAGTATTACAATGGACTTTATTTTTGATTTGCCAAGATCAAAGTCAGGGAATGATGGGATTTGGACTATCTTTGATAGATTCAGCAAGCAAGCTCATTTCATTCCGATTCGCAAAACCATAAAGGCAGATCATATGGCTAAGCTTTTCATGGTACAAATTTTTAAACATCATGGTATGCCTAAGTCCATTGTTAGTGATCGAGATCCCAGAATGACCAGTCTATTCTGAAGAGCTTTATTTGATAACATGGGGACGAATCTGAATTTTTCTTCTTCTTTCCATCCCCAAACAGATGGTCAAAGTGAAGTAGCAAATTCTACAGTTTTGGATATGCTGAAATGCTACGTGGGTGACCAAAGTTCAGACTGGGAAAAGTACCTACCGTTGGTAGAGTTTGCTTACAATAATACAGTACATAGCTCTACAGGGAAAGCCCCTTTTGAGGTCATATATGGGAAGGTGATTTTGCCACCTATATTGAGGACCAAAGATGAAATATTTGCAGCTGATCAGTTTGTGAAAGACCTCCAGACAGCTTACAACCAAGTCCGGACAGCAATTGAAAGGTCTCAAGAGAAACATAAAAGAGCTGCAGATAAGCATAGGAGACACTTAGATCTCAAGGAAGGGGATTGGGTACTTTTGAAGTTTGAAAAAGCTAGGCTCCGCAAGTTTAAAGGCAAACAGAAAATGTATGCAAAGTTATCTCCCAGATACTATGGCCCTTTCAGGGTTACAGAAAGAATAAATGAGGTTGCATACAGGTTAGCATTGCCAGAGCATTAGAGGATTCACAATGCATTCCATGTGAGTCTTCTAAAGAAATTCCAGGGACTAGAGCCTACAGAATCAGTATCAGAGGATCCACCAGAAGTGGATGAGCTGGAGGAGGTCCTTCAGCCAGAGCAGATTGTGTACCATACTATACGCAAAGGTCCTCAGGGTAAGGAGTTTTACAGGTATCTTGAAAAAATCAAGAATTATACGGCATTAGATGCCAAGTGGATGGACGAAGACATGTTATCCAATCATCCACAGCTTTTGGATGTTTACAAGGAAGCTTTTCAGTTGCGGTCAACTGAATAGAAGCCGAGGGGATGTCACCACAATGTAAATATCCTAAGTCAAAGTACAGTTGACCATTTATTTGATCATAATTAAAAGGTTTTATGTGTTAATTATGGTCAAAGAGTTCTTTTAATGGTCAAAGCATTAACTACGGTCAAAGATACTTGACTCTAATCAAGTAAACTTGACTTCGGTCGGGGAGACTTGGTTTATTACCAAGAGGGTTAACCCCGGTTAACCAAGATGTGCCAACTTCGGTTGGAGAGTTGTGCCAACTTCGGTTGGAGAGACTTGGCTATAATTAAGGCACCTCGACCCTTGGTCAAAGCTCCCTAATTATAATCAAGAGTGTTGACTCCGATCAACCAGAGAATAAATATATATTTTTATATTTGTTTAGGTGTGCACATGTATTCAGTGGGGACGCCCACCGTGACTAGAATTAGTCCACGGATATCCACGTGGTTTGGTAGCCAGGGCATTCAGATGGACAGACTTCCCTCTTTTCAGTACAGTCTGGATGCACCACCCGAGATGATCCCACGAGATGAGATCAACCGTATCATACGGTTGGACCTCCTCCAACTCCATACATCTAGGGCTTGGGGGGGAGAGGAGTTCTCCACCAAGATCCAGTTCTACCATAACCACATCCTAAGGGTCTCAGAGCACGATTAGACCTCACTATCTCGAGGACATGAGAGTCTCACATTCACTGAGGGTCGCCATTGGTCAGTTGCAAGTCTCATCACATCAACTGCGGATTGAGGCAAAGAGAGCTACAGGCATACCCAGAGAGAAGAGGACTTGCACACTATACCAGATGCAGGAGATTGAGATGGAGGAGCATGTGTCTTCCCAGTCTATTATGAGATACGAGGATGATACCACTGCCTCTTTCAGGAGGGGCATGGCTTTGGTCCACTTACACAGTGGAGAGCAATAGAGATTGATGCCACAGGACACCGATATCGACAAGTCACATACTTTTGTTACAGACTTTTATGCAGCTGAATCAACTGCCGGTGAGGCTGAGGGAGAGGAGCTTGAGGAGATGAGAGAATCATGGATTAGCAGTAGGAGAGTCCACCACGATGCTGCCAAACGAGGGACACACCCCACGTGCAACACGGATAGGGACCAGACCATGCACGATCGAGGTTCCATCTATCTCAGCCCTTCTAAGAGGCGACCGCCCGAGGTGAGGCATCACCCTTGACGTGTCCACCGGATCCAAAGATCGAGGAGACCACGCCCTCCCCCACACCGCGAGACAACTTGACAGACACGGATACGAGAGCTCCTCACATCTCATCAAAGAGCCTCTGGGTGCCTGGATATACGGAACCTGAGCATGTACTAGGAGTGCTAGCTCTGAGCACTTGACACCCCTTTGTTATTTGGCTTTCGCTACTCTAGCATTTCGACACTTGATTCATTAGTTTTAGCACTTTAGCTTTTTAGCTTTCAGCAAGGGTCTTAGTAAGCCCTTTGCTTCAGCCCTCAGTGGCTTGTACGAGTTACCTTTTTGGCGTGTACGTTGTCTCATAGGCCCGCGAGGCCTCTCTCTCTCTCTCTCTCTCTCTCTCTCAACTTCAAGTCCCTCTAGAACTTAGAGAACTAACATATCGACTCTATAAGAAAAGTTTTAGCAGAGCTAGCAAAGCCGCTTGTAGATGGATCATGTCCCAAGAGAAAAGCTGTCATAAGCAATGATATAGTATAGTGAAGCAAGGATGCCCCCTCCCACCAATACTTTTTGGCTAGCAAGGAGGTTGTGTAGATTGCAGGATACACTTTGCTACTGCTTATTTACGCAGACAATGTAGTATTCTTGGCAAAGAGAATGGAGAACTTGCAAGCACATTTAGATGTATAGAAGCAAACATCCAGGAATGCAGGTCAATATAGATAAGACAAAATTGATGGTGGTGATTGGGACACGTAATAAACAGGTGGATGTCACCTTCGAAGGAGAGCCCCTGGAAACAGTCAACACACATAAATATCTAGGGGTGGATTTCACCGAAAACTACAAATGGAATGCATGTGTGGAGAGGAGAATAGCAGAAAATCACATTTGTGGAACGGGAAATGAGAAAATTCCTATACACTATGCTTGTGCAGACAATTATCCTTTACGAATGTCTAGCTTGGGACCCTGGACTCTCCAAGATCTATTGGGAAAGAATAGAAACGTTAACGTTTCCTAATTAGGGAATTAGGGTTTAAGGCATAGACACCCTGCCGCATCCTGCTGGCTGGATACCTCTAGAAGGAGTCTATGTGTCAATTCATGGCTTACCTTAACAAAGTTGAGAAGATGGACGCCAATAGGATACCACACAAGGCGATATAAGCTACACAAAGCAGGATGGCACAGGGAAGGTATGGAACCATGGAATATACTAGCTGCTGATATACCAGAAATGCATGTGGAATTGTGACACAGATATTGATCCAAAAGCTATGATAAAACCGGGGGACAAAAATGCAGTTCTACAAACAGGAAACTAACTCAATGGACAGCTACTGGATGCAGAAATACCTCGGGGAAGACATATCAATATCTAAAAGGCATCTAATCTGCAAAATCAGAACCAATTCACACGATCTAGAGGTGGAGAGGCCCAAGGGGCAGGTGGGGCACGACCAAGATTCCCCAAAGAAGAAAGGATCTGCAAAATCTGTGCACAGGGGAGGTACAAAATGAGCAGCATGTACTCCTAAAATGTAGAGCTTACATGCACATCAGAGAATGTTTAAAATATTTGAAAGGCATCTAATCTGCAAAATCGGAACCAGTTCACATGATCTAGAGGTGGAGAGGGGCAGGTGGGCAAGACCAAGAACCCCAAAGAAGAAAGGATCTGCAAAATCTGCACACAGGGGAGGTACAAAATCAGCAGCACGTACTCCTAAAATGTAGAGCTTACACGCACATCAGAGAATGTTATGAAGACAACAGTAATGGCTTGAAAAATCTGCAGGAGCAGCCAGCAAAAACATCAGGGACTACATAAAATAAGTCTTAGAGCATCGTAACAAAGTACTAGGGCTAACACACAAGCTAGCTCAACAGGTACTCACTATATAGCAAGCTTTGTAATATCTACTTTCACTGATTTAAGGGATCACTACTAGTTAATAGTGATCGCCAGCAGTCCCATAGATCCTGAAGAGTCTCACACAGACTTTAATAGAACCATATCATATCATATCACATCATCTTTCTCTCTCTCTCTATCTCTCTCTCTCTCTCTATCCAGCATCCCCCTACACACCCACTCCAGTCAAGATGAAGCCACTCATCTATAGAACCTACTTGAAAATCTGTGCTTTCAAACTACAGCACCATCATTCATACATAAGCAATCGGATTCATATGTACCTGCTCCAGGTTAGTGGCAACTGCGAGAAGATTCTCATTTCCCTCTATGAACTTCACATCAATCACTTCTTCATTGTATCCTATTAACCTCTTGTTGACCTGAAGATCAAATGTTCCAGCGTCCATCTCCCGCACCATATAGAAGAGCAGACGTTGATCTGCTGTAAGACACATAATGCCCTCAGCTGAAGGCATTAAAACTGCCCCAGTAATACCTCCTTTTGATTCCTCTTTGTCTGAAATAATGATTGCATCTGAAGGACTCTGCTCATAGAGGCATACAGCACTGCAAAGCACAAAGCCTCCCAGTTTTACTGAGGTTGCCAGCTTAAGCCAGAAGACTTTACAAGCAAGCATACACACCAGAATCCATGCCTAGTTGTCCTTAGGTGAGAATTTCTTACCCTTCAGAAAGCCACATTCGTATGATGCCCCGCTCGCCCACAGTTAAGAAGCACACCTGAGTAAGACTACTTTTTCTTTGCTTCTTCAAAAGTTTCTTATCATGACAGAGGCTCATCAGCTGACTATTTTCTGGAATAACACAGACAGATTCAAGCACTTCGTACACTGGAACTGTTGTCTGCAAGCTGAAGTCTTGCAAATTCCAAACATTGACAACCTACAAGAAAGGACCATATGACCAAACAAGAGACTACATCAACCCAAGGAACTTTAAGCAGTCAATTTTCATGAAGTGGCCTTCTAGGGTAAGTAACATGTTTCAAAAGACTACCCAAATTAATCTGAAGAACTACCCATCACAAAATGAGACACTTGACCAACAAACAAACCAGCAAATTGTAAACTTCTGAAAAACTTACCTTGTCTCTGCCAGCACTGAGCAAGCTATAACCGTTACTTGAGATAGCCAAGCTTGTAATTGCTGAGAAGTGCTTTTCCAAAACTGCCAGGCACTTTTTCTTCACCAAATCCCAAATGCGAACAGTAGCATCATCACCTCCTGAAAATAGCTGTGTCATGTTTAATTAGCAGTCCTCCATAGAAATGCTTCTAGAGACCTTGGGAACAATGCCTTGTTTTGTACACAGAGGAAAATACCAGTCCAAATCATGCACACATCAAACACATTATGATCACCTATCCATAGGCCCATGCTATTATGCTGCTCACCAAGAGACGCTGAGGATCTGGATGAAAGACAACTGTAGTCACAACACCCTTGTGACCCCGAAAAGCATGAGTGCAAAATCCATGATCAACATCCCAGACAAGTACTGCTCTGTCAGCACCAGCAGTTGCAAGAAGTCCTCCAGATGCATCCACTGCCATGTCTGCAACTGGCCCTTCGTGAGCCTGTAAGCAAGTTTTGTCCCAATCATCACCTTGTCCAGGAAGAACGTAGAAACCATTGCATATTGATTCTCAGATTAATGCATGCCCATTCAAGACGCTTGAAACATTAACCATCTACACACGGCTTGGGCTGTATGCAATGGCATGACTTTTGTGTCAAAGATGGACAAGTCAGTCTATGTTACAAGCAAAGAGATTTTCTTAAATTTATGCACAAACCAGCAGCCCCGAGCAAAGAGTGCACGCTTAAGCCATGAATAAGGCTACTGAAAAAGAAAAGCTAATCAGTCCAATCCTGACATGGCTATTGTTTTGTCCAGATCATCACCTCATTCAGGAAAAACATGAAACCATTTCATATGGTCTTAAATTTATGCAGAGCCATTCAAGACGCTTAAACCATTAACCATGCTACACACAACTTGGGCGCTATGGAATGGCATGACTTCTGTGTCAAAGTCGGTCTATGTTACAAGCAAAGAGAAATCATTATACACAAATCAGCAAGCCCAATTTCGATCAATCGTCCCCAAGTAAAGAGTTAACACTAAGCCATGAAGAAGGCTAAGCTAAATAAGTCCAGTCCTGAAAGATTAGTTCCGACACTAAAAAAGTGACTTGGAAAAGAAGGCAAGGTCATGGATAGCACTGGAGCAAAACCTAGGAAATATGGCCAAGAGGTATGGCCACATTACATGAATTCTGAACAATGGAAAGACAGTTGGGAGCCATGATGGTGCCTAGCTGCAGCCCGGAACCTTCATGAAGCCTGCACGTTGACCAGCCGCTAAGATACCTGACAGCTGTGGTACCGAATGTGGAGCTTCACGTTGCATTCCAAGCGATATTACCAGGTGATTTCAGAAATTTTCCAGAGGAAATCAAAGCCATCGAACATAAGAGAAGGAAAGATCAGATTACGAGTTCACTCATATCCCATGGCCTCTACATTACCCCAACTGGTCAGGTTGAGGGTGGTAGGAATGCTTTCCTAAAGCTTTCAACTGACATTATCCGACCTTATGACACATAATGTTGAGATATGATTCGTGAAAGACCTAGTGTTTCCTAAACTCGGGTCTTTACAACCCCCTACGTACTTAACACAAAGTGAGAGTGGCCTGAGAAAAAACTTGAACTTTCCTGCAGAAAGTTGGCACTTCAATTTTCACTTGGTGTAAGACCCATGAAATAAGTTTTCTGGCAGAACTCAAATACAAACCTTCCAAGCCCGCGCGCAAGCTCCCGACTCCAAGGTCCACAGCTTAATTTGCCGACTACGACTGGCTGCAAAGAGGGAGGCCCCATCAGGAGTAAGGGCAACAGCAGTGATGGGTTCGGAATCACCTTCCAAGGTGGACCGCACGGACCCAGAGGCCATGTCGACAATTTTCACCTGGTCCAAGCAAGCGCAGGCCACAAAGGAAGCATCCGGAGCGAGACGAGCAGGGCCGCCGGTGTAGAAGAGCTGCACAGCAGGAGTGCATCGATAGTTTTTCTTGAGAAGGGAAGACGCCATAGCTGTGACTAGGAAGGACCGTTTGAAGTGTTGCAAATCAGGCAACGAGAGATTATTGAGAGCTTGCAAGCTCAAGCATTCTGCCAGAGGCTATGAACACTAACTAGTATGTCATCTGGGCACAATAGAGTCTTAGCAACACTCCTCTCAAGTATCACTGAGAATTTCAAGACTTATCATCTCAGGGCATTTTAGCTTTCCTAGTTTCCTCTCCCACCTTTGCCATAGCTTAATCACAAAGACTATGAACTCTATCCCATTAGGGCACGATCGAGTCTCACTACTTTGAAATGTGATACCTCTTTCAGCTTTAACTTGAATTTCAAGACTTTCATCAAGGGCATAATCTCGCAGCGAGAAAGTATTTTAAGCTTGCAAGCTCAAGGATCCTGGAGGGACCTTCAGAAATGCTATGAACACTATGCCATTAGGGCACAACCTTGCAAGCTCAAGCATTCTGCACTACTATGCTATGAACACTACTATGCCATCAGGGCACAATAGAGACTTAGCCACACTCCCCTTTGCAATATTGATGCCTTTACGAGAGAATTTCTTACCATCTCAGGCATTAATTTCCTCTCCCAACTTGGCCATAGCTAAGACTATGAACTCTTTCCCATTAGGGCACAATAGAGTCTCACGACTTTGGAATGTGATGCCTACTCAAGCATCACATTTTAGCATTGCAAGTTTTCTCTCCCAGCTTGGCCATAGCTTAACCAAAAGACTATGAACACTATCCCATTAGGGCACAAGAGAGTTTTGTGACTTTGGAATGTGATGCCTCATCAAGGATCAAAGAGAATTTCAAGACTTTCACCTCAACGGCATTTGAAAACTGCTAGTCTTCTCTCCCAACTTGGACATAGCTTAGTTATATGAGCATAGATTCCAAAGGTTATGAAGACACGGCATCATTTGTTGGATCATGACATGTAGCATGTGTTGCACCATATCTAATCGGCCATACAACCTATCATGGATGTACGCAGGTCATACATGAACGTTAACACCATCATCATTGTCATCATCATTCTCTTTTTTGTATGGGGTTAAGGTAGCCTCTAGAGAGAACGGATCAATGCTTTTGTATAGGAAAAACTTTTTCCCCTTCAACTTTTAATGCTCCATGTCATAAGCTTAGGAAGAAAGGGTGGGAGGGAGAAGGTGAGGGATAAAGCTCACTTGGTCAAGGGGTCTTAGGGGCTTTTGCCTATTTCCCCCTTTTTCCCCGACCATGACATGAGAACCTTATGGGTGGAGACCCATTTCTGACACATTTTTTATCAGCACAATGCACGGCACTTCAAAATATGCATTTTTTTATGCTTTTTCCTTCCATGACATGAGCCCATAAGAGAACCACACCTTACTCTATCCTCCTTAGAGAAAGGCTCAGAGCAGAGGAGTTTCTTGGGTGTAAAAGAAACACCACGTCTTGCTCCATTCTCCTTCTAAGGACTCATAGCCTCCCCTCTTCCTTCTCCCCACGCTTGGGAAGCTGTTGTCGGAGCGAATGCCTAAGCAAATGCAAAGAGTATTGGCATCCATCCAAATGGGTCACACCATTGGGATGTGAAACTGAGAAATGGGATGTGCAGGGATGAGAACCAATACCATGGGATTGCAAGCTCAACGTGGTCACATGTTTATATACAATGGAATGGTATGCAGCCTAGCAAAGAGTATTGGCATCCATCCAAATGGGTCACACCATTGGGATGTGAAACTGAGAAATGGGATGTGCAGGGATGAGAACCAATACCATGGGATTGCAAGCTCAACATGGTCACATGTTTATATACAATGGAAAGGTATGCAGCCTATAGAGTGCTGAAAAGGCATGGGTAAAGTCTATAAACTGAAGAAGGCAATTTATGGGCTGAAACAGGCCCCATGAGCATGGTACCAGTGGATTGATGCCTACTTTTTGCAAAACAGGTTCAAGAGGAGCCCATTTGATGCAAATTTATATATCTTCAGAGAAGAAGGCAGGTGTATGATCATGGTCCTTTATGTGGATGACCTTATCATAACAAGGAACCACGAAGAAAAGATCTTGCAGACAAAGCAGTTGCTAGGAAGAGAGTTTGAAATGACAGACCTTGGACTGATGCATTTTTCTTTGGGGATTGAAGTTTGGCAAGAGCCAAAACTTCACAGATCTTCATCTCACAGCTAAAGTATGCTGGAGAGATACTAAGGGTATTTAGCATGGTTGAGTGCAAGACAGTTGGCACCCCTATGGAGGTTGATGCAAAGCTCCCAAATAAGGATTCATCACCACTGTTGAACGAAGCAAAATACAGAAGCGGCCGGACATCAGTTTTGCGACTGGTGTACTAAGCAGGTTTTCCAATAAGCCCCAAGAGAGAGGCCAGGGATGCGGGTGCTGAAATACATCAAAGGCACACTTGATTATGGCATCATCTATACCAAGGGCGACATCTTGACCGGATTCTGTGACTTGGATTGGGCAAGAGACATGGACAGTAGGAGATCTGTGACAAGTTACTATTTCTCACTTGGATCTGGAGCTGTGTCATGGGTCAGTAAGAAGCAACCTACAGTTGCTCTTTCTTCTACCGAGGCTGAGTACAAATCAGCATGTTTTGCTTCTTGTGAGGCAGTGTGGTTGAGGAGGATTTTAGGGGACATGGGTGCAGTGTAGAACAAGCCTATGCACTTATCATGTGACAATCAGAGTTGCATGGCAATTGCAAAGAACCCTGTGTTCCATGCTCGCACAAAACACATTGAGATTCAATATCACTTTGTACGCGAGCTCATCATGGATGGAGAGGTCGTCTTAGTATACTGTCCGACTACAAAGAATGCTACGGACATCTTCACGAAGGCTCTTGGACGAGACTTGCTAGAGAGGCATCTTCATCATCTTGGCATTGGGCCAAAAAAGTA
This sequence comes from Dipteris shenzhenensis, assembly GCF_047967505.1. Lineage (NCBI taxonomy): Eukaryota > Viridiplantae > Streptophyta > Polypodiopsida > Gleicheniales > Dipteridaceae > Dipteris > Dipteris shenzhenensis. Next base: position 28,674,403 of record NC_141610.1, read on the forward strand.
AGTTCACTTGCAGGTGGACATTGAGGGGGGGTGTTAGATATCAATGCTCCACTCTCAAGTAATTACGTGGGAACCACCTAACTCTACTTGTAAGCCCCCCATATGAGGAGAAGGCATTTGAATAGCTCGGTTATCTGGAGGTCTTGGTTTGGACACCAGATGGGGGCCATGTGTGGCGTGATGGCTGGATGGCTTTAGATAGAGTTGGCACACTACCAACTAGGCTGTATGCAAGTGCGGGAAGGCATCCCATGAGTGACCGCACTGAGGGTAGATGAGCATTTCCCGAGGCAACCCACTCTCGGGTTGTGGGGCTCGAGTTTGGAGCCCCAGATGATCCCGAATGGCTCTGGGCTGAATCGATACTATAGGTCAGTTGCTCTATTTTGTGCCACGACTCTATCGTGTGGTCGGTGGCCTATTTCGAGACCAACCCCGAGTCAGCCATTTTGGGCAGACTGGATCGATCACCCAATTGGGTCTAACTGACTATGAGTGGTGGCTATATAAGAGCAAGCCCGTGAAGCCAATCATCATCACTGGCTATAGCAATCGTGATTCCTTAGCATCTAGCCTCCATCCTCTACGGTTTCCAGCATGCCATCAAAGCTTCTCACACAAGAGCACATGGCTGGAAGGCAGCGCCATCTATGGTATTAGTTTTACAGTAATCAAATTTTTTATACTCCATACTATTTGCTTTTCTCTCTTGCACACGAGATCCTATTATTTGTTGAGCAATAGACGTTGTATTATTTTCTTACACAACACGCCAGGCAGAGCCATAGCAGCTCAGATAGTCTACTAGGGAAAGTAGACCTCCAACCAGATTGACATGTGCTCAGAAAGGCAAAGCAATTGAGGTTGAAATGGCCAATTATGCTCTTATGACTACCATCATGGCTACAAAAGAGCCAATATACTTCAAAGATGCAGTAGACAAGCCAGAATGGCAAACTGCTATGAATGAAGAAATGGATGCTTTGTATAACAATAATACTTGGAAATTATGCGACTTTCCACTAGGAAAGGTCATAGCAAACAAATAGGTATACAAAGTGAAGTACAATCCAAATGGAAGTATTCAAAGATACAAAGCTAGACTAGTTGCAAAAGGATTTGCATAGCAATATGGTCAGGACTATGATGAGACTTATGCTCTAGTAGCAAAGATGGATTTCATATGGTTCTTGATATCATTAGTGACACTAAGTAGATGGAATGTGTACTAGCTTGATGTCAAGAATGCATTTCTCAATGGTTACCTAGATGAGGATGTCTACATGCAATAACCAATAGGTTATGTTGAACCAGGAAAGAAGAATAAGGTTTTCCATCTCAAAAGAGTCTCTACGGCTTAAAGCAAGCACCCAGTACAACAGAATCTACAAGTATTTTGATGATCTAGGATACATGAAGTCTAATGTAGATCATACTCTCTACTACAAAGTTCAAGGGGAAGAAATTACTATTGCACTTTTGTATGTAGATGATCTGATTGTGACCGGAATCAAGGCGGAATCAAGGATAGCTTCATCAGAAAGCTAAAACAAGACTTATTTGTAGAGCTTGACATGAAAGATCTTAGACTTATGCACTATTGTCTTGGAATGTTCTGGAGAGATTCAAATAGCACATTCATGAGCCAGCTCAAGTATGTTGACAATCTCCAGAAGAAGTTTCATATGGCAGATTGCAAGATTGTAGCCACTCCCATGGAACAGAGTTTGAAACTTACTAAAGACTCAAAAAAGCCTACAGTCAATGATAGGTACTATAGGCAGCTCATCGGATCTCTTATATATCTGACTATCACATGGCCAGATATTAAAAGAGTCTTGAGATACATCAAAAGTACAAGATAGTTTGGGATAGAATACAGAGGAAGTCATCCATGGTTGCATGGATATTGTGACATTGACTATGCCGGAGATCATGAGACCAGGAGATCAACATAGGTATTATCATTTTTCCTTGGTCAAGGTGCTTTATTTTGGTTGTCAAACAAACAGCTAACTATTTCTTTGTCTTTGACGAAAGTAGAATATAGGGCACTCACTACAGGTGCATGTGAGGCAATATGGCTCTAGAGACTATTGTCAGAAACAGACTACTTTGATGAGTCAAAGCCAACAACAATATACTGTGATAATCAATCGGCTCAAGCATTGGCCAAGAATCTAGTATATCACTCCAGGACAAAGCACATTGATGTCAAAGAGCACTTCATTAGAGAAAGAGTATTACTTGGTGACATCACACTGCAGCATTGTGTTAGCAAAGAGAATGTTGTAGATATCTTTACCAAACCACTTGGTAAAGAGCTTTTCAAGAAACACCGACTAACTCTTGGTTTGACATAGAGGAAGGACATTCCCATTAAAGGGGTGTGATGGAATGTAATGATCATTCCTTCTTCGATTCCCTAGAATCATCATCTTGAGGGAAGGCCTACTTCATGATGTTGATCTTGAGGGAAGGTGTTGAGGGTTCACGCTCAACATCATGTCATCATAGCACCATCATGTGATCATATGTGCATAGCACTAACCCAATAGAGTGCTATAAAGGAAAGGGTTTGTATATATTCTACATTTTCAACTAAATCTAGTGTACACTTAGTCATTTTGTGGTGTGCTTTCTAGCTATGCCCTCTCTCCTCATCTCACTCTTCTCCTCTCCCCTCTTCATATTTTGTCATGGAGCCACCAGTAAGACCTGGATGAAGCCGATTTTGGATCAGCCATCTACGACGGCAATGAAAGATGCCACCAATTCCCTATATGTTCCAACTAATAATCCTCATCAATGGGAGGAAGTAGCATGGAACACCTTACTTGATCTAGTGGCAGAAACAAAGCCCCTTAATGGGGAAAGACCTCCTGCTCAATGAGCAAGAGAGAGAGCCAAGTGGAGGAAAATCCATATGGGAAAGAACTTGTCCACCTGAGGAAGAAGGCACCCTATTAATAGGAACTCCAACCACTATCTCACCAAAAGTAGAAGGCACAATGTCCTCCTTTGGGACGTCCATGATATCTAGCAGGGCTGCAAAAGACTTCCTGTGAACCAAAGCTATCATATAGGGGTGCAAAGAATCCCTTCAAAGGGAAGCGGATCAATAGTGCACACAACCCCTTTCCATCTATCCAAAAGGGGAGCTAAGGGAAGGGGATGCTTTGGAATTCCATGATCTTGGAAAGCTACAGGGGCCTCTCTAGTCGAAGATATATCATCAAGTGCCTGGCCAAGGAGAGGGGCTACCATTGAGTTAGTGGGAGAAGCTATAGCCAAGGCTACAGCTGAGCGCTAGCGTCCTAAACCAGTGATGTGCAACATCATTGGGAGCAACTAAAATGGGAATATCCAAAGCTCTAGAGGGGATGGCGTCCTAGATGGTAGCATCCTAATGTGAGGGTGTGAAGGCTGCACACAAACCGAAAGCCATCTGGGAACAGCACGTGCCATGGAAGCAAGTAGAGGTACTGAGGGAGCACTCTATCAAGGAAGATCGCACTAACATGGAGGAGCTGTACCAACACCCTGTCAAGGTGGAGGAGGAGGTGCTAGAACTGCACCAACACCTTGTTGAGGTTGAGGAGGAGGTGCTGAAACTATCCCACCCTTTATCGAGGTCTAGGGGGGGGACTATACCAGAAGAATTTCTGGGCCTCTTCTTCTTTTTAGGGCATTCCCTGGCAAAATGCCCAACAATCCTACAGATCCTACACTAGTCCTATTTGCCCATGATCTCCACTCTTTGTCGAAAGAAAGAACCATCCGAACATTGAAGCATGATATGATCATCTGATAAATTAGGGTCCGGCGTAAGGACCCTAACTCTAGGAACCCACCGTCAGACTTGATCGCATCTACAAGTGTCGCAGGCAAACCAAGGAGGGGGGATCTTAGTTGACAATACCAAAGTACTTCCCAATCACTAGGAGTAAGCGATGGTAAACTAGACCAAGAAATCGGACAAAAAACAAAAATCCCTACTTGGCCTCCTCTACAGGGTCAAAGCCCAGCATGAAAGGGTCAAAAAAATGTTTCTATGTCCCAAGTATAAGTATTTTCTTTGAGCACATCGCTCGCAGCCTGATAAATCAAAGACAACCTGGAAGACACCTCGCCTTAGTAAGTGAACATCTTTGAGTCGAGGGGTGAGGTCTGAGGATAGCACCATGAGCATCCAGTCTCTAGCTAGCACTCTGGAAGGGTGAGCCCCATAGATGCGCACAATCACAGTGATAGAACTTTCAAGTTCTACATCCCTCTTGAGTTGCCGCAGCTCGTCTTCTAAGAACATAACCATTTCCACGACCGATGAAAGCAGGATAGGACTAGTTGATTGGAAATCCATCGCCAATCGAGGTGGGAAGGCCGATTCAAACCCAGTTGAAAGATTCATCCGTCACGTCTATTGCAATTAGAAAGGGCGAGCAAGGAAGGACGGGGCTACAGAGGAGAAAAGCAAGAAAAGAGGGCAAGAAAGAAAAGGGGAGGTAGGGGGAGGGGCTGAGAAGGAGAGGGGCTGAGAAAAATAGAAAGGATTAGACATGCATTTACACATATATTCATTTACATTAAACTTTCAAATAGATGATACACATGGGAAAAATATTGAAAGATTAAAGCATTTGATATAGCAATCACAAATCCATTCATGTTCTTTAGTAAAGTGAATATTGCTACTTTCAAGTATATAAAGAGGAGGACGAGAGATCATTAAATCTCTCGTATACTTCAATCTATCCCATGAAAGCTTTGGCTTCAAATTCCTCTTTGACTTCAAAGGTCTCCCAATATCTATACTTCCTTTCTATATATAATTGTGTTTGTTGATCCACATGTAGATCCTATCTATTCAAATGCACTCCATACATAGTTTTCCCTTTGAATGACCACAGCTTCAAAAGTAAATAGAACTAGAAGCAGCTTCTCAAGTAGAAGTTTTGGACCACTTTGGATCCACTGGGAGTGTCAGAACTACAAATGGTGGCCTGGATATGGAGATCCAACATAGGAAATCCTTGCAGGAAATGAATTTCGTCACTTTTTGTAGGAGCTATAACTTTTCACTAAAAAGTCGGATGACAGAGATGTTAGAAGTGAAAATGTAGCTCTTAATCTAATCTACAACTTCCTTGAAGACTTAAGTCAAAATTCTATCTCTAAGTCTAGATATTTGTACCAGTACATATGTGTGTATGAGAAGATTTGCTTATATCCTGCGCCTTCAACTTTGCAACCCAGCAAAACAAAATGCCAAAGAGGATTTTGCCCCTTTCTCTCCAACTGCTATAGCAGCTCCAAAATTTGTAGCTCCTCCTACTAAACAAGGATCTTTGGGATGCACCACTCTCTCTTCAGGCTAGAGGCTGCACCGGGCTGCTCACGCTACCACCAGGCTCTACTGCTAAGCTCTCATACTAGTTGTGACGACACAACAGAAGCTGAGAGGGTGAGAGGGAGCTTGAGAGACACAAGTTTTAGTGGGTCCAGAACACCCTAATCTTCTATTTCATCCATATATATGTGTGTTTGAGTATTGTACATATCGGGGTTAAGGTGTAGTGGCCTTTAACCCCCACATTACATAAACTAATATTCATTGTAACAATGTGAATTAGGGATGGCCCTCTTCAACCTCTACATTGATGAGTTGACTTCTTTGGGCGAATCTTGGAAAGACTAAGATTAGGATGATCAACAACAGTGATGCCCGACTCCAATGCAAATTACTCCTGTAGTGTTACTAACATCCAAGAAAATTATTCACGTTCGTTGGGGCATAGATCAACATTGTCCCATTATATGTGTTCTTGGGATGTAATCCCATAAGACTCTTATTCTCACCATGAAATGGGATACTTGAGCTAGAGTGACTACAAGCCATGCTGCATTGGCTAGATTGGACAGAGAGAATGCTTTCAAACCCATTTTTCGCCTATTCACATAAAGACCTCCTCTTTGATTATGTGGTCAAACCAACCATGCTATATGCGAGAGCCTTTTGAAGAGTGGATCTTATAGAGACTAATTGGGTTGGATTGAAGAGGCTATAAGTCATGATGCTCTCACATATGATCTAGGTGAAGAGGTGCATTCCACATGACTTTATACTTGCAGAGTTTGTAGCTCGACTCTTACACACAGATGTGTCATTTCACACACTACAGGAAGTTATTAACAAGGTCATCAAGGACAATTGTGACATCTTTATTCTAGTTTTTGTTTTGAGAGCCAGCTTTGCTGTGTGAGGCACTTACACCCACCAGACATCTCATGGAGAGCTCTTTCTAATTGAGTTGGGTATTCGCGAGAGAGCCACATCCCGTTGAGATGATATTATAACAAAGGTACTTCATGCACTTGTTCAAGGAGATATTCATGAGACCACCAAGTTATGTATAGATTCGTATCACATGAAGTATGGAGAGGCATGGACTAGTTTCTGACCTCACTCTACCGGTTCCATATTGAGACTAGGCCAGAGGCGATGAGCCTCTGCAACATTTGTGATCTATTGGAAGTTGACATAGCAGAGCATGTGCTTATGAGATGCTCCTAATACTATGATATGTGTGAAAGGTACCACTACCTCTCTGAGTGGGGTTTTTAGAATATGGACATGGTCATTTACCACCCGGACGTGCAGCACACAGCCCATTGTGTCTCAAAGGCACACTCATATCTAAAAGTGGTGTCATGAGTGTCCACATTTCTAACCCAATCTGAATGAAAATACTCATGGAACTCAATTCCACTCCTCTAGGTGCTTCCATACCCAATGGTACCCTTCAGGTATTCTCGAGTACACATAGGCATGCCTTTCAATGTGGCTCCATTGGTTTTAAAGCAAATTGACATAGGAGGTTGCTAGTAAAGAATGTGATGTGGGGCCATGTATTGGGTAGGTAGAATAAGCTTACAACCATTTGAGAATACCAGACTATATCTACTAGTTGAGCAACATCCTCATTGCTCAACTTGGTCCTAACATCAATTGGAGTGACTATGACTTTGGAACCCTCCATTCTAAATTGCTTTAGTATGCCCATAAATTGCCATAATACTTATAGATTTTGATCCCAATAAGATAATGGAGCTTTTAGATTCATCATGTAAAACTTCTTTTTCAATAAGGTCTTCACATTTCCAATCTTCTCCATGTGATCCTTGGTTAGGATCATGTCATCAACAAGATCACAATCACTCCTTATTCCCCTCTAAGTTGAGGTACAAGTTGGCATTCAGGATTAGGACAATTCTATCTAAGTAATCATTGATTATTTGGTACCACACTCATCGGGTGTGTTACACATTATATGTAAATCCTTCCTTAGTCTACATATATTTTCACCTTGGAATTGGAAATTGGATGGATAATAGACTATTTGAAAGATGGGCCATTGCAAATGGGCATTTGTCCATAACCATTTGCCACCAACTTGGCTTTGTTCACATGAGTTGTACTAGACCTTCTATATCCATTTGGTACCAATGATCTTCTTAGTTGGTCTAGAGATCAGATCCCACGTCTAGTGGTTGTCCTTTGCCACTTCAAAGGAGTTTGTCTGACCTAAAACTAGTCTTTGAGAGATTTGCATTTTCACAGTTTTCCCATGTGAATCATACACCACGATGGTCTTTTCTTCTCATTCAATTATCCCTAGATTTAGATAGATCCAGGTCTAAGTCTGTATACTTTGATCATAGATTTGGCCCTAGTTTTGGGAGTGGTATTGGGTTTGCATTGAAATGTGGGAACTCCACCATTTGGGGAGTCGATCTCTTGTAAGACACATCTTTGTCGATTGGCCTCTATCAACCACTCAAAGGCATCTAGTTTAAGATTACAATTTTAAAGAACTTGTACTCACTCAAAGCCATATGCCTTAAGATTACAATTTTAAAGGACTTGTACTCAATGTGAATGATTTGGTCAATTACACCAACATAATCCAACTATAGCATCTGAAGCAACTATCATCCTGTATAAGAAAATCCAGCCAGATGTTGACTTTAAGGCCTTTCTTATTTTCATAAATCAAATTATTAAGGGTTTCAAGGTAACAATGTCTAGTATAGCTTGCATAAGAAAAAACCTGCATTAAACGCACGTCATGCTCACAGAGAACCAAGAGGGGCAATATGAGATGTTTCTTTGACTTGAATAGAGGGATGTTGTAATTTGCAACCAGGGTCGGCCATGTGGACCATTTTGTTGGTTGTAACACTAGGATGTTACTCCAACTATATTTTGCTTTAATGTTTGGAATTAAGAAACTTGAAGAATACCACATTTTCATAGATCGGGGGCTTTGCTCCTTGTTTAGGTCACTCATGACTTCTTTTCTATTTCTAATTTGATTTGGGTCATTTGCATCTTTTGAAGGTGGTGGTTCATTGACTTTTTAATCGAACCAATTACAAAGCATCTCACATATTGCATCCCCATATATGCCATCTTAAAATGCACTAGACATTAGGGAGGGTAGCTCGCGAGCCTGTTGCCTTAGTTTCATATAAAGATCAAGGTCGACACTCCTAGTAGTCATGTCTTCGTATTCTCATGACAACTAGGACGTGTAGTCTACAATGAAGAATGTGAGTAACATTCATCAACATTAAATAGGAGAAATGAACATGTGAGAGAAAACATAAAATAGCAAATTTACAAAAAAATTAAAGCATATCATGAGATACAATGCCTCATAATATGCTTGCAATATGGTGCAACACATTATAAATGCTACATGTCAATCCTTGTGGACCATATGATAAGGTGCAATGCCTCATAATATTCTTGCAATATGGTGCATCACATTATAATTGCTACATGTCAATCCTCATGGGAGAAAATTCAAGACTACTTGTAGGAATAATTGTGGATAGACATTCCTAAGGGAGAAATGTCACGATTGCTTGTAGAGCACATCTATGGTGCTTACAGTCCTAATATGTGTAGTTGTTGCTTTAGTAGACTACTAGAATATGCATACTAACATCTCCCCTTCTCCTCTTCTATTCATATACACTATAAATCAATAGTAAATAGATACATGACCCCTTGGGGTTAGGGTATCTAATCAACGTGCCTTTTCAGCACTCTATAGGCTACATACCATTCCATTGTATATAAACATGTGACCACGTTGAGCTTGCAATCCCATGGTATTGGTTCTCATCCCTGCACATCCCATTTCTCGATTTCACATCCCAATGGTGTGACCCATTTGGATGGATGCCAATACTCTTTGCATTTGCTTAGGCATTCGCTCCGACAATAGCTTCCCAAGCGTGGGGAGAAGGAAGAGTGGAGGCTATGAGTCCTTAGAAGGAGAATGGAGCAAGACGTGGTGTTTCTTTTACACCCAATAAACTCCTTTACTCTGAGCCTTTCTCTAAGGAGGATAGAGTAAGATGTGGTTTCTCTTATGGGCTCATGTCATGGAAGGAATAAAAAATGCATATTTTGAAGTGCCGTGCATTGTGCTGATCAAAAATGTGTCAGAAATGGGTCTCCACCCATAAGGTTCTCATGTCATGGTGGGGGAAAAAGGGGGAAATAGGCAAAAGCCCCTAAGACCCCTTGACTAAGTGAGCTTTATCCCTCACCTTCTCCCTCCCACTTCTTTCTTCCTAAGCTTATGACATGGAGCATTAAAAGTTGAAGGGGAAAAAGTTTTTCCTATACAAAAGCATTGCTCCGTTCTCTCTAGAGGCTACCTTAACCCCATACAAAAAAGAGAATGATGATGACAATGACGATGGTGTTAATGTTCATGTATGACCTACGTACATCCATGATAGGTTGTATGGCCGATTATATATGGTGGGACACATGCTACATGTCATGATCCAATAAATGATGCCGTGTCTCCATAACCTTTGGAATCTATGCTCATATAACTAAGCTATGTCCAAGTTGGGAGAGAAGACTAGAAGTTTTCAAATGCCGTTGAGGTGAAAGTCTTGAAATTCTCTTTGATCCTTGATGAGGCATCACATTCCAAAGTCACAAAACTCTCTTGTGCCCTAATGGGATAGTGTTCATAGTCTTTTGGTTAAGCTATGGCCAAGCTGGGAGAGAAAACTTGCAATTGTAAAATGTGATGCTTGAGTAGGCATCATATTCCAAAGTCGTGAGACTCTATTGTGCCCTAATGGGAAAGAGTTCATAGTCTTAGCTATGGCCAAGTTGGGAGAGGAAATTAATGCCTGAGATGGTAAGAAATTCTCTCGTAAAGGCATCAATATTGCAAAGGGGAGTGTGGCTAAGACTCTATTGTGCCCTGATGGCATAGTAGTGTTCATAGCATAGTAGTGCAGAATCCTTGAGCTTGCAAGGTTGTGCCCTAATGGCATAGTGTTCATAGCATTTTTGAAGGTCCCTCTAGGATCCTTGAGCTTGCAAGCTAGAATACTTTCTTGCTGCGAGATTATGCCCTTGAGATGAAAGTCTTGAAATTCACGTTAAAGCTGAAAGAGGTATCACATTTCAAAGTAGTGAGACTCGATTGTGCCCTAATGGGATAGAGCTCATAGTCTTTGTGATTAAGCTATGGCAAAGGTGGGAGAGGAAACTAGGAAAGCTAAAATGCCCTGAGATGATAAGTCTTGAAATTCTCAGTGATGCTTGAGAGGAGTGTTTTTTTGCAATGAATCCTATTGTTGTAATTTAAAGATTGATTGCTTCATTTGAATAATTTTGAGTGGCTAGAGATTTTTATTTTGTAATTGTGGATGTCTAAGGATGGCTATAGGCATGCCATAAGTGCTTGATTGTTGTGTTGAAATTATATGTTGTCAAACTTTGATTCTAGATAGGAATCCAAACTCTCCATTTGATGGATTGGAAATGGGAGAGTGAGGCCCAATTGCATAGAAATGGTTTGGAAACCTTTGCACTAGGATTTACGGGCAATGGGGGTAGTGGTTGTATGTTGCCAAACTTTGAATCTAGATAGGAATCCAACCTCCCATTCTAATTGATAGGACAAGGAGGCCCTATTGCAAAGCAATGGTATGGAAAGCTTTGAGCAATACCATTGGAAATTACATTTCAATGCCGAGGATGCTCAAGCATTGATAAATAGCCTTAGTGATTTGGACATCAGAGAGAGGGGGTGGTTGTATGCATGTAGGAAAGAGATTATGTTGGAGAGTAGTTCATTGGTAGTAAGAGGAAAGGAGGGGGAAGGATGTGGGACGGTTTCTGTGGCAACAAGCGGAGGTGTTGAGAGTAGATTACAAGTCGTGAAGGGGGTTGGAGTGGAGATACAATACAGGAAGGGGAAGTGTGCATTGGTTTTGAAGGGTGATAGATGCATAGAGAGAGATGGGAAATTTTGAAAGGAGAAGAAAGGGAGGGTGGCATGGAAACTTGCTAGATTTAGCCTATATACACCTAACCTCCCTGACATTCTGATACTAACATGACACCAAGCTTATCACCCATTGAGCTTCAAATCTCTTTGTCACTTGCTAAACCTAGGGTTACTAAAGACCTCCTTGTCACCCCCTTTCACCTAGGGTGACAACAACGTTTCTTTTCACCCTCTCGTCACTTAGGATGACAACAAGCCTCTTGGTCATGCCTTTTCATGTAGGGTGACCACAATGCCTCATCATCCCTTGTCTGAAAGGGTGATAACAATCCTCTTTGTCACCCTATCACCCACTTGACCAAGAGCCTTTAGAATTTGTCATCAACCGTGTTCTTGCCACCCTTGTCACCTATGTGATCAAAAGTGGCTTTGTTATTCTCGTATCACTTGTGTGACCAATGGTGTCTTTGTCACTTCCATGTTACTTGTGTGACCAAAATACCTCTTGTCACCCCACTTGTGTAACCAAAAGTCTTCTTGTCACTTGTTGCATGGGTGACCAAAAAGTGTTTATCAAGCCCTGATCAAATGTGTGGCCAAAAGTCCTCTTGCCACCGCCTTATCGATTGGGTGACAAAGAGGCCTCTTATTACTCCCTTGTCACTTTTATGACTAAGTCATCTTTTCACCACCTTGTCACTTGGGTGACCATGAGGTCCTTGTCACTCTTCTATCGGTTGGGTGACCAAAAGCATGTTTGCCACTCTTGATAAAATTACAACCAAAATTTTTGTTCACCCCTTGTTGCTTGGGTGACCACAAAGGGTCCTTGTGACCCCTTTGTCAAATCTAGGATGACCAAAAGTTCCTGTCACCCCCCCACCATTTATGTGACCAAAGACCATGTTGTCACTACCTTGTCACTTGGATGATGACAAGGGTCCTTGTCACCCCCTTGTCACCACAGATAAGAAGTTGCTTTGTCACACTCATGTCACCAAAAGTCATCCTATAACACCCTCATCACCTAGGTAACCATGAGGGTCCTTGCCACTTCTTTATCACTTGCGAGTGATAAAGATAGTCTCCCTTTGAAGAAGCCAATAGATTTGGTCCACTTGATCGAAGTGCCTGAGGCATCGCAATAAATAGCCAAGGCACCCTTGAATGTCTTAAGGCTCATGGTTGGGCCCTCCACATATAAGGTCATATCGTCTATGAACTTTGAATCCAGTTACTCCTCCTATATGATCGAAAGCCTCATACCTACCAATTTTGTTGCTTAAGAGCACTAGACATAACCTAGCACCTTAGCGATGAAAAGAAAGAGGAAGAGGGAAAGGGGATAGCCTCGTCAAACCAAACAGAATAGAGAAAATGCCTCCCTTGTGTGGCCTCCCCAATAAGCACCTCAATGGAGGTTCCTGCATAAAGAGTTGAGACCCCCTGATCCACCTATCATAGAGGCACAATCTATGCATAGTACCCTCTAAGAAGGACCATTCCACCCTGTCATGAGCCTTCTCAAAATCTAGGACAAGGATGGAAAGAGGATGTGACTCCTCCCTAGCCCAATCCATTGCGTCCAAAAAACTGAAGATGTTGTCTAGATACTGCATTCCTAAAAAAACCTGGTCTGTATGAATAATACCCGAGAGGTGGGGTCTCGACCGATGTCTCAACACCTTGGCTAAGATTTTATATGTTGCAGTATTTGTCGCTGAAGTGCCGGTAGCTCCAGGCTCCAGTCTCATAGTGCAAGGAAGGTTGAGTGAGGTGGGCCATGATCACATAAGCATCAGGAACACTCTTGCCTCCTATTGTGGTACAGCTGATGTGGTTATATTTTGGACCCCCACCATCAAGGGATCTATTGAAAAAATCAAGACTTAATTTTGCATGGTGAGACTTGAGATTGGGTATTGGGTTTTGCATGGTTCTTGTTAAACTTTATATTCTAATTGTTAAAATTTATATGCAATTTGTTTCGAAGTAAGACTTGTCGACCTTCTT